>NC_056054.1:28150723-28768585 GCF_016772045.2 Ovis aries | reverse complement strand
TGGGTTAGGGTGATGGAAGGGCCCTTAGGGAGACCAGGAGCTAAGGATCATTGACTTTGGTCTGGGTTTGATCCCTGGGTCAGGAAGGTCCCCTGGAGAAGGAAATGGCAACTAAACCTACTCCAGTATCCTTGCCTGGGAAACCCCATGGACAGAGAGGAGCCTGGCAGACCACAGTTCATGGGGTTGCAAAGACGACTGAGTGACTAACTCTTTCTACTTAAAAGTCTTGCAAGGTCATCCTCCACCTGCCTCCCTGGCTAGGGGTTTGGTGCCTTGTACAGAGAGCATTGCTGTGTTTCAAGCAAGGATAGCTGTGTGAATGGCGAACAGTGGGTTTCAGCAGGGTTTAGGAGAAGAGGGATAGAATCGGGGGTTGTCGGGCAGCCCTCGCATCGCATCCCAGTGGAGCCCCTGCCCTACCCAGCCCGCTAACTTGGGCATGCAGCGAGTGACTAGCAGATGCTGCTGGACTTCGTCCGGCCCCTGGGCGGACACTTGCTGCACCCACCCCACCGTGCTGGAGGCGAGGCACGGGCCAACCTCCAGGAGCCCGTGGAACAGCCCCAGAGCATCTCTCTGCCCAGCAGGCCTGAGGGTGTGTGCACGGCAGGCACTTGCAGTCCCATGTACAATGAGCCATTCTTCTTCTTTCTCACACCTTGGGGCTTTGGCCGCTGCGTGAAGACCCTTTTACCTTTGCCGCTACACACCTTACTGCCCAGGCAGAGGAGGCCCAGCGCTCATCTCAGGGTCACTCCAGTGAGAAAAGTGACTGCGAGTCCCGTCTGGGCCTCTGGGCAGCCCTGCCCTGCTCCTGAGTCCTGATACACAGCAGGGTTAGGGGAGCCCAAGAAAGAGCTTCCGGCCTGAACTGATAGTCAGCACTGGTCTACCTGGACAGGGAGCAGTTCTCTGATCCCCATGGCCACTCCACCAGAGTTAGGTGGCGGCTTACCAAGACCTCCCAGCACCTCAGCACCCCAGGAGCCCCCAAACCGGACAGCTTCAGTGGCAGGCCTTCCTGCGTCCTCTCAGAGTCCTGTAACCAGGCTTCAGAAATATCCCAAACCCCCAAGTGGGCAGACACTAGCCAGCCCAGTGATTCAGAGCTTGGGAACTCAGTAGAGGAAGCAGAGCTGGGAGAAAGCAAGAGGTCAGAACAGCTAACACCCAGGGCCAGATAGAGAGACCATCCAAAGGCCCCGGGCAGCTGGAATGGCAGGTATGGGGTGCCACTTCCTAATAGCAAGTGCCCCCAGGCTGACGTGGCCCTCCCATACGCCTCCCTCTCCCCAGATGCACGCGCACACACCTTATTTATTCTGAAGGTGAACTGTGAGAGGTTGTCCCTGTTTCCCACCACCACCTTCCAAAACTGGTTGGGAATTCCCTGTTGGGCTGATAGCCCCCCACCAATCCCACAGCGCAGTTGGGGCTGGGGGACGCTGGGTAGTCCAGGGTCCCTGACACAGGTACCCCACTTTCACAAAGGCTTTCCTCCCCAACCCGAGGCCTGTAATTAGTCCTAAGGCATGGGGTTCCTCCCCACCCTCCGCATCCTCCCCAGTTCTGCTTTTCTCTTGTTTCATATTGCAGTAAAAGAACTTCAGTCTCAAAGATCTTTGACGGGGTTTTCATAGCGAGTGTGCTAAATGTTAACTCAGGAACCCCCTGGCCCTCCTCATCTCTAGAGATCACACGAGCACCCACCACGTGCACCAGGCTTTGCAGGGGACAGGTTCTCACCCAACATCCTGCTCACCCTCTCCCAGAGGCCTCCTCCACCCCTGGGGTTGGAAGGTGGCCTTTCATGTGCTGGAAGGAGTCAGGAGTCCTGGGTGTTCTTCCTGGCCCTGCCTGCCAGGCTGTCAGACCTCGGGACCTCAGCTCCCCCACCAAAATCTCAAAGGCCACTTTGTTTATCCCCTATTCCCAATTTAGTGTTTGACCTAGACGGCAGAGACTAGAGTTCGGGTGGTAGAAGGGAGGGACAGTGCTGCCGCTGAGGGGTGTGTGGTGGGCGGTGATGCCAGAGTGTCACTCGGCCCTGGCAGATATGCAGGCCCGTGAGGACTGTCACAGATGGAGCCCCCGTGCTCAGCTGCGCCTGCTGCAGTTTTCCATAGCTCCAGCTGGAGCTGCCCGCCCCCTGGGGGACCGTCCCGCCGTCTCAGGGAGACCCTGAGTAGCCCTGACAATCAGGTGGGGAGATGGGGCAGGCAGGTGCACCCCCTGGGCCCCCACTGTGGGGAGCAGCACTCAGCTGTGTCTACATCTCTTTCAGCCTCCGGGAGGAGTTCCTGGGACGCAGCCACTGCTGCCCAATTCCATGGATCCCACCCGACAACAAGGTAGAGGGCGCAGGGTGGGCGGCTGGGTGGATGGGGGCGTTGGGAGAGGCCCCTCCTCCCCCACGGTCTGCCTCTCCTTCCTGCCGCTCAGGCTCTCCCCACCTCTGTCACACAGGTCACCCCAACATGGGAGGATCAATGCAGAGAATGAACCCTCCTCGAGGAATGGGGCCCATGGGGCCCGGCCCACAGGTAACCAGCCGCCAGTCTGTCTGTCCATCTCGCTAGCCATCTGTATGCACCCGCCTTCTCTCCTCCTTCCTAGTCTGTCTGTCTTTCCACATCTCATAGCTCGTAAGGCTGAGAGGAGAGGGCATGACTGACGCCCTGGCGGCCCTTGCTACCCGTAGATGGGCAGCCCCCCAGCAGAGTTGAGGGGGACCCCCCTCCCATGGAGCTGGGGAGGAGGGGCACCTGGGAGCCTTCCATGGGAAGGACTTGAGGAATTTGAAAGGCAGGGGTCTGTGTGCCCAAACAGCATTGTGGGTCCCCAGAGCTTCCTCCCACCCTGGGAGGGTGGACCTGAGCTGGCTCAGTGGTCACCCAAGGCAGGATATTACGTTATTCTGTCTGCAGCTCACCGTTTGTCTGATTTTGGATGGATCACTTTGACCTTGGTGGGCCCAGCAGGCCCCGGTGTCCCCACCTGTCCAGCGCGGGAGGTGTGAGTCTGGCCATGGTTCTCAGTGGTACACCTCTCAGCTGAGAGGAGGCCAGGGCCCCAGAGTGCAGTTCAACCCAGAGCTCTTGCCATGTTCGTGTCCCAGGCTCCTGCCTGAGCTTGCTTGTGCCCAGAGGGGTTCTGTTGCCAAGAAGGACAGTTTAGAAACCTCTGGAAGAAATTATCTAGTGCCCTGTCTGTCCCTTCACAACATCTCAGTGGTCGCTCCTTGTGACCCAGCTGCATACCCTCTGGTCCCCGGGCCCATGGAACCATTGGGCAGGGGTCTGACAGGCCATTCCTGTTCTAGAACCTCCTCACCATTGGCTCCCACTCTTCTGAGTATTTAAGTCTGGCTCTGGGTCCTGCGGAAGCTGTGGCAGAGAATTTGCTGTGTTCTGCCCTCCTTGGGAATTCTCTGGGGTCTGCCCCTCGAAAGCCAGAGTCTGAGTAAGGAGACGGTTGTTTCAGAGAGAGAGCAGGAGGGCCTGTTCTGGGGTGTTCCTTCCCTTCTCTTCTGCCCTGCCTGGAGGCCTGCTGGTCTGTCTCCCTTCTGCTCTGGGTATTTGGATTCTCTGGGCCCCTGCACAGGTTTCTGGTTCCCTGGCAGTGGGGTTGTGCCCCCGCTCATGCATGCCTGCCTCCCTTTTGTAGGAAGAGGTTTCAGCCACACCCCGCAGTCCTCCACTCTGCCCGGAATTGTATTTACAGCACACCCAGCCGCTGCTTTCTTCCCGGTGATGGCTGTAACATCTGTGGTGTTGAAAGATTTTTAAGGAGGTCCTTGTCTTTCGATGGCCCCGTAATCCTGAAAGGAAGCAAGCCCACACCGGTTACAGCTCCGGTTTTTTTGTTTTCTTTTCTTTCCTCAAATCCCTCAAAGCTTGTGTTTTCAGCAGCTCCTTTTAAGCCACCGGAGTGGCCCCTTCCTGCCAGGAGGCCTGCTGGAGCTGACCTCCACAGGAACCCATGGGAGGGCAGCAGGGTCTGAAAGCTCAGCCTTCTTGTCCTGAGTCAGAAACTTTCAGATTCCTCAGCCCCGCACACTAGATCCTCTTGGTGTGCAAATCAGCAGTGGCCTTGGACTTTTAGGATGTCCTTGGGGAGGTCTTGGGGATGCAAGAGGACAGTGTACTCCACCCCTTGCCCCGCTGATTCCTGGAGACTCAGCAGCTGCATCTGTAAAGTGGGACGGAGACCAGGACTGCCTTGTAGGGTTGCTGATAGGAGGAGGCACGAGTTCTTGGTGTGAGGCTTGGCACCGTGTAGCCTCTTGGGAAGTAGCTTGGGTTTTCCAACTAGGGGGCTTAAAACCAGTGTTGAGGACTCAGTCTGCTTGGGCTGGGTGATCGCTTTGTGTTTCTTTTATATTTTTTCTGGCAAAGGCCATTAACACTTGTTAAACCTGTAGTAATACTGAGGTTCCAGAAGCTGGGAATGGATGTTATCAGACGGCCCGAGACCAGAGTGTTCCGGAAGTCTAGGACTTCCTCCTGACTCAGCAGGAGTCTCGGTGTGTCCGTGTCCCTGACCAGGAGTCTGGCACACTCCTGTGACTGACATGTTTAAAGAGGTGGGGCTCCTGCAGCCTGGGGTCTTGCTGAAAGGGGCCCTCCTGGCCTCACCGGGCAGGATACAGGGGTGAACTCTTATGGGCTCAGAGACTGGTGCCCAGAGGGATGGGAGAAGCAAGCTCAGGGCTGAGGCCAGCTGGCCGTCCTCACCCCACCAACCTCAGGGTCTCTGAAAACATCTCTCCTGTTTTCTTCCCCCCCGCCTGGTTTTATGGAGATATAACTGACATACAGTACTGTATAAGTTCAAGGCGTACAGCATAGTGACTTGACGTATATCACAAAACGATTACCACGATAAGTTTAGTGAGTCTCCATCATCTCAAATAGATACAGAGTTAAGGAGATTGAAAAATTTTTTTTTCTTGTGATGAGAACTTTTAGGATTTACTCTCTTAACAACACTTGTGTATAACATACAGCAGTGTTAGTTACATTTTTGATGTTGTACATTACATGCCTAGTACTTATTTGTTTATCTTGGGAGTTTGTGCCTGCTGACTTTCTTCATCCAGTTCTCCCTCCTCACAGCCTGCCGCCCTCTGGTAACCACAAGTCTGATCTCTCTTTCTATGAGTTCATTTTTGAAGTGTAATTGACCTACAACACTATGTTAGTTCCTTGACACAACTTAGTGATTCAGTATTTCTGCACATTTCAAAACTGATCACAGTAGGCGTAGTTCCTGTGATGTGTCCCCACGCAAAGATATTACATAGTTCTGGGCTGTGTTCCTCACACTGGACACAGCATTCCCATGACTCAGCTTATTTTGCACCTGGATGTTTCTACCTCTTAGTCTCCTTCACCCCAGTTCTCCTCCCCTCTGGCAACCACCTGTTTGTTCTCTGTGTCTATAACTGTTTTCTGCTTTGTGATTTTTATTCATTTGTTTTGGTTTTTAGAGTCCACATATGAGTGAAACCATAAGTGTTTTTCTTTATCAGACTTACTTCACTTAGCATATTGCAATCGGTGTCCATCCATATTGTCACAGATGGCAAGGTTTCATCCTTTTTGTTTCTGAGAGAGATTTCTGTGTGTGTGTACCACGTCTTTATCCGTTCGTTGTTGGATACTTATGTTGCTTCCATGTCTCGGTTATTGTTTTTAAAATGTGCTGCAGTGAACATAGGGGTGCATATATCTTTCTTTTTTCGTCTGTGTTTATTTTTGGCTGCGCTGGGTCTTCGTTGCTGTGCAGGCTTTCTCTAGTTGTGGCGAGCGGGGGCTCCTCTAGCTTCAGTGCTTGGGCGTCTCATCGCAGTGACTTTTCTTGTTGTGGAGCGCAGGTTCTCGGGGGTGCAGGCTTCAGGAGCTGCAGCCAGTCCTTGTGCCTCACTGGCTCTGGAGCTCAGGTGCACAGGCTTGGTTGCTCTGCAGCATGTGGGATCTTCCCAGACCAGGGATCAAACCTATGTCCCCTGCATTGACAGGTGGATTCTGAACTGTTGGACCACAAGGGAAGTCCACGTATATCTTTTCTAGTTAGTGTTTTTGTTTCCTTCTTTTCCCATATCAGGCTTCCCTGATAGCTCCGTTGGTAAAGAATCCACCTGCAATGCAGGAGACCCCGGTTCAATTCCTGGGTTGGGAAGATCTCCTGGAGAAAGGATAGGCTGCCCACTATAGTATTCTTGCGCTTCCCTTGTGGCTTAGCTGGTAAAGGATCTGCCTACAATGTGGGAGACCTGGGTTTGATCCTTGGGTTGGGAAGATCCCCTGGAGAAGGGAAACGCTACCCACTCCAGTATTCTGGCCTGAAATTCCATGGACTGTATAGTCCATGGGGTCGCAAAGAGTTGGACACGACTGAGCGACTTTCACTTTCGCTTTTCCCATATCTCTCGTGCCCCACTGGGTAGGGTGCAGTATTAAATTCGAGAGCCAAACCTCCCTCAGAGCAACTCAGATGTCATCCCTGACCCCTCACTGGGGGCAGAAAGGCCTGGCCTTGAGTGAGCCTGGACCTGGGCAAGATTGGGGTATAAAGTAGATTGCAGGTTCTGGGGTCAGCCAAGGAGTGGGTATCATAAAGCCTGGAAGTTTTGGACCCCCAGGATACAGTTGGGCAGAGGACAAGACCCATCCCCCAAGTCCTCTCTCTCTCTGTCCCCTGAGGGTGCTCCAGGGGAGTAGACAGGAGAGGGATGAGCTCAGAGCCTAGTGTTGGAAAACATGGTCCCAGCTGCGGCTCAGGCTCTTGGGGCCTCTGGTCCCTCGTCTGCAGAATGGGCGGCCGGGGGAGGACCTCATGGGACTCATCATGGGGCTGTGAGACATGGACCACAGCACAAGGCTCCACGAGGCGCCCCACGGATCCCATTGCTTCCCTGGAACCTGGGTTCAGAGAGGGAGCCCTGTCTTGCTGTGCCTGGGCTAAGAAAGGCGACCAAGCCCCTTTAGGCAGTCTTTAGTAAGCCCCACTGCATACACTTGCTGAGACTGGACACAAAGCTGGGAAACCTTCAGCCTGTTGTTCCAAGTGGGGAATAAGATTGCGAATAGTGGAACCATTCTAGAACTTTTCTGAACAAAGAATAGGTACAGTGTGGGCTTAGGGCTACAAAACCAAACAGAGTAACGTGGTACTTTTTGAGGTTGTGTTGCATTTTAGCCTAAATGTTACAAAGGAACCAGGAAACTAGGCGTCCGCCTGCCCTTTGCCCTCAGTGTCTTGGGCAGATTTTACTCTGGTTTCCTGAAACAGCCAGTGCCGAAAAGGAGGCAGTGTTTCCACTTAATTGTATTTTCTCTTCAAAGATTTATTCCTATGCCTGTGTCTGGAGAGAACCTCTGGCTGAATTTTTCAAAAGTGAATCCTGTTAGGATGACGCGGAAACTGCCAGAGCTCTGCAGGCTCCTGCGGCAATGATGTTTGGCGCCCAGACCCCACAGGGCCACTTTCAACACTTCTGGTATTCCTGGTGAGGTGGGGTCAGCACAGCCTGGAATCAGATTGCCATCCTGGCATTTGAGAACATTCAGATAATCTCTGATAACCTACCGTCTAGAGACAGACCTTTTCCACTGGGAGAAGCTGCATCTCCCCTCTGATCCAGGACAGTCCAAAGTCAGTGCCTCTGAACAGAGACCCCAGAAAGAGACAGAAGGATTGTAAACCAGGCTAGAGCACCCTCAGCTGGTGAGGAGAGAGTAGAGTCACTTGAGGCCCTTTCTGGCGTGGCCCCGTGGAGGCCTCCCAGTGGGGCTGGCCAGGCTCTGCATAACTAGAGAGGGTGGAGGGCAGGTCCAAACGCCCAGGAAATGGCCTGACAGCCTGGAGTCCACCTTGACAGGCCCGTCCTATAGACTGTTCTCTCAGTCACCAGGCAGCACCAAGAAGAGCCTCTGTGTCGAGGGTTGCAGAAAGCAGAAGCAGCGCCTGCTGCTGTGAGTGCTTCCAGCATGGCTGTGCACCCTGCCCAGAGCACGGAACTCAGACCAAAAGGGCGGGGCCTGACCCTTTATAGAGTTCCGGACAGTGGATCTGACTCCTCTGCCCAGGGTCTGGGGTGACCTGGTTGGAACAAGAAGCCGGGTGGGAAGATAGGCGGGCAGACAGACACATACCCGTGGATGTGGCCATCCCCGTGGCTGCACCCCAGACTCCTCCAGGTCTCCGGCTGCCCCATCCCTGCAGAGCGGTGCTGAAGGCAGAGGAGAAGGAGTGTCCAGCGGCAACCACACCTCCGAACCCAGTGCTAAGGGCAGGTGGGCTCTGGCAGAAGAGAGATTATTTCTACTGAGTCTGAAGCTATGCTTCTAAGCCCGCCCATCCTCTGTGAAAAGGCTGAAGTCTCTGATTTGGAAACTTTCCTCCAAAACCTGCCTTTCAGCCCTGACTTACTGTATGGCCTTGGGTGGCGAGTCTTTAGCTTCCCTGGGCCTCTAGCTTGTCACTGTGAAGTGGGACATGTGAGTGGCCCTCGGGATCTAGGCCTCTTTAGGAAGTAGGAGCTGGCAGCTTGCTCCCTCCTGGGCAGTGGTCAGGCTGGTTGCTGAGGGCTTGGCTGAGCACAGCAGCTAGTGCATCCAGAGCCTCCCCTTAGGGGCTGTGTGTCCAGACGGCTTTCAGGAGCGAGCACCCACTTACCCTCTCCTCACCCCTCTCTGCTGCTGCAGCGTGGGCTCCTGCCGGCCCCCGGGCCAGCCTTCTGCTCTCACCCCTCCGTGCAGCCACTCTCCTGGGCACGAGCGGGAGCAGGACACAGCTGCACCCTGGAGGAGGTCTCTGTCTGGGAGGCCTTTCGGACTGGCTGGGCCGGACACAGTGGAAGAGTGGGCTACCCAGGGAGGCCGTGAGCTTCCTGCTGTGAAACAGCGGGAGCCAGGCTGCGTTGTCGACAGGGCCTTCAGTGATTGTACATGGGCTAAGAAAGGGCCCTGAAAGACCTGATGCTCAGGGCAGCGTTCGGGGCTCTGGTGTTTTCTCTGCCAACGTCGCACATCAGCACACATCTCTGAGGGCTGACTGAGCTCTTCAGAGCCATCATTTCATTTGATCTTCTCATGACCCTGTAAGGCTGGGCTCTTTGTCCCCATTTTATGGACGAGGCAGCACAGCAGAGGGATTGCACACTGAAGCCATGGTGATCGCTGCACAAGAGGCCGTCACTCTGCTTCTGTGCCCGAGTGTCATAATCTTAAAAGCGGGGATAGTAATGAGATGGTTGTGGGTCAAATGTAGGTGAAACAAAGCCCGTAGCACAGCCTGGCTTGGAGGAAGCCTTATTGTTATTTGGGTGCTTTGCCAAGAGTTAGGCTGAGCCGGGACAAGCACTCCCATGTCCTGCCCTCAGATCCGAGGCTGTGCTCACCACCTGTGGCATCATCTGTAGGGATGGGCTGGCCCTGCCATCCGCAGATCCTGCTGTGGTGTGCTCCAGGGCAGGCACACGTTTTCTGGCCCCAGGACTCAGCTCTGAGCAGGTGCAGGGGATGCCGGGCCCTATACGTGCCAGCTGCCTAAGAAGCCCTCCCCTGCTCCCCCACCCAAGCACTCTGGGCCTTGCTCCGTGCCAGCCAGCCTGATGCTGCTGCTGTCATTGTGCACACCCTGTCTGGACACTCAGAATCCCCTCTCTGACCAGGCCAAGGAGGTGGCCCCAAGATGGTCCCTGGCTGAAGAACCCGCCACCAGCCTGAAGGCAGCTCTGTTTGTCAGCTCTGGCTCTTGAGCCCCCCTGTTGTATCCCCCTCCTTCACAGATATGTGATGTAGAGAGCAGACCCTGAGACCCTAGATCCAGGATTAAACCCCAGTGGAGGCATTAGCTGACTGTGACCTTGAGAAAATCTTTTTCTCTCCAGACCCTCAGTCTTCTCTTCTATAAAATGGGAATAATACAAGCCTCATGGTAAGGTCCAAACCAGAGGTTGTATGTTACATGCTCAGTAAAAAAAAAAAAAAAAAACAGCTAATGCTGGCTATTCCTTTGCCATCAAAATTCCACCCAGCCAGATACTTTCAGATTCTACTATGAAGGCGGAGCTCAGGCTGTAGTCAGCCTCATTGTACTTTCTATCCCTTCACGTCTTCATTCCTTCATTGATGATTCAGTGCCCATTCTGCGCCAGCTGATGGGTGGAGTGATAAGGGATAGGACGAGCATTAAGATAGGGTTCCCACCTTCCAGAGTGGCTCACAGTCCAGTGGGAGAGCTGTGCACGTGACCACGGTCATAAGCCAGTGTGCTGTAGGCTGTGCAGGGGGGCGAGGTTACAAGGCACTGTGGGAGTGACTGGGATGGAGCAGTTAATCCCACGGGATGAGCAGGGAGGGCCTCACAGAGGAGGTGCTGTTTGAGCTGGGTATTGGAGGATGTGTAGTAACCCGCCAGGTAGAAAAGCAAGGTATTTATTCCTGCAAAGGAAACAGCTCTGGAAGAGGGGAGTTGGGGAGAGTGGAGTCAGGAGATGAGCCAGGTGACAGGCCTGAGTGCCTGGTCCAGACTCGCTTTGACCCATCCCACTGCCGTGATGGGTTGTGCCGAGGTGAGTTGGGACCAAGTTCTGTGCAGATTCTGTTCTTAAATGGAACAGTGATTCCCTTGAGCAGAGACCATTTTCTTCTTGCTCTTCCAGTCCTGTGCCTGTTGAGGGCCCCACATGCTGACAGTTGAATCAGGCGACTGCATCAGGGGTAACCAAGACCTGGGGCAGGCTGGGGTCTGTCCACACCAAGGCTTGGGAACAGCCACTGGACAGGCCTTTCAGATGCGAGCCTTCCCTCCACATGCAGCCCCTGGTCTGCTGGCAGTTTGTTCTCCCCAAGTGTCTAAGGTGGCTGGTGGTCATCAGCCGGTCCTCTTGCTGAGTCTGTTCCCCTTTCCTGCCTGAGACCTGCGGGCAGGTGCCGACCAGCATCATGAACGCCTTGCTGGACGACCGTATGCTCTCAGGAGACCCACCCTGAAGCCCCTGAAGATGCGCCTAAGCTGTGGCTTTCCGCCTGTGCTGGATTGCTATTGTGACCCTCTCAGCTGGTTCCCACCCCTTTTTTTTCTTTTTTTAAATGAATGTATTACTTTTTCATCAGATCCTTTTCACAGACTAACCCTCTCCCTTATGTTCTGTTTGTTTTTCCCTCTCCTCTCTCTGGTGCCCCTTCTTCTTCTCATAGACTGACCCTTGGTTATCGTTGCAGAATTACGGCAGCGGCATGAGACCACCACCCAATTCCCTCGGCCCCGCCATGCCCGGGATTAACATGTAAGGCCACAGCCCTGCTGGCAGCCCAGAGCCCATGGGTGTCCCCACCCCCTGTCCCCACTGAGAGACTCATGATCGCAGGAATCACTGACACCTCTCTGGACCTCAGTCTCCCCATCAGTAGAGTGAGGATGTTGAGCGTACTGGTGACAAGACCTCATAGACCCCCGTATAGGGCTTGTCTATGCCAGGCACAGGTCTGAGCTTGCTTCATGGATTAACTCACCTCATCTTCATAATAACCCTGTGAAGTGCTTAGTATGCTCTGCTGTCAGATGGGGTAACTAAGGCACAGAGAGGTGAAGTAACTCGCCCAGGCTCCCACAGCTGCAAGTGGCAGGCTCAAGTTTGGAGCCCTGTACCCCTCGTTGAGTGCTTCAGTGGTGTAGCACTTGTGTGGTAGTAGATCCCTGTGAATATCTGTGTCCTTCTTAGGAAAATGCACTTGCAGAGGAAATGCTGTTCTTCACAGATTTTGCATATAATGTACAGGGGTCTGTAGGTTTCTACCCGTGGGAGCACATGTTTTTACCCCAGTCCTAGGACTATATGAAGGACTTCCTGTTGGTGATTTTGGCCCTCTTGTTCTGCCCCTGCTGGCGCTACCATGTTGGCATTTATAGCATCTTTTTCATTGTTTTCATCTCTCTCTCCTTCTCTCAGGGGCCCGGGAGCTGGCAGACCCTGGCCCAATCCTAACAGTGCTAACTCAGTGAGTACCCAGGTTGGGCATGGGGGGTTCTGTTTGCTAGGGGTGGGTGAGGTTCCAGGGTGCAGGGTGGTTCCTGTCCCCAGGTTGGAGGTGTCACGGGGAGTGGGATGCAGCAGAATTCCACCTGATGCTTCCAAGGAGAAGCCTGTCTGTAGGGGGAGATTTGGGAGTACCACGCTAGACCCATCAGGCTCTGCAGGAGCTGGGGTGTGAGCTGGAAGCCGGGCTCAGTCCTGTCCATGCAGGCACTCCTGCTGGCCTCCTCTTGCTTGGCAGGGCCGGCCTTCAGCACTCAGAGGAGGGAGTTGGGAGGGGGCTCAGCGCAGACAGTCCAGGGCAGGAAGCCAAGGGGTGGGGCTAAGCTCTCGCTTTCCTGTCCTTGAACTAGAGGGTCTCCTGTGCCCAAGGTTCCCTGCCAAGGCTCTGGGACCAGTTCAGTAGAGGAACAGGACTCTGCTCACATCCTTGGCCCTCCTAGAGACACCAGGTGGCTCAGTGTGTTTCCCATCGAGAGTGGGGTTGTGTCCCCAAGAGGATTTGGTAGGCAGAGCACACATTGCCTGTTGGAGGAGGTGTCTCTGACCCGTGGTTCACCCCTTTCTTGTTTCTAGATTCCATACTCCTCCTCATCACCCGGTACCTACGTGGTGAGTGTGTGCAGGTTCGGGGCATTGCGTGTCTAGTCCTGTGTAACTGCGTGTGCAAGAGTATCAGGGTCAGGGGGTCCCTTGTCTCTTTGTTTTCAAGACATGTTATGAGCACAGATTCCAAACTGTGCTAGAATCTAATGTCAATATGCAGGTGTTTGTACCTTCTGGTGTCCCAGAAGTCCCCACACAAGATCCAGAGTTGGGACCTCCATCCAGGGGACTGACCAGGAGGCCAGTCAGCTTCCACCACAGGCCTGTGGTTTCACTGGGCTCCATGTGTGTGAGCACACAGGCATGCCCGCAGCTGCCTCCTGGTTTAAAGAAGAGAAGGAGGGAGTCCGGTTCCCCCAGGCCTTAAGCACCTGGGTTCTGTGTGGACACTGGCAGCCGAGTGAGAGCTGAATGTGGGGCTGGGCCCCGGGTGAGCATGGACTGCTGATGTGGCTGGAGCTCGCGGCCTCTCCCGCCATGTGTCATCACCGTGGGTTTCCGACATCAGTTTTTAATCTTGTCTCCAGGGACCCCCTGGTGGTGGTGGCCCCCCAGGAACACCCATCATGCCTAGTCCTGCAGGTAAGAAGGCTGGGGGACGGGTGCCGCTGGAGAAGAAGGAAGTCTTGGAGGGGCCTGGTACAGAGCCAGGGTTGGCTGGCCACTCTTCCTGAGCAGTGCGCCCCCCACCTGGCATCTTGGCATCAGGGATTTAGTGGGCAGGAGACCCTGGTGCCGCCAGCCCACCCTGTGGCTTCAGCTGGGGCACTCCTCACTCCAGTTGAAGGACAGGGCAGAGCAAGGAGATCCAAGAACAAGGTGTCTCGCTACTCTTGACTTCCCCTGGTCAGAGAGAACCCTGTCCTGATTGCCACTTCTCTAGATGACTGGAAAGGGGCTTTGGGGCTCTGGCCTCCTGGGCCCAGGACTCTGCAGAGTGAGGCCTCCTGAGTGTCCAGAGCTCGGTTTCCGGTCCTCTGTATCAGAGATCCCTTTTTCCCCTTTTCTTCAATAGAAGAGGGCACGTGTACTCACACACATACAGCATCACAATTGTGTTTCTTTCCCAGCTAAGAATAGCGTACCACCAACTAGAAGGAATTCAGCATGCCATCTTTACCCACCCCCAAAATAAAAAGTGAGAGGTAGTTGGATTTCTGCCCGAGAAGTACGATGCCTGCTCCTGATATAAATACGTTAGCTGATTTCCTCGGGAGACTTTTCTGGCTAATTGGGGAGACAGAGGGGTCCCTCCCACCCCCTCCTCTGCTCCCCATGGCAGGAAGGCTGCTCGGCAGCAGGGTGGGGCTGGCGGCGGCCGTGAGGCTCCCCCTCCGGCTCCCTCTTTCTGCTGCTGCATTTTTATGAGCTGCATGACCTACATTCAGACTGGGTCACATTAACCCACTCCATATGTTACTGTGTCTCCAGCCCCATCTCTGCCTCTCCCTCCTGCCCCATCAGCTTGGCAGGGTGGCCCCTCGGTCATCTGTGGTGCTGTTCTTCCCCAGTGTGATTAAAACTGCCAGCCAGGGGTCGGGGAGGTCACAGGTGGTGGTCGGGCTGTGCCTGCGTGATCCCAGGCAGCATCTGGGGAGCACGTTTGGTTTGGGGTGGAGATGATTTTGCTGTGTCCACACTGCTGTCCAGAACCCCAGAATCCTTCCTTTCAGGGTTGAGTGGCTTTCACAGTTGAATTTTCTGTGATTAAAAACTTTGTGAATCTTCATTAAATACAAATTAGCCAGAAAATGCTGGTACTTAGAGGAAATTTTAGGTGATAAAATACAAAAGAATGAGTTCAAGTGCCATGAGTTTGTTTTAATTAAGCAATGAATTAATCACCCCGACTTGCGGGTTTCCACTGTTCTACAGATTCAACAAATTCCAGTGACAACATCTACACAATGATTAATCCGGTGCCGCCTGGAGGCAGCCGGTCCAACGTAAGTCTGCTTTCTAATAATTTACATATCAGATACCATAACAAATCATAATTAACTTCATCAGCTGAGGGGAAAGCAAGTTTAATTGATTTCAGCCATTTGTTACCAAAGATGAATAAAATAAACCATCAGAAAAGTGATTAACTCTTGGGCAGCTTGGTTCCCATTTTATAGCTGGCAGGGGGTGGCAGAGAAGGGGGTGGAATGATTCCCACCCCTGTGGTCAGAGCAGGGTGCCCAGCTTCACTGTGGGGACCCCTGCTGGTGCCCAGCCACACCGTGCGGACCGCCCCTGGCGCCCAGCCTCACTGTTGGGATGCCTGCTGGTGCCCAGCCTCACCGTGCTGACCGCCCCCCCTCCCCCCCGGCGCCAAGCCTCACTGTGCGGACCGCCCCTGGTGCCCAGCCTCACTGTGGGGACCCCCACTGGCCTGAACGGGGTGTTGGTGAGGAAGGAAGAGCACCAAGGCTGCGGGGGGCTGGGGGGGGTGGTGGTCTGGGCCAGTCCCTGCTCAGCTGACTGGCTGTACCCCTGGGTGATGATAGCTCACCCTCTCTGGGCTGTTTACTTGGCTGTGGAGCTTACGGCAAGGCCTCCAGGTACCTGCCTGCCCTGTGCCTCTGGGAGCCCTCTGACTCCCACATCCTATAACCTCTCTGCCTCTCCTCGCGCCCTCCCCTCATCTGGAAACCACTCCCTCCCTTCTCGGCCCCTCAGTGTTCCTGCCCTGCTGGCTCAGTGTTCCCGCCCTGCTGGTCTTTAGCTCGGAAACCTCACACAGAAACCACAGAAACCTTTCCCGGTCCCTGCTCACCGCCCCCTCTTGTGTTCCCGTACTGGACCATGCAGCTGTGGCCTGTCTGCCTCTCCGGGCTGGGAGCTCCCTAAGGACAGGGCTGGTCTGGCAGCTCTTCCTGGCCAGGCAGGAAAGGTGAATCCCACTGGGCTTGCCCTGGGGGAGCTCAGGGTGTGGAAAGGAGGCTGTCGTGTGACCGCGTCAGTAGTTCGAGGACAGCGGAGCCAGAGCATGGGCTTGAGGCTCCAAGGCTGGCTCTGGCCTTTAGGATGCTCTGTCTGGTTCCGCTGGTTCCGTTCCCGGTGTAACTCCAGAATCACCCCATGTGCTAACAGCCCTGACTGTGGACACTGCGTGTGTTGCAGCCTCTGGGTGGGGGTTGTAGGCCTGCCAAGACGAACCTTACCCAGATCCCATGACTGAGAACTGTGGGAACCATGGTCCTCACCTGCCACTCCACCACCTTCTCTCCCTGTCTCTCCAAGGCAGCCAGTACCTCCCATACCCCTGCCTCTCCCTAGGGTGGCCAACCATTTGGGTTTTAGCACCAAAAGCCCTGTGTCCCGAGAAATGACTTCCCAGGACACAAGTCTTTTGAAGTTTTAGCAATGGATGTAGAAGGTTGGGGAAAATGTACAAGACCCATTTAGCTGCCCCAAAGACCGGACTGAGCGCGAGAAAATGGTGTAGACTCCCCTCTTCCCATGGTTGCTGTTGCCATATCTTCCCAGCCACAGATGCCAGTGGTTGTGGTCTGTGGCTCTGAATGATGGATCATCCATGTTGCATCACCCCGAGGGGTACCACTCAACCGCACAGCATCCAGGCCCTGGCAGAATCCACCTTTGACTCTGCCTGCAGTGTGACTGTTAGGCTTTGTGTCCAGATAGTGCAGATGTCATTTTTCACACTGTGAGTATTGTGGTCATGTTTTCTAAGAGCTCAAATGATGAAAATGAGAACAATGAGACCACCGGCCCCAGCGTGACCCTGACATGTCCAAACAAGAGAGGCCTGAATGAATTTTAACGACAGGTGTGAGGACATAGAGACCTGCATCAGGGAGGCAGATAACCAAGACGGAACATACTGGCAAGCGTGTAGAAGAGAAGAGGTGCGGGTGGAGGAGGGGTGGGAGAGTGCATGGCCATCTGGGACGTGACGTGCACATCCCTCTAAGTCAGTCACAAGCTTTGTATGTCATCCAAAGGAACACCAGTCCTCAGTGTAGAAAGGTGGCTGCCACACTTGGCGGGGCGACGGCCCTAAAATGATCACCGTCACCGTGTTGGTCCCTTGATGCCTCCATGAACTGAGAAGATTACATTTCCTGGTTCAGAGGCTGCAACTAAGTCCTACGGGTGAAATGAAGGGGAATTCTGGTGACAAGTGTGTTGGTCCTCCGTGGTGTGTGGCTGATTCTGTCTCATCATCCTGATAGTCGGGGAGTTTTCTTCCTCAGATCAAGTGGTTCATCAGACCATCTCCACAAAACCGTGTCCCTGGCTTTTAGGCACTTTGACTTGAAAACTGGAGCTTCACCTTGTCATCTTGGTTTCTACGAAGAAGATGTTAATGAAGTGTGGAAGAGAAATAAACTATTACTGTTCTCTTGTCCAAATACAAGCCACACTTTGCTCGTTTATCTGCATATTTGGCAGACAGTGCAGTTAATTTGGCAAGTTTCATTTAGTCCATGAACTTCTTACCTGCTAATTTCCCCACCCACCTTGTCCCTAACAGTGCTGCCAAGGGGGCTGATTTGCTCGCCTGTGATAATCCAGCTTTCATAATGAAAGGTTTCAGTCACTTGTCGGTTTGCTCAAAACATGCAGAAACAGATTTTTGAGTTTATAAAAGAAAAAAGAGAAGGCCTCGGACACCTGCCCACAGATGACTGGCGTTGTTGCTGGCTGTAGAGAAGATGTGAAAACGTCAGTCTGCTCTGATGCTCTTCTCTTGGAAACACTGTGAGATGAGAATGTGGAAAGGAATTATAATAAAGTAGAAACATAGCTGCTGCTTCTCCAAAACTGTTTCATGATCTTCGCGAGGCCACCAGGAGCCTAGGTGAGGCTTGAGTGGCCTGCGCTTGAGCTGTTCAGAGTTGTAGAGGGGCTGTGACAAAGCCTTATACAGCCAGAGTAATGGCTCCCCTTTTGGACGTGAGACTGCTTGAGAACTCATGAAGTGTTATAGGCAAGGGCAGCCAAGTTAGCTAAGACTTTCTCAACATTTTTATTAAAACTGACTTACTTAGAATCCAGCTTATATCTCACAAGTTACAATTACCTTTGTGCTTTAAAAACCATTTTCCTTGGGAAAGAGAGGTTTAATCGATGATGACATCCATGTGCTCGGAATGTTCAGAAATGATGGGCGTCGTAGGCAGGCACAGCCCCATCTGATGAGCTCCTAGGTGAAAAGGGCCTGCCAAATGGCCGACCTTCCAAAACCCACCTAGATACAAAGCGGATGGACATCTTTGGAGAACTGGAGGCAGATTCCTACAGATCCAAAACCTGTGTGCTTAAGTAAAATCCTAAGCGCTGCATGCGCGGGTGTTCTTGTGGAGTGGCGTGTTTGTTGTTGGTGCGTTGGACTGACACCAGTGCTTGATGAGAGCAGGGTGGCAAGTCAGCGCATCTTCTGTTTGACTCTCTTCAGTTTTGCCCTACGTGAAAGAAAGGTGTCCAAAGCCTGCAGGCAATTCAAAGAAGCATTAGTGGAAAAGCAAGCACCATTTGCCTTGTTGGGCGCCTGAAAGCGAGATGATTCCCTAGCAGCTTTCTTGAAGCCCCCTGGGGAAAAATCTGCCGCAGCTCTTGCTCTTGCCACATCTTCTCAACATTTAAATATCCAGTTTAAAGAGTTAAAATAATTTACTATGTCGAAGACAGATATTATGAAAGTGTTCTATTTTCCCCGTACATGTCATTTGTACAACTAGTCACCCCACTAGTTTCGCTGTTCTTTAATAGAATTTAACAGAAAAGGAACCAATACAGAGTGAACAACTGGATACCCACATGCAGATGGATGAAGCTGGACCACTTCTTTATACACAAACACAAAAATTAACTGAGTAGACCCTAGGCCTAAATGTCAGAGCTAAAACTATCAAACAGTTAGAAGAAAATGTAGGAATAAATCTTTGTGACCTGGGTTAGCAAAGCCTTCTTAGCTACACTAAAAGCACAAGTGGCAAAAAGTAGCTGCACTGGGCTTCATTAAAATTTAAAATTCATGCTTCAGAGGATACTGTCAGGAAAGTAAAAAGACAGCCCACAGAAAATATTTGCAAGTCATATGTCTGATAAGGGTCTCAAATTGTAAACGTGTAAAGAATTCTTAGAACCCAATAATAAAAAACAAACCCAACTTTAAAGTGGGCCAGGGATCTCAATAGACATTTCTCCAAACTTGTACAGAGAACCAATAAGCACAGGAAAAGATGATCAGTGTCATTAGTTAATGAGGGAATGCGAAAGAAAACTTCAGTGGGTTATCGCTTCACACCCACTAGGATGGCTAGAATCACAAAGACAAATAATGAGCGGTGGTGGTGAGGACGGGAGGGACTCTGAACCCTCACATGCTGCTCATGGGAACATAAACTGGTACAGGTGCTGTGGAAGAGTCTGGCGGTTCTTTGATAGGTTAAGCAGTTACTGTGACCCTGCAATTCCACTCATTGGCATCTACCCCAGAGAAATGGAAACGTGTCCACACAGCTGTACACAGATGTTCACAGGAGCATTAGTCGTCATAGCCCCAAAGTGGAGACAGCCTCAGTGTCTGTTGACTGATGAAGATGTAGCACATACATAAAATGGAATGTTGTTTGGACGTAAGAAATGAAGTACAAGATTCACGCTTACAACATGGATAAACCTTGGAAACAGTTCACCCAGTGAAAGAAGCCAGCCACAGAGGTCATATACAACATGAAATAACTAGAACTGCTAAATCTATGGAGAAGGCAATGGCACCCCACGCCAGTACTCTTGCCTGGAGACTCCTGTGGATGGAGGAGCCTGGTGTGCTGCTGTCCATGGGGTCGCACAGAGTCAGACACAGCTGAAGCGACTTGGCATGCATGCATGCTTTGGAGAAGGAAATGGCAACCCACTCCAGTATTCTTGCCTGGAGAATCCCAGTGACAGAGGAGCCTGGTGGGCTGCCGTGTGTGGGGTCCGCACAGAGTCGGACACGGCTGAAGCGACTTAGCAGCAGCAGCTAAATCTGTGACACAGAGAATAAATTAATGGTTGTGTGGGCCTGGGGGTTCGAGGGGGAATGGGGAGTGATGGCTCATGCGTACAGAGTTTCTTTTGGGGATGATGAAAGTGCTCTAAAATTGATTGTGGTGGTGATGGTACAACTTGCTAAGTACACTAACAACCACTGAATTGTATACTTATTAAATGAGTCGGTTGTATGTGGTTAAAAGCAGCATGAAAATACACATAATATAATTTGATACCTGTTTTTGAAATATATCTATGCAGCTGTAATACATGTGAATAATTGTTTATATTATCAAATTTGGGGATTTAAAGAAATATGTGTATTTTATTTATTTGGCTGCATCAGGTCTTTAGTTGTGGTGGTCAAGAGCTTTCGTTACAGCGCGCAGCATCTCCAGCTGTGGCCCCAGGGCTCAGCATTTGCGGCACGCGGGCTTAGTTGCTCCATGGCTTGTGGGCTCTTATTCCCCGACCAAGGATGGAACCTGTGTTCCCTGCATTGCAAGGTGGATTCTTAACTACTGGACTGCCAGGGAACTCCCCTGGATGTATCTGGTCTCGTAGGACTGTGTTTGGGTTTGGCTTCCTAAAAAGTAGGTCACCCTCATCCTCCTATTACTTGGGTTAATAAGCATGAAATGGATTGCCAGATGGCAAAATGTGCCCCCCCAGCCCACCAACAACCCTGGGAAGCCACTGGGGAGGCGAGGACACTGTCCTCAGAGGGTATGTGAGTGGGTGTCAGGGTGAGGAAGCAACTGGTACCCTGGCAGTCTCCTGACAGCAGTCTTTGCACCAGCTGGTCCTGCTGCCACCTGCTAAGAGGGCCCTTTCTTCTGCTCAGGCAGGACGCTTTCAGGGATGGAGCCGTGACACATCTCTGCCTGCCCAGGTCCTGAGCCCCAGTTATTTTTTCGCTCTGCCGCCGCCTCCTTGCAGCCCATCGTGACTTCTCTGCCTTCTTCCCAGGGCCTCTCTCTGAAGCTGCCGCTGTGCGTGGTCTGCAGCTCTCTCTAGATCTCAGTATCCTGTGGGGTAGCTGGGTGTCCATGGCTGCGCTCTTCCTCCAGGCTGAGGCCCGGATGTGACTCGGTGCTCAGCGCAGGCCACATGCCAGTCAGGCCTCTGTTGTGCTACTTCCGTCCCGTCTGGTCGGCCCCCGAGGCCTTGGCTCTCCAGACTGGGCTCAGCCATCCCTTGGTGGCCATGCCTTGTGATCTCTGGGCTTTGGTTACGTCTTTTCTGAGATGGGGGTGACAGTCCCAGACGGGCCTGAGAAAGGAGTGGAGCCGGTGAAACGTCCGGCCTCTGATCCATCTGCATCTCCAGCTCTGCTCACTAGTGAGCGCCCCCATGGAGTCCCAAGGAGAGAACGCCTGCCACCAATGCCCCAGCTCCCCCCACATTTCAGAGGAGGAGCCAGAGGAGGCGCATGTGATGACTCCAGGGCCAGGCTGCCCGATGTCCAGCTGCAGCTCCTCCATCTCCTGCTTGGGAGATTGAGGGCCAAAGCATGGTCCACTCTGTGCTTCAGTTTACTCACATGTAAAATGGGGAGGAAAGGCATTAATAGTTTTATTCCCAGGCCTGGCTCAGTGGGTCACTCTGTCTCTGTGAGCCCCACACACTGCCTTGGGGATGGAAAGAGCCCAGGGTGGGATCCAGGACACGTGGTGTGAGAGTTGCCTCTGGTGCCTTGGGCCAGCCCCTCCTCCTCTCCTGGTTTGTTTCCTCCCGTGGTGCGTAGGCCTCTGCCCTGCAGTCAGAAGGCTTAGGGGAGGCACCACTTCTGGCCTCCTGGTGTTCAATGCCTGAGTGTGCCTGAGAGCCGCTCCTCCAGGCTAGAAGCTCCCGGGGGCCACACTTCCGTGCCACAGCGTGTGGAGCCCCGCGAGGGTTGCTGCGGGCCCGCTCAGGTGACACGCTCTGTGCTTCTCCCACAGTTCCCGATGGGTCCAGGCTCGGACGGCCCGATGGGGGGCATGGGCGGCATGGAGCCACACCACATGAACGGCTCGTTAGGTAAGTCAGCACCCTGCCTGACTTCCCGGGAAGCCTTCGCTGCCTCGGCTCCAGGCTCCACTGAGCCCAGTCCCCACAGGAAGATCCAAAGAGGAAGATGTTGCCTGGGTAGAAGGTCCTCTTTGGCAAAATGTTTGGGGTTTGGGTGGAAGCATTTGGAGGCCCCTGCACAGAAGAATGGGCGAGACCCTGAACTGGGCTTTCTTTTTTCCTTCCAGGGTCAGGTGACATAGACGGGCTTCCAAAAGTGAGTGTGTGTTCCCTGCCTCCTCCCTGACAGCACCCTCCAGAAGGCCTTTCCCCATCCCGGGAGGGGTGGCAGGTTGCTGGGGGCCCAGGGCTCACCGCCTCTGCTCTCTCTGCAGAATTCTCCCAACAACATAAGTGGCATTAGCAACCCTCCAGGCACCCCTCGGGACGATGGCGAGCTAGGAGGGAACTTCCTCCACTCCTTCCAGAATGACAATGTAAGTGTGCCCACCACCACCCTTATTTCATCCTCCAGGTCCTCACTGTATCCTCTGGGCCCCGGGACTAGCGATTGAAGTTTCAGAGTCTCCTGCCCGAGACCTGTCTGCTGGGCCAGTGTCCTGGCAGCTGCGTCATGAGCCTTTCACCTCGGTTATTTTTCCACACAAAATGGAGCGCCCTCACCTCCCCCCCGACCCCCACCAGCCCCCAGTGCGGTGCTGACGCCTGTCACCAGAATCCGACCTTGCCCAGGCATCCGCATGCAGGCGCTGGTGAAGCTCACAGTGCTGGACGAGCCCTGGGCCCTAGCCCGCTGGGTCCTTGTCTCAGTCTGTGCCCTCCTCTCCTGGAGGGTGGGTGTGCATGCAACTAGTGACTTCCTGGGGTCTCAGTGCAGAGGAGCTGGCTGGCTGGTTTTTCATATTAGGCTTCTTGTTTACAGTCTCATCTGAAGAACCAATGTCATGTTTGTGTAGCTTCTGAGAACCCCAGGCCGGCTCCCACCCCAGGGTGCCCTGGCTGTGCTCCAGCTCATCAGACCCCCGTCCTCTGCAGACCGTGGCCCTATGAGGGGAGGGCAGGGGCTGCTGCTGGCTTCCTTAGGAAAGAAGGGGTGATTTGGAGAGGAAAGGGGGGCAGGGTAGGCAAGTGAGGGACACAGGCTGGTGCGGGGGGGATGGTTCCTGAGCCCCGCCTGCTGGCCCCTTGCCCACCCAGTGCCATCATGGGCGTCTCAGCCCAGCCCCGAGACAGGCCCTGTCCAGCTCTATGCGGTCAGACCTCCACAAGGCTCCCACACCCGGCCCTCACGACCCCCCTTCTCTGCTTCTCCCTTCAGTATTCTCCAAGCATGACGATGAGTGTGTGATTCCCCCCCTCCTCTTCTCCGAGACGCTGAGAGAGCCGACATTGCAGGCGGGAAGATGCCAGAAATTATGCAAGAAGAAGTGAGGTGTCATTACCCAGGAGCTGGGGGAGGGGCGTCTCCTGCTCCCCCCCAACCCCCACCCTCTCCTCCACCCCCTCCACCTGTCCCAGTTTTAGTTTCATGCAATAAAAAGGCCGAACTTTTTATTCCATAAAACATGAAGGACAAAACAAAATAAAAATATATTTCAAGTCAATGAGCAGAAAAATCCCACCCTTGCCCTTTCCCGAAGGACCTTTGATGTCCTTGACACTTTTCTGTTTTTTTGTTTGTTTGTTTGTTTGGGGTTCTGCTGTTGTTGGGATTTTTTTTTTAATTTGTTTTCAGGGGGGGTTTTTTGGGGAAAAAATTTTTAAAAATGGAAGCTTCTAGCAAGCCCCCCCAACCCCACCCCAATCAACCTCTTTGCTTTCTTCTTTAAAAAAAAAAAAAAAGGACAAAAAAAAAACAAAAACCAAGCCCCGTTGTCTGTACCCAAGCCCTTCCACCAGGAAAGCTAGTCTAGGTGTGAGATCTCACCTGTCTTTGTAGCCATCTAAAAATAATAATAATAATTATAATAAACTGGGCAGTTTACAATCGGTGGTTTCTTTCAAACGGCCTGTTTTGGAAAGAAAAAGGAGTCACCCTTTTCCACCTGGGGATTTCGGTTTGTGCTGATGAGGGAGGGGCGGGAACCTGTTTTGTTTTCGCTTGGCCTCTCCCGGCGAGGTGGACAGCAGCTGCACAGCTTGGACCCCAGACCCCCGCCCCAGCGGAGCCGCGCTGTGGCCCGGTTGGCATGCACTGTGCTCCCAGGACTGCGTCCTCTCTCCTCTGGACCTCTCCTCACCCGGGCTCCCGCCCCTCCTCAGCCCTGCCGCAGGCCTCCTAGTGAGGATCCTGCCAGCCGGGTGGCGGCTCGGAGTGGAGTCGGGGAGGCCGCCCCCGACAGGATGGCTGGGACCTGGGACGTGGAAACCTCGACCTCTGCGTCCTCCTCCCTCGCATCGTCCACGTCGTGTGTGCGGGCAGTGCAGGGCTGGAGTTGGGTTTTCTTTTTTTTTTTTTTCTCTTGATTCTTCCTTCTTTTTCAAAGATGGGATATTGACCAGAATTGCTCTGTATATGCTTGGAACTGGATGGAAAGACTTTGGAATAGCTGTGGGGGGCGGGGGGGGGGACACCGACAACCAAACAGATGTGCTGTTTCCGGACCTGTTTTTATTTTCAAAAACCGACAAACGCCACAGTGGAGCCTGTCCCCTCCCAGGAGGAGTGACTCATGGCCTCCCTCACCTCACCACCCTGCATCGAAACCTCTGTGTCTTTCCCTGAGACACCTGAATTCTTTGTACATTTACGCCCCTCTCCCCCCTCTCCCCTGTAGCTGGTCTTCGTTTTCTTCCCTCCTTTGATCCATGTATATCATATTATGTGAGATATCATCTGCCTGAAAAAAGACCTTGTGCGGATTATTGGGAACATTGTAGCTGTTTCTGTGTTTTTTCTTACCTTGTAGTCTGGTTCTGAATTAAGAGAGGAAAAAAAAAAAAAGTAATTATGATACATTGTAGTTTGTGTACGATATATGTTGATAACGTTTTATTAAAGGGACATCTTTTTTCCGCAGCCCTTCCTGACATGTTTGGGGGAACGTGGGTTGGAGTTTATTACACTGGTTATAAAATGCCAGGCGGCTGGCTGGGCATAAATTCTGTTCCTGGTGCACAACAAGGTCTTGTTTTGTGTTCCAGGCGTTGGCCTTCTTTTCCTGGGCGTGTTAATTCTGCATTTTCTGTGGAGAGTTGGGGGTGATGGGCTGGGAGGAAGGGCATGGTCTCATTTCAAATATTGGGGGGCATTCTGAAAGGCAGCTTCAGTTTCTCATCCTGCTAATGCATTTTGGTTTGCCAGAACGTACTTTTCTGGAGAAGTAGGAAAAGTTTCCCAGTGCACCGTGTTTTCAGTAGCGAGGCGGTGTCGGCTAGGATGGCCGCGTGGGCCGAAGCCTCACCTGCTTTCTCCTTTCTGGTGAAATTTGTTTTCCAGGTCCTAGGGTGCTGGGCCGCGGGAGGTTATTGTATTTTTTCACCTCCAAGGCAGCAGGGAGCCCTTGAAAGATTTGAAGAGTGGCACAGTTCAACTTGAATTTGAGAAAACAGTGCAGGTTGCATCTTGGAAGATAGTTGGGTGGGACTAGACAGATGTGGGGAAATCCAGGGCCAGCTGCCGTCTAAGCAAGAGCTGCTGCAGGCTGAGGAGGTCAGCAGCAGTGACGCTGATTTGAACGTTTAGAAAGTAGAACTTACTGCGTCCTTGGAGCTTCGGGGCCAGGCCTGCAGCAGGAGTAGGCAGGAAACACACGGTGTCTGAGCAAAGCGTGACCTTAGCCCCACCTTAGCCCCACCTTAGCCCCCACTGGTCTGAAGGGACCAGTTTCAGATCCTGCCTTTGCCACTGCTCACTGTGTGGCCCTGGGCCAGTTGGTTCATACTGTCCTCAGTTGCCTCATCTGTAAGACAGGGGTAACGGTTTACCCATCGTGTGGTCGTCGTGAGGATAAGTTGACATTTGTACAGTGTCTAGAACAGTGCCTTTTAGGTAGTAAGAGCAGTAGTGTTAGCTGTTGGCAGTATTGTTCCTCATTTGGGGAGTCTAAATGGGTGTGATGAGTAGTTGGGAGGCCCTAGAAAATCCCATTTGTCTTTCCTGCCTCATCTGAGAACATGGCTTCCAAGGTTCTTCCTCATCACTGTTGGACAGATGAGACCTGGGCTGTTACTGACCTGCATCCACAGTTCTGAAGAGGCGTTTATGCACCAGCTTGAACACCTGCCGTGCCCCAGCCCAGTGCCGGGCAGAGAAGGTGGAGGTGACAGCGAGCATGTTCTCAGTATCCTTGCTGCCCCTGTGCTTGAGCAGGACTCAGGCTCAGTGGGGAGCAGTGACCTGGGGAAGGGAGTGCAGGTCACGGGGAACCTTGCCAAGAGGAAGGAAGGACCTCCCAGCCTGTAATGAGAGCCTGCTGCACCCACATCTGCGGGAGGTGGGAACACTGGGCACCCTAACACCACCCTTCAGCCTGTGACACCCCCCAACCCCCCACCGAGCACCTCCAGAGTTGCCTTTGCCACACTCAAGGCTCTGGCAAGGGCTGGTTTGGGGTCGGCTTAGCAGCAGGAGAGGACAGACTGTTCCCCAGGTTTTTTCACCACTCTACCCTGTCCAGACCTGAGTGAGAGCAGAGCCAGGCAAAGCCAGCTTCTACAGCCAGCATGAGGGTCCCAAAATGAGAGTCAGGAGGTGGTGGGGGTCACTCCCCGTCCTTTCACAGCAGAGGACTTTAGCCCATCACTGAAGCTTGGGTGGGGGTGGACAAGCCAAGCCAGAGAGGGCTTTAGCCCATCGCCGAAGCTTGGGTGGGGGTGGACAAGCCGTCAGAGGCCCCAGCCTGGCAGCTGCTTCCCTGGTAGCCATCACCACCCACAAGGGGCTGGCCAGCCTGGGAGTCCAAGTGAGGGCCAGCCCTCCAGCCCTGCCTGAGTCAGGAAAAGCTGACTCGGCCAGAGATCCATGCCCTGCCCCTCCTGGCTAGACACCCCTCCCTGGAGCCAGAAAAGGAGAGCCTGGAGGCAAACCAGCTGCCAGCAGGGCCTGCTTGGGGGTGGGGGCGGGTGAGGGGGGATGTGTTCAGCAACTGCCAAGGCATGGTCACAGCAGGCCTCCAGCTTGGGCTCAGCTGGGGCCATTCAGCCTGATGCCCTGGGTGACCCAGAGGAATCCCCCACTCCCCACCTCTACTGTCCCTTGACAATTGCAGAGACTCCAGAGGCCTGAGCCCAGAGTACGTCCCAGGCTTCTTTGAGGGCTCTGCCCTGAACTGAGTGCAGCTGGGGCTCCCCAGGGCTCATTAGGTGGCAGTGCTGGAAAGAGAAGACCAGACCAAGCAAGGGGGTGCTGAAAGGCCCAGTCTGCCCTGTGCTGGCACTTTCCTCCCCCTTCCCAGGTGCCTGTGGAGCTCCAGTCCTTGGCATGATGTTACCCGGGCATTCAGCTACCACCTTGGTCCCCTGCCTCCATCTCAGCCCTTCCAGTGCCACAGAGATCTAACTCACTTCTGAGCATTCTTTAACTCTTCCATCTGTCCGTTCGTGTCTTTATTGAGCACCTGTTACTTGCCAGAGGCTGTCCTAACCCTAGGGAAACAGGTGCACAAAACAGATGTGGGAGGCTGGCGATGCCCATCACTGAGGTGAGGCGGGCTGTGGGAAGAGCAGGTGGTGGCGATGCTCCATGAGATGCTTATTGGTCTCCAGGTGAAGATGTCAAGTAGGCAGGTCTGGGCCAGAGACATTTCTCAGGGAGTGGTTGGCATTCAGATGTTCTTGAAAGCCACAGGACTGAGACTGGAGTGTGCATGGAGAAGAGCCCCAGGCCTGGCGCTGGGAAATAGACCAGTGAAGGAGGCAGAGGAATGAGGACAGTGAGGTGCCCTGGAGACCAAGGGAAGAAACCTGCAGAGAGGAGGGTGCTGCGTGCTGCCCAGGCCCCAGTGCACACACCTCCCCTCATTCAGGTCCCATGGGCCTCCTGCTCGTCCCTGACCCTCAGCACTTCACGCTCTGGGGATGTGGAGTTCCTTAGGGACCTCTGCCCACTGACTGCTGACAATTTTGTTCCTACTATTCCCTTGTGGTACGCCTTTCCTACTTGCTGTTTAGTGAAAGTCACTCCGTCGTGTCCACACCTCTTTGCGAGTACATGGACTATACAGTCCATGGGATTCTCCAGGGAAGATTACTGGGAGTGGATAGCCATTCCCTTCTCCAGGGGGTCATCTTAACCCAGGGACTGAACCCAGGTCTCCTGCATTGTGGGCAGGTCCTTTACCAGCTGAGCCACCAGGGAAGCCCAAGAATTCTGGAGTGGGTAACCTGTCCCTTCCCCAGGGAATCTTCCTGACCCAGGAATCAAACCAGGGTCTCCTGCGTTGCAGGCTGACTCTTTACCAGCTGAGCTCTCAAGGAAGTCCAACTCAAATTGGCCTTTCATCAAGGTAGAGGCTTTCTCTGGGCCCCCATGGCGGCTATGCTGTAATGGATCAACATGTGCCTCCCCATCAGATTGGGAGCTCCTCGAAGGCTGGGATCTGGCCCGAGTGTGTGGTCCCCAATCACGCAGCATGAGGCCTGGCACCCAGTAGGTGCTCAATGAGTACTCATGAAGTGGGCGTTTGTTGAGTACAGCACCCCTACCCCCCCCCCGCCACCACTGCATGCTGTCACCTGTGGGTAGGTGCTCAGATGCAGGCAAAGAGGTGGCCTGTATGGCTTTAGCAGACCCAGAGGAGGCTGGCTGCTGTCACTGCCCACCCACCAACTGGGAGCTCCTGGAGAAACTGCCGTGTCTTCCTGTGTCTCTGGCTCTTGGCACAAGCCTAGCACACAGTAGGCCCTTATAAAGGGAGCTGAACTGTTGGACCCCCTACAGATCTGTAGTGGGGAACCTCAGCGCTCAGTCCCTGATCCCATCAGCTCAACTGAGGATAACGTGTGTGTTTTGTGGGGTAAGTAACAAAGCTAAGTAGGGCTATGCTGCTCTTGACAGGCTAGAACCCTGGCTCTGGGCAACAAGCCTACACCCTGGCTAGTTTTGGGGGATGAGCAAATACGGCTAGGGTGTCTGGCATGGCAGAGACTAAGAATCTCAGGTGGCAATAAACAAAGCAGAGGAGAGGTGGGCCTCACTGCACCCTGCTATCCTCAGCCCAGCTGAAGCGCTGGGTCCCCAGGCCCTGCTCTGTCACACAGCCTGGAGCAGGCGGCCGAGGTAAGCTGTGGATTGAGCAATGGGTTAGAGTTCAGTGAGAGGCAGACACAGGGCTATTTGGCTTTGAGGCTTATAATTCTTGGCTTCAAATCTCTACAGGGCAGCCCCCTGGCTGAGAGAATGCATAGGATATGGGGCCCCAGAGGGCAGAGCTGAGGCCCTGGAGTTAAAGCTCCTGGAAGACATTTCTCCTGAGGTGTGAACGCACAGCAGGCAGAGATGTCAAAGAACGGAAGCAGCTGCAGTGAGAGATAGTGAGTTCCCCGTCGCTGGACATGTGCAAGCCAGCTGCGGGAAGGACAGATGGCATATGTGTCGAGTGAGGGTGTGTTGGCTCCTGGGCTCTCAGGTTGAAGGCAGAGCTAAAGATAAACCCCTTCTCAGAAGCTGAACTTGGGTGAGAACTAGCTCACTCTGACCTCTAAGTCACCTCTGAGAGACATCTCAGATTCTGCGGCTCTGTGACTCAGCTTGCATCTGCCAAAGACCACGCCAGACCCAGTTCTGTGAACTCTGCAGAGAAGGGCGGGCTGGCGGCTGCAGGCTGGGTGGAGTTCTAGTGATGGAGCCTGCGTTCCAGCAGGGCCTCCCCACCTCCTGGCCATTCCACAAACACGCCAAGCCCACACCCGTCTCAGGGCCATCACACGCACTTTCCCGGGCACCTTCCTGGCCTGCCCCCATGGCTGGTTCAGTCTCATATGTCACCTTCTCAAAGAGGCCACACCCTGTGCGGTAAAAGCCAACACACCCCATCCCCAGCTGCTGTTGGCTCAGGGTGTCCCTTCCTGGGCGCTGCCCTGGGCCCCTGGGAGCAGCCACACCCAAGGTTTCACCTCCCAGGCTGTGGCCGGTGGCAAATGGCTGATGTGGGACCTCAAATTCCCATACCTGGCCGCAATTTGGGACTCTGATAGGCCGCCCAGCACCAAAATCTCTACAGGACCGTGGGGTCCTCATCTACTCAGCCAGTCGTGCCCTCCTCCCTTGCTCACAGGTCTCTGGGGAGTGACCCCCAAGAAGCTTCCTGCCACAACCTTCCATCTCCAAGTCTGTTCCAGGAACACTTTCCTTCAGATCCTCTGACATACCTTTCTTTCTTCATCATCTCTCCAAGTTGGAATGTAAAGTTCATGACAGTAGAGACTTTGTTTTGCTCACTGCTCTCGAACTGGGGCCTTGCTGCATGCCTGACACATACCAGATGCTCCAGGACACCCTGTGGCTGACAGCTATCACCCGGAGTTGAGGAGTGGGGATGGGGATTCTCTGCAGGTTCCCAGACACATCTGGGGAGAAGGTCCCTAGAACAGGGTGGGCTTCCAGCAGCCAAGCAGGTAGGCCCCACGAGTCGTCGTGGTTTGTGGATTTGTCACAAGGAAGACAATGTGACACGCTCAGGTCACACACACACTTTAAGGGACTTTGTCCTGCCGCAACAGAGGAAGCAGGGAGATGCTGTCCTAAGCCTGAGGTGACCCTGACCTGCTCTTTCAAAGCCTTGGGCCTACTGCTAAGGACAGCCCGGGGAGTCACAGAGCCTCTGGGGAGGACCCGTCCTAGGCCCAGCCTGAGCCAGCCTTGGGAGGGGACGAAAAAGCCTAAAGGGCTGCCCGAAGTAATCTCACCTTTTCACGGGGCTTCTGAAAACCTCCAAACCCCTCTACTTGATGCATCCTGCTCAAACACGGCCTGTTAATCCCTGAGGAGGCAAAGCCTACAAGGGAGGCAGGTGCTTTATTCCCACTTTGCAGATGAGGAAACTCAGGATCTGAGAGGAAGCTGGAATATAGGAGACTCTGGGAAATGGCGTTCCCCAGTCCACTGAAGCCCGCTGGAAGTGAACTGAGGCGCTTTCTCATGGATCCGCAAGACATTTAAATACACGACAAAATGAGAGTACGTTCACATGTGCTCACAATGTCATCAACAAAATTTCAGTTCCAAACATCTGTTGCTTAACAGTCCAAGTCCCTGTAGTGTGATTTTTAAACCAATAAAGGGGTACCCCCATGCGCCTTCCTCCTGCTTCCTTCTCCCAGACTGGCTCCAAGTGAGCCGTCTGTTCTCAGGCCTGAGGCCAAACAGGGCCTGAAGATCACCCTGTATTCCTCCGTCCCAGTGTTGAACGAGGAAGGGAAGGGAAGAGGTGGGGAGGCTGAGGCAGGTGGGCATTTGGGATTTGGGGAAGCGGGCACATCTTTGTGGAGAGGGCAGGTGTCATCACGTATCAACTTTCTGGCTCTTCACACTACACCACGTGGTGTCTGAGCCTCACCTGCATGGGGAGGATAGAAATGCCAGTCTTGCCAGCCTCACCTAGCAGACTGGCTTCGAGGGGCCTGAAGGGAGACAGCAGTGGGCGCCAGGCTCCGCAGCTTAGCTCCAGGGTCCGAGGTGACAGACCAAGGCTAGCAACAGGCTGTCCTCACCCCAAGGGCTGGGATGAGTGCCCAGGCCCGCCCTGCAGCCCTGGCCCCTCTCCAGGGCTGTCTTCAAGCTTCAAGGTCACCTGCTGACAGCCCGCTTGCTCGCAGCCTCTGCCCCACACGCTCAAGACCCAGGCAAGTTGGCCCTCTCGCTCCCCATTCCACCAGCCACCAGGGGGTGGGGTGGTGGTGGTTCTGCCCCCTCAGCCTGGCTTCAGGCCACCACCGTCACTCACCCAGGAGTGACTGAAATGGCCTCCAGCTGGACTGTGCACAGTCACCCTGCCAACTTGTCCTCCATTTGCCCACAGAATGTTCTTATGAAAAAAAAAAATCCCTTTGACTCAGCAATTCTGCTTCGGAATTTGTCCAGTGGCTGCGCTGGCAGTACTCTAAGATACGTGAACAAGGATGCTCACTGCAGCATTATTTGTAATGGCTAACAACTAGAAATACCTCGAATGTCCATCGATAGACATTAATGCCGCTGCTCAGAACAAGGTAGCTCATATGTGCTGATGTGGCAAGATCTGCGCTCCCAAGGTATTAGGTGAAGAAAGGAAGGTGCAGAAGGGTCTACAGGCAGGATAACTAAGTAATGCACCTCTACATCCCTATCGTACATATACTATGCATACTAAGGTGCCACGTTAAATGACTCCAAGCTGCAGTCACCCCCAACGAAGAACCCGGGCTGCCTCGGGTGGCTGACAACTTGCACCTGGGGAAACCTTAAGTGCCAACATGCCAGGCCCTTGAGACCTGGTCCCTCCAGCCTCAACCCCACCCTCCCCATCTCCAACCACTCCCTGCTGTTTCGGCGTACGTGCTGCCTTCCCAAGTAACCCCTTCACGTGCATCCACCAGCCCAATCTGTCCTTTTCCTGGTAAACCCTCCTGCTGCCCCCGCCCCCACCCAGCCGAGCCTAAAAGGTACTTCGTAAAGTGCAAGGAGCACAGCCTGGGAGTCAAAGACACACAGGGCTGGAAAGAGCACTGTCATGTACGGAGCCGACATGGGCTCCTGGACTTCCTCCTGTAGCAGGAAGTGTCCTGGCTGCCTGTTCTCAGCAAAGCCACTCGGGAGTCACACTCAGCCCCAACAAAGCCACCTCACGAGGTCCCTCCTGCGTCGGGAGCCGTGTATCCGCTGACTGGTGACGCACCACTGGTGTTCATGGAAAGGCGCAGCACCTCGGCTTCACGGGGGTGCCCACAGAGCTCAGAATCAGCCAAGGCCTCAGGTACAAACCCATCGAGCCCAGTCCCTCTTCCACTTCAGGCCACTACTGTTTCTCCCCATGGGGGCCGATCCCCAAGGCTCTCCCAAGCTTTCTCCAGGAAATCTCCACCTCAGAGTTTCCTAAGGGAGCAGACCTAAAATATCAGCTGTGTGACCTGCAGTGATTCCTTACACTATCTGCGCCTCCTCAACTACAGGGCCCAGAAAGGAGCCCAGCACACAGCAGGCACTCTCAACACTTTTCTTGTATGTGGAAACAACACTTACCTTAAAAGGGTTGTGTGAGGACTGAACAAGATGCTGTGTATTAGCTGCCTGGACCAGAGCAGGGCTTGATGTTATCTGAACAGAGGTCAGCTGAACCAGGGGTGTGCTCAGTCCATTAACCAAGATACTAGTGGGAAATCTACAATGAATACTCTATTCGGACTTCCTGCAGTCACTGTGGAATGTGTCCACAATTTAAATAATTCCCACAGAAACTAGTGAGCACCTAATAGGAAGCAAACGTTACATACACATAATCTATAGTCTGTAAAACAATGTAAGTCACATTAGCCACAAGTTTTCAGATGATGAAATTGAAACTCAGAGAAAGGAAGATTCTTATGTAAAGTTAAAAGATGGGTCACAGACAAAGCTGTAGCAGGTGAGGCTCCAGGGCTGGCCCTTGCAACAGCAGCAGACTCAGGGGCAGGGCCTGTGCGTAGCTGTGGGTGCCCCACCTGAAAGCACCCAGACACAAACACAGGCTCCGGTGCGCTGGAAGGGCTCTTTTATTGTCAGCCAAAGGAGCGCTGTGGCCTCAGGCACCGTCCAGGCTCTAGGATCTGCAGGGAGAGAGGGGCGCAGGCGGCTCCAGCCTCAGAAGAGTCCTTGGCTCACACAGCACCATGCAAATACAGAGCTAAAAACTTCCTGAATGTCTCTGGCTGGAAACCAGTCGGCCCAACAGGTTCCTGAAAAGAACACAGCCCATTAGGATCTTGCTACTAGGTTTAATGGCAGCAATTAAAACAAAGGTCGGTTTTATGTAAATCCTAAGCGCCTGGATAATAACTGTTTCTTTCTCCTGCGATCAAGGAGTGCTGGGGAGCTGGTGCCAAGCTATGCCAGGCGGGGGCTGGGCTCAGGAGGAAGACATGAGGCATCTCTGCGCCTCCAGGCCAACTTATCTACCGACCTTGCCCTGGTCCCTAGTCTCCCTCAACTCAACCACCACGAAAAAATGTTTCGTTTGCTCCTTTTAACTCCCAGGGACAAGAATCCCTCACTCATCCCACACACACTTATCAGGCGCCTTCTCTGTATGAGAGCTGTGCCCAGTGCTGGAAACCCAATAGTAATTTGAATCTGGCTCCTGCCCTCAAGGAGCTTCCAGCCAGGGGTGCAAATAGTGGTAATGAAGGGTGACAGGCCTCATCATGAAGTAGGAAAAAGATGCTAAGAAAGCAGGAGAGTAAAATAACTCACTGACTTCTATACACAGAAGAGAACACGTATGAATGAGCACTAAAGGGCACCTAGAAAGGGCCAAGAAGAAAGAGGGAGGCTGGTGGAGGTGGGGTGGTTAGAGGAAGAGATGGGTGAGGAGGAGCCACATGACCACACCAGGACAGGCCTGGCACTAAGTCACGCTCATGGAAGGAAAAGGTTGAACGAAAGGGACCTGAAGCCACGAAGGGGACACAGAGAGAGGGAAACTAAGAGCAAAGATGCGCGGAGACGGCTGATGCGGCCACACAGGCGAGAGACAGAGAACAGGGCCTGGGGCCAGAGAGAGGGCTCACACCAGCAGGCATTTCGAGGGCATATCAACGTCAACTAACATACAGACGATGCTCAAAGCCTCAACAAGCCTGCATTAAGCAAGTCTACTCAGGCCCCGCGTGAGACGCAGCTAGTGAGCACAGACCCAGCAGCACACCCACGCTGCTCTCTCTCACCCCCAATCCCGTTCTGTCTCTTACAGGCTTCATTACTGCCTGATATTATATTATGAATCCGTTACAATATTGTCACTGCCCAGCACACAGAACACAGGCCTGGTCTCAGCCAGCTGAGCACTGGAGGTGTGGCAGTGAGGGGTTCCCTATCCGTGGAGTGAAATGAAGGCACGCGTCATTCACGGACTCGGCCTTCCAGGAGCTCAGGGCGCACTTTAACAGAGGAGCAGAGCAGTGAATAGACAACCGCAGGACAGAAGTGTGACTGCGCCGTGATGGGGGCCCCCAGGCTACGGCGACCTACCCGAGGAACTTAAGCAACGCTGGGACTGGGTTGCTGGTCTTTAGGCTAAATCTGGAATGACAAGTAAGGACAACCAGATGCAAGAGAAATGGGAGAGGGCGAGTGGAGGAAGAGGGAATGGGGTGCAGGAAGGAAGGAGCCTCCTCTATAAAAAGAGTAGCACTTACTAGGATCCTGAGCTGCTCAGGCAACTGGAGACAGAGCCGAGAGGAGAGGGATGTGGTGGGGCACAGAGGGGAGGGCGAAGAGCTAGGCGGGGCCCAGGGTGGAAGGTGCTATTTCAGCTGACAGGCTGGGCTGAAGCAGCCCTCCAGGCAGACAGAGGTCCTGAACATGAGATTCCTGAAGCCGGTGCTCCACTCACAAGCATGCCCTCCACCCCAAGCCAGGCTCTCCCTGGGGAGGACGAGCCATGGCCCCGGTCCAATCACCAAGCCAGAGAGGGCTGGACTTACCACAACCACCTTCTTTTTGATCACTGGGAGACACCAAAAGTGCTGATAGAGGAGCTGATCGGAGTCCACCCAGACTAGATTCTTGATGCCCTCCTCGGAGGCCAAATCTGTGGTGTTCAATTGCAGCACCAGGAACTGGAAGACACGCCCATCAGTGCCCACGCTCTGCACAACTACTGGCTGCTCCAAAACCTTAGGGTCGTTCTGAGAGGAAAAGAGGACAAGTCAATGCAATCAGAAATGACGAGGTTAAGAACAGCACAAACCAGGCAATTCCTAGCTCTGGCCTTTTAAATAACCCCCTACCCCACTGAGTGGTTTTCCTGCAATGAAAGATGAAAATAGAAGGTGGAGCTAAGGGCACTGTCCAGGGCTAGGCCTTCTCGCACACACCCAGCCTGGCTCTCCCTGGGCTCAGACCAATCGTGGCCCCGGCGTACCTGCTCTTCAACTTGAGCACACTAAAGTACGAATTCCTGCCACCGAGAGGCGACTGCCAGGCAAGCTGCACAGTAAGGGAAGATGAGCTGGGAGGTGAGCGATGGGAAGCCCCCCGGACTCATGGAGTAACCTGACGTGACAATGACGCGCATCAAATGCTGAGCTGGAGCGTCAGTGCGTGTGACAGACACGATCCCATTCAGTGCTCACTCCATCTGAAGGCTGGGGAGACGGACCAGCTGAGGCAGTGACTTGCCTGAGGTCGCAGTGACATGTGCCCTCAGCACCCACAGCGGCTAGTGCTCAGACACACCTTCTCTCTGCCTTACTTTCCCCTTCAGGGCCGGGCTTCTTGGAACGTCCTAAGCTGGCAGGCAGGCATCTCACCTGGGCTTTGGGCTCTCAAAATGCACCTCTGAGTGTGTCAGATTCCTGAGTGTCCACTCCAGCTGTGTCAGCCCCAGGCTTTCGCCAGTCGACACATTTGCTAACTATCTCTTTCAATCAGGGCCAACAGCAACATACTAGCAACCATTTACTAAAGGCCTCTCATGTCCTGGGCATCACAGCAGTTTTACATAGTCACCTCTAATCTCATAAATCCAGTGGTATATACCCACTTAGGTCTCTTCCCCAGTGGCTCAGCAGTAAAGAATCCGCTGCTCTGCAGGAGCCACAGGAGACATGTGTTCGATCCCTGGGTTGGGAAGATCCCCTGGAGGAGGGCACGGCAACCCACTCTAGTATTCTTGCCTGGAAAATTCCACGGACAGAGGAGCCTGGCAGGCTACAGTCCTTGGGGTCGCAAAGAATCAGACACAACTAAAGCGACTTAGCATGGTACGACATGGCACACCCATTTAACAGATGAGGAAACAGATTCAGAGAGGGGATGTAACTTGCTCAAGGTTATCCAGGACAACACCCAGGCTTTTAACTCTCTTAAAATCTTACTGTTCTGGTTTACACCTAGTGTCCCATTGTATCTGACAGCAGCACCTGTCACTCTCCACAGTATTCCAGTTTCGATGACATGTTTGATATGTTCACCCTACTGAGTCTGCAGGCATCCAGCCTGATGACTACTACCCACTGGACAAAGAGTCAACGGGCAGGCCCCGTGAAGCCAAGCATCCTTGACTCAAAGATGCTGCCTACTACATTCACCGCTCTAGGGCTGAATCTGACATTAGGAATAGCTAATGGCAGACCTCAGTGAGGGCCACACTGGGACTGTTGGCCTTAGAAATACCTGTTCTTAGCTGCATGAGAAATAAATAAAAAGAAAAGTACCTCTAAGTGTTAGCTGAGAATTCTGTATTGACTCTTATCTCCCTCTACAGATCAATAAAACTGCAGGTAGTACATAAATTTCTCAGCAATTTTACCTTTTACACAGAGGCTCTTCCCATAATTGCTCAACTTCACATCCCCAGGAATAATTTGTACCTGGAGGGGCTGGGGGAGGCCTCCTCTCTTACCCAACTGGGTGGCAATTAGTGGCAGCACTGCTACCGTGCTCTTCTGGCACAGGAGCTACAATGAGCCTGCAGGCCTGGGACCTGGCATGTGACTCTCTCTGCCTCCCTCTCCTGCCCCACAGTCAGGAGGCAGCCTGTCCCCTGAGGCTGGAGAGATCAGGGTTCCAGTGCCTGCCTCCCTGCTCTTTAGCTGTAGGGTCCTGGGCAAGTTACCCAACCTTCCAGAGCCTTCCAAAAATATGTCAGAGAATAGGAATTAAGATAACCTCCCAAGGACTGGAAAGACACAGAAACGTCACATAAAGATGCAACAGCTGCTTATCTCTTAGCTGTGTTACCCTGGGGAAGTTACTGAGCCTCTCTGAACCTCAGTTTCTTCATCTGTAAAATGAAGCTACTAGTACCTGCCACAAGGGGACTGCTGTAAGGATTAAATAATGCAGTGGTTCTCAAATTTTAGTGTTGTGGTTTTCAAACTTGTGTTTGTACCAGCATCACCTGGAGGGCTTGTTAAAACTGACTGCCAGGCTCCAATCCCAGAGCTTCTGATGCAGGATGTCAGGTGGTCTGAGAATTCACATTTCCAGCAAGTCCCTAGATGGTGTTCACGCTGCTAACAATCCAGAGTCACACTGTAAGAACCACCGCTGTAAGGAGCCGTAGTTAACTGGTTGGCATGTAGCAGGTGCTCAATATAGACAAGCTCCACTCTACTCCCTATCTCATCAGGCTAACCACACTGTACCAACCCCACCTCGTTCCTAGACCGATGAGGATGAGAACAGGACATTCCGAAGTTCACTGCTCCTCCAGGAGGGCCTTAGGTTCTAATCAAGACCTGGGAGCCTGACAGCAGCTCTCAGAAACATTCTTCCCCTCCCACCTTCCAACACACACACAAAACCAGAGGTCTGGTGTCCCAGGCCTATGTGGGGACTTCGATACTGCTGTCCCCTGCCTGGAGGCCTTTGATCCCCGGCCAGGCTTTCCTCCAATCTTGGGACGGCATTGTGTAACCACCACTCAGCTTGCATTCTATAACATCTAGGTCCCTGAGACCTGCTCTTAGAATCACGGGGCGACCATCCAAGTGGTATGTTGGGTCTTCAGAACCTGTCCTAAGAGGGCAGGCAGGCCTGGGCCATCCCCTGCCTTCCTGATAAAGCCCTGTGCTCGGGCTCCATTAGCGCAGTTTAAGGAAGTGTGCTGGAGGACATATAACTGAAGCCTCCAGAGTTGAGACCATCTGGTCCCAATCCTTTCTCCACCACTTACTGTGTGTAATGCTGGACAGGCTGCTTATTAGCTTTCATGGGATTCAGAAGTATAATCTGAAAAATGGGGATCACAATGAAACCTTGTGGGCTACTGTGATGAGGCATCTTATGTAAAGATAGACACACTGTAGGTCCCCAACAGATGGTAGGGTGAGTGGAAGTGCCTCTCCCTGAAACTCTTCAGTCAAGCAAGAGAAGTCCCTCCATACTTCCTTTCCTTTGAGCAGGGTAAGGCAGGAAACTGACACAGCATAAGAGGTCTCGGTGGTAGACCCCACATACATACCCCATACAGGAGCCGGGCCTGAGCCAGCGCATTGCCGAAGGCAAACAGGATCATCTTGGCCCGCAACTGATCTGGCTGAAAGCGGTGTGCTCGGAAATTAGCTGACTCCAGCAAATACAAGGTGTGGGGATAGGGGTAAGGATAGCCCTCTCGGAATCCTGCAAGACATGTCATCACATAGAGGGACAGGTTAACTGACCCACCCAAAGCCTCAGGAAAGTCACCCCACCTTAGCTTAGTGCCAGACACTACATATTTTGGGGTGGTTTTTTTTTTAAGATTTTGTTGTTGTTGTGGACTGTTTTTAAAGTCTTCATAGAAGGCACATGGGATCTTAGCTCTCTGACCAGGGAGAGAACCTGCCTCGGAAGGTAAGGTCCTAACCACTGGACTGCCAGGGAAGTCCCTAATCTGGCCTGTTTTTGAAAGCAAAATTTTTACCAGAGCAAACCACACCCACTCCTTTACATCTATCTATTAAATAGCTGTGACAGAGACTAAATGTGGCCTACAAAACCTGAAATACCATTTGGTTCTTTATAGAAAATGTTCGCTTACCTGTTCCAGGTAATTCTTGCCGGCTAGCTCTAACCCCCACCTTTCTCATTCAATCAAGCACACAGATAACAGTGATATTAGAAAGATAACCTAAAGCCTATGGTAATTATTTTTTTAAAAAGCAAATCACTTGCAAAATACTTCATTATTAGTAACAAACGGGGTCTCATAGAATCAAAGTTCAGCACTCGTTCAAATCAGCCACAACCCTGCCGGGTCACCGTTTCTTCCTTCCATGGCCGTGGGCAAACCCGCAGAGGCTGGAGGCTTCTACAGTGAAGGACAAAAACGGATGAAATAGAGGAAGAAAGAGGCTGGGAAAGTGTGCAGGGGAGGGCATCACTTAAGAGAGACCTGACTTTCCTGTCTGCCTCAGTTCCTCCGCACGTGTGAATAGGCATCACTCAGCACTCACTCTGGCTTAAGCTCGCTCAAGCTCTAAGACAGGTACCAGGGACAGAGCCCACACGGTGCCTGACACTGCCTTTGAGGAGCTCTCCAAGTCTAGAGGGGAGACAGACAGGAAAACTGATCACATCCACGCAGAGGGACATGTCAAGACACGAGGGTAGCCAGGGGCTGGGTGAGGACAGATCAAAGGGCCCTGACCAGACTGTGAGGCTGTGGAGCATTTCTGGAAGAAGTGAGTCCAAAGGTGAATTATGACAGATGAGTAGTTATTTACCTGAAGAGAAAGAGGGGTGAACGGTCAGAGCGCAGGCAGAGGGAAAAGAAAGTGCCAGAGCACAGTGGTGAGAAAAGGACAGTGGGAATAAAGAGGGGAGGAGACAAAGACGAGGCTGGAGAGAGGGGCGGAGGGCTGATGTGAAGGCCCTTGTGTGATAAGCCAAGGAGTTCAAACTTTGTCCAACAGGCAGTGGGGACACGGGCATGAAGAGCGACGGGATTAAATCTACCTTCTAGAAAGACTACTCCGGAACTGTGAAGTAGAGGGACGAGAGAGGAAATAGCCCATTAAGGGGTCACACTAGCCCATTAAGAGACTAGGGTAATGGGCTGGGTGAGAGACAGCGGGGACTGACTGAGGCATAGCTGGGGAGAGGAAGCAGCTTGAGGACGGAGACACTGCAGTTCACAGTGACTGGGGGAATGGCAGGAACCGCAGGCCTGTCCAGGCCGGCTCCTGTTTCTGTTGTGTCTCAGTGGGGACGTGGTGCTTTGTTCAATGGTGGGATGAATAGCCCCATTAGAGGACTGTGAGCTTCCTCCATCCTAGCAGAAGGCTGGCCAGAGTCTATAGGGGGCACAGAGAGGGGGTATCTTTCAAGAGAACTACAAATAAATAAACATCTGATGCCTGGTCAAAAGCCCGTCAAGCCACCCATTAAAACTGACGCAACAAAATGACTTCTTAGGGGTCAAAAGTCAAGTCAGCCTCTGAGTCAATCACAACCACCCGGAGTCTCAGTTTCCTTAGGGTAAACACCACCTATCTCACAGGGCTGCTACACGGCTCTGAGGAGAAAACGCACATGAGAGCCTAATACATAGTAAGTACTCGATGTTTCCTTTCTCTTTGGAAAAAGCCTGTCCCTCACCTGCATGCTGCCTAAAAGTCAAAGGCTTTTTGATACTTACCCGTGTCATCATTCACATCATAAATATGGCATTCCTGAAGGCTGATAGTGGGAGATATGGGATAGAAAGTCTCGAGAACATGATTCTTAGTAGCTTCCACTTCCTCTCGGGAGGCAATGGGAGGCAGAGGATCCTTGGCATTCAGCTGGGTTCCACTGGAACCATGGACCTGAATCAGAGTAGACTCTAAACAGGGAGAAAGGTGGTTAGTCTAACCTGGTCTAAAGCCTTAGCGAGGCAAAGTCAAAAGCTTTCATCCTGCTGCGCTCCTCAAGTCTTCCACAGCTTCACCCTCTGATCTGCCTCATCTCAGAAAACACAGCTCTGGAATTCATCCTTGTGCTTATCATATAAGCAGGTGAGCCTCCTCCTCTTCATGTCTGGGTGCCATCCTGCCTCTGCTACGCCTTGGAGTAGACAAGTGACATCAGATCCAAAAGACCGAGTGGCCAGGCTGAAGTCACAGAAAAAGCTCTTAACAGGACTGGAGTTCAATCTAGTGATCTTCATTCTACAGGCCAGGAGGGGATACGAAGACAAGATGGAGCAGAAAGGACCTGAGCTCGCCTCCCCTCACAAAAACAGCGGAACAGCTAACTGCAGAACAACTGTCATCAAAAAGGACTGGAAGCTACCAAAGGTGATATTCTACTTACAAAGACAAAGACAAGATGGCAGGAGTGTTACACGTGTGACATAATCAAATCCCATACCCGCCAAGTGAGTGAGACACAAACTGGAAAATAACTATATCACAGAGGTTCTCAAGTTCTGAGCCCTACAGAAGGTTCCTCCGCCTGGGGGTCTGGCATCAGGAGGAGGAAGCCCCAGGGCATCTGGCTTTCAAGGCCAGCAGGGCTTGACTGCAGAATCTCAAAAGGGCTGGAATAGAAACATGTCACTCCTGGAAGGTGGATGCAGGGTCTTCTAAGAGCACCAGGACCCAGGGGAAAAAGCACTGAGTTCACAGGATCCTAGGCCAGACCTACTGCTAACCTTAGAGGGTCTCCTGGGGGGGAGGGGGTTGGGGGGCAGGGGCAGCTGTGGTCACACTGGGGTCAAGGAAACCCATGGTGGAGAGGTACTGGGGAGCACTCATTTGGAGTGAGCTGTCCTGGAGGCTGCCATTTTCAGGCCAAGTCCTGGCCCCACCCAACAGCCCATATGGGACCCTCCAGTCAAACAACCACAGAGCAGGAACACAGTCCCACTCACCAGCAGACAGGCTGCTTAAAGTCATCTGAGCCCACAGCCACCTCTACACACAGCCCTGCCCACCAGAGGGACAAGACCCAGCTCCACCCACCAAAGGGCAAGCGCCAGTCCTTCCCACCAGAAAGACTGCACAAGCCTGAAGGCAAGACCAGATACTATAAAACTCAGAGGAAAACACAGGTATTAGGTTGGCCAAAAGGTTTGTTCAGGTTTATTACAGAAAGATCTGAACAAACCTTTTGGCCATCCCAATAGGACCCTCTTTGTCATGAATTGCAGTAATACATTTTCCTATCCACTTCCTAATGAAAACAAACAAACAAACAAAAACAAACAAACTAGAACCTATTCAAACTTAAAAGCTTTTGCACAGCAAAGGAAACCATAAAAAAAAACAAAAGACAACCCACAAAATGGGAGAAAACATTTTCAAACAATGCAACTGACAAGGGATTAATCTCCAAAATATCCAAACAGCTCACACATCTCAATATCAAAAAAACAACCCAATCAAAAAATGGGCAGAAGATCTAAATAGACGTTTCTCTGCAGAAGACATACAGATGGCCAAAAAGCACATGAAAAGATACTTAATACAGAGAGCTTAGTAGGTAAAGAATCTGCCTGCAGTGCAGGAGACCTGGGTTTGATTCCTGAGTCAGGAAGATCCCCTGGAGAAGGAAATGGCAACCTACTTCCATATTCTTGCCTGGAAAACCCCATGGACAGAGGAGCCTGGCAGAATACAGTCCATGGGGTCCCAAAAAAGTCAGACACGACTTAGTGACCAAACCATCACTAATTATCAGAGAACTGCAAATCAAAACTACTATGAGATGTCACCTCACACCAGCCAGGACGGCCATCACCAAGAAGCCTAAAAGCAATAAACGCTGGAGAGGATGTGGAGAAAAGGGAGCCCGCCTACGCTGTTGATGGAAATGTAAACTGGTACAGCCACTGTGACGGATGGTATGCAGGTTCCTTAAAAAATTAAAAATAGAGCTACCATATGATCGAGCAACCCCACTCCTGGGCATATATCCAAAGAAAGCCATACGTTGAAAAGACATATGCACCTGATGTTCACTGCAGCACTATTTACAATAGCCACGATAAGGGAACAACCTAAATGTCCATCGACACGGATTCCTTACCACTGAGCCCCCAAGGAAGCCCTACAATGGAATATTACTCGCCATAAAAAAGAACGAAATAATGCCGTCTGCAGCAACACGAAGGGACCTAGAGATTATCACACTAACTGAAGTCAGAGAAAGACAAGTATCCTACAACATCACTCATATGCGGCATCTAAAAAAATGAACCTATTTACAAAATGGACACAGACTCAGAGTTAGAAACAAACTAATGGTTACCAAAGGGGAATGGTCGGGGGAGAGATAATCAGGCAGTTGGGATTAACATATACACACTACTAAATATATAAAATAGACAGTCAACAAGGACCTACTGTAATAACATACACAGGGAAAAAGGCTAAAAAGAAGATATGTAGATACATAACTAAACCACTTTGTTGTATACCTGAAACACAATAGTTTAAAATTAACTTCAACATAAAATGAATTTTGAAAAAAGATTAGTTAAAAATAAAGCTTTTATCCTAAAAAATAGAAAAGAAAAAGCCAGAGAACTTTGGTTAAGGTGTTACTCCTGGGTTTCTTGAGAGGGACTGACCAGGGCACTCTGACCTGTGCTCTTTCCAATGAACCGTGAGGCCTGGTAATCTCTGTGGGCTCAGAGGCCACGGGTTCAGATCTTCCCAAGCACCTGCTCTGCACTGGGGACCAGTTTTAACTCCCTCGAGCAGAGAGTCCCTCTCAAGGGCTGATGAAGGAGTAAGTGCTCCAACACTGGGAGACAGCAGAGGTAGGGAAACCGACCTCCTCTGGGAGGCTGCCTGAAACGCCTTCAAACTTGCTTCAGAAAGATAGGTAAGAGCAGAGCTTCTCAACTTTGGTGCTGTTCACATTTTAGGTAGTTCTTTGCTGAGGGAGGCTGTCCTATGCACTGTAGGTATCTGGCAGCAACCCTGGCCTCTGCTCACTAGATGCCAACAGAACGGTCACTACCAGCCCCAGCTCTGCTTCAAGTCAGGACAAATAAAAATGTCTCCAGACAAAGCCAAATCTCCCCTGGAGGATTAAACCACCCTCGGTTGAACACAACTGGGTCAGAGTTTGCCAGGCAAAGAAAAGGGAGGAGTGTTCTAGTGAAGGAGGAGTAGTATGTTTCATGGTACAGAAGCCTGCTGCTGCATGGCAGAGCTTAGGGGAAGTCAGCGCAGATAACTGGAGCACGACCCAGTAGGAAGGAAGGATGGAGAGAGAAGTACTGAGACTACAGGCTAAGCCAAAAGGCTGCTAAACCCAGGAAAAGGGTTCAACTGACCTCAGTAACTCAGAAAGCCTGACTTAAGTCAGATGCGCACACTTGCCACAAGGAGACACACGTGTACGAGGAAGCGAATACACATCTGCCTAAGCAGCAAGCCTGCCGCTGTGAACATGAGCAGACCCCCTTCACAGAGGTGCCCACAGGAAGATGAACGCCATCTAGAAAGCCTCCTGGACAGCGGCCTGCTACGGACTCTCCACAGGGGCAAATTTTTCTCTGAAGGTCCTTGAGTTTTCAGAAATACAAATCAAATACTACAATCACAATGTGATGGGAATGGACCAAGGTTGATGATGCTGTATGTCTAAAACCTGGTCTGACCAACAGCACTGTCATTTAACTAACATGTGTCCTCCCTTACTGGCTATGCAAAAAGGGATACTACATCTGTGGATGGATAAACTCTGCCCCACCTGTTAAAACACCTCATACCCACACTTCAAGAACAGTTTTCTCAAGTACTTCCTGTTTCTTCGCATATAATCTGCAAGGAAGATAAATGTGCCCAGACCTCTCCTAACCTTGGGTTTTAGATTCTCCCCACAGAATACTCTACTGTGGTTTCCAATTCAATTCCCTCCACATCTCTTCTCCAGTGACAGCTCCAAATGGGGCAGTTTAATTAGAGGTAATACTTGATAATGGGCCAACAGGCACTCCTCTATTAATGAGGCTCACTAATTTCCTTAGTGGTGCCATTACCTCTGCAAAGCTGACTCTTTGCCAGGAAGTCCATACTCACAGGGGCAAACTGGTGAAGCCTGACCAAGTCGATGTCCTAAAAACCCAAACTGTTCTACAGCTGGTTTCCCTGCTCCAGGGTTCCACCCAGGACAACACTTGTGTTCTCGGAACATCCCTACCTAAAACATCTGGGATTTGGTATTGATTCACCTGTCCCTTTAGTCAGCACTTGTTTGTGTGGCACTGTTAGATACTGTGGGCAAATAAGACACAGTCTCTATTATCAGAAGTTCACAGTTTAGTGGGGCAGGTAGAAAACATACTAGATAATCACAGAACATAATATAGTATAATGTGTGCTATGACAAAAGCAGGCATAGGGACAAAAGAAGCAGAGAGCGGATCTGTGGATGTGCATGAGATGTGGGCTTCCAAGTCATGCGGACAAGTAGAAATTAGGCAAATGAGGAAACCAGAAAACATTCCCTGCAGAACGCATAGCACGTGCAAATGCAAAGCTTGATGCCAAAAAGCGGCAAGTGGCCAAGTGTCAACAGGGCAATGGAGGTGGGGACGGCACAGCAGAGATAAGGCTAGAAAGACCAGCTGGTGGCCAAAGCCCAGAGGACCTGGATGCCACCATAAACTGTCCAGCTATTAGGAGACAATAAAAGATTTGAACCAGGGGAGGGACAGAGAGAACCTGCACTTTAGAAAGATCACTCTAGCAGTTCTGCAGAAAGTGGATTTGGAAAAGGAAAAAGGCATGAGAGTAAGAAGGCTCTTGCAGCAGAATATGAGCTTTGTGAGTACAGACTGTGTTGTAACTTACGGTCAACATTTAGGCACTTGGAGGCACTCAACTGATATGGTGTGAATTAAGTCTTGGAAAGAAATGATTAAAAGAAAAAAAGGCTGGGCAAAAACTAATGACAATGAGGATGTGTCTGAGCCACAAAACTGGACCATGAAGGATGAGAGTGAGAGTAAGTATGGCAGCAAGGATGAGAATATAAGCTGGTGGTGGGGCTGAGACTAGAAAGACAAGGAACCCACAGGGCCTTTCTGGTGTACAGGAGGACTAACCTCGTTTCCAGGTGGTGGATAACATGTTGTTTTGGGCACAGATCCGCCTGGCCAGAGAAGGATGCTTGAGAATCTGCGATCTACACAGCTGGATCAGGCTGTCCACAATGACTGGGCTTGGAGAAAAGAAGAGACATTTGGAGGTATAAAGCTGACTCCAAGATCCATCAGTAGGAAATCTTACTGACTTGGGGAAACTTACCAGTAGGTCTCTCTCTTGGGGATGTCTTCAGTAGAGTGCCAGAGACGAGCATGAGAGATAGCATTCAGAACGCGTTCATCTTGGTTCTCTATGTGGTTCCTCGGGTTATCAGCAAGGCTAAGCACTTTCTCAGGAAGGCCTTCTATTAACTTGGTCTTGGTAAGCCAGAGGGCCTGCTTTACACCTTCAGGGTCATCAATCACAAAAAACAAACACTAAAAAAAGATGATTCAGGAAAAGATGCTTATGCCTGCCCAGCAGCATTTTGGGGAAAGAGCAGCCTTGAGAGGGAGATGGGATTTGTTCTGACATCTGAGGGGACAGAACTAAAAATAAAGAGCAGAAGCCAGGAGAACCAGATTTCAACTCAGCTCCAGGAATGACCATTCGCTTAAAAACAGTTAACAGTTGACTGACATAGAGTACTCGCCACAGGAAGAATTCAAACAGCTATTAAAATGGCTGAGATCACGAGACTGAACCTCGCAGGCAAGGGTCCTTTGTATTCTGTCTGTAGGTATAGAGGATTCAGACCCTAGCATACAAGCCTAGATCAATAAATGCCAACCTTTCAAAACCTAGATCCCTTCTATTAACCCATATCCTAGCCCTGATTGGAAAAGCTCGTGTCTGCCAAATATACTTCATTCAATAGATACGGGCCAAGCATTAAGCACATGCTGCTTTATCAAGGGAAAGAAGCTTTCAGAAATAAGGGAAGTATCTTCTGGATCATGAATAACTTGAGGAGTGCTGAGTTTGGGAGCACCAGATAATTTTTCGCATCTACCTCTGAGATTCTATAACAAGCCTTTTTATAAGCACAATTTTGTATGAAGAGGCCATATGAACTGTACTGCTATATTTGTCAAAAGAATCCTCCTGAAGATGTTTTTCAATTTATTATACTGGGTCCTCCGAGGCCTTCTGAACTTCTCTTTGGCCTCCATACAAGAAGGGTGGGCTGTACCTGGGTAGAGTACTATTTTGTCTTTTGGACACGGTGAACTACGTTAACTCAAAATGTTTCTCGATAGCAGAGGCCAATTTTTTCTTAAAGGGCCAGACAGTAAATATTTTCAGCTTCTGGGCCATACAGTCTCTGTCACAACTACTCAGCTCTGCCACTCTAGCACAAAAGCAGCCATAGGTAACAAGTAAACAGATGTGTATGATTTATAGAAAAAGGCAACGGGCCTGGTCAGCTGACCATCTCTGTTCCATCTGTTGACTGCCAGCAAGCTGAGAGCCAATACTGGTGCTCCCCTATACAAGTACAACCTCTCAGAATGGATTTTTTTGTACTCACCTCACTGTTTCTATGCTCATCCCCTCACCTATTTTTAATTTAATCTGGCTGTACTATAAAATTTCTATAAGATGCCCAAAATGCTTCTCAGGAAAAGGAGTAAGAACAAAGATTTGATCCAGAGTGCTTAGTCTTTAAAAACTAATTTAACCACCCTACTCTCAGCAGGATGGGGCTGCGGTACCAGGCAAAACTCCCTTGCTTCACTTTCCCCAAAACCTACTTCCCTAGAAGAGGAAGAGGCACAGACACAGGGGCCTAAATGCTGCACTAAGTCCACATACCAGTCCTCTAACTCTCAAAGTTAACACTGCGTTCTTTTTAACGACTGTGCCCATCAGCTGGCAGAGCTCTCGTGACTGCTGTGATTGGCAGGCTACTAATTCCAGTTGAAAAAACATCACCTGACTCAGGAACACATCTGAAAAACCATGGAATTAAAGCAAACCCAGAACACTTTGAAGGAAACCACCCTCAGTTTCTCTTGTGGTGACAAACGAAAGGCATTGAAGCTTTTCACTGTAAGGTTCATAATACATCAGAAACACAAATATTTAGAAAATTAACTTCCTGATTGTGTGGTACAGCAGAAAGAACCCTGGACTGGGGATGCAGTAACCCAAGTTTCAGTCCCAACACTGCAACTGTTCCTAGAACTTGAAAATGGATAAAATATTAAGAATTTATGGTTCACAGGTCCATGGGGTCGCAAAGAGTCAGACACGACTGAGCGACTTCACTTTCACTTTTCACTTTCATGCACTGGAGAAGAAAATGGCAACCCACTCCAGTATTGTTGCCTGGAGAATCCCAGGGATGGGGGAGCCTGGTGGGCTGCCGTCTATGGGGTCGCACAGAGTCAGACACGACTGAAGCAACTTAGCAGCAGCAGCAGCAGTATATGAATAATACCATCTACTCTGTGCCAGGAGCCTTATCTACAAGTTGGATGGGATTTCATGAAATGGAGGATGAAACTCAAGAGAGATGAAGGGCTTTGTTTCAAGTCTCAAACCTCATAAGCGATGGGGCTGGGAGGGGAACCTTGACATTAAAGCCCAGGATCTCTCCATTACACCAATCTGTTTCTCTAGCTCTGTATCTTACAGAATTTTATTATAGACTTTACAGAACCTCTCTGCATATGGTGAAAGCGTAGGGTATGTTTTCAGCCTAGTCAAACAAGTTAACTTTAACTTCTGAAATACATCTAATGCAATTTATCCTCATGGTAACGTTACGGGGGTGCCAAGTCTTGTGACGTCCTTCACAGCACCTTTCGAGGACACTGGAAGTGTTTAAAGGCTGAAAAAAACAGCTTTCAGCTGTCAGGAATGGGTCTGAGCAGCTTATGAGGCTGGCCAGCTGACTTCTCAAACGTAAGATGTTTTTCCTCTGGCTTAGTCCCCAAATCCTGCCAGGTCTCTTTCTTCCTGAATTACTTACTGGAAACTTGTGTTCCCACTTACCTGGACCATTTTGTGTTTTCAGGACCTGTCCTAACCCCAGCCTGATTTAGGGACTAAGGAAGAATGAGTTGGAAACAATGGGTAGGAAAAGTCAATAGAGACTGCCCTCCACGGGACTCTGGAACATAATTTCTAGTACTGCCCCAGACACACAGATGGTTTTGGCTAGAGTCATTCTAACCTGTCCTTAGTGAGAGCGAAAGGGTACAGAGGGACTAGGTGGTTTTTAGGTCCAGATCCTTTCCCTCAAAACATCTCAGCTCTGACCTCTGACAAAGGTCACTGATCTGGGAAACCAGAGGTATAGCCCTGGCTTCACTAGATACCCACACTGCACCTGTGAGCAAATCACTGCCAAATCACTCCCCTCTGTCAGTTACCAATCCTGTGAAAAGACGCGATATGCCTGCAGGTTAAACACTGTTTCTGCCGTCTCCATGCACTATAATCCTCCATCTAATTCTTAAACAGTTACATCTCCAGGGTGCAAGAGTTGGGTCACTGTGAATTACCTGGTCAAAACCACTCATTTCACAGGAGACCAAGGCTCAAGAAACTTCAGTCACTTACCCCAAATCACACACACAGTGAGAGGCAGGGCTAGGCCCATGTCTCTTTACTTAGCCACGAAAACTCCAAAATTGCCTCACACATGCTAGTCTTTACATCCCACTTAATCCTGACAATTCTCAGAAATGAGACTCAATACCCGGCCCATTTCGCAGACGAAGAAACCGAGACCCACAGTTTCAAAGTCTTGCCCAACCCCACAGAAGGGCGGGGTTAGTGCTGGGTAGAGCAACAAGGTCCCCCTCCCGGCCGTCCTGGGACCTCACCCTCGAGGAGGCGGCAACGCTGGTGGAAGACGTAGCAGACCTCATCCTTGTATAGAGAATGCTCCTGCAGCGGGGGCAAGCGGCGGAACTTCGGGTGCGTCCAGCCGGGGTCCCAGGGCGGGAAGACTGGTCGTGCCAGCCCAGGCATAAAGTGCATCTTCCCCGCGAAGGTGATGGGCTCCAGTCCAGGAATCTCATACACCCTGTCCAGGGGAGGAGGCTCCGGCTTTCTCGTGGATCGCACGCCCCACTCGTACGCCCCGCGGCTCGGGACCCCGCACCCCTGAAGGCCGAGCCGCCAAGGGCGAGCCAGCGCCCGCCTCGCTGGCCCCGACGCCAACGCCATGCCAATCTGCTTTCAAGACCTCCACCTGGACGCCGCCATCTTCCCGCGCGCAAGGCCTGCCGGGAACGAAAGGGGCCGACCGACAAGGCTCTTTTTACGAGTGGCAGATCCATTAACCAATCACCGCCAGGTAACTCTTGCCTTGCCCCACCCCGCAGGCTGTCCACGTTTTTTCACAGGTGGAACCCTGCCCACCTCCCCCGGGTGGGAGTGAAACCTGCAAGATCTTTACCTGAGGGGAAGCGCAGGAGGGTAGGTGAGTGGTTGTGGTGAGAGCTGTAACGAACTAGGAGAGCTTCAGGACTTAAAACCTGAACTCACGACAGCCTTGATTTCTTACGAGCAATTGGAGCTTGGGCAGAGTACTTCTTCTGAGCCTCAGAGTCACTCGCTGTAAAAATAGGGATGTGTCTGTGTGCTTCAGTCGAGTCTAACTCTTTGCGACCCCATGGACTGTAGCTGGCCAGGTTCCTCTGTCCATCTAATTTTCCAGGCAAGAATGCTGGAGTGCGTTGCCATTCCCTCCGCCTGGGGATCTTCCTGACCGAAGGATCTGTCTCCTGCGTTGGCAGGGGGATTCTTTACCACTCTGCCAACTTGGAAGCCTCAAAATAGGGATGGAAATGCCTAAACTAGCTCAGCTGCGCAGCGCACAGAACGTGGTGGGTATCCCGTAAGTTTCCTTCCCTCTCCACTTCTGACATGGAAGCTGAGCGTGGCCTTTGCACCACGCTGGGGCCGCTCTGACCTCTCACACTGCAAGCCTCCTCCCCAGCGCCCAAAATGAGTTCATTTCCTCCTCTTTCCTCAGAATGTCCCTTTTCGCCTCCTAGGAGCGGGGCCAGAGCGGCAGAGGGGTACCATGCTCCTTGCTCAGTAGGTATTTATGAAATGCTTACTGTGTGTCAGGCACTGTTGAGTATTGGGTTTACACTGGTGAATAAAACGAATGTGCGATGTAGAGCTTACAGTTTAAGTGGGCGATACAGACAGAAAGCAACCAAATAACAATTGCAACACACACTTATGTCCCTTTCCCCCAGTTGTTTTCCTCTAGTATTTAACACTGAACATAGCCTATTTTTCATTTTGATCTTAATGACATTCCCACTGGAATATAAGCTCCATGACTGCAAGGAGCTCCATGAATGCAAGAGTTTTTGTTTCTTCATTGTTGTGAAGTCTGCCTCTAAATCAATCCTGAGCACATAGTAAATATACATTTAATGAATCAATACATTCAATACTAATGTATTGAATACAATCAATACTAAGGTAATGAATAAGCAAATAGGGTACCGGCTAAAGCAGGGGTCCTCAACCCCCAGGATAGTCACTCCCCATCAGCTTGCATCACTGCCTGAGTTCTGCCTGCTGTCAGTTCAGCAGCTGGCATTAGATTGTCGTAGGAACGTAAACCCTAACCCTAAAGTAAAGGCGGAATATCCTGATTCCACAAAATAGAACTAAAGGGCGCAATGAATCTAATGTGCTCATATCATCCTGAGACCATCCCCTTTCCCACCCCAGTCTGAGGAAAAACTGACTTCAAGGAAACTGGTCCAAGCCAGCTGTGCTAGAAAATGAGAAGAGGGTGGTACAGGGGGTGTCTCTGAGAGGAGGTGACCTTGAAGCAGGGTCTGAGGGTGTGGAGAGTCATCCAGGCAGAAGCAACATGTGTCAAGGGCTGGCTTCTTAGACTCAAAAAGTAGAGGCTGAGAGGAGATGTGAAACTGATCTTTAAAATTCATAACTGACATGGCCAGCTTCTCTACTCACTTCCAAAATAGCAGGGAGAGTGGGATTAGTAAAATCCAGAAAGTAAATTTAAGGCAAAGACAGATAAATAACTCTCACACTGTACAGCAGTTTACAGTTAATAGAGCTCCTTCTGCTAACTTGGCTCACTTTATTTCTCCCAAACCTCTTGGGAGTAAGAAATCAGCATATAGAGGAAACCAGATCTCATTCACTTTTAATACAAACCTGGTACATAACATGTAAGAAGAATGAGTTGAACGGATGTGGCACCATTCTTGTCTGGAAGCTCTGTGAAGGTAGAGCCCATGTATTAACCTCTGCTGTATCCCAGCCCGGAGCAGTACGCCTGGCTCCCAGGTCTTGTTTGTAAACTGAGCATGCACTGCTTGCCTGAGCCTTCCGTCTGCCAGGCTTGTGCTTGGCGGCGGAATGCAGGAAGAGTAAGACGCCACACTTGTCTTAGCCTGCGGAACCTTCCTGAAATCATTGAACCAGCAGTAGCAGAAGAAGGGTTTCTTTCCTCTAAAGAGAAACCTTTCCTTTACAAGAGAGATTTGTGGCACACACAGGAACTGCCCTTCTAAAATCAATGATAGTAAGTGGTAAGAGAATTTGGGCAAGTTCTGACCAGGAAGAATGTTGGGCACCAGGCAAGAAGGCTGGATTGTATGTAGTAGGCAGTGGGGGGCTGTTGAAGGTTGCGAAGCAGGGGACAGGTGTGGTCAGAGCTGGTGGCAGGTGTGCTGATGGATAGTGTTGGGGGAGACTGGAAGCACATCATTTGGACCTATAGAAAACTCTAGTGTAAATGGATGTGGGAAGCGGAAAAAGTGGGAAAGATCATAAAAGTTAGGACTCCTGGGAAGTGATTGGCAACCAAGAAACGGGATTTCCATGTCCTCTGACAGACTTAGTGGTCTGCTCCTCGCTTTTCCACAGACTTGGCCCACACCTTGATTCTAGCATTCACCCATGAAGCTACTGCCCTTGGGAGGCTTCAGGGGGCCCATAAAATTCAATGGCAGTTTGGCAAGGTGGGTGTGCCAGCCCAGCCCACTGGAAATTGGAGATGAAGACACCCTCCTCTGCCCTACAGAGGCATGAAATCTAGGAAGAAAGAGTATCCTGGAGTCTAACGAGACCAGGCGTATGCACTAACCTTGCCACTTCTGGCTTCCTGGCCGCAGTTTTCCGTGAAATAAGGAAGGCACAGCCTCCTTACCTATGGCTGCTGGGAGCAGAGTGAGACAGTGCAAAGTGCTTGGGACAGACTGGCCCAGCAAGCGACCTCTATTCTTTTCCCAGTTATTATCTGTTTAGTGTCTGACTCCTCCAGGCCAGGAGCTCCTCCAGGACATAGACGAGTGTCCCAGCACCTCATTCAGCAGCTCCTGCCCAGTAAGTTTCGAATGAATGGGAGGATAGCAAAAACTGCAGCTTTTAGTCGTAATTGCATTTTAAGTAATGTTCTGTGACATCAGATTTCCCCTAAGTTCTGTTCTCAGACAAAAGGGGGAGAAGACCTCCCCCCCTTTACTTTGATTTGCCTGTGGGATTTTAAATGAATAGTTTCCTTGAAAGTGAGATGACAGCTCTATTTCTATATGAACTGTAGTGTTCCACATATAAATACAGAAAACCTTGATAAATCCCCAACTGCCCTCACAGAAACATCTCAGAATAAATCATAACCATTTAAATTTTCCTCCCTGGTCTGTCTTTCAGTATTTACCTAATGGCCCTGAAACCGAGTTCCTTTCCTTCCTCTCTTCCTTTCATATAACATGCGTATTTTAAAGTATACACTGTGCCATTTTATAAAATGAATAAAAAGCAGGTCTCTGCCCTCAAGCAGTTCACAATCTCAAAAAAAAGACATGTAAACTTGTAATTTCTGAACAGTGTGAAAGGCGATGGGGTGGAGATTCATTCACTGGAAGAGCGTTTATTGAGCACCTACCATGAGTAGGGCTGGACCAAGTGCTGTGAGTGCTGCAGGAAGCCAGGCAGGCCTTTGCAGAGGCTCCAGCCTGCTCTCTACCAGCCCATCCCTTTCTTGTCCATTACCCAGAGTTCTATCTCTAGAGTCAGGTTCCTAGACCTGCTTAATCCAAATGGAACTAGATTTTGCCCTTGGATGCCCCACAGGCATTCAGTGTACCTCTCACTGAACTTACCATTTCCCTCCCTCTTTCCTCTAAAATTCAACTCCTTTTGGGCCCACTATCCACCTAAGGTTCCAAGCCGCACACTTGGATGTCCCTTCAGCCCTCTTTCCCCGTCACCTGCTCACCTCACATCCGTCGGTCTCTGTGTTCTGTTAATTCCTGCTTCAGGATTTCTCTCATTGTCCCCTCTCCTCTCGTCTTCTCTGAAACTGTCCTGATCAACTCTCACCTGGACCATCATGACCTCCTTCTCCTGGTTTCCTGTTACTGAAGAACAGTCTGTTCTGAGACCAGACAGAGCAGAGTTCAAGTCCCGGTGCCGTCATTCGTGGAACTGTGACCTGGGTAGGGCTTCCCAGGTCGTGCTAGTGGTAAAGAACCTGCCTGCCAAATGCAGAGGGCGCAAGAGATGCAGGTTCAATCCCTGGATCAGGATGATCCCCTGGAGGAGGGCACGGCAACCCATTCCAGTATGCTTGCCTGGAGAATTCCATGGACAGAGGAGCCTGGCGGGCTACAGTCCATAGGGTTACAAAGAGTCGGACATGACTGAAGCAACAGCACGCACGCGTGTGACCCTGGGTAAGTTATTAAACCTCTTCAGACTCCACTTTGCCCATCCATAAAATGGCACCTCCAGGACTGGCCTTGTTGTAAAGATTAAATAAAATGCAGCAGTTTGGTAGATGATTTGCCAACAATACTGCGTGAAGGAAACTAGGCACAGAGGATATGTTTCATACGATACTGTTGTTGTTGTTTAGTTGCTAAGTTGTGACCGACTCTTGTGACCCCATGGACTGTAGCCCACCATGTTCCTCTGTCCCTGGGATTCTCCAGGCAAGAATACTGGAGTGGGTTGCCACTTCTTTTTCTCCTTGATGCAGGGATTCAACCCGAGTCTCCTGCTTGGCAGGCAGATTCTTTACCACTGAGCCACCTGGGAAGCTGTTCATATAAAGGTAAAAACTAAGCAAATCTGATAAATTGTGGATAGAACTGCAAACAGAGGCGGCACAAGTAAAGCAAAGCAAGGGACCCGATAGTGGTTATGGGGGGTGGAGGTGTGATCAGAAAGGACACAAATGTGCGACTTCTGGGATGCCAGCAAGGTTCTTTTTACTTGAGTGAGTAGTGGTTATAAAATGGCTCTTTTATAACAATTATTCAATTGTACATAGTTGTTTTACTTCATCGTTTAAAATATTTTAAAAGTTCAGTGAAATTTTCTATGTAATCTTTTTTTCTATTTATATTGCTTTTATATTAGAGTATAGCTGATGAATAATGTTGTGAGATTTTCTTTGTAATCTTGATCCAGTACTCAGAGCATGGGAAGAGGTCAAGAAACCGTGGTTGCCTGTTGGGATTATTGTGCCTGTCTGCCTCCTTCCCCTCAGACAGCAGACCCCAGGACTGATTCATCCTGTGCTCACATGGAGCTTGGCACCTGCTGGCCTTGGGGAGAACCAGTGGAATAGAGATGCCCAGAGTGTAAGCACAAGTGTTCCCTCCTCCAAGCTGGCAAGGGAGCAGGGCCTGGGCCTGCTCTGGGAAGAGTATCTGATCAAGCTGCACTGATGATGGACCAGGGGGAGGAAGGTGACGAAGAGGAAGCCTGGCTGCAGCTTCGACCGGTAGAGCCTTTGCCCTCGCAGTGCTGCGGCAGTGGCTGCTCACCCTGTGTGTTTGATGTCTACCAGCGAGACCTGGCAAGGTGGGAGGCTGCCCGAGCCAGCAAGGACAGGAGCCTGCTGAGTAGGGAAGAGACACAGGTAAGGGGGGTTGCTCCTCAGACAGGAGGGCCAGGTGTCGGCATCTTCCTGACCTCAGCCCTATATGGTGTACTGCTCAAGGGAGCTTCCTCTGACTCTGCAGCAGAGAGAAAAGAGTGGGCCTAATGAAGCAGACTGACCCAGGTTCAAAGTCTGGCCTTGAGTTGGTGAGTAGGGGATGGGGGGTATAGTGAGGGAAGGTCCCAGGAGTGAATTGGGTGGGTGCATTTTCAGGGGAACGGGATCTGTGAGTTGGGGCAGTCAGAGAAGACTTCCTGGAAGAGGTTTGGGGGTGGATGGAATATTAAGGGCAATGAGCTGAGACTTAGAAGACATAAATTTGAACCCCTGCTCATGATGGTGACTTTGTACAAATAAGTCACGACCACTTGGGCCTCAGTTTCCCCACATGTGAAATAAGGGTATTGGATTAGGTCATCTTTAAGGTCCTATCAGTTTCTAAATCTGCATACTAGATTTTAGCAGGTTTCAAGGATAGGTGGGTTTTCCATACATTGGAAATGAGTGTTCTGGATGGAGGACACAGCTTGAGCAAATAAAGACTTACAGGTTGGAATCCACAAGGTGTTCTTGTGTGGAACAGAGAAAGGTCTGACACTAGATGCTTGGGAGATAAAATGAGACTCAGGACCCATCCACAGGCACTAGAGTGTCCAACTAAGGACCTTGTGCTTTATCCTGGGGCTGAGAGGAACCGTGGCAGGCTTCAGAGCAGGGTGACCTTGTTGTAAAGTGCTCTGGCTTTCTTAGAGCCTGAAAGGGAAGGCAGGTGGGACTGCACGATTATACAGAACACTTGTCAACCCCAATAGCCGCTCCTTGTAGGGAGTAAGCTCATGGAGGCTTGTCTGTCTCTTGAGTCCCAGATTCTAGCTGGTGAATCTTTTCCTATTACAGAGTTGCCCTTCCAAGCTGAGCCCAGAGACCTTCCTGGCCTTCCTCATCAGTGCTGTGGACAGGCTCACCGAGGACACCTACCTTGTCCGGTTTGCACTACCCGGGAACAGCCAGCTCGGCCTGCGGCCTGGCCAGCACCTCATCCTACGGTACACTCAGGTGGTGGGAGGACCTCATCCTACAGTAAACTCAGGTGGTGGGAGGACCTCATCCTATGGTACGCTCAGATAGTGGGAACACCTCATCCTATGGTACACTCAGGCAGTGGGAGGACCCCATCCTACGCTACACTCAGGTAGGGGGAGGACCCAATCCTATGGTACGCTTAGGTGGTGGGAGCACCTCATCCTACGGTACACTCAGGTGGTGGGAGCACCTCATCCTACAGTATGCTCAGGCAGTGGGAAGACCCTGTCCTACGCTACACTCAGGTAGTGGGAGGACCCAATCCTATGGTACGCTCAGGTGGTGGGAGCACCTCTTCCTATGCTACACTCAGGTAGTGGAAGGACCCTGTCCTACGCTACACTCAGGTGGTGGGAGGACCCCATCCTATGGTACACTCAGGTAGTGAGAGGACCTCATCCTACAGTACACTCAGGTGGTAGGAGCACCTCATCCTATGGTACACTCAGGTAGTGGGAGGACCCCGTCCTATGGTACGCACAGGTGGTGGGAGCACCTCATCCTATGGTACGCTCAGGTGGTGGGAGCACCTCATCCTACGGTACGCTCAGGTAGTGGGAGGACCCCGTCCTATGGTACGCACAGGTGGTGGGAGCACCTCATCCTATGGTACGCTTAGGTGGTGGGAGCACCTCATCCTATGGTACGCTCAGGTAGTGGGAGGACCCCGTCCTATGGTACACTCAGGTGGTGGGAGCACTTCATCCTATGGTACGCTCAGGTAGTGGGAGGACCCCGTCCTACGCTACACTCAGGTAGTGGGAGGACCCCATCCTACGGTATGCTCAGGTGGTGGGAGCACCTCATCCTACGCTACACTCAGGTAGTGGGAGGACCCCGTCCTATGGTACACTCAGGTGGTGGGAGCACCTCATCCTATGGTACGCTCAGGTAGTGGGAGGACCCCGTCCTACGCTACACTCAGGTAGTGGGAGGACCCCATCCTACGGTATGCTCAGGTGGTGGGAGCACCTCATCCTACGCTACACTCAGGTAGTGGGAGGACCCCGTCCTATGGTACACTCAGGTGGTGGGAGCACCTCATCCTATGGTACGCTCAGATAGTGGGAACACCTCATCCTATGGTATACTCAGGTAGTGGGAGGATCGCATCCTACACTATACTCAGGCAGTGGGAGGACCCCATCCTACGGTACACTCAGGTAGTGGGAGGACCTCATCCTACGGTATGCTCAGGTGGTGGGAGCACCTCATCCTACGCTACACTCAGGTAGTGGGAGGACCCCATCCTACACTACAGTCAGGTAGTGAGAGGACCCCATCCTACACTACACTCAGGTAGTGGGAGGACCCCGTCTTACGGTACACTCAGGTAGTGGGAGCACCTCATCCTACGGTACACTCAGGTAGTGAGAGGACCCCGTCCTACAGTACACTCAGGTAGTGGGAGGACCCCATCCTATACTACACTCAGGTGGTGGGAGGACCCCATCCTACACTACACTCAGGTGGTGGGAGGACCCCATCCTACGCTACACTCAGGTGGTGGGAGGACCCCGTCCTACGCTACACTCAGGTGGTGGGAGGACCCCGTCTACACTACACTCAGGTAGTGGGAGGACCCAGGCTTTGCAGCCGTGCTCTGCCATTTGTTAGCAGTGTGGTCTAGGGCAACTTGCTTAACCTTCCTAACACCTCCATTTGTCATCTTCAGAGTAAACACTGTGATACATGACTTAGAGGGCTCTTGGAATTGACCTACATAATGTATTTTCATGATGAATAATAACAACAAACACTTTTTTCATACAGTCTATGAACATATGTATGAGCTTACTTATTGTTCACAAAATCCTGGGTGGTAGGCACCGTTATCATACCAGAGGGGAAACTGAAGTCAGAGAGGTTTAATAACTTCCCCAAGATCACACAATTGGCAGCTGTTGGAGCTAGGGTTCAAAAGCAAACAGTGTAGCTCCAGAGCTTGTGGCGTTAACCTCATACAATTAGCACCAGTTGATAGAAAGGAGACAGACATTGAAAATAAGAGACTTGCCCAGTCTCACACAGCTAATAAGGGTTCAAGCCCAGACAGCCCGCCTCCCGAATTACACCCTTCACTCTTTGGCACTGCCTTCTTCCTCCCAGCTTAATTTTGTCCTCTCCTCCCACCTCAATCCCCACCTCCACCTACCCAGGGACAAGACTCTTTGGGACCTCCAGGTGGAGGCATCTAGCAGGCAGTCAGCTCTCTAAGCCTGACGCTCAGCAGAGAGATCTGAGCTCCAGGCGTGGATCTGGAAGCATCCAGGAATATCGTTGTACCTGGGATGGCCTTTGGGAGCATGTGGGACATGGAAAGAAGGAAGGAGTTAGGACTGAACCCTGGCAACTCCAGCATTCACAGTGTTTTCCAGAGGACGTAGAGCCAGCAAAGGAGACAGAAGGTATAGCCAGGAAGGAAACCAGGGGAGAGCTCATTGCTCATCACACTCTGGTCACTTGCCTCACACGGACCCCTGGTGTGTGTATACAGCTCATTCTGGCCTGTGGCCTGGCTGGCCGGTCCTTAAAGGTCACTGTTTCTTTAGGAGCCATAGGACAGGTCAGAGCCCAAGAAATTCTCCATCCATAAGTCAGGGATGCCCAGAACGGCCTGCCTCTGGTCGGGTCCCTTTCCACTGTCTCTGTCACTCTCAGGACACCCCCATCCCTCCTCATTCAGACCCCTCTGGTGCTCCACAGCACCTCCCCAGCAACACGCCAACCCACAGCCCCAGCTTCTTTGTCTAAAAAGTTCTTCTCTGCTGCCCACCCCCCATGCTTGCCCCTCTCACTAGTTGCTGGCTTGCCCTACGTTAAACTACCTCTAAGCTTTTCCCCCTGGAGGAGGGCATGGCAACCCACTGTCATATTCTTGCCTAGAGAATCCCCATGGACAGAGGAGCCTGGCAGGCTATAGTCCATGGGGTGGCAAAGAGCTGGATACGCCTGAGTGACTAAGCACAGCACAAGCTTTTGCCTAGGTTCTTCCCTTTACTTCCTGTCCCCATGTTCACGTGTTAGTGGCTGGCTCATCTTTTAATACCCAGCTCAGGGAGGCCTTCTGAGGTTCCACAGATGAGAGTGCCTGTGATTCACCTCTGTCACAGCAAATGTCACCGTGCCCTTTGCATCCAAGCCATGCCATATGTTCTGTTAGTTCCTTGTTCTGTAAGCATTTATTGAATGTTTCCGCCCAATTTTTGATACATTAGGATGAGCCTTTTTATTCTTTGCATACCTTGGAGGAGAAAATTTTGTACATAGTAGGTTCCAAGAAAGGGGTGCTTGGGTGCCCCAGGGAAGCTCTGAGGAGTAGTGGTAAATAACCTGGCTCTGAGGCAGACAGAGCTACAGTTGGTTCTAGCTGTGTGACCCCAGGCAGGTGGCATCCCTTCTCTAAGCCTTGGTTTCCTCGTTTTGGTTATTGTTTGCAATAAATGAGGTACTGCCTGTAATATATGTGGTGCCTCAGAGGCACTTAATACAACATGTCTGCATGATTATCCTTCTGGCCCCCTTGATGATAATATGGGGTGGATTCATGCATCAAGTCAAGCTTTGGATGAGGGCACCTTTGAGGATCCTTTCTAATTCCAATGCTCCTGGCATGTGGTAGTATTTGCTAAATGTACCATTCAATATCACAGTTAATCCAAGTCTATGCCCCAACCAGTAACGCTGATGAAGCTGAAGTTGAACGGTTCTATGAAGACCTACAAGACCTTTTAGAACTAACACCCAGAAAGATGTCCTTTTCATTATAGGGGACTGGAATGCAAAAGTAGGAAGTCAAGAAACACCTGGAGTAACAGACAAATTTGGCCTTGGAATACGGAATGAAACGGCAAAGGCTAATAGAGTTTTACCAAGAGAATGCACTGGTCATAGCAAACACCCTCTTCCAACAACACAAGAGAAGACTCTACACATGGTCATCACCAGATGGTCAACACCAAAATCAGATTGATTGTATTCTTTGCAGCCAAAGATGGAGAAGCTCTCTACAGCAAAAACAAGACCGGGAGCTGACTGTGGCTTAGATCATGAACTGCTTATTGCCAAATTCAGACTTAAATTGAAGAAAGTAGGGAAAACCACTAGACCATTCAGGTATGACTTAAATAAAACCCCTTATGATTATACAGTGGAAGTGAGAAATAGATTTAAGGGACTAGATCTGATAGATAGAGTGCCTGATGAACTATGGACATTGTACAGGAGACAGGGATCAAGACCATCTCCATGGAAAAGGAATGCAAAAAAGCAAAATGGCTGTCTGGGGAGGCCTTACAAATAGCTGTGAAAAGCAAAGGAGAAAAGGAAAGATATAAGCATCTGAATGTAAAGTTCCAAAGAATAGCAAGAAAAGATAAGAAAGCCTTCCTCAGCGATCAATGCAAAGAAATAGAGGAAAAGAACAGAATGGGAAAGACTAGAGATCTCTTCCAGAAAATTAGAGATACCGAGGGAACATTTCATGCAAAGATGGGCTAAATAAAGGACAGAAATGGTATGGACCTAACAGAAGCAGAAGTTATTAAGAAGAGGTGGCAAGAATACACAGAAGAACTATACAAAAAAGATCTTCATGACCCAGATAATCACGATGGTGTGATCACTCACCTAGAGCCAGACATCCTGGAATGTGAAGTGGGCCTTAGAAAGCATCACTACGAACAAAGCTAGTGGAGGTGATGGAATTCCAGTTGAGCTATTTCAAATCCTGAAAGATGATGCTGTGAAAGTGCTGCACTCAATATGTCAGCAAATTTGGAAAACTCATCAGTGGCCACAGGACTGGAAAAGGTCCATTTTCATTCCAATCCCAAAGAAAGGCAATGCCAAAGAATGCTCAAACTACCACACAATTGCACTCATCTCACACGCTAGTAAAGTAATGCTCAAAATTCTCCAAGCCAGGCTTCAGAAATACGTGAACCGTGAACTTCCAGGTGTTTAAGCTGGTTTTAGAAAAGGCAGAGGAACCAGAGATCAAATTGCCAATATCCGCTGGATCATGGAAAAAGCAAGAGAATTCCAGAAAAACATCTATTTCTGCTTTATTGACTATGCCAAAGCCTTTGACTGTGTGGATCACAATAAACTGTGGAAAATTCTTCAAGAGATGGGAATACCAAACCACCTGACCTGCCTCTTGAGAAACCTATATGCAGGTCAGGAAGCAAGAGTTAGAACTGGACATGGAACAACAGACTGGTTCCAAATAGGAAAAGGAGTATGTCAAGGCTGTATATTTTTCCCCTGCTTATTTAATTTATATGCAGAGTACATCATGAGAAATGCTGGGCTGGAAGAAGCACAAACTGGAATCAAGATTGCCAGGAGAAATCAATAACCTCAGATATGCAGATGATACCACCTTTATGGCAGAAAGTGAAAAGGAACTAAAAAGCCTCTTGATGAAAGTGAAAGAGGAGAGTGAAAAAGTTGGCTTAAAGCTCAACATTCAGAAAACTAAGATCATGGCATCTGGTCCCATCACTTCATGGGAAATAGATCGGGAAACAGTGGAAACAGTGTCAGACTTTATTTTCTGGGGGCTCCAAAATCACTGCAGATGATGATTGCAGCCATGAAATTAAAAGACGCTTACTCCTTGGAAGGAAAGTTATGACCAACCTAGATAGCATATTCAAAAGCAGAGACATTACTTTGCCGACTAAGGTCCATCTAGTCAAGGCTATTGTTTTCCAGTAGTCATGTATGGATGGGAGAGTTGGACTGTGAAGAAAGCTGAGAATTGATGCTTTTGAACTGTGGTGCTGGAGAAGACTCTTGAGAGTCCCTTGGACTGCAAGGAGATCTAACCAGTCCATCCTAAAGGAGATCAGTCCTGGGTGTTCATTGGAAGGACTGATGCTAAAGCTGAAACTCCAGTACTTTGGCCACCTCATGCGAAGAGTTGACTCATTGGAAGAGACTCTGATGCTGGGAGGGATTGGGGGCAGGAGGAGAAGGGGACGACAGAGGATGAGAAGGTTGGATGGCATCACCAACTCAATGGACATGAGTTTGGGTGAACCCCGGGAGTTGGTGATGGACAGGGAAGCCTGGCGTGCTGCAGTTCATGGGGTCACAAAGAATCGGACATGACTGAGCAACTGAACTGAACTGAAACAGTTGTTAAACATAGCTGTTTTTATTTTGATCATGCTATGGTCAGGGAGAGGTCAGGAAAAACCTCAGTGATGTCCTAAAACAGCTCACATTGTCAGTGTGCTTTTTGAAGCACCTTTTCATCTGTAATCCCAATGGAACCACATAGCAGGGGCATGGGTGATTGTCTCCACTTTACAGAAGGAGCAACTGGAGGTTTAAGTGACCTGCCCAGGGTCTCTCAGCTAGCATGCAGTCGTGGGGGAGCCCAGTACTCTTGTCTTCTGCTCCACCTTGCCTGCCCCTCAATGAGGACCACTGGAATGGTTGGGCCCCTAGCTTCACTTTCACCAGCCTGGCACAGGTTAGGTACTCTAAGGATTTGTTGAATGACTGGCTGACTGCCTGACCAAGTGCATCTCTTTCCCAGAGGGACAGTAGATGACTTAGAAATTCAGAGAGCCTATACGCCCATCAGCCCCGCCAATGCAGAAGGATACTTTGAAGTTTTAATCAAGGTAAGTCAACTCACATGGTTGCTCTAAGAGCCAAGGATTGGACCGCCATTTGCCAACTTGGTCGGGGTTGGGCACTTCCCTTTGACATGGGAAAAGCCAGGATTCACATGGAAGGAGGCTGGCTGAAGGGAAGAGCAGGGACAATGGGGGTGGCCTTTTCTCACCCCCTTTCCTAGGGAAAAGGGGCTGCCGCATCACCAACAGAGGGCATGTTCCCAATAGATTTTATGGACAAAAAGCTTGGACTGAGAAGAGTAAAGCTCTTCCTCCTCACCTTCTTACTATTGCCGGAGCGTGAGTACTAAGCCAGGGAAAGGGGAACCAAGTCATGGGCTCCTTCTGTATGTTGGGCACAGGCATCCAGGGGAGTCAGACCCAGTGCCCACCCTCAGATGGGGCCAGATTGGGACACTGCAAGGTGGTAGATGCTGCAGGCCCCAGCCCAGCTCAGGGCACCTAGGGCCGCAGGGAAAGCGGGCTGGGCTTCCTTGAGGAAGCTGTGCATGTGAGCTCTGTGTTAAACTCAGGAGTGGGAAGGAAGCTCTGAGTGCCAAGCAGTGCGTATATACAGCAGCCAAGGGGCATGATTTGGGGAACTTCCAGTCATTCATCTTGGAACAGAGCGGGTGTACAGGCAAAAGATGGGACATGGAGTACCTTGGGGACCAAGCTAACTGAAATTACCTTATGGAAGGAGTTGGCAGGGGCCAGGGCATTTGAGCTGGGCCTTGAAGAAGGAGTACAGATTAGAGGTGGCGTTCCAGGGCTGGATAACCAAAGGCAGGGAGAGGTGAAATAGAGCAGGGTCTGGTGGGAACTATACTCAGTCTGAGTGGTGGAGGGAGATGTGCTTGTGGGGGCAGCCAAGGTGGGCTGGGCAGTTGGTAGAGATGAGATGAACAAAGTGGGCTGGATGCAGAATGCCCCAGAGACCCAAGGAGTAGGCAATAAATGCATAAGAAGTCATGAAGTTCGAATTACGTGCAAAAATAATTGGGTTGAACTACATGAAATTGCTGACACGCTAACCTTTTTGACTTATGGAACCAGCAGTTTCACACGAGTCGGCCTAATACATAGCTCTAGATCTTTTCCCAAACAGAATCCTAAAGATAGGTGTTCACATCCTTTGTCTCCCTTGTAGGACAGAAATTATCCCCCTTTCATTGACAGGTAAACTGAGACCCCAGAAGAGCCTGAGGCTCCCCAGGTAGTAAGAAGTGCAAGTGGTGGGTAAGCCCTGGCCTCCTGATTCCAAGTCCCCAGCACCGTCTATGGCTCCCGCCTTCCCCGCCTGCCTTCAGAGCTCAAGTATTTATTCCCTCAAACATAAGCTTGGATGGGATCCCTTCACGCAACTGTTTGTCTGGGAGATTCCACAAATCCTCTCCAAATGGCCCACTTCCCCAAGCTGCTTGTCTGGGTGTGTTTCTATTGAAAGGATAAGCCTAGAGACAGTACTTCGGGGCAGCTGGATCACTCCCAGCTGCAAGGCTGATTTTCTCCTTCGTTTACCGGAAAGCCTCTCTTCAGAGAGATGCTTAATTATCCCTAAGCCGCTGGCTGGGAAGAACTGGAAATGTCTTGGCAAATTGGGAAGGCAGGCGGGTTTTCTAAGGTTTACGCTCCCTTGAAGACAGGAAAGGGGAACTCCCATTTCTCAGGCACCTTCTGAGCTCCAAGTACTGCGTCTAGCTCTTTAATTACCTCATTTCAACCTTGTATCCACCCTGCAGAGTAGATCATATTCTCCCCACTTTGCAGATGAAGAAACTAAAGCTCAGAGAGATGATATTGTCCCAAGGCCTCTTGGGTAATATGATCCCAAATGGAAGAACAAGTCCAGTGTCAGTTCTGTTTAACAAACGTGTTTTGAGGGTTTACCCTGTGCCAGGCTCTGTGTGAGTGCCAGAAGCACAGAAAAATCCTTCCTTTCTCCTTGAGTTCTCTCTATGCCATAGGGCTTCTAAGGCCACCCCTGGGGCTGTGCCTCCCCAGGACCGGGACCACAAAACAAGGAATAGGCTGAAATGTATCTTTCAGCAAGTTAGAAGAACTATAGCCTCCTCCCCAGACCTCTTCCATGTCAGCCAAGGACATTCTTTGCTTTATGCGTTTGGTGCCCAAGGAAGGCAGCGATGGTAGCAGAAGTGGCTGCGAGTGCTTAAAAGCAAGTCTGGTGACCAAAGCCCAGTCTCTCCTTCAGGCCTGGTTATAATTTCTCCAAACACTCTTCCAGTCCTCTCTCCCAGTGCTCCCCCCTGACCCCTACTCTATCGTGTCCACTTGCTGTTCCTAGAGCATGACCTGGGCTGTCCCACCCCTGAGCATACCACACCTGATGCCCAGAATTCCCTGTGCCCGTCTGCTCCCATCTCCAGTGAGTCTGATCCTACCCAGTCTTCAAGGTCCAGCCCCACTGCTTCCTTCTCCAGGAAGCTCTCCTCAGTCCCACTCCACGGGAAGTGACTGCACGTCCTCAGGCATTAGGTTGTCTCTGCCTTGTGTGTGTCTGAGGCTTAGGTCCCTCGTAGACTGTGAGCTCCTTAAACTAGGGCCTGATCTCAGTTACTGATTTGTTCATTCAGGTGTTTATGTCCTTTCCATGATTCAGGCACTGGCTGCTTTCACGAAGCTTAAGGTCCAGCTGTCTTCCCTGCAGCCCCAGCATAGTGCCTAGCACAGAGTGGGTGGGCACCCAGCAAGTGCATACTGCCCTTCTCCCATGGAGGAACCCCCTCCACAACCTTCATTTTTTTCATCCAGTCAGGAGACAGTGTAGGGATATGCAGAGATTGCAAGTGAGTGGCCCACAGACTGCCTCTAGCCTACAAATATATTTGGTTTTGGCCTGTATAGTGTGTTAAAATTTTGAATTAATTGCTAACATTTCAAAAATGGGAAAATTTTCTTAAAAATATGGATTTCCTGCCCCTCTTCCAAAGTCAGAAGGTCTGGCATCGCTGGCCCTGTGGACTGTGGACTGGGATTTGCAAGGTGGTTTCTTCCTTTAAAAAGAGTATCCGCTCACCGGTTCACCTTAGTCCGCACCATTCACTCTTGTCTGCCTGATGCTGAGACTGCTGGGTGCCATTAGTTGTCTCCTACCTGATTCTTCAGTCGGTTATGTCACCTGTGTGGCCCCTGGTTATTTGGTTTGAGACCTCTGTGGTTAAGGCTGAAAGTCATACAGATTCTCATCCTGGTCTTACCGTTTACCTTCTGGGTAAGGGTCTGGGCCTCATCTGAGAACAGGGGCTGACAGTACTAACTTCGTGGATGATTGGAAGGATTAAAAGAGACAACACGTGTAAAGTGCTGAGCTTGAGGCTGACGTGGTTTGTATTGGCAGTGCGTGCCTGTCCCAGTGAGGTCTCCTTTTGTTTGCTTCCAGTGCTACCAGACTGGGCTGATGTCCCGGTATGTCAAGTCCTGGAAAGCAGGAGACACAGCTTTCTGGAGAGGACCCTTCGGAGGCTTCTTCTATAAACCAAACCAGGTCAGTGCCCACGCTGTGTCCTCAGGAGACCCCTGCCAGCTTAGCCTCCAGGACTGCGGTTCTCATGTTTCAGGCCATAGAATCTCATTGTGCCATTCTTCTTGAGCCCAGACCTAATGCCAAGAGTATACTTGGGGTTGGACATGGGAGGAGATGGGATAGGTACTAAGAAACAAAACTGCCCATGTCCCAGAACCACCCATGCCTGAACATTGCTTGGAAAAATTCAGACTAAGTTCGGCATGTAGGGCCCTTATGCCAGCTGACTCTCAGATCTCTTTCCAGTTTCACGGGTCATTTGCAAGATTATGGAAACCACTCCCTAAGTATACCTTGTGACTTGCTGCTTGGAAGTCCCCTGCCTCCCAGGCCAAGGGGTCTTCCCCTCATCTTCATGGCGTGTTCAAGTCCCCCCCTGACATTCCTAGGAAAAAACAGTAGTTTCTCATCAACTTGTGCATATAAGAAAACAACTTGACAGTATGTTCTGGGGACTTGGGAATTCCTTGTGTCTTAGTTTGCAAAGAATCTGCCTGCAATACAAGAGACCACCTGTAGTGCAGGAGACCTGGGTTCTGTCCTTGGATTGGGAAGATCCCTTGGAGAAGGAAATGGCAAACCACTCCAGTATTCCTGCCTGGGAAGTCCCATGGACAAAGGAGCCTGGTGGGCCACAGTCCATGGAGTTGCAAAGAGGTGGACTCGGCTGAACAACTAAACCACCACTGGGAGTCAGGAAGCTTCACATCCTTGACCCAGCACTTCCGCTTCTGAAGTCTGTCCTATGGAAAGAATCCAAATGCTTCTTCTTGCACAGGTTCATTGCAGCTTATTTATAATAGCAAGAAATTGGAAACAGCTGAACATCCAACAGCAGAGCAGTTAGGTACACTGGTTACAGATACTTGATAGACTACTATCCTGGATTTTAAAATTATGTTTGTAAATGATGCTGATGCTTATGCTGTAAGTGACCAATACTAAGTAAAATACTGAATACACAACAAGCTAGGAAACTTAAGTTAGATTATACAGAAAAAGTATTTTTTTAAAAAAAGCAATAAAATGTTAGCAGCTCTGGGTGGTGGAATTATAGGTGATTTTTATTTTCTTCATTTTCCAAATTACCCACAATGAGTACCTATTACCTTTATAATGAGGAAAACAAAGCAAAACAAATGGAAAAGAATGAATCATTCTTCCTCTCTATTCTTTTATTTTTAATTGAAGTATAATTGATTTACAATGTTGTGATAGCTTCAGGTATACAGCAGAGTGATTCAGTTATATACACACACATACGCATGCATTCTTTTTCAGATTCTTTTCCCTTATAAGTTATTACAAAATATTAAGTATTGTTTCCTGTGCTATACAGTAGGTCGCTGTTGGTTATCTAGTTTATATATGGCAGTGTATATGTTAATTCCAAACTCCTAATTCATCCCTTGTCTCTTTTCCTCCTTGGTAACCATAAGTTTGTTTTCTTTTTTGGCCATGCCACGCAGCCTGTGGCTCCCAGTCCCTGCACCCAGGGTCAAACTTGCACCCCTGCATTTGAAGTGCAGACTCTTAACCACTGGACCCCCAGGGAAGTCCCCACAAGTTTGTTTGCTCTGTCTGTGTGTCTATTCTTTTTGCATAATTTAAAAATAGCTTTTACTAGTATTCTCCTTATTACAAATGTAGTATCTGTTCATTAACCCCCCAAAATCTGCAGATATAAAGAAGCTAAAAGAAGAAATAAAAAATACCTGCAGGCCATCTTCCCAGACATAACAGTCTTATGACCTTGGCATCCACAGACCCCTCGGGAAAGCCCCACACTTGCTATCTGGCAGGGCACAGGGCCCGGCTGTGAAGGAAAGGACATGGCATCTCGCACACCAATGTTTGGCCGCTGAGACTGTGGCTGAGACTCCGCTCTGCTCCTGTGTGGGTGCCAGGGTGCAAGCCAGTCTTGCCACTCTGCAGCCAGCTTCGTGGCAGGTGGCTCACGTCAACCCTGAGACTGCCATGTTAGCATCTGTCTTGCATTTGTTCCACAGACATTCATAGGGGTTCACCCAGGGCCAGGCCAGTGCTGGATGGACCCTGGCGGCCCGGAGGTGGGTCAGATGAGCCCTGTCCTCCAGACACTCCCAGTCTGATGGGGAGACGGGCGCACAGATTGATGGCAACAACACAGGGTGAGCTGGGTATGCCGAAGGCTGTGGGAACACCCGCCTGTATCTCAGGGGAGGCTCCCCAGAGGAAAGCCTGAGCAGTGATGGGAGAAAGAGGTGATACACGGCAGACCCCGTGACTGGAGGCTGGGGGAATTGGAGCACAGGGCAGGATGATGGGCCAGCAGTAGGGCTCAGTGAGGGGCAGGAATGCAGCTGCATGAGGTCCCAGGCTCCGTACCAGGCACTTGTCATCTCTAATCCTCATGCCAGTTCTGAGATACGTGCTCTTCTGCAGAGGTCTATTTTTTTTTTAAACCAGTGAAGAAACCAAGGCTCTGAGAAGTGAAAGAACTTGCCCAGATCATAGGGCTGAGGGTTTACCCCGAGATCTGCATGGCTCCTGGTAGTCCAAGAAGCATTCCATGCGGTAGTGTGGCATGCAGTGGAAACTCGGACTGCATTCACAGAAACCAACAAAGCATAGAGGTGAACACTTCACTGTGCGGGTCACGCACTAACCTGCCCAGCACTGATCTTAAAGAGACCTTCAGCCAGGAAACAGGTTTAGCGAGGAGGAGTTGATGGAACAGGGGCTCCTTGGGAGCTCACTTTATTGCCTGGCTCTCTGGGCCAGCACTGTGCCAGGCACTGAGGTATAGTATCTCATTTAGCCTAGAGAAGAGCAGGCTCAGGGTCCAAGCCAGGGTCCTCAGATCTCTGCAAGGTGGCCTTGGGGCAGAGGAAGCAGCCCAGAGGGCAGGGCCAGGATGGAGGTGGTGGGCAAAGCTTTGGCTGGAGCAGGTTTCAGGTCATTGAGATGAGAAGCCCTCCCTGGCAAGGGGAGTCAGCTTGTAATACAGCAGACTTCTTGAGAAGTAGAGGGCTTGTTGTTCAGTCACCAAGTCATGTCTGACTTTTTGCGACCCCACGGACTGCAGTCAGGCTTCCCTGAGCCTCACCATCTCCCATAGTTTGCCGAAATTCATGTCCATTGAGTCGGTGATGTCATCCAACCATCTCATCCTCTGTCACCCTCTTCTCCTTCTGCCTTTAATCTTTCCCAGCATCAGGGTCTTTTCCAATGAGTCAGCTCTTCGCATCAGGTGGCCGAAGGATTGGAGCTTCAGCATCAGTCCTTCCAATGAGTATTCAGAGTTGATTTCCTTTAAGATTGGCTGGTTTGATCTACTGGGCTGCCTGTCAGCAGAAGTGTGTAAGCAGAGTCCCGTGGGGATGCTTTAGAAGGCAGCCAGGCATTTGTAGGATGGCTGCACCACTGCTTTTCCTTGCAGCCCCCAAATTCCATGATTTCTGTTCCATAGGCCTCACAAGCTATAGCTCACAGGCACGGAGGGTTCCCCGGAGAGGGTAGAGAGGGAACTCAGATGGGCAGGACACCCCAGAAGGACAGTACCGTCCAGTTCAAGCATGCCCAGGAAAAGGCCCCATAGTTGGTAGGTGGGGTAAGACCCCTTCCCAACCCAGCCCTGTCATGCACTGTCTTGCTCCCCAGTACGGGGAGCTCCTCATGCTGGCTGCTGGCACCGGCCTGGCCCCCATGGTGCCCATCCTCCGGAGCATCACAGACAACGCAGAGGACGAGACCTTCATCACCCTGGTCGGCTGCTTCAAGACCTTTGAGGGCATCTACCTGAAACCCTTCCTCCAGGAGCAGGCCCGTTTCTGGAATGTCCGCACCTTCTTTGTCCTCAGCCAGGTGAGCCCAGGGGATGACTTCTGTCCCTGATGGAGACTTTGCTGCCCCCTTGCACCCCTCCCGAGGGCCTGCTGTGGGCTCTCTCACCCCGGCCGTAATAATCACTCTCGCCGCTGGTGCACCCACAGCGTCAGCGTTCGTCATGCAGATGAGGAAGCTGACGCTCAGAGGTGAAGGCACCAGCTTGCGTCACGCTGCCAGACAGGGTGAGGCCAGGAGCTGAGCCCAAGGCTGACTGCTGAGAGCACCAGCTCTCACCCAGCATGCTTTGCTGCCTGCCATCCACCCTCCGGCATCCTCCGTTGTGTGGGCAAGGGGCCTGGTGATGGAAGCAGTGGGCCAGGCACAGACGGCCTCTGGCTGTCATAGCTGATTGAGGCAGGGACATATTTCTCGGTTACCAGTCTCAGTGCTCCACCCAGTGCCAGGCACGGAGGAGGCGCTCACCCTGTCAACAGCTGGTGGAGAAAACTGGACCTGAGTTCCTGGCATTTGTTAGGGTTTTTTCCACATCTCTCTTCCGTGCAAACCCCAGCCACTCTAGCTAGAAATGGCTTTGCTTCCTGAGCCCTCTTCCCTTCGGTTCCCTGTCCCCCCGTTCATTCAAGGCACCCCTCCGGGCCCTCCCCTCAAGGCCACAGCACGGGGCTGGGGGCTGTCTCGCCCCTTACCTTGAGCTAGGCCTTCAGCTGTCTTTGTGCGTGTGCCTTCCCCTAGTCTGTAGCTTCGTTTCTCTTTCCTGCACACCCTGGGTTGGGGTCCCCTGCTGGTGTCTCCCCTCCATTCTCTTGCTCAGGGTCAGCCTCGTTGCCCTGTACTTTGGAGCACCCTTCTCATCAGTTAACTCTGGAGGCAGCTTTAGAGTGTCCCTAAAAGCTTCCGTGATCCTCGACATTGTGGGTGGGAGGCTGTCAGGAAACCAGAGATCCTGAGGTCCCCAGGAGCCAGAGTCCACAGGCCTGTCTATCAGGAGGAATGCTCAGTGGCCTGATCACCCAGGATGTCATGCTTGGCGAGCGTGAGCAGCAACAGCAATGCCCACGGTCAGAGATGGAGCAGAGGGCTAGTGGACAGCCAAGGGGAGAGGGGTGAGCGAAGGGCCAGTCCTGCTTCAAAAGGAAGATGCCCTCTTTCTGGCCTCTAGGGGCCCACCTATATATGTGGAGACAGCCACAGAGACGGCTGACAGGGCTTCCCTTCATCGAGAACTTTGTCTGTGCCTGGCACTGTTCTAAGCACTGTATGTGTGTTAACTCATCTAGTCCCCACCGAAATCTTTAGAGGCTTGCACTTCCATCATGGCCTTTTAATGAATGTGGAAACTGAGGCACAGAGAGGTTAAGAACCTTGCCCAAGGTAACACAGCAAGTTGGTGGAGAGGCCATGGTTTTCTTGCTTGCTGGTATAAAACAGCACGGGGGTCGGTGCTGTGGAGTGTGTTCAGGTGCTGGCAGCCAGCAGAGAGGGCTTCACGCAGCAGATGGCATTTGAGCCTGGGCTTGAGGGCAGAGTCACAGTTCACCAGCAGTACGGGACCTTCTGCCTTGGGCCAGGGTTTTGGCGATGCAGTGCCCTGGGCTTGGGCAGGCGAGTGGGCTGGCTGTCAGTAGCAAGGGCAGGCGGGGGAGGATGGAGTGAGCGGGGCCTCCTGCCTGTCCATGCTCCCTCCACTCCAGCTGCCTGGCCATAGTGACAGCCTCGTCAAGGGCCTTCCTGCCCATTTGTCCTTCATCCTGCCGCTGGAAGGGCAGCTCTGACCACATCGCCGCCCCGCTTCCTGCCCTTCCCTGGCTCCCCGCGGCTCCAGGACTATGTGCCAGCCCTCTGCAGCCTCGCACCCTGGCCCTCCTCCATCCACTGCCTGCTGCGTTTGGCGTCACTGGTCTGCCCATGGTTGCGAATGCTCCATGCTTTTCTGCCTTTGTGCGTGCTGTTCCCCCACAGGGAGCACTTTTTCCCACTTCTTAAGCTAACACCCACTCATCCCTCACATCTCTCTGCAGAGGTGTAATTCCGTCCTGGGAGCTTCCCTGAGCCTCCAGGCTGGTGTAGATGTTTCTGCTATCACGGCCCAGGCTCTCCTTCACCCACCCCACTGCATCCTCATTGTTGAGGGTCCCCTCCCCACTTGAGCAGCAACCAGACCCCATGCATCCCTTGGTGTGTACAGTCAGGGTGAGCCGCACTGAATGAACTGGTCAGGGAGGAAGGGGGGACTGGGCAGTGGGAAGGAGGGGCAAGGCCAGTGGGCCCTGCTGGTTCCTGCCCTTGAGGGGGCCCGTTGGACAGGTCAGAGCACAAAGGGCACACAAGAAGGTGCGGATCATCAGAGAGGATCGGCTGTGAGCAGCAGAGCAGTGTGCTCAGAGGCCCTCGGGGTCTGATGGCGCTGAGCGCGCCTGGGATTCTAGGCCTGCTCTCATGGAGCCTCTTTCAGGGTTTCTCAATCACCCCGCACTCATCACTCATCACGGTAGCTCCGAGAGGTCATGGTCACTCACCAGAAATTGGTGGCAAAGCTTGCATTCCAGCCCCAACACCCCGTCTCCATCCTGTCTCGCAGCTTCACCTCAATAGCATCTGCAGAGGTGACAGCCCTGTTCTGCTGGGGTTTTATTTGTTTTGGATGCTGGTTACATGGCTTCTTCTCTTTCGTCAAAATTCTCCAAACTGTCAATACATATACAATATATGACATATGTATACATATGTTATACTTCAAGAAAATATTTACTTAAATTTTTCCAAGTCAGCTGGTAGTGGAGATTTTCTTTTGTAACCTTAGGGATGAAAGCCACAAGCTAAGGCTAGAGGAGCAGAACGAGAAAGAGCCTGGGGCCTCATACACCCCTGGAATGCTGCCTCTAGCCTTCCCATGTGAGAGAAATAAACCCCTCTCTTGGTTAAGGCAGCCTGGGATCGCTGTTGCACAGCCAGATGAGGCCAGGAGCCCTGTCTGCCTGGAGCAGCTGTCCTGTCCCTATTGCCTAGCACAGAGCCAGGCACAGTCCACTCAGTCAGTGAGTTCAGTTGCTCAGTCATGTCCGACTCTTTGTGACCCCATGGACTACAGCACCCCAGGCTTCGCTGTCCATCACCAACTCCCCAGAGCTTGCGCAAACTCATGTCCATCGAGTCCACTCAGTAGACATTGGTTAACTCAACAAGTGAATTGAAAACTTAAATGCTCAAAAGTTATGCTCTGAGAGTGATGGTGATAAATAACCTTGGAAAGATGCTGGGAGACCCACAGTCATGGTGAGAAAACATTCCCTCCAGAGTGTCAGGGACAGCAGCCCCTGGGAGGCAGTGGAAATGATGGGACCCACAGTCTGATCCCTCTGCTGCCCCACATCATCATGTGTCCCAGGGACATCCCTCCTCCTCCCTGTGCCTCACCTGTGCTTACTGGTCCACAGGCTTCTGTGAGGGTGACCTGAGTCCACGTGGAAGGAAGTACCTGGCCTGTGGTGGGGCTGGGTGAAGCATGCTTCCCCCCATCCCCTCTGGCTCAGGTTCCTTGTTTGGCAGAGAGGAGCTGACTGTGTGAACTCTGAGGATGCCCAGGAGTTACCCCCACTGTCTCTCATCCTCCCAGGAGAACTCCCTGGAGCAGCTCCCCTGGAGTTACCGGGACAGGACCCGCTTTGGCCGCCTGGACCAGGACCTGCTTGAAGAACTGGTCAGCACCTGTCGGAGAAAGCCATTCGCTCTGGTCTGTGGATCAGCCGAGTTTACCAAGGACGTGGCTGGGTACTTGCTGCACGCAGGCCTGGCCGAGGACTCCTACTTCCTCTTCTAGGCCTGGCCTCACTTCTAAAGCTCAGGCCTGGGGCCCGGCACTGGGAAGCAGGAAGGAGCATGGACTGGAATCCGAAGACATGAATGGGAGACCACTGTTCGTGCTCCAGGTGACCTGGGATGAATACCTTTGCCTCTGCAGACCTCCATTTCTCATCCATCCCACGAGGTCGCTGATGCTCCGACAGGCATCCTGCTGGGAGGAGAGAGGATGGGGCTGTAGGAGTCCTGAACAGGAGAGTATACAGTGGGCAGTCAGGGAGGACTTCCTGGAAGGAGCCAGGTCCTGGCTGAGTAGGAATCAGCAGAAGGAGGACTGGGAGGGGCTTTCCTGATTCCTCAGCCAAAGCCTGCTTTCCCTGGAGTCTGTGTATCTCTTGTGGCCTCCAGGCCAGCTCAGAGGAGGTGCTCACTGACTGTTTAGGGAATGACCGCCGGGGAGGCTGGAGGAAGAACTTGCTGTCTGGGCCTCTAGTGCTGTGAGCCTGACACAATGAAGGTCAAGGCTTCTTTGACCTGACCACATTTCAGAGCAAGGTGGGGCCCTAGACTACCTTTCTTTTGGCCCCAGGCCTTTCCTGCTGCAAAGGGCTTCCCTCTCAGTCTCCTTTTCCTGGCTTGAGAGCTCAATCCAGAGTCCTTTCCCTGGCAAAAGAGGTACGGAAGGAAGCTAATGCCCCTCCCTCCTGCAGGCAGCCAGCTCAGCCTGCGCCGGCAGCTCAACACCCTGGTGACGGTTGCTATGGAGATCTAAAGATAGAGCAGGAGTCGGGAGACCTGGGTCCCTCTCCCTGCTCTGCCCATTGAGCTGCTGCTGTTCCCTCCCCTCCACACGCCACTGGCTCCATCCTGAACGGGGCATGCCCTCCCCAGGGAACCCAGTGCTCCTGGGCAGCACACTGCAGATAATGAATTCTGCTTTTTTTGCAGCCTGTGCTCCTGTCTGCTGCACCAGCTCCAGCTGGCTACAGGCAGTCCCAGAATTGGAATATTAAGCCATGGAATCTCAGAATCAAAGGACCATAAAATCGAAGAGTTAGAATTTTGCAGTCATAAAATCACAGTCTTCGTCACATGTGTGTGTGCATGCTAAGTCACTTAAGTCTTGTCTGACTCTTTGCCCGCCAGGCTCCTCTATCCCTGGAATTCTCTGGGCAAGAATAGTAGAATGGGTTGCCATACCCTCCTCCAGGGGATCTTCCCAGCCCAGGGCTCGAACCCACCCATGCCACCTACATTGGCAGGCAAATTCTTTACCATTAGCCCCACCTGGGAAGCCCAGTCCTCATCATATCAGAGGTTAAAGCTCAGGACTCCAGAAAGTATCTCTTCTATCAGATTCATTGTATCAATGGGGAAATCAGGGCCCAGAGAGGCCATGTGATCTGCCCAATATAAAACAGTTCACTGCGGGGCCAGCATCAGAAGCCAGATTTATAATGTCAGCCCTGTCCACAGATTCTGTACCAGTGATTTTTTTAGACTGGACTCTGTAGGATAGCATAGTTCCTGGCATGGCTGCTGTGAAGGAATGGAAGCTGGGTGGGATCCCCAGGACCCCCTCCAACCAGAGCAGTTCTGTTTTTATCCCATTTCTATCTTGGGGCTTGGAGTCATTTTCATTTGTGAAATAGGGTTTTCCTATACTGCCCAAAAAGTTGCAACAAAACTCCGTGCTGTGCCGTGTTCAATAAATAAGGACAGGCCATTGCGGGGTGGTGCCAAAGGTTTCAAACCAAGTTTCACAGGCAGCATTCCATGGTCATGTAGATGTGGAGAATACCGCCTGTGGCCTTTGCCAGCAATTATGTGCATGTAAGCATGTGAGCATAATAAAGGTTCTGAAAAGTCCAGTGGTGAAGAAAGATTTTTCGTTTTAACCAGGGTTTCCCAGGCTTTTTAAACTAGAGAACATTTTGAGACCAGCCTTCCATGGACTGAGCTTCAGGGAATCCTGGTCTGTTGCAAAGCCTCTTTTCAGCCTAGGGTAAGGAGAAGGCCCTTCTCTGAGCAGCCGCATCCCGGACAGGAACTGTGACCTCACTGCCTCTCCTGTGCCTGGAGAGAGGCACTTTTCCTTTCTCAGGGTCTCTCAGTCGGGGCGTCTTCATTCACCTTTTCCTCTTAGTTGGTGTGTCCTATTGAGTCTACTCACAAATACTCCTGGAGGGCCAGCTGGGAGCCAGACTCTGTTTGCAGCACTGAGGGGAGAACAGTGAACAAGGCGAGGGCAGTCCTGGGAAGCTCCATCATGGAGCTTACAGTATGACAAGAAGACCGGAATTAAAGCTGTAATTCTCAAAGAGGTGAGTATGCTCAAATGGGAAGTACAGAGCGCCGGGAGAATGGCTGGCTCTAGGCTAGCCTGGGGGAGGCTAAGACACACCACTGCGCGGAGGGTGGAGGCCTCTCACCGTTGTTAGGGATGGTCGGGGATCCGCACCTAAGGAGTGAGGATCCTGGGCAGTTCTTTGTCTTTGTCCCATGTTAGGTATCTGATGTGTAGATATTACCACCCAGTGATAACCGACGGCCCCTCTTATGTTAGGATATGTCGCCCCTTCCCCTCCTTCCATATGGGATCTGTGTGGTCTGGATGCTGGTGGGGCTTCTTATCCTGGGACCCTGGTGAGGACCCAGCCACGTCCTTGCTGCCATGATACCGAAGGGCTCATATCATCCAGGAGCTTGAGAGCTGGTGGCTGGGTCCTGTGCCTTGAAAGATGATAAGTGAGCCCAAGACAAAGACTCACTGCGGTGTGTAAGCACAGACCTCTTTGAATCGCGATGAGGTGCCCGTCGGCTGGCCCACTCCTCCCATCTGTGCTGGTGATGCTGCCACAGCGTGATGGGGCAGAATCAGTGGCCGCCTTGGCTCTGCCCTCGTCATGTTTCACTGCACCCCTGCAGCACTCCCATCCTCGGCCTTCAGCCTCTTGCCTCTCCCCCACACCCCTTCCACACTGCAGCCAGGCCCTTTTTAAATTTTTTAAAATTTTTGCCCACACTGCGTAGCATGTGGGATCTTAGTTCCCTGACCAAGGATCAAACCCATGCACCCTGTATTAGAATCGTGGTATCTTAACCCTCTAGACTACCAGAGAGGACCTCCCGAAGTGTAGGAGACATCGTTGCTGAGTGGAGGTACAGTGGTTTACAGCCGCTCTCCAGAGCTTACCTAGACTGCTTCTAACACACAGAATCTATCACTCCCTTGCTTAAAATCCATCAGTGGCTCCCTGTTACTCAAGGTGTGGTGTCTGGGCTCTGCTTACCTCTCCGGGCTTCCCTGATAGCTCCGTGAAGAATCCACCTGCAATGCAGGAGGCCCCAGTTTGATTCCTGGGTTGTGAAGGTCTGCCGGAGAAGGGATAGGCTACCCACTTCAGTATTCTTGGGTTTCCTTTATGGCTCAGCTGGTAAAGAATCCACCTGCAATTTGGGAGACTTGGGTTCGATCCCTGGGTTGGGAAGATCCCCTGGAGAAGGGAAAGACTACCCACTGCAGTATTCTAGCCTGGAGAATTTAGAGTCAGACACAACTGAGCAACTTTCACTTACTTATTTACTTACCTGTCTGGGCTTATTTGATCTTGCTGCCACTCCCCCACGCCCAGCTCTTATGTTCCCTTACGCCCTTCAGTCCCTTCGCATCTACTGCGCCTTCTGCCCCACCCAGCCTTCCATCCTCCCATCTTCCATTCACTTGGCCTCGGTCTTCAGGGGGCTGAGTTTAGTGTCACTGCCTCTCTGAAGCCGTACCTGCCTCTGCACCCTGGCCTAGATCACTGAGCAGTCTTGTGCATTCTCGTGCTGCACTCATCAAACTGTCTCTTCTGCGTGTGAGCACATTGGGAGCCGTCCCTGTTCGCTGTGTCCCCAGATGGAAGCGTGCTCAGTACATCCTGGATATCAAACATGCGGATAATGAACAGCCAACACTCATGGAGTCCTCTGTTGTTCAGTCCCTAAGTCGTGTCCGACTCTTTGTGATCCCATGGACTACAGCACGCCAGGCTTCTCAGTCCTTCACTCTCTCCTGGAGTTTGCTCAAACTCATGTCCATTTAGTTGGTGATGCCATCCAACCATCTCATCCTCTGTTGCCCCCTTCTCCTCCTGCCCTTGATCTTTCCCAGCATCAAGGTCTTTTCCAATGAGTCAGCTCTTCACATCAGGTGGCCAAAGTATTGGAGCTTTAGCTTCAGCATCAGTCCTTCCAGTGAATATTCAGGATTGATTTCCTATAGGATTAGCTGGTTTGACCTTCTTGAAGTCCAAGTGACTCGCAAGAGTCTTCTCCAGCACCACAGTTCAAAAGCATCAATTCTTTGGTGCTCAGCCTTCTTTGTAGTCCAGTTCTTACATGCATACATGACTACCAGAAAAACCATAGCTTTGACTATACAGACTTTGTCGGCACCATGACGTCTCTGCTTTTTAGTATGCTGTCTAGGTTTGTCATAGCTTTTCTTCCAAGGAGTAAGTGTCGTAATTTTGTGGCTACAGTCACCATCTGCAGTGATTTTGGAGCCCAAGAAAATAAAATTTGTCACCGTTTCCACTTTCTCCATCTATTTGCCATAAAGTGATGGGACTGGATGCCATGATCTTAGTTTTTTGAATGGTGATTTTTAAGCTAGCTTTTTCATGCTCCTCTTTCACCCTCATCCAGAGGCTCTTTAGTTCTGCCATTAGAGTGGTATCATCTGCATATCTGAGATTGTTGATATTTCTCCTGGCAATCTTGAGTCCAGCTTGTGCTTCATCCAGCCCAGCATTTCATATGATGTACTCTGCATATAAGTTAAATAAGCAAGGTGACAATATACAGTCTTGACATACCCCTTCCCCAATTTGGAGCCATTCTGTTGTTCCAAGTCTGGTTCTAACTGTTGTTTCTTGACCTGCATATAGATTTCTCAAGAGGCAGGTAAGGTGGTCTGGTATTCCCTTCTCTTTAAGAATTTTCCACAGTTTGTTGTGATCTACACAGTCAAAGGCTTTCGTGTAGTCAGTGAAGCAGAAGTAGATGTTTTTCTGGAATTCCCTTACTTTTTCTATGATCCAATGGACACTGGCATTTGATCTCTGGTTCCTCTGCCTTTTCTAAATCCAGCTTGTACATCTGGAAGTTCTTGGTTCATGTACTGTTGAAGCCTGGCTTGAAGGATTTTGAGCATTACCTTACTAACATGTGGAGTCCTGTACAGGTTGCAAAATGCTTTACACCTGCACTGAAGCATGCCGTCATCACCAAATGTGTGCTGTTTTATTACCCCAGGATACTGATGAGGAAACTAAGCTTCTGAGACGTTACACAATTCTCCAAGGCCATGCAGGGGTATGTGCTGCAACTGTTATACAGGTTGTACGTGATGTGGGTGCACAGGAGATGTGTATAAAGCTATCCACTGCTGCACTGTTTGAAACGACCAAGAATGAAAATATGTTCACCAGTAAGAAAATGGGGAAATGAAGTGTTCTTTGTAGACGCATACAGTGGAAAACCATACAGCTGTTAAAGCGAGGGATCTAGATTTCTGTGTATCAACATGGCTAAATTCTAAAGGCATAATAGAGTGAAAAGCAAATTGCAAAAGGAAGGGTAGAATAAGATGCCCATATTTGGAAAGTTTAAAAACACAAAATAGGGACTTCCCTGTGGTCCAGTGGCTAAGGCTCTGAACTCCCAGTGCAGGGGGCCCAGGTTCGTTCCCTGATCACGGAGCTAGATCCCACATGCCACAACCAAAGATCCTGCGTTGCCCAACTGGAAAGGTCTCCCATGCTGCAGCGAAGAGCGAAGATCCTGTGTGTGGCAACCAGGACCCAGTGTAGCCAAATAACTTTTTTTTTTTCTAATTAAAGCACAAAATAATACCAAATGCTCAGGAAGGAGAGTCACCAATTTCAAGGATAGTGGTGACCCCTTGACAGAAAGAAGAGAAGGAGGTTGGATGAAGTGGGGACTTTCATCTCTATCACTTCACTAGAAAAATACTTGAAATGAATACAGCAAGGTGTTCATCTGATAAATCTAGGTGATGGGTTCACCATTGTCTGCTTTATTAATGTTCTGCCTTTTTCTGTGTTAGAAATATTTCCATAATTAGAGAACTTCTTAAAAATAAGATTGAATATGCCATCAAAGTGCTTCAGAAACTAGAGGCTTAAAAACATTCACTGCTGCTCTCCCACCGCAGGGTAAGCTGCGCCCTTCTATGCCGTCAAGCTTTTCATTCTTTGATCTGAAACTCTCTTGAGCACCTACCCTGTGCCGCGGTCTAGTTGTTGTTGAGTCACTCAGTCGTGTCCGACTCTTTTGCGACCTCATGAACTATAGCCCGCCAGGCTCCTCTGTCCATGGGATTCACCAGGCCAGAATTCTGGAGTGGGTGGCCATTTCCTTCTCGAGGGAATATTCTTGACCCAGGGAAAGTGAAGTGAAAGCGAAAGTCGTTCAGTCGTGTCCAACTCTTTGCGACCCCATGGACTATACAGCCCATGGAATTCTCAGGCCACAATACTGGAGTGGGTAGCCTTTCCCTTCTCCAGGGGATCTTCCCAACCCAGGGATCAAACCCAGGTCTCCGGCATTGCAGGCGGATTCTTTACTAGCTGAGCCACAAGGGAAGCCCTGGTCTAGATACAACAGTAAATAGTGTAAACAGTGCCCCACTTACGTGCCCCTCCACTTGTCCCTCCTTTCCTCGTAAACTCAAACCAGAGTGACTTTCCAGGCATCACAGTTTGGGACTCTTTCCCCGCGCCCCACCCCACCCCCCTTTTTTTTTTTTTTACTGTATTTTGTTTTCCTTTTTAAGTGAGGCAGAACAAGGTTCAGATCTCTTACTGATTCTGCAAGTATCCAGGGCAAGTAACTTGTCCTGTCTGGGCCTCAGTTTACTCACCTGTAAAGTGGGGATGGTACCGTGGTTTCCCAGGGCCTTGTGAAGATGAGGGAAACACATGTGACTCCCAAGCGCAGCTCGTGGTCCAGAGCGGTTGTGAGAACCAGTCCCCTGCCTTTCTTCTTCCCAGAGGCCCTCCCCAGCAGCACCTGGCTCATGCTGGCCTCTGGACAACAGCACTTATTCTCAAACTTTTCAGTTTCAGGAACTCCCCTTTTTATTATTTTCCCCATGCTTTGGAAGATTTTGATCCCAAATTGCATGTATTAAGTCATTATTAATCTATTTCCCATTTTTTATTAATCAAAGACATAGCTGCCCCTCAGAGCTTCTGATCTGTACAGCCCTCCGGGAGCCGCACATGGCTAACATAATTCCAGCCAGAGGCAAAGGAATCAGCAGTGTGTGTGGTCTGGGTGGCCTGAGGAGGGGCCATGTAGAGGCACGGTGCTCATTTTCTTTTAGCCAAGAGCTGTGGAAGCAGCCTGCCTCGCGTGGGTGGGTCTGCTTTCCCAGGTCACTGACCGATGGGCTGGGGGCTGAGTCTTCCCTGTGAGGCTTGAGTCCAGAGCCCTTCACAAGTCCTGGACCCCTCATCTGTTTGACTCACTCCAAATAGATGGCGTGTACCAGCGCCACCCAGAAGAGCGTGGGGTTCACGCAGTGTGTGTGTGTGTGTTAGTCACTCAGTCGTGTCTGACTCTTTGTGACCCCACGAACTGTAACCCACCAGGCTCCTCTGTCCATGGGATTCTCCAGGCAAGAATACTGAAGTGGATTGCCATTCCCTTCTCCAGAGGATCTTCCCAACCTAGGAATTGAACCCTGGCTTGACTCACTCCAAATAGATTGTGTGTACCAGCGCCATGCAGAAGAGCATGGGGTTCACATAGAGGGGTGGCAAAGCTGTCTGCATGTGGGTCCTGCAGGCACCTGCTGGAGACCACCACACTGACCTGCCCCTTGCCCCCAGTGCCGATGGAGCACACCAGCCTGTAGTGGGGTAGGGTGACAGCCCTGACCAGGTCCTGGATCTCGGCACTCAGCACGGCGGCCAGGTGGGCACACAGGGCCGGATGGTAGGCCACACCAGCCAGCTTGCAGGGCAGGTGAGCCTGCATCAGCTCCCGCACCAGACCCAGGGGAATGTCACCTGCAACCTGGCTGCCCCCAGGGGCACCTGGAGGGAGGGGAGGAGGGGGGTGATGGTCGGGAGTGTTTGCAACAGGGAACATATAGAGTTGGGGCTCAAAGCCTAACATGTTGAGCACAGACCCTGAGTCGGAGCAGAGGGATGGACAGACCATGGAACATAAGGACCCAGGAACATAAAGTACAACTCTATAGTCCTGAGCTTCCAAGGGGCTCAGCCTGTGATAGGTGCCCTAACGCCCAGGGCCCCAACTCCCCTCCAGCTCCCCGCGACCCCAAGGCCCTGGCCCACACCTGCTCCTGGATGATGCTGACAGGCCAGTGGCGGTCCGACTGGAGCCATGACTGTGTTCTCGAAGACGTCCAATTCTGGAAAAGTGAGAATGAGCCTGGAGGGAAGCAACGCTTGCTGAAGGTCTCCTGAGCGCCAAGTTTTAGTCATCTGTTTCGGGCTGCGTTTGCCCCAAAGCAGGCTCTGAATGAGGATGCGGGTGCAAGAAGTTTAATGGGAGGGCACTTAGGGAAGCATGGCGAGGGAGGGTGAGGAGAGCCAGCACACGTGTTAACGGGCAGGCTTCCTCCTGCACAGCTGGGGCCCATCCTTGGGGGTCCCACCAGCAACTGTGGAAGGCACTCAGCACTATCCACTCCTGGGGGAGAGGGAACTGGGGAGCTTATCTGCCAGCACCTAGTGTCTCTCTAAGGGCTGAGGCTTGTTCCTAGGGCACCAGCTCCCAGCACTTGTGGCCTCCTGGGAGTGGGCTCAGCCTGGCAGCCCTCAGGCAGGGAGGTGCAGGAAGCCCAGTGTGTGTCCCTCCAGCTGGGCTGGGGTGACAGAAGTGGCAATCAACAGTGTCCACTAGACTCTCACGTAATTCTCACAATCTTGACAGCTGGAGCTTTCCTGTTTTATAGGCAAAGGAATGGATGCTCTCCGGGTAGAACAGCTGGCAGAGGAAGTGATGTGGCCTAAGGGCAGCCTCTGTAGTGTGCCGGCTCCCACCACCCCACCACCCCACCAGCACAGCATCTAGACAGGCAGTGTTGAAGCGGCATTTGTTGGATGAGCTGGTGGGTGCCACACGACCTTGGGCTAGCCACTGCTCTTCTGTAAAATGAAGATGGGATCTCGTTTCCTCCCGGGGCTGCTTTGAGGAGTAAAGGAATTGCCCCAGCACCCAGCACTGGGCTTGGCCCACAGTCAGGTCTCTGAGTGTTCCTTTCTTTTCTCCTCTGAGAGCAGGAGGGGGTCTCTACTGAGAGACCTGCTCAGTGGTTCCAGAAAAATCTCCAGAACGTCCCTACTGACTCCACCCAACCAGACCTGAAGCCTATCCAAGTCCCCTGCATGCTTCCACCACACCCATGTTAGTAAAGCAGCAGCCTGCCTTGCCTCCCCGTTAGTCCAGAGAATACTCTCTCCCTCGCTCTCTCGGTCTCTGTCTCTCTGACTCACATTTTCAGCCTCTCCTTAACCTTCCTCGTCTCCCATCACTCCCCAGTCTGCTGCCGTCTGGTACCTGCCCCACTTGCACCCTATGGGCTCTACAAGGTCCCTGGCATCCAGAGATCATTTTTCAGCTGCATTTGAGGCTGTTGTCAATTCCCTCCTTTCTGACCCTCAGTTTCCTCAATGGCAAAATGCTTCCTCCTGCTGCTGCTGCTGCTGCTGCTGCTGCGTCGCTTCAGTCGTGTCTGACTCTGTGCGACCCCAGAGATGACAGCCCACCAGGCTCCCCCGTCCCTGGGATTCTCCAGGCAAGAACACTGGAGTGGGTTGCCATTTCCTTCTCCAATGCATGAAAGTGAAAGTGAAGTCACTCAGTTGTGTCCGATCCTCAGCGACTCCATGGACTGCAGGCTTCCAGGCTCCTCTGTCCATGGGATTTTCCAGGCAAGAGTACTGGAGTGGGATGCCATTGCCTTCTCCGAAATGCTTCCTACATCACTAATTAACTCCTTCATTCATGTGTTCAGCAAACATTCCTGGACACCCACCTGTGTGCAGGGTGGGTCCTTGAGGACACTGACTTTGGGGGTGTCCACAATCTCTAGGGTAGGTAGTTGGGAGCAGATGCCATTATAACAAATGTGAAAGAGCTTGGCACACTGCCTGGTACAGAGTGGACACTCAGCAAGTGCTGGGCTCTATCTTGTCTTTCTGTCTTTCAGGCCTCAGTTTCCACAGCCAGAAAATGGGTATGAGGGGACTGAACTTGCTCTTTGAAGTCCCCTCCCCAGCTCTGATGGCCCAAGGCCCTGCTCCCACCCCTTCCTCCAGTTGGAGCCATTCCCTCTCACCTTGAACTCCTGAGTTAACCTGCGAACAGCCAGGAGGCCTTGGAAGCTGAGCCTGGCAGCTCCTGCGCTGGACTCTCTGAAGCTTGGCTGGCCGCCTTTCTTGATGGAGGACCTGATGAGGGAGGGCTGCTCCCCTGACCAGGATGGCCAGGGACCTGAAACACAGCTGGGCAGTGGGAGGCAGGAGGGACCAGGGTTCCCAGTAAAGAAGGCAAGAGTAACTTTGGCCCCCAGCTCTGCCATTCCAGGCATCTACAGCCCTCTGTCCCCAGTGTGCATTGAGCTCAGACCTCTTCTTCCTCCCTACAAGTGCCCTTCCTTGTGGGTAGAATCAGTGTCACGGTAAGAACGGCCTTTTGAACTAATCAGATGTAAGCTGAAGTCTCAGCACCACCATTTCTTGGCTGAGTCATCTTGGGCAAGTTCTTCTCTGAACTTCAGTTTCTCCACGTGTGAGCTAGCAGGGCTTGCTTTTCTTGTCTCAGCTCACGTTTATGTGCACACGTGCTCAGTCACTACAGTCGTGTCCGAGGCTTTGTGACTTTATGGGCTGTAGCCCACCAGGCTCCTCTGTCCATGGGATTTCCCAGGCAAGAATACTGGAGTGGGTTGCCATGTTCTTCTATAGGGGCTCTTCCCGACCCAGGGATCAAACCCGCATTTCCTGCATTACAAGCAGATTCTTTACTGACTGAGCCACATGGAAGCCCTTCAGCTGATGTTTACCGAGCACTTAATCTGCAATGGGCTGAAAAACACAGATCTCTGCCACTCCCGGTGATCGTGTGCTGGTGGCAAGACAGACAGTAAACAGCAATACTGCCCTGCTAAGGGGTGTTTGGAAATGGGGACACTAATACCTCCTCACTGAACTGTGAGAATTTAGTGGAATGAAGTGCATAAACTAGGGTGCCTTGGCCTAGCACCTAGTAGGTGCTCAATAAACGATTGTTGAATGAGTGAACAAATACAAGCAATTCTCTCTGAGCCCTGATTGAAAGTGAAAGTGAAGTCGCTCAGTCGTGTCCGACTCTTTGCAACCCATGGACTGTAGCCCACCAGGCTCCTCCGCCCATGGGATTCTCCAGGCAAGACTACTGGAGTGGGTTGCCATTTAGTCTTCATACTTTGTGAGGTTGTTATAAAGATTTTTTACTTTGTTCAAATGCATGAATTTACATGAATAGAATAGAATAGACCCATGTAAAGTGCTCAACCCAGTGCCCAGCTCAAGGCCTGGTGGCTCCAGTTATCATTCATCCACCCGGAAACATGCTGCCCTTGCTGTGCACAGCCCTTCACAGTTTACAAAGCCCTCTTGCATCTTACGTGTGGTCTTCACAGCAGCCCAGGGAGGTCGGGCAGGATTAGAACCCCCTTGGCACATGTGGAAACTGAGGCTCGGTGGTCGGGGGTGGGGAAGTGAGTGACTTGCCCAAAGTTACACAGGCTGTCAGATGGGAAACATGGGTCCAAATCCAGGGAGTTTCAAACCCAAACCTGTCACTCTTTCCACCAAACCAAGCATAACAGCAGTGACCCAGCACCACTGAGGGCGAGCAGCCCCCAGAGTGGGGGGCACTCTCTGCCTGGTCCCCTAGACCTCTGGGTGTCCCAGGATTGGGGGTGCCCACACTGCACAGTCCCAGCTCCAGGCAGGCCCCATCCGGGCTGGGCCCTGGCTTCCTGTCTACAATGTGGGTCAGTATCCCTCCCAGGCAGGAAGAGCCCAGAGCTGGGTGGGCCCCACAAAAGGCGGCAATCTAGGCCCCCTACCCACTTTCCTCCCAGAAGCTACGGATTTGGAGGCTGAGAAGGTCACACCCTTGTCCACGGTCCCCCCAGAAACCTCATCCTTGGTGTATCTGGTCTTCTGTGATGTCATTCCTGGGCTGTGGCCCTTGCACTCAGCCTTTGGGAATGAGGACAGGTCAGCAAGACTGTGAGAGAAAGCAGAGTCACAGGGAGAGGAGGCGGGGCTGTGTCTTCCTCCTCTTGGCCAAGTCCCAGCCTTGGGCTGGTGTGTGGCTCCCAGGGGTGTGGGAAGCCAGCAAGTCCCCAGGGGTCCCCTTCTGCTATCCCGGGACCCCACTCCAGCTCCCCACCAGCCCCAGCTCTGCAGGGGCCTGCCTCCTCGTGCCTCCCTGCTTTCAGCTTTCCGCCTTCCTCCTGAGTTCTCTGCATTCCGGCCCCTTTCTCCTTCCCCTCTGGCATCTTACACACTCGCTAACACTGTGCTGACCTATGGCTTTCAGTCAGACCCAGCAGAGGAAGTCTGGGGTGTGACATCAGGAGCAAAGGAGTGGGTGTGCCCCGAATGTCCTTACCGCCCGACCCCTGCCCCCCGGGTCCCCAGACTCCTGGGAAGCTCCCCTGAGTCCTCAGGGTCCCAGTCAAGAGAAAGATGTGGCTCCCCAGGGCCCAGTCAGGAATCCCAGGGCGGGCACCTCTTCTCTGCCCTCTGCCGCAGCCTCCTTTGTCGGCCCAGACCTCTGGGAAAGGGAGGCATAAGGCAGCACTCTTGCTATCCTGTGGGCTCCGTCCCTGTTCCCGGGCTGGAGGGGCAGACTCAGGCTTGAAAACAAAACAAGCTTAGAGAGGAGCACCAGACATAGATAGGCACACCAGATCCGTGGGAGCGAATGTACTCAGAGCTGGGTGCACACCCAGAGCGACAGGTTTATACTAACACACTGACCTGCGCACTAGCAGATAGCTGTGTACCCACGAAAAGAGCCGTGCACTTACAAAGTGTGTATCTGTGAAGAGTCCCCTGAGACTGTCACACACACCCACAGCTGTGACATTTGCACTCAAGACACACGTACGCACCCAGTGAGGGGCGTTCCCTCGGAAACGTGTATGCATCCAGGGAGAGCGCTGGGTATATGCAGGTCCAGGTGGGTAACCACAGTCATAGCGAAAGACACGTGCCTACACGGGTGTGTGCAGTTCAAGTGTACACAGAGACGTGCGCAAAGGAGCAGGTGTGAGTGCGCAGCACTGGGTGTCGTCACAAAGGGCATTTTCACACTCAGCAGTGGACAGTCACCCGGAGAGGGACCAACATACATGGTGCCCAGTGCCCAGACACTAGGTGAGTTTGTGAGCCCGAGGAAACAGTCTGAGCAGATGGAGACACAGATGCACCTGGAGGTGGACTGTGCGGTGATAGAAGCAGCACGGCAGCGCCCCCCACTGGACATACTCACAGCGACCCTCAGGGACAGCTCCGCGCCCACTGGCTCCAAGGGGCTGCAGAGCCGGTGGCAGGAAGGGGCGTCCTCTCCACGCCAAGACACCCCCTGGAAGTTTGAGGTGGGTCCTCAGGGTTCCGCCGTGGGAATCTTCCCAGCGAGGTGCTGCAAGGCCCCGGGTACCCAGGGGGACAGTCCCATGGGAGGTATAGCACTCCCCAGTGACCTCGGCAGGGTGGCAGCTCCATTCCCCTCGGACTGTCCAGGACATAGCACCGTTCTCTTCGTGCCAATCAGGCCCCACACATAAGCCAGTCCCTCAGGCCTGAGCATTCCTAATGCTCTTGGCTGAATACCTTGCAGGCGGCCTCCCTCCTGTGCTGGCAGCGGAGGGCCCCCTGGGGACCTCCTGACAAAAGGATGGTTCTGAGGCAACACGTGGTCTGGCAGATGGACGTCTGAGCTCCTCAGAGGGCAGCAAAACCCTCCTCGCTCCTGTGCGCTGAGCCAGGCACTGACGATCATCTCATCTCATCCTCTTACTGCAGGCACAGTAAGCTCTCCTTCGTGGTCCAGGAGGCCCAGCTTCAGGGGGGCCCCACAGCCCAGCAGTGAGGGGTAGAGCCGGGATTCAGACCATGTCTGCCACGGCAGAGCCCGGGCTCCTCACTGGGAGGCAGGCATGGGCCATGTTTACCTCAGATGCCCCGGGCTTGGCACAGGCTCTGCACAGAGAAAGAGCTTAGGGAATGAGCCTGGGGCCTGGCTGAACCAAATAGTCTCCTAGAGTAAACTGAAAGATCCTACTTCCTGTTGGACATGGAACCCCTGAGGGCATTGCCACAGCCCAGATCCTAGCACAGGGCCTGGCACATGGTGCTGTTTGAGCCAGGTTTGTGGATCAATAACAAGGTGGGCTGCCGTCTATGGGGTCGCACAGAGTCGGGCACGGCTGAAGTGACTTAGCGGCAGCAGCAGCAGCAACAAGGTGACCACTTAATAGTCTTGGCCATGCAATCCATGACTGTATTGTGCGTGCTACGTGCATGCTGTCACTTCAATCATGTCCAACTCTGTGCGACCCTATGAACTGTAGTCCGCCGGGGTTCTCTTTCCATGGGATTCTCCAGGCAGGAATACTGGAGTGGGTTGCCATGCCCTCCTCCAGGGGACCTTCCTAACCCAAGGATTGAACCCCCGCCTCTAGTCTCCTGCATGGCAGGCAGGTTCTTTAGCCCCAGTGCCACTGGGAGCTGTCCCGTAGTGTTTTCCCATTCTGTTATTCCTGCTACGTTCTTCCCTTCACTCTCCCTCTGAGCTCATCTATGCATGTCTCAGGGATCCTTGTCCCCTCCCATGTGGATAGGCGATGGGGAAACCTGTAGCAAGCGCCAACTGTGTTTTTTAGCATGTGTTACCACATTTTTTTTCCACAATAGCCCTATAGGCAGGGCTGAGTGGCCCCACCAGATAGAGGCATCAGATCAAGACCTAGAGGGGTTGGATGACTTTGTTCAAGGTCACCTGGCAAGTTGGAGGCTGACCCAGGACGATCCCAGATCTGCCTAGCCCCCAGACCCGTGCTCTTTCTCCACCACCAGATTCTCTCCCAGCCCTCTCCCCATCCAGTGTGGCCAGTGCAGATCTCAGAAGTGTCAACCTGGTGACACTATATCCGTCACCTTAGGGTGGAGTGAAGGAAGCACAGGGGATCAGCTTACTAATTCGAGGGCCCGATGAATTATTCACACCACCGTTAACTTGGAGGCCCTTGCAGCCTCACCTCTCTTTCCCCTGCTTCAGACCCTCAAGTCCTGGCCTGCCCCGAGCTCTGCAGACCTACGGGGACCCGATGAGGAGATGCTGGAGGAGCTGGTATTCTGTCTGCCGCTGGCAGTGGCGCTGCTGGGCCCAGACCTTAGAGCCCAAGCCACAAAAGGTAAGAGCTGCTGGGACAGGCAGGACCTCGGCGGGAGGCAAAAGGGTGGCAGGGGGCGGTGGCGTCTCAGGAGGTTTCTGCGTGAGAGGCCAGAAAGTGGAAGGCCTTTCTGGGGAGAGTTGGCTGAATTGAGTTGTACAGCTTCTGAGATTGTAAAAGACAGTATTTGTTGAATGCCTGCTATATGCTGGGTACTTTCCATGCAACATGCATGAATGCATTTAATCTTCACAAGAAACTTCAAAGTGTGTATCAGTCTCCCATTTTACAGGTGAGGAAACTGAGGGAGAGAGAAGTTAGGTAACCTGTCCAAGACTGCATGCTTACCAAGGGTGAGGGGAATGGCTCAGAGAACGATTAAAGATTTGTTGCTGGAAGGAGTCCTTATTTCCCTCCTGAGAGCCTGCTGTACTTCCCCATCACCAGTCAATTGACATCAAAGTTCTCTATAAAGCCAACCTACCCCTCACCCAGGTCTGGCTCCAATCTCTGTATAACATCCAGCCTTGGTTCCCAGCATCCCTTGGGCATCCCATGCTCTGACAAAGGATCACATCCCCTTCAGGAGATCCTTCACCCTTAGGGCTTTCACCCCCTGTGCCCTCTGCCTGGAAGGTCCCTTTTCTCTTTTTCCACCTGAAAACACCTGGCTTATCCTTCAAGCTCAGCTCAAGCACCAGCTTCTCCAGGAAGACTTCCACATCCCTTCATCAGCCTCAGATGCCCCTCCTTGGAGCTCTTAGAACCCTCTTCTGGTACCCTGGTCCCAGGTCCTTTGTGGGGCTCCAGTCCTTTGTGGGGCTCCAGTCCTCTGTGAGTCTGTCTGGGAAGCCAGGGCAGTATCACTCACCTATCTTTGAGGGGCTCGTATGTAGTGGGGCTCAGCCAACGGCTATCTGTGCCTTGCCTTCCTGCAGGCTCAAGGGGGTCTCAGGAAGGAAACCTACTTGGTGGCAGAGATGGGCCAGGCACCCAGGCATCTTACTTCATGCCAGGGTGATCAGAGAAGCTAACTGTTCCTATTTATAGCCACTGGGACTTCAGCGGCTTTGGAGTGGCCCTGGGGGTCAGGGTGCCTGAAGGACAAAGCTTTTACCTGTGCTGGCCCGTGGGTCCTCCTGGGCCACAAGAGTTTTGCTCCAACCTCCTCATGGCCTTTCCCATCCAGTGGGAAGGTCTGAGGGAATGACAGTGACAGTCACTGGACAGGATGTCCCTCTATCCTCTTGACATAAAGGCATGGATCAGACACCACTCCCGCCCTGACCTGCCCCCGGGGCCAGATGACCTGTTGTGAACTGGGTGTGCATCTTGTAGCCCTTACACAGCTTTCTCTTCTCTGAGCTCACAGCTACCCAGCAAGGTCATTATGCCCATTTCACAGATGCCTGACTAGGCTCAGGGAGGCTAAGTGACTGTGAGTCTGAGGCTTTAGTTGTTTCCGGTTCCTTCCTCCAAATCTTCCCCAACCTATGAAGCCTTTGTTCCTCCTAGCCAAACATCCCCTTCTCTTGTGTCCCTCCTCTTACTCAGCTGGCTCCAGCAAGACCGGCCTTCCTCCCTCTGGACCCCAGAGTGCCCTGTGCGGCCCCAGCACATTCATACCGCATGGCTTTGTCTCCTTTGCCTAACTCCCCCCATCTTCCCCCCAGCTGTGAACACCCCAGGGAGGGGCCCATTCTGAATCAGCGCAGGCATGTACGGTGCACATGCTTGACAAATGTGCCTGTCTTACAGGAACTTTGGTGAAGCATCTTCAAGATGCTTTCGGTTGCAAGGGACAGAAACACAACCTGGATGAGTTTAAGCAAGAAGAGAAATGCTCTGGCTCTGTCACCAGGGAGGCAAGAGTGTAGCTGAGCTGGGCCGCTTGGGTTCCAGGCCATTTCGGCTTGTCATGTGGTTGTTGTCATCTGCTGACAAGCTTTCTCAACAGGCCCTGAGCATGGTCCCACCCAGAGCTCTAACTCCCAGCCTAGGGACCAGGGAAGAAAAGGTTCTCATCTGGGCATTCTGCAGCAGGATTCTGGCGGCACAGGCCCACCCCCCAGGCCAGTCACTGTGGCAGTGGTGGAGGCTTCAGGATTTCCCAGCTAGGCTCACGTGTCCTCCCTGGGTCAGGGAAAGATGCAAGAGGGTTATCGTATGGAGGCAAGGGAAGAGAGCAGTGTCTAAAATCAGGGGCTTGTTCTTGGAAGAGATAGAGGAATGGGTGCTGTGTGGACCAAAACAGGATATCAGCTACAGTGGTAACTTCCCTTTCTGGGCCTCAGTTTTCTTATCTGTTAAATGGAGTCAGTAACACCTGTGCTGCCTATTTTATGGGGATATTATAAAGATAATACAAGATCACTCACTCGTTCATTCATTCAGCAAATATATACTGAGCACCTGCTTTATGCAAGGAGCTCTTCCAGATGCCTGATTTACAGCAGAGAACAAAGTAGATGAAAATCCCTGCTTTTATAGAGTTTACAGTTTTGTGGAGAGAGACTGACAGTGAACTGAACAAATGAGGAAGTAAACAGTACATTCAGTGGTGGTGGGTGCTATGGAGAAAGCATAGCAGGAAAGGGAGAGAAGGGCAGAGGGATGGGGAAAGGGTTTCAGTTGTAAACAGGGTGGTTGAGGGAAGCTTCACTGACAAGGTGACTAAGAATGTGTTGATCATTTTTCTTCAACTTTTAACTATGAACATTTTCAAACACTAAGTGGAGAAAATAGTATAATAAATCCTGATGTCTCCATCAACCATCTTCAGCAATTGTCAACATTCTGCCTTTCTTGGTTCTTCTAAAGAAAGTGAAAGCGTTCGTCATTCAGTCATGTCCAACTCTTTGTGACCCCATGGACTGTAGCCCGCCAGACTCCTCTGTCCATGGAATTCTCCAGGCAAGAATATTGGAGTGGGTTGCCACTCCCTTCTCCAGGGAATCGTCCCCACCCAAGGATCGAACCTGGGTCTTCTGCATTGCAGGCAGATTCATAACCATCTGAGCCACCAGGGAAGCCCTCTGGTTCTTCTATCCTACCCCCATCTCCATTTTAGCAAGGTGTGGGACAGGGGAGGGTCAGAGAAATTTAAAGACCATCTCAAATATACTATTTTACCCATAAATATTTCAGAGTATATCTAACAGATATATATTCAATGGATAAATATTCCCAATAGTATTGCAATTATATAACAATTTCTTAATTTTATCTAATAGTTCATGTTCCATTTTCCCCAATTATTGCAAAAACAAAAAAAAATCCTATTGCAATTGGTTTGTTCAAATCAGAATCTGAACAAGGTTCACACATTGCTTTTGGTTGGTATTTGACTCTTGAGTCTTTCTCTCTCTTTCTTTTTAATTGACTTCTCTGACAACCACTTTTCTGCTCTATGAGTCTGACATTTTAGATTTCACATATAAGTGATACCATACAGTATTTGTCTTTCTCTGTCTGGCTTATTTCACTTAGCACGATGCCCTCAATGTCTATGTTGCTGCAAATATCAGGATGAATGCCTTTTTCAAGGCTGAGTAACACCTATGTCGTATGTATCTCCACTCATCTGTTGGTGGATGTTTAGGTTGTTTCCATATCTCGGCTACTGTGAATAATTGTGCAGTGAACATGAGAATGCAGATTATTTTCCGATATGCTGTTTTCAGTTCCTTTGAAATATACCCAGAGTGGAATTGGTGGATCATATGGAGCCCTTTTTTGTTTTTTTTCAGAAGCCTCCATATTGTTTGTCACAGAGGATGCACCAGTTTCCATTCCCAACAACAGTGCAAAAAGATTCCTTTTTTTCCACACATCCTTGCTAACACTTGTTGTTTCTTATCTTTTAAATAATAACCATCCTAACAGATGGGAGGTGGTGTCTCATTGCGGTTTTGACTCGCATTTCCTTGATGATCAGTGATGTTGAGCACCTTTTCATGCACCTGTTGGATCTGTATGACTTCTTTGGAAAAATTCCTATGCAATTTCTCTACTCATTTTAAAGCAGACTCTGTTTTCTTTTTGGCCTTCAGTTGTATGAATTCTTTATATATTTTGGATATTTACCCCTAATCAGATGTATGATTTGCAAATATTTTCTTCATTCCATAGACTTTTCTTTTTCCATTTTATTAACAGTTTCCTCTGTTGTGTGGAGGTTTTAGTTCAATGTAGTCACACCTGCTTATTTTTGCTTTTGTTGTCAAATCAAAAAAATTATTGCTGAGACCAAAGTCAAGGAACTTACCCTCTATATTTTCTTCTAGCTGAGCCTTTTAAAAAATATATTAGTTGTGTCTCCCCCTGCCACCTTATTTACTTTGAAGCACCTGGGTCATTAGAATTTCCCACATTCTGGACTGGGTTGCATGTGTCCTCATAAGGTCATTTAGACTCTTCCTCTAGCTTCCATATTCCTCTAAACTGTAGACAGATCCAGAGATTTCATTAGCTTCAGGTTCCTTTTTTTTTCCTCTATAAGAAGGTATTATAGGTGTTTCATCAGGTCACCTATTATCCAGTGTTCCACTTTGATGTTAAGATTGACCAGCGGGTTCAGTTAGCCTCATCCATCCACCGTAAAGTTTCTTATAAATGTAACTTTTGGGGTATTTTTTTAAATGATTTTTTTAAATTTCTGTGTTTTTGGCCGTGTTGGGTCTCTGCTGTTGCACGGGCTTTTCTCGGTTGCGGCGAGCAGGGGCTCCTCTCTAGTTGCAGTGAAGGGCTTCTCACTGCGGTGGTTTCTCTTGTTGCCGAGCACAGGCTCCAGGCACGCGGGCTTCATTAGCTGCAGCACACAGGCTCAGTATTGCAGCTCGTCTGGTCTGGAGCACAGGCTCAATAGCGTGGCCCATAGGTTTAGCCACTCTGCAGCATGTGGGATCTTCCCAGACCAGGGACTGAACTAGCATCTCCTGCGTTGGCAGGTGGATTCTTTACCACTGCGCCACCAGAGAAGCCTGGTATTTTTTAATTATAAAAATTTTCAAACATTAGCAAAGTTGAAATAATTTTACAGAGAATATTTATCTACTTCAGTAGGTTTTACCTCTCCTCATTTACCTTTTCCCTCCATGATTAGGATAGATGATGATGATGACGATTTCATTAAGGTTTGCAAACTTATGTTTTCTAATGTTGTTATTCTTTTTTTAAGAAAAGTTTATTTATTTGGCTATGCTGGATCTTAGCTGCGGCATGTGGGATCTTTGATCTTTGTTGTAGCATGAGGGATCTTGAGCTGCAGCCTGTGAACCCAGTTGCAGCACGTGGGATCTAGTTCCTTGACCAGGGATCAAATCCAGGCCCCCTGCACTGGGAGCGTGGAGCCTTTACCCCTGGACCACCAAGGAAGTCCCTAAAGTTGTTATTCTTTCTGTAGTCTTCTTTAAGTAATACTTTTTCATCATCAGCTATTTAGTTATCCTGAAATGCGTATAATTTATAACAGGAAAGGCAAATTAAATGCTTAATTCTTTCTCTGTGTAGCAAGAAGAAAGTGACTTCCTGCCCCAGAAATCTTTAAAAGAAATCAATAAGTTCCATTTTAATTTCTTTTAATTTTTTTAGTTCATTATGAATTCATAAATGGTTATATATTTGATGGGTTTCAACTCACTGCAATAAATCTTTTTTGAAGCTCCAAATATACCTTCTTTAGCCAGTGGGAGCCCCTTCTAGCAGGGTTCTGTGTCTTTTGACACAATCCCAGCAGTTTTGATAGCTTATTTACTTTGTAGCTGTCAAGATGTCCCAAGCGTATTTTGTATGTTTTCTGCCCCTGACTATTTCTCTAAGGAGTCCTGGTTCATGTTAGTTGGACATAACAATCTTAACCTAATTTAGTTGGATATAATAATCCTAATTTAAGTCAAAGGGGTACAAAATACTGCTGGAATATTATTGCCTTTAGGCTTTTTAGTGAACAAAGCTGATAAATTAATATTTTTAGAAATAAAAATAAATCTTAAGTTCATACTGATGTTCTCAATTCAAATGAAGGATCTCAAGAGTTCTACTTAGTTTTTTTAAGTTTTAATTTGTATCTCTCTCCTCTTATACTGCAAGTCTTAGTTTCTATTGGCATTGGCACACTTCCTTTGTTCCAATTATCAGTTCAGTTCAGTCGCTCAGTCGTGTTCAACTCTTTGCGACCCCATGGACTGCAGCACGCCGGGCTTCCCTGTCCATCACCAACTCCCAGAGCCTACTCAAACTCATGTCCATTGTGTAGGTGACGCCATCCAACCATCTCATCCTCCATCATCCCCTTTTCCTGACTTCAGTCTTTCCCAGCATCAGGGTCTTTTCCAATGAGTCAGCTCTTCGCATCAGGTGGCCAAAGTATTGGAGTTTTAGCTTCAGCATCAGTCCTTCCAATGAATATTCAGGACTGATTTCTTTTAGGATTGACTAGTTGAATCTCCTTGCAGTCCAAAGGACTCTCAAGAGTCTTCTCCAACACCCTAGTTCAAAAGCATCAATTCTTCGGCACTCAGCTTCCTTTATAGTCCAACTCTCACATCCATACATGACTGCTAGAAAAACCATAGCTTTGGCTAGGTGGATCTGTGTTGGCAAAGTAATGTCTCTGCTTTTTAATATGCTCTCTAGGTTGGTCATAGCCTTTCTTCCAAGGAGCAAGTGTCTTTTAATTTCATGGCTGTAATCACCACCTGCAGTGATTTGGGAGCCCCCCAAAATAAAATTTCTCACTGTCTCCACTGTTTCTCCATCTATTTGCCAAGAAGTGATGGGACTGGATGCCATGATCTTAGTTTTCTTTATGTTGAGTTTTTTTTTAATTAATTAATTAATTTTAATTGGAGGCTAATTACTTCACAGTATTATAGTGGGTTTTGCCATACATTGACATGAATCAGCCATCGGTGTACATGTGTCCCCAATCCTGAACTTCCCTGCACCTCCCTCCTCATCCCATCCCTCAGGGTCGTCCCAGTGCACCAGCCCTGAGGGCCCTTTCTCATGCATGGAACCTGGACTGGCGTCTATTTCACATATGGTAATATATATGTTTCAATGCACTCTCTCAAATCATCTCACTCTTGCCTTCTCCCACAGAGTCCAAAAGTCTATTCTTTATATCTGTGTCTCTTTTGCTGTCTCACATATAGGGTCATCGTTACCATCTTTCTAAATTCCATATATATGCATTAATATACTGTATTGGTGTTTTTCTTTCTGACTTACTTCACTCTGTATAATAGGCTCCATATGCTGAGTTTTAAGCCAACTTTTTCACTCTCCTCTTTCACTTTCTATGGCATTGGGGTTACTTAATCTTTTGATATTTTAAAAATTATATTAAATTATTCATGATTAAAAAGTCAGAATTATAAAATAAGTTGCATTTAAAGATGTTTAGCAGTCACACCTGTTTCCTCCCTGCTGCTTACTTCTTCCTGTGACAGAGAACCATTTTTATTAGTTTCCTTCCATTGTTTTCTTTTTCAAAATATAAACAAATACATTCATATAAGAATGTACTTTACACTTTGTAATAGACTGCACATTTTCACTCAGGATGGGGTGGGTAATATTACTTTTAATTTTTGAATTCCCCAACGCACATCTTTAGTGCCTAGTATATTTTATTTAAAATCACAGGCCCATGGGACTTCCCTGGCAGTCCAGTGGCTAAGACTCCACGCTTCCACTGCAGAGGATACAGTTTCAATCCCTCTACCTATAAAATTACAGGCCTACCTGACACTTCCTATCTCCTTCCCCTGCTTTATTTTTCTCCAGAGCGCTTATCACTAGTTAATACACTCCATATTTTCCTTATTATGTTTGCTGTCCATCTTCCCCACCAGAATTTTTGTCCATTTGTTCCTGCTGTAACCCCAGCACCTAGAACAATGCCCCACACTCAAACAATATTTATTGAACGCATAAGACTGTTTGGCAGTATTTGAAGAATAAGTAAATGAATGAATGAATTGATTTAGGGTCGTGGCCTTTGCTCTCTCATTCCATCCCAAAGACCCTGCTTTGAAGCTGGGCCATGATCCGGGACCCCAGCACTGACTCTGGGTCATTCTTCCCTCTTGCCACAGGTGTCAAATGTGGGGGTGTGCTCTCAGCACCTTCTGGAAACTTCTCCAGCCCCAACTTCCCCGGGCTCTACCCCTACAACACGGAGTGCAGCTGGCTGATCGTGGTGGCTGAGGGCTCCTCCGTGCTGCTCACCTTCCACGCCTTTGACTTGGAGTACCACGACACCTGCGGCTTCGACTTCCTGGAGATCTACAACGGCGCCTCCGGGGACCAGGGCAACCTGCTGGGGAGGTTCTGCGGCAGGGTGCCCCCGCCACCCTTTACCTCCTCCTGGCACGTCATGTCTGTGGTCTTCCACTCAGACAAGCACGTGGCCAGCCGCGGCTTCTCCGCGGGCTACCAGAAAGGCAAGGGGGACTTGGCGGTGGAGAGCGTGGCCTTGGGTGGGGTGGGGAGGGTGGCGGGGGCAAGTAAGACAGGCCGGGTCTAGGCATCTTAGCGTGCAGGCCACCCTGTTTCCTGGATGCCCCTGCTCTCGTAGCTCACGGGCAAAGGCTGCCTCTGTTGGCAGTCTTGGTGGTTGTGTGTCCCCAGCTGCATGGCAGCGCTCCCCTCCTCTCCCTCCATTATCCTGGGAGCCCCCAGAGGGTCTCACTGTGCTCAGGAATGAGGCCTCTTGTGCTCGCCTGTCCTCGTCCTCTCACCCCTGAGTGGCCTTGGGACACAGGACGGGACACTGCGCTGACCCTGCTCCTCACCCCTCTGTGGCATCTTATTATATCATGGGCATGTGAGTTCCCCCCAGCCCTCAAGTCCTCAGCAGTGGAAGGGGCACAGGGTCTGTGTGGAGCTGGTGATTCTCTCCTTCACAAAGCTTTCCTGAGCTCGCCCCTTACATCATGGTCCCTAACCCCAGCCAGGCTTAGCACCTGCCCTCAGGCTAGCGAGGGGAGCACAGGCCTTGCTCTCAGTGCCTGTCTGCTGGACTCCTTCCTCCTTCCTCAGGCTTCTCTGCTCACCCTCAAAGCTCCTTCGTCCTCCCTTCTCCCAAGGCCAAAACCAAAGGCCTTCCTCACGTCAGCTCAAGCAATGGGTGCCACAGAGGCTCCTGGTGCACAGCATCCACCAGCAGCAATCAGGGCCACGGTGTGGGCGGGGGCGGGTGTGTGTGTGTGTGCGCGCACGTGTGTGCAAGCTGTGGACATTAGTCCCCACTGGCTTTGGAGACATAGATTTGCAGAATGCTGAAACATAAGAACTGCAGACAGATCTAATGGTAGTGGGATTTTAGATCCCTAGATTTTTAGATTAAGATATCAAAGTTATAATACCATGTGCAATGTTTCCCAATGTTTTAAAAAAACAGGAGTACCCTTACATCAGGTAGAGCCTTATGTTAATCCCTGATATATAAAAGAGGTAAAGGCAGCATTTTATTGTAAGCATTTAGTTTATAAGTTCGTATTTTTAACATGTACTTCAGTTCAGTTCAGTTTAGTCGCTCAGTCGTGTCTGACTGTTTGTGACCCCATGAATCGCAGCACGCCAGGCCTCCCTGTCCATCATCAACTCCCAGAGTTCACTCAGACTCGGGTCCATTGAGTCAGCGATGCCATCCAGCCATCTCATCCTCTGTCGTCCCCTTCTCCTCCTGCCCCCAATCCCTCCCAGCATCAGAGTCTTTTCCAATGAGTCAACTCTTCGCATGAGGTGGCCAAAGTACTGGAGTTTCAGCTTTAGCATCATTCCCTCCAAAGAAATCCCAGGGCTGATCTCCTTCAGAATGGACTGGTTGGATCTCCTTGCAGTCCAAGGGACTCTCAAGAGTCTTCAACACCACAGTTCAAAAGAATCAATTCTTCGGCGCTCAGCTTTCTTCACAGTCCAACTCTCACATCCATACATGACCGCTGGAAAGCCAAACATTGAAAACATCAGTAAATATTGATGGTCTCCAATTAGTTATATCTTTACAGTTGAGGTATATGACTGTGGATTCTATCTTTCATTGAGTTAAGAAAAAAAGTTTGAATACAATGTAAGAATGACATTTACACCAGATGTCTGCAGATTGATGCCCCGGGGCCACCGTGGAGCCCTGAAACATAGTTTGAAAGTCCCTGCTAAGTTTGAAAGCCCTTGCTAACACAGTTTGAAAGCTAAGGGTATTGAGGTTGGAAGGGATCTCACAGACTGTCAAAACCTGTCCTCTGTTTTCACAAACAATGCATCTCAGACCAGAGAAGGAATGTGCCTTCCCATGGTCACACATCTGGGAAGGGCAAACTCTAGGACAAGAACTCAAGTCCTTAGCTGCCTGGCACAGCGCTCCATTCATACAGCCTTGCCAGGGGATGAGATTCTGCAGTCTCAGGAGACACAACCTAGTGTGCCCCTTCCTGCTGGTGGCCTCCAGCTGGTCACACCATTCATCATCACACACCTCCTGGTTATACTGCCACACTAGGTTCCAAAGGACTTTCACGAGAAACTTCTCAAACTCTGCATGAGTCTGAGCCTGGCGGGTCAGATTGAACAAGTCTTATGAGTTCTAATATTTCCATGGGGCTCAGAGAGGCTGAGTTACTTGTCCAGGGTCACACAGCAGTAGAAGGCAGAGCTGAGAACACAGTTATCTTCAGACTTCAAGTCTATCTCTACTTCTTCAGATCCTCCCTCTAAGCCTCAGTTTCCTCATCTGTTACGGAGGTTTGATAATATTCCTGGCCTGAGGTGTCTCAGCCTCTGTGCACCACTGTCCTTGGTAGGAGGGACAGTAAGACTCACAATGTCAAGCGTACAGACTCAGTAGTTAGTCGCATCTCACGCTCCTTGATACCAGCGGGGTGGCCCGCGGTCAGGGCCCTGCTCTGTCCCTGGGCCTGGTCAATGGCACCTGCTGGTCTCCACGTCTCTGAGAGCTTTTACCAAAGCTGTGGCAGCCTACCTCTACCACCAGCAGCCTTCAGCCTGCATTCTGAGGGGCTGGTGGGTGAGTGCCCCCACTCTCCCCCCTGTCTCCCTCGGTGCCCACCTGTGGTCCCCTGTCTCTCCCAGATAAACTCTTGGGGCTCAGACCCTTCTCTTGGGCTCTGTCTGGGTAAATGCTAACTCACACAGGTAAGTCACTTAACTTCTCTCTGCCTCCAGTTTCCCGGCTGTAACCTGGGGGAACCACCCTGCTTTCCTCATGGGGTCACTTTGCGGTTGTTATTGTTCAGTCATTGTCGTGTCCAACACTTAGGGTGATGGGCTAAAATGATGGCTTGTGCCCGCCACCTAACAAGTACTCAGTGGGTGGTGCCAAGCGTCTGGGTGAACACGTGCGGGAGTGACATTTCCCAAGGGAGGAGATGGGGGTGCCAGGGGAGGGTGCCAGTTCAAGTGGGCTCCCTTGCAGATGTGTGTGGTGGTGTCCTGACCGGCCTGTCAGGGGTCCTCGTCAGCCCCGAGTACCCCAACAACTACCCCAACAATGCGGAGTGCCACTGGGTGATCCGGGCCGCTGGCCCCGCCACCGTCAAGCTGGTGTTCGTGGACTTCCAGATGGAGGGCAGTGAGCAGTGCACGTACGACTACGTGGCTGTGCTTGGGGGGCCCGGCCCCACCCAGGGGCACCACTACTGCGGCAGTGCCAGGCCCCCCACACTTGTGTCGCTGGGCCACGAGCTGCAGGTGGTCTTCAAGTCTGACTTCAACATCGGAGGCCGTGGCTTCAAGGCCTACTACTTCTCAGGTGGGAGGACTGCAGCAGAACCCCGAGGGCTCTGTGCATGCTCAAGGGCGGGGGAGGAGTTCTACTTTTCTGCCTCTGGGTTTGGCACTTCCTGCTCTTTCTCTGCCTGAAATGTTCTGGCACACTCTTTCCTGCCTGGCCGATGCCAAGGCACAAGCATGTCACCTCCTCTGTGAAGACTTCCTGATACCCTCCGAATAATTCTCTTCCTTCAGCTCTTTTGAGAAGTGTTTTCATAGCAATGATCTAACACTCGTCACTTCTTTATGTGGTTTGCATGTCAATCTCCTCTGCCTGACTGCGAGTTCCTATAGATTTATCTTTATACCTGCTACATAGAAGACATTCAATTAATGTTTGTACAAATGAATGGATGAACCTTTGGGAATTAAACTCTGGTGGAGGAGATGGAGAAGAAAACAGTGAATACTCGCTGGGATCTGTGACATCTAATAGTAAGAATGATGGATGACTTCCTGGAGGTGGAAGGAATTGGGCAGCGCTTTGAAGGAGTTAAACAGTGGCAGAAGGAAGGGAAGGGTGTTCAAGAAGTGCATGGTCGCCTCAGTTGTGTCTGACTCTTTGCAAACCTAGGGACTGTAGCCTGCCAGGCTCCTCTGTCCATGGGATTCTCCAGACAAGAACACTGGAGTGGGTTGCCGTGCCCTCCTCCAGGGGATCTTCCCCACTCAGGGATCAAACTCATGTCTCTTAAATCTCCTACATTGGCAGGTGGGTTCTTTACCACTGAGCCACCAAGAAAGCCCAAGCAGCAGGATCAGTATATGGCATGGAGGACCGAGAGGGTTTGTGTGCTCATAGTGCTAGGAGATGTTTGGTGAGGCTGGAGGGTGGGGCTCAGTGAAAAGGGGCAAGGTCATGAACCACCTTGCCCATCAAGTCCAGGTTTGGACTCAACTCCGAGGACAGGTATTATACATTTTTATTGAATTCCCAGTAGGGTCAACACTCAGGCAATGGATTACCCGTTGGAGTGAGAGTCCCAGTTTTCAGCTAGTTACAGTTTAAAGCAGCCTTTGGGATTACTTGTCTGGTTTTCTGCATGGTGCCCACAACCTGCCAGGGTGGTTTTAGGATCTCTATGGTGCCTGCTGCCCAAGCTGTGGTTGCAGAAGATAACAGTCTCCACCCTTCTCACTGTTGCTCCTTTGGACCTGCTCTCCCCAATCCAGGAGAATGCCAGGAGGAGTACACTGCAGTGCAGGGCAACTTCTCCAGCCCGCAGTACCCCAGCCCCTACCCCAACAACCTCCGGTGCCACTGGACCATCCGCCTGCCTCCTGGCTACCGGGTCAAGGTGTTCTTCCTAGACCTGGAACTGGAGGAGCCCAGCAGCCTGACCAGGACCTGCGACTTTGACCATCTAGCAGCCTTTGATGGGGCCAGTGAGGAGGCGCCTCTGCTGGGGAATTGGTGTGGCCACCACCTGCCACCCCCGGTCACCTCAAGCCACAACCAGCTCCTGATTGTGCTGCGCACGGACCGTAGCACCACCCGCAGGGGCTTCTCTGTGGCCTACATTGGAGGTCAGCTGGGGTAGAGGGTGAGGCTGTGCTGCGGGGGAAGGTGAGGCTGGGGTCCCAGGACTTTGCAGTCTCCTTCCTCCATCCCTCTTTCCTCTATTGCACCAATTTCTCTGGTGGCTACATCACTGCCGACTCCTGCCCTGGGACCTCTGAGGCTGTACCAATGTGACTCCTGCTTATTTTCACTATTATAGTGACCTATTTTGCTAGCTTCCAAATCTACGATTCCCAATTCCTCTCTATCTGTCCCCATGGGCCCCTGACTTCTCTTGTGTTATGGTTGATTCTCATATCCAAGGACAATACACAAAATATGGTGATACTATTTATGTTCATAATGCTGAACAACCTTGCTTGTACAGTCATAAGTCCTGACTGACCGTGGTTTGAAAAACTACTGATCTTTAAGACCTTTGATTTCCTTTTATAACAAGAAGTCTAGAGCTAGTCAGCTGCTATATTGGTTCAGGGACTCAACAATATTCCAGTTTGCATGTCTGAGATTCTCTCAGCCTCATGACCACAATTTGGCTGCCACAACTCCAGGCATCATGTCCATGCTCAAGTCTGGAAGAGGGTAGGGGAAGTGCCAGCCACAAATGTCCTTTTATCAGGAAAGTAAAAGCATTTTTGGAAGCACTCAAATTTCTTCTTCTTGATCCTATTATTTTAAGCTTGATCATATGGCTGTGCCTAGCTGCAGAGTTGGCTAGGGAACTTGGCCCTCAGCTTTTCCATCCTCCATAGTGCCAGTTAGATTTGCCAGCTGTCAGCATCTACCATCTATTCCCTCCTCTCACCACCCTTCCCTGGGGCATGGGCCCAGAAAAGCCTGTTCTCTGGACCCACTTTGCCCTCTACCTGACCAGGCTAGAGCCTCTTATGCAGGCGTAGAAACGGAGATGCAGAGAGGAAAGGACTTTGCTGATGTCACACAGGCAGCAGTGGCACAGGCAAGGCTAGAACTCACATTCCTGCTTTTTGTGTGGCTGAGAGGGACTGAGGGGAGGCTCATGGCTGAGCTCAGACAGACTAGGGCCACATTCAAGTGCTGCTGGGCCTCCCCGGTGGCTCAAACAGTAAAGAACCCACCTGCAATGCAGGAGACCTGGGTTCGATTTCTGGGTTGGGAAGATCCTCTGGAGAAGGGAATGGCAACCCACTCCAGTATTCTTGCCTGGAGAATTCCATGGACAGAGGAGCCTGGTGGGCTACAGTCTATGGGACCCCAAAGAGCTGGACACGACTGAGTGACTAACACGTGCACACACACTGATCATCCACTGGGGCTGACCTGTAGGGGAAGGAACCAGGAGAGCTGCAGCAAGCTAGCGGCAGCGAAGTGACCTGGACAGAGCCCCCCTCTGTCTGCTTCAGTCACCTCCACCCAGCAACCTGCAGGAGGACTCTTCCTCTGTTAGAGTGACCTCTTCCTGGATGGCACTTGGAGATCCAAGTGCCACAAGCTCTGCCACAGCTGGCTGACAGGTCTCAGTAAACTGAAGATACCGGCTGAAGGTGCTGCAAAGTCCCCTTTGTTCTGATGGGCCTATTTCCAGGCCTGGGTTCTCTCCCAGCCATGTGTGATCTTGGACAAGCCCCTTCTCCTTTTGGTCCCTCCAGAGACAGAGGGTGGGCCTCTCCTCTCCTGGCTCCTGTTTCAGATGCAAGGGCCCCACTCCCACCCACCCCCTCTCTCTCTGATGTCCTTGGGAGCCTGGGGTCAGACAGGGCATACGTGCTGGGCCAGGATCCAGATGTGGCCCAGGCTGTAGCAGGCCTCCCGGCTGGAGGACGGCCTCAGCATCAATCAGGGGTGACACACAGTTCAGCGCCACCAAGATCATCGTGGGAGACGGCAGGCCCATAAATCGCCGACTGCCCAGACACCAGAGGCTGAAATATGTCTGAGGCGTTTCCCGGAGAGGGGTTGAGAGTTCCTGGCCTCTGCCTGCCAGCTCCTTCCTTTTCCTCCCTCCAGCTCCCCACCCCCACGTCCTTCCTCCTAACCTCACCCGTGACCCAGCAAACACCGCCCCCTACACACCCGCACGCACACAAGCACGCACACACAGGCTCGCACAGACCCAGTGGCTTAGAGTCAGACCGTCCTGTCTGGGAGGGGTTGCAGGGGCTCCCGCACAGGGTGGAGAGACCAGGAACCGTGGAATCTTTACAGACTCGATGGTTAAAATGCCAGCTTGGACACTGCAGGCAGTGTCACCTCTCAGAGCTCGGAGCTCTAAAACTGTAAAATGGACTTAGATGTGTCCGCCTCATGGGGTCATTATGAGGAGGGAGAATGAGACTTTCTTCACTACGCTTTTCAGATTGCAACCACCCCTGCCCGCCCCACCAACCCCACCCATGCATACATGCTGCTCTCCTTATCTCCATCTTTTTCTTTCCTTGATTTTCCTTCGACTACTCTGACACTTCCGTGTATTTTACATCTTTATTGCTCCCTCATCCGACTAGAATATAAACTCGAAGAAGGTAGGCATGTGAGGCTGTTTTTTTTTCTTTTCATTTCTATATCTGGCATTCAGGATAGTGCCTGGACATCGTAGGCTGTAAATACTTGTTAAATGATTGAATTGCCTGGTATATGGCAAACATGATCAGCAAATAGTAGCTTCCATTATGATTAACAAAATTCATTCATTCAATTGTATATTCACCTTTCAAGCTCTGGGCTTAGAGGACTCTGAGAAGTAGGAATGGTGCCTGCCTTGGAGCTCATAGCCTGACGGAGTTAAATGGAGAAATACATGTAAATATGTCCTTGTAGGACTGCATATGAGCCATTCACGCTCTAGGCCTCGGTTTTCCACCCACCACCCTTTGGCCAGGGGCTTGAGGAAGGTGCGGGGGTCAGACTGCCTGCCCACATGGCCTCCAGCTCCCCTCTCCCATCCATCCCCAGTGGTGCCCATGAACGTGAGCTGCTCCCGCACCGACTTCCAGATCCTGATCTCTGCACAGGCGCTGGCCCCACTAGAACGGACCAAAGTCTACCTGGGAAGCCGGAGCTGTGCCGCCCAGGAGATGGGCAGCAACTTCCGGATCCAAGCCCGCTTTGACACCTGCGGCACTGAGTCTCAGGTAGGGGGATGAGGGCTGGCACGAGGCTGGGGCCCTGATCCCTGGGGAGAGGCACCTGCCAGACTTGAGAATTCAGCTTCTCTTCCTGGCTCTGGTCATCACACCTCCTGGATATGGAACTCAGCCTCTTCTTCTCCTCAGCAAACTTGTTCAATGTAGACACAACAAGGAGCTCAAGTAGGGGAGATGGAGAAGGGCGATCCTGCTGCCGAACCTGCTGACGACCAACAGCCCCTACTGGAGGCCCCTCTGTCAAGGTCCTGACGTTTCTGGAGGCTTTCCTGCTGTCCCCTGTCCTCCCTGGAGCTCCCCAGGGCCACACAGTCCCCACCTCTAACGTATAGGGGTGTTTGAGCACTACTGCCTCCCGCCTGCCCACCCCCTCCCTTGTGGGAGGGGGTCCCTTTGGACTACCTTTTGATCCAAATCCTTTTCTGGGTTCCACAAAACAAAAGAGCCCTTCAAGTGACAGGATCCACCTCCCTCCAAAGGCAGCGAGGTGTGCAAATGAAGATTTTCTACTATCCTTGTATTTTGGAAGCCTGGAACCCAGGTTTGAGGCCTTTAGCATCACTGGGTGGTTGCCCAAGCACCCTGGGTGTTTGTATTCTTAGGGGCATGTTGGAAAGGGGAAAGGCCTTGGTATTTGAGGATTCGTGATTTGGCAGAATCACCTGATTTCCAACAAACCGTGTTTCCCCCACACCCAGCATTAACCAAGTGTGTACCTCTGGCTCTTCCAGTTCCCCCTCTGCTCCCCAGCCTCCTGGCAGCCACCATCCTTTTGATCTGAGTAGAGGAGAAGTGGGAGTCAGTCTTGGCTGCCAAGATAATCTGCCCTCGCCTCTACCCTATGCCCTAAATCCCCGAGCGGTTTTCTTTAGGGGCAGAACCACATTCCATAGAATCATAAGATGATGGGGACAGAGAGCACCAGAAGCAGGGAATCATGACCTCTAGAACAAAGGTGGGTCTCAGAGTTGCAGAACCTCCGCTAGAACTTAGAGCCTCATAATCATAGAAGCTTGGCATCAATATCATGGAAACATAAAAACCAGGAACCTTAGACTCATGGGTTCTTAGTGTAACACGTACAAGTCGTAGACCCATGAGGACCAGTCTCTGCATTGAGTTGCTTTCGCAGATGCACAGTTCAAGTGGCCAAAAGCAGGACAACCTTTCTGTGCACGTGTGCTTTGTTGCTTAATCATGTCTGACTCTTTGCGACCCCGTGGACTGTAGGCTGCCAAGCTCCTCTGTCCATGGGATTTCCCAGGCAAGGATACTACAGTGGGTTGCCATTTCCTTCTCCAGGGGATCTTCCCAACCCAGGGATTGAACTTGTATCTCTTGTGTCTCCTGCATTGGCAGGAGGATTCTTTACCCCTGTGCCACTTGGGAAGCCCCCAACTTTTCTGTACTTTTCTTAAAGACCGCAGAGACTTGGTCTCATAACCATAACACCACGTATGTGTGGACTGTCTTTCCTCCTCCAGTCTCACTCATCAAGAGCCCCTGACCCTTTCCCACACACCTGTTTCGTGTGGCCTTCTCTCCATTCTTATTACGTGGATTCACTTTGGCCCTTTCACTGGGCCCACTTTCACTCTCAGATCCTGTCTCTCCCACCCCCCCAATACTTTGTCACAAAATTTCAGGGCTCTGGTCCTCCTCAGAGAGTACGGTGGCAAGACAGGCTGAGGGCACGAGGCAGAAGACGCGGTCTCAGAGCCTTTTGGGAGCCCAGAGTTGGGAGAGACCTACACGGTCTCCTGGTCCACCGAAGTCCAGATCTGCAGCCCCTTCAGTCTCTTCCTGAAAGGGCTGCCCAGCATCCAGTGATGGCAGCTTCCTCCTGTGTGTCTGCACTTTCTAGGCAGCCTTGATTTTTAGAAAAGCCTCAGCTCATAAGTAGGACTTCCCAGGTGGTGCTAGAGGTAACAATCCTGCCTGCCAATTTGCAGGCAGCTTAAGAAATGTGGGTTCAATCCCTGGGTCGGGAAGATCCTCTGGAGGAGAGTATGGCAACCCACTCCAGTATTCTTGCCCGGAGAATTCGATGGACAGAGGAGCCTGGCAGGCTATAGTCGATGGGGTTGCAAAGAGTGGGACACCACTGCAGTGATTTAGCACACACGCACTGCTCAGCAGTAACGCAACCAGACAGGGCAGTTGGGGAGGTCTGAGAAGTGTAATGGCTGCTCTAGATTTGGGGAGAGTATCCTGGCATAACTGCAGCCTCCAGTCAAGACACAACAGACTGTCTGTCAAAACGTTGTCCCTCAGTCCCCAGCCCCAAAGCCCCACCGTCTCAGGGCATCTGGACTCCTATCTCCTTCATCCGTGCAGGTGAGGAGGGCAGCAGCGTGACAGGCTCCCCACATCTCACTCCTCAGTGGCTCTTCCCAACCCCTGGGTGACAAGCTGGACTGACCTGAACTCAACCACAGGGACACAGAATCGCTGTAGACACAACTGGGCCAAAAGATTCCAGAAGGAAAGTCACATCACACCAGGGAGACGGCATCTCATGGGGAGGCAGGAGACTGGCTTCTGGACCTAGCTCTGGGCAAATTATGGCTTTGCTGGGCCTCAGTGGCCACATCTGTGTATTGCCAAGGAAGGGAGATTAAACTAGATACCCTGAAAGTCCCCGTAGTCTACTACTACATGTAGTCCCATGTAGAAATGGTTCTACATTCTTTGGTTTGAGTGAGGTGTGGTGGTTAACAGCACAGTTAAGAATCGAGCAGCTCTGGGGAGGATATATTCCCTATCACTTGTGTGCTGTGTGGCCTCAGACAAGGGATTGAACCTCTGGGCCTCACTTTCCTCATCTGGCAAACGGGGATATTAATGGTACCAATTAGAGGAGGTTGTCATGAGAATTAAATGAGATAATGCACTTAAATGCAGAGCCTGGAACACGGCAAATGTCCCTGTTGTTACAGTTGCTATCTGTCATAGATTCCACCTCCCTGAAGCCAGAGCAAATACTGACCCATCGAATCTCATACTGTCCTTCCAGACATCCTGGTAGTGCCGCTTTTACAGGGGGGGCAAGGAGCTTGAGGCTCTGGGTGGGAAGGAGTCAGTGGCCAAGCTGGGACTGGAACCCAAACTCTGGAGTTCTGTCCCCTTGGCACTGATTCCCCACATTGCTGGGGCAGCAGGGGCACTCCTGGCCCCCTTAGGTGTGAGCAAGTGCCCCTTGACCCCCACAGAGAAGAAATAACACCTCAGTGATCGTCAGCGTGCTATACATCGACTTCTCAGCTGGTGGGCAGGAGGACACCCACGAGTATGAGGTCCGCTGCGAGCCACGCCGCAAGGAGGCCTCTGTGCACCTGCTGTCCAGCTCCCGCTGGCTCGGGCCCTATGCTGCCACGGCCGAGCACCTTCAGGAGGCATCCCCCAGGGATGAGGCAGAGGCACTGGAGGGCCCCGTGGCCATGGTGGCCCAGGACACCAGTGACGTCGTCTTCCTGGGCCTTTGCATCCTGGCCGGAGTCCTCATGGTGGTTGCCATCGTGGTCCTGATGCTGCTGTAGGCGGGGGGACCTGGCGTCTGACATCCCTGGGACCCCAGAGTAGGGGTGAGAGCAGGTCTTATTGACTTGTTAGTGACCATGGGCAAGTCACTACCTTCTCTCTGAGCCTCAGTTTCCTGGGGCCCTTGACTCTATCCTACTTATCTTGGTACAGGTTTGGCATGAGGCTCAGAGAAGAGCATAAATGGATAAGAGCTATGTAAACTATAGCATGCCATGCACAGGTGTGCAATTGTTTTCATTGTCATTAATTTTAAAGATTTTCTGCTATAGAAAAGAACCCTCCTGTGTGTGTTGTTTGTCAGTGTATACGGTTGTGGTCACTGGTGACAGAGTTGATAAAACTGACTTGTGACTTGTATGAGAACTTCACCATCTCAGGATGCAAATAAGTCACCTCCTAATTTTCCAACTAATTGCTCGTCCTAAGCCCTCATTAGTGGGAAGTTCAGTATCCATCCAGGGGCCTCCACTCTCCTGAACTGACCCAGGAACCACGAGGACTTTGTCTAAAGCAGGCCAGTCCTGCCTCCAAACTCCAGGAACAGAGAGGATTGTTGAAGACGGGCTGTGTGCATCCTGACAGACGCCAGTCCCGCCAGGTGGACAGAGCCCTGCCTGTGGACACCCACACTGGACTCAGTAATGAGGCTGGAGACTGAGGACTGGTGGCTCTTTCATGCTGGTGTCTTTCCCTAAATATTTAGTGATCTTTCGGGCTTACCAGGCGGCGCTCGTGGTAAAGAGACTGCCTGCCAGTGCAGGGGTTGTAACAGATTGGGGGGTGGGGCTCAATCCCTGGGTTGGGAAGATCCCCTGGAGGAGGGCATGGCAACCCACTCCAGTATTTGTGCCTGGAGAATCCCATGGACAGAGGAGCCTGATGGGCTACAGTCCTTAGAATCACATAGAGTCAGACATGACTGAGGCGACTTAGAAGGCACGCATACATAGTAATTCTGGCCTGAAATGCTGATTGAAATCCCATGTGTCTCTGCCCTCACCCTTAATGTCAAGCTTAGCTCACCAGCCCATCCTTTTCCTCCAGATGAGTTTTCTTTGGTGCCCTCTGACCTTCCCCTGTTATTGGACTTCACTCAGAGATACTCCAGTCTACTGAGAGCTACTCCAGTCCACCCACGGTTTTCCAGGTTTACACCACAGTGAGCAGGGGTTGGATTCCCAGTGCTTTCCTATGAGAATATCTCTGGCATCCTTATGAGAATTTTCTTGTCCTCCCCAGAGCACTATATATCAAGAAGTGGAACAATCTTGTTACCGAATAGTGAACAAAAAATACATTTATAATACATCACTTTCCCTTGTTCACCTTTATATTTGCATAATGAATCACTCAAGTGAGTCCTTTCATGGCACCAGAAATTGACTGTGCTGACCACTGGCATCAATATAAAAAATTGTAGTCCCATTACAACCCCTTCAACAATCCAACAGACATCCACTGATTTCCAGCCTTGTGACTATTACAGTTTTAGGCACCAGGCATACAGGGAAGAGCAGATCAGAGGAGATTCCTAACTTCCAGATGCTTACAGTTGAGTGTAGCCAAATCTGGGAGACGGAGGCCAGACGAGTTGGTAACTTGCAGAGAAAAGAACTAGAGAGAAAAGAGCTGATAAAGTAAGACATGAATTAAGCAAGGGAAAAAGAGTAGTCTGAACATTGGGAGAACTGGGTTCAAGTCCACGCTCTTCTTTCTAATTGAGTGAGCCTGAGCAGGGTACTTTGATTCTATGAACCTTGATATCCCCACCTGCAGAATGGGACCACAGGTCCTAGCTTGCCATGAAGGTGTGGCACCATGATGAATTAGGGGTCAGTCAGGGTCATGTGCCAGCAGGAGACTCTGGGGTGTTTGAAGAAGAGGCCCCAGGCTCTTTCTCTCCCACTGACCTTCTTACTCTCAGACTCCTCAAGCCATTGAGCCAGGCTTCCTTCACCAGCCTGAGTTGTGAACACCTCACAAACTTCCCAGGTCTCAATTTCCCTGAATGGGCAAGACTGGACACACAGCATGCCCTCTTTGAGGACACCTTTGGGGTTCTGCCCTCCAAGCACTATGGGCTAGATTTTGGGGCGGCATCTGGACTGAAGCTCACCTTGTCCTTATCAGCTCATCAGAGTGGGGGAGATGATAGCCCAGCCTGTGGCTGGGCTCAAGCTGGGATGGTGTGTGTGCGCAAATCTGGGAGTCTCCATCTCCACCCTCAGCTGCCAGTCTTCAAGCGCTCCAGCACGGAGGCCAGAGCCACGGCTCTGCAGACAGACCATCCCCAATTGAACTTCAGCCCCACTACTTGCTAGCTGTGTGACCTTGGGCAGGTCACCCCATCTCTTTTAGCTCAATATTGTCACCTGCAAAGTGACGCCAACGGCATCAGCCCCCTGGGGGGATTAAGTGAGATAATGCATGACAAAGCCCAAGTCAACAAAACTCTCACTTAATACCATTGACTTATGAATGTGACCTTGGGGGAGCCCTTTTCCTTCTCTGGCCTCAGTTTCCCTATTTCCAAAATGTGACTAGCATCACTATCACCCCCAGTACTGTCACTGTCATCGCTACTATTCTTAAGCACCCTACATGGCAGGGATTTAAGACATGTCATCTCACTTAAGCCAACTTGTGAGGTAGACATAGTTGTCTCCATTTTACGGATGAAGAAACTGAGGTTTGGGGAGGGAAAGTGCTGTGCTCAAGGTCACCTGGTGATGTTATGTTGAAACTAGGCTAAGAGAGACAGTGTATCGCTGAGCTGGGGGACAATGTAGCGAGCTGGAGCCTCTTGAGACCTCAGGCGAATGGCCTCAAACATGAGGGCTGTGCCCACCTGGGAGGACTGGACTGGCAGAGAAAGAGAGGATGGTTTTGTCTTCACAAACGTGCCCAGATACTGCCATTCCCAGCCCTCCGGGCAGCCAGCACGTTGATTATCCTGCGTGAGCCACAGGAAATGACAGTCTTTATGACAGCGCAGTGTCTCCAGAAATGAAAGGGCTGAAATGATACCCATTAGCCAGGGCGCCCCAGCCCTGGAAGCGTCGGCATGGGAAACATGGCGCAGCTTTCCTGCTCACCGACTATTTCCCCTTTTCAGAGGGCAAGGGTCTGCGGAGAAAGCCGGCTTAGACCCCAGGTCCCTCCCTATTGGCATGTGGCCTTGAACTGTGCCTTCCCCCAGCCCAGAGCTTTGGCTCCTCCAGACAGCCTGGGCCTGCAGGGCCAATGTTATCGATGAGGGAGCCCTTGCAAATGGCTGTGCTGATCCTCGAAACACCTCTTCTGGCCTGTAGGTCTGGCAGACCTGAGTCCATTTCCAGTCCTTTCTCTGACTCCATGCAACCCTGGGCAGGTTGTTTAACTTCTCTGAACCTCAGTTTCTTTATGTGCAGAATGGGGCAAGAAAGACCTTACTTACGAGGTCACTGTGAGGACTGGAAGAACAAGGGAGTGCACCCCACATGGGGCCTCCTCCCCGGTCATTCAGGAGGTGGCTGCTGGCAGCTGCTTCTCTCAGGACAGTGATGGGAGCAGTCCTTGTGTCCTTGGCTTCAGAGTGAAGCCCACTGGACCAAGAGGGCCATGTGGTCACTCTTAGCTGTTGATGCTTTCTCCTTGTGTCCCTCCTGGGACACAGCCCACCGTGTAGAAAGGCTCTTGAACTGTTGGTACCACACACACTGTTCGGAGTAAACCAGTTGGGCACAGTGAGCCCATGAGCTAAGTTCATGTCTGTTTCTGCCACTACCTGGCCAAGTAACCTTGGTCTGTCGACCCTTTGGTTCTCTGGGTCTCCTTAAGAGACACTACTCCAGCACCCACCCCAAGCCCGGAAATGGGCCAAGGCACTGGGATCCAGAGAGAAGTGAGGCAGAGATGGTGTCAGAAGTTGGACTTAGGAATAGGTTTCTCAGCTTGGCTCTGCCCTAACCTCTCCAAATCTCAATTTCTTCATCTGTAAATTGGGAATAATAGTAGAAGCATTTTTTTGAAGTTTAGGCCAGGCATTTTTCTAGATTTTTTTTTGTATTTACTTTCTTCTTTAAATCTCTAAACGGTAACTATGATTATTCTTTATTCAAAGAAACAGTGGAGGCAGAATTCAAACCCAGGCACTAACTAGATCTGTCTGCAGATCCCAGACTTAACAGGAGAGCAGATGAGGAGAGTCAATACGAAAATCAGGTAACAACCGTAACTCACATTTGTAGCTGTAACAGAAAATATTTTATTATTTTTAAATATTTTTTTCTGTGTGTGGGTTTGTTTTTTTTTTTTTAGCCGACAGAAAGGAACTTAAAAAAAAATATTTGTTTGGCTGCGTCGGGTCTTAGTTGCGGCACATGGAATCTTTACTGCATCGTGCAGGATCTTTCATACAGATTCTCTCTCCTTGTGGTACACGGGCTCCGGAGCTCACCAGGCTCAGTAGTTGCAGCACACAGGCTTAGTTATTCCAAAGCATGTGGGATCTTCCCAGATCAGGGATCGAACCCATGTCCCCTGCATTGCAAGGCAGATTCTTATCCGTTGGACCACCAGGGAGGTCCCCAAAATACATTTCAGATATTGATATTAAACACTTTGTGCCTGGTGTTCTAAGAATCTGAGCACTTCCCATAAGCTAGTTCCTTTAATCCTCGTAATAATGCTGTGGGACAAAAGTACTGTTATGAGGCCCATTTCACAGATGAGGAAATTAAAGTGCTGAGAAGTTGAGTAACTTGCTTGAGGTCACAGCTTATAGCTCCCATTAAAAAAAAAGGCTGATGCTGATAGCATGAATTGTTCTACACATGCTTGTTTAGGCCTCACAGGAGACGAGCTTGGGCAGAGAAGGTGGTGTCCCACCTACAGTCGAATCACTAGTTAGTGGTGGAGCAGGCTTCTAATCAGGGGTCTGATTTCAGAGTCTGGCAGTGCTAGCACTTCGGGGCACAGTGCCCAGTGTGGAGCATGACTGTGGTAAGTGTTGACCAGCCCCAGCCTGAAGCTGCAAAATGATTCGGGATTCCCGAGGTCCCAGAGAGGCCCTGACAAACTGCTGCCCCATCATGGGTACCTGGTCAGAGGCTGCTCCTGGTGGAGCCTTCCAGAAACCCGTGGCCACCCTGGCCTGCTATTTCGTCCCTGAAGGCCTGGAACGCGTGGTGCCCGAAGCCAGGCCCAGCTGCCCTAGAAACTGAGCCTAGGGCCTCCCAGGGCTACTCCACATTCCCCTCTGAAGTCAGCGAGGCTCTAGACTGGCTCCTTCCCAGAAAATCAGTGGGCTCACTGCCCTCTGCTGGCTTCCTCCAAGCCCACCCAGGCTCTAGGAAGGCTGCTCTGGCCATCTCAGCACCCTGGCTTCACCTGGGCTACACTGAGCATGCCTGGCCAGCTCTGGGGGCTACGCTGCAAAGAGCCTGGACACCATCTCTTTTGGTCTTGCTGCAGAAATGGAGATATAACAGTAACTGCTCCCGCTCACTGAGTCCCCAGGCATGCAGGTGCCCCACCCACGCTAATCTGCACGACCACCCCACTTTACATATGAGGAAGCTGAGGCTCAGCCAGGCTGAGGAGTTTACCAAAGACCACCTGCTAGTAAGTGGTTGAAAGGGAACTTGAATTCAGCTCTTTCTAGGGCTCTTTCCACAAAATCAAAACCACATGGAATCTCCCAGATGGTCTTCCTGATGTTTGTGCCAAGAATATCCCCTTCAGGGATATTCATTCATGCCTTTGAGTACCTGATCCTGAACTTATAGGTGTTGGGGAAACAAGGCGATATGAATGGTGTGGGTAGCCTGCTCCTAAACCAACAGTGACACAAGGCGGGTGAGCACTAGGACCAGCAGAGGAGCCTCAGCACTGCCTGGAAGTGGGGAGGGTCCCCTGGGGGTGGTGGCGCCTGGGTGGGGCTCTGGGGAATGCAGAGGCACTGAACAGGCAAGGGAAAGAGAGGGAGGGGCGGAAGGGCTCTTCAGGCAGGACATGGCTAGAGATTAAAGACTGGGGATCCCCAAGTCCACCAGGTGGGAGTGGAGGTGGAGGTGACAGAGAGTGGAGGTGATAGACCAGAAGCGCAGGTGGGGACAAAGCCTGGCTGTCGAGATACTTCCCACACAGCAGGGCCAAGTCCTGGGGGATCTGGGATGGCCATGTCAGGCTCCCCAAATCATAAATCCTGTGCACTGGCTTTATAGCTGAAGCCCGGACAGAAGGCAATTGGCCTACGGTCACCCAGGACAGCAGGAATCACACCCAAGTTGCCTGACTCCAAGGGACACCCTGTCCCTGCAGTACAGTCTCATGGCCCTTCCTCCTTCCTGTGGGGTGAGTTTCTACCTGATCACCATGGGTAGCCATCAGGGACCCCAACCCCTGGGATTCCCCTGGCCACTCTGTTGACAAGGCCCCACCCGCATCACCTGGACGAGGGAGTTTCCCTGTCTTTGAATTCAAACACAAACAAACCCCAAACAGAAACTGCCCCACACCTGAGCTCCAGGTATTCACAGCCCAAGCCTGTGGGGTATACACACCTTTTGGCTCACACCCAGGAGAGGGAAGGAAGCTGTTTGAATATAAAAACTCCTCTGGATGAGTGCCCAGCATTTTACAGTTTGCAAACTGCTTTCCCCAAACATTCTGTTCTTTGATCCTCACACCTGTCCTGAGAAGGAGGTGTTGCCCATTTTGCAGAGGGGGAACCTGAGGCCTGAGAAGTAAAGTGATGTGCTCAAGATCACCCTGAGAGTTACTGATGGGGCTAAGGTTAGAAACAAGCAACTGCAGGAGGCTGTACGTGCTGACCCCACACCAACCAGGCGGCTCGATCCTGATGAGTGTGGAGGGTAAAGCCAGAAGCCCTTTGGTCTGGGTGGAACAGAAGAGGTGCCACTGGGGCTGGGTCCTTCAAAGATGCACCGCAGTCACCAGGCAGAATGGGAGGAGGGCTTTCTGGGCAGAGGGAGCAGCGTGAGCAAAGGCCTGGAGGTAGGAAACCTGGAGGATGGTCGCAAACAGAGAGTATTCCAAGAGGGCTGGTGTACAGGGTGTGTGGGGCCAAGAAGGAGGCTCTCCTCTGTCCCAGGGGCCCTTTTCTCCCTTCCTCTGTCTCCCAGCTGCCTCTGTCAACATCTGCCTTGCTGTCGTTGTCAGCGTTCAGATCTGTCTCCTCCATCATTCTGGAAGCTTCTGGAGGTCAAGGACCCTATCCAGTTCATCTCTGTGTCCTTGTCCTCTAGCACAAGCCTGGGCTGGCAAAGAGATATAGTCAGTGAATGAATAAAAATGAATAAATGAATGAGCCCACAGTGCTGGTTGCATATGAAATAGCAGCCAACAGGGTTTTGAATATCAACTGTGTGCTACCAGGTGCTTGGCTAACTGCTTTCTACATGTATCCTCTCTTTAATCCATTGCCTGTGCTAGCTTTGAAATTTTATTATTCTTATAATCTGTTTTATACGTGAGGAGCCAGAGGCACAGAGAGGTGAAGTAACCGGAGCAAAATCACAAAGCCCAGAAGTGTCTCTGGACTTCAAACCTAAGCCACAGGCTCATCTGGGAGAGTTTGCCCATGTTCCCTGGTGGCTCAGATGGTAAAGAATCTGCCTGTAATGCAGGAGACCCAGGTTTGATTCCTGGGTCGGGAAGATCCCCTGGAGAAGGGACTGGCTACCCTCTCCAGTATTCTTGCTTGGAGAATTCCATGAATAGAGGGGCGTGGTGAGCTACAGTCCAGGGGGTCACAAAGAGTCTGACACAACTGAGTGACTAACACTTTTACTTTCTCAGGCACGTGGAGCGATGTCCTCCTGCACACACACATATGCACACACATTCATGCGCACACACAGATGCACACAGCATGGATATCCAGGCCACAGGCCCATGCTCTTGGGCACCCACTCCTCCCTGGGTTCACTTATGCCTGGCAGGGCCTGGTGCCAGGCCGAGGGAAGGCGGCTGGGAAGGAGTCAGGGGGACTCTGAGCCTCTCACTCCCTTCCCCTCTGTTGCAGCTCCCTGTCCTTAGGCATCTCCAGCTCTGTCAGGGTTGTGGAAATGCTTTCTTTACAACTGACCCTGTCCATACAATCCCCAACACAAAATGTTGGTTCCCTGTCATGAAGGAAGTAAAGACTCTGGTCTGCCTGTGGTGTAGCAGGCCCTGTGCCAGACTCCTTACTAACTGCGTCACTCCTGGAAAGGTTCCTCAGGATGCCCACGGTCACCCAGAGTCAGAGGCGGAAAGGGAGTTCCAATTTATGTGGGTGGGACCCTCGAGACCAGCGTGTCCGTCACTGCCCAAGTTTCTCACTGGGACCCCCAAGCCTCTTTGAGGTCTGACAGAGGACAATCCAGCTACAAGGAGCAGAGTGGGGACCAGAGAGGGGAAGGCCTGGCTTGAGGCCACGCAGCCAGTGGAGAGGAGCTGGAACTAGGGCTAGCTGTGGGGCCAGGTCACAAGAGCACCTGTCCATCCAGAGCTGAGATTGAGGCTGGTTAGGGGCTAGTCTGAAGGTTTGGGGAAACCCTGCCTGGACACCCATCCTCTTTGCCGGCTCCATCTCAAAGTGAAGGGAACCTGGAAGGAAGGGGCCCGCTGGATGTGGGGTGTCCAGACCAGGCCTGCAGTTCTGAATAGCAGGTGACTTGGTGTGCGTGCGTCCCTGCACTGGCTTTCACATGTGCAGCCGCACAGGAGCTCCAATGAGTGCGGTTGGGGGCACAGGTGTGAGGGGCTGTGTGTGGCTGCATGTGCGGGTGTGTTTGGAAACATACATGTGCGTCTAACATTACGCCCACTGCGCTCTCACGAGTGCCCGGCCTGCTTGGCTCTATGAAAGCCAGTCTCTTCCAGTGTCTCCTTTGATCCCCACCAAAGGGCTGTGAGGGGGTCGTGGAGAAAGGGAGGTTGAGAGGAAAGCAAAGGGAGGGGTGTTTGACTGCAGGAGGTGGCTACGTGCATGTGCTCACGTAAAGGGGTGCTCCTATGCATATGTGTGCATGTGTGTGTACTCTGGAAGGGACTGGGAGTGGTGATCCCTGAGGTCCCTCCTGGTTCTACTGAGCCTGTTCCCCCAGAAATGTCGGGTTTGGGGTTTTGGGGAGCCTGTGTGGGCAGGAGAGTGTGTACATGCCTGGTGAGAGAGAGCCCTTGTGTGCACTGTGGGTGTCTTCCTCCACCAGACAGTTCTTAAGGACCTGAGGCCTGAGGCGGGTAGGGGAGCCAGCCCAGAGGGTTGGACAGATGCTTTGGAGGCCACTCTGCCCATCCACCTGGCAGAGGTCTGGGTTGGCGTTGGGCACAGCGCCACCTTGTGGGGCCGCAAGGTGGGCTCTGCGGCATCCCAGGGAAGCTGATGACCTCCCTGGGGAGGATGGAATGTGACAGGGAAACATGGTCTGAGGGATCTGGCAGGTGAAACTACCAAGGAGCCAGCCTGAGCCACTGCATCCTGGTTGTGCCAATTTCCCAGTAGAAAAAAGGTTTTAAACGCCTCCTGGAAGGTTTTCTCCAACATCCCAGACATGGCCCTGAATCCTCCTGGCACCCTTCACCTTGCTTTTAATCTTAAGTCCTATTACCGTTGCTGAGAAAGACAGACACTGACCAAATCCTTAAAACTGGTATGTGTGAGAGGTGATCAGTTGTCCCGGCTTGCCTTGGCTTGCCAGGACCGAGGGGCTCCCCAGGACATGAGACTTTCAGCCCTAAAATCAGGGAAGCCTTGGGCAAATTGGACTTGTCAGTCCCCTAGACGGGTGAGTGTGTCAAAGGGGCAACACACAGCGCAGTGGAGACAATCTCCACTAGCTTAGTGTGAAGGATCTAAGGAGGCTTCTGTGCCCTCACCCAGCAGGCTCTTGGGCAGTCTTGTCTGTCCTGGGAGTTTTGTTACCATCTCCGTGGTATTTGGTGACTCCCAGTCTGGGTCTCCATCCAGGCCTCTCTCCTAGGTTCAGTCCTCGTCCTCGTCCCCACAGGACAACTGCCACACAAGCCTCCAGGGGAGTCATCATGTTCCCTGAGCCTCCTCCCCTCCTGTGTTACTCTCTCAGTGAGCCACTCTGACAGATACCTGGGCTCCTCTTCGATCCCTTCCCCTCCCTCACCTCCCACATCCAGCCAGTCAATTGCGCGTGTCCCTGTCTCTCCAGTGTGTTCCTGTCTCTCTCATCCCCACTGCCACTACGCTGTCATTGGTAACCTCTCCTGGCCTCCCTGCCTCCAGCCATTGCCCTGAGTTCATCTAGAACCTGGACAGACCACAGAGTCTGGGCATGGCTCAAAAATGAGTAAGAATGTTGGTTTGGACTTGGTTCCAGTTTCTAGGTCCTGAGAATTCTTGCCATGCTGGTCTGGGGACACTCCTTACCTACCCTGCACAGGAGGGATGGCGTAGGTCCCCCTTCTGTCCTTCAGGGTCTCTCTGGGCCCTGACTGGAGGCCCCTCTATTTTACCTGGGGATCTTCCTGCCCAGGCCCCTCCAATGCTCCCCATTGTCCTCAGGATGAAGTTGGAGCTCCACAACCTTGCCCACAGGGCCCTGATGACCAGCTGTCATCGTTCTCAGAGTGATACTTATATCCATTGCTCTACCCACTGTGCTGCTGGTTTTCTAACTATGTTCTGTAGAGAAAGATGCTATGTGTGTGATGGGATGTGTGTGTGTGTGTGAATGCTGTGTGTATGGTGGTATTTGTGTATGTGATAGTTGTGATGATGGTGTGTGGTGGGGGTGGTGTGTGTGGTGGTGAAGACGATGTGTGTGGTGGTTGAGGAAATGGTGTGTGTAGTGGTTGAGGAAATGGTGTGTGTGCTGGTGGGGATGGTGTGTGTGCTGGTGGGGATGGTGTGTGGTGGTAGGGATGGTGTGTGTGGTGGTGGGGATGGTGTGTGTGGTGGTGGGGATGGTGTGTGTGGTGGTTGAGGCAATGGTGTGTGTGCTGGTGGGGTGATGCGTGTGGTGGTTGAAGTAATGGTGCGTATGGTGGTAGGGATGGTGTGTGTGCTGGTTGAGATAATGGTGTGTGTGGTGGTGGGGGTGATGTGTATGGTGGTGGGGATGGTATGTGTGCTGGCTGAGATAATGGTGTGTGTGGTGGTTGAGGTAATGGTGTGTGTGCTGGTGAGGATGGTGTGTGTGCTGGTTGAGGTAATGGTGTGTGTGGTGGGATGGTATGTGTGGTGGTTGAGGTAATGGTGTGTGTGGTGGTGGGGGTGATGTGTATGGTGGTGAGTATGGTGTGTGTGGTGGTTGAGGTAATGGTGTGTGTGGTGGCTGAGGTAATGGTGTGTGTGCTAGTGAGGGTGGTATGTGTACTGGTTGAGGTAACATGGTGTGTGTGGTGATGCGGGTGATGTGTGTGGTGGCCAAGAAGATGACGTGCTGTGGTTTGGACAGAATTGGGCTTTGAGACCACTCAAGTCTACTTCAACCAGACCATATCTACTTGTATGTCTTGTGTGTTGGGTCCTCACAAAACTTCATTTGTAAGGCTTCTGCAGCTCTGAAAGTTTTATGAGGAATCACTGCCCTAATATGACTGGCTGTTCTCCGCTCCTTGTCCATGCCAAGCAGGTTCCCATCTCCATGCTTTTACCCATGCTCCTTGGAGGTCTCTATCTCTGTAGAAATTCTGCCTTCTCAAATGCCCATGCCTCCAAGAAGCTTCCAGGGCTCAGTGTCAGGGCAGGACCACTCCCTCCTCTGTATATACTGCCCTTCATCCCTACTTCTCGTGTTCTTGTCTGACTCACATACCTAGGCTGAGAGCTTACCGCCTCAGCCATCTCCATGCTAACGTTCCTCCTTTCTTCTCTGCTGACTCATACACTGAGATGCATAGAACCTCGTAAAGATCTGCCTGCAGCACAAAGTCCGGGAGGCAGGGGAAGACGGACACATAAATGGATGATACTGTGACGTGAGTGTCATATGATGGAGGGGGGCCCAGAGGCCCTGGGACAGGGATGGGGGAGGGGGAAAAAGCCTTCCTAGAGAAAAGACTCCTCAGCATGGTTTAAAGGATGAAGCGTGAGCCTAGAGAAGTGGGAGAAAGTGTCCAGGCAGAAGGCATAGTGTATGCGGGGGCCCAGAGCATTAGAGAGAATGGCTGGCTGGTGCGGCACACTGTAACTAGTGTGTGGAATAGAGTGTATGTGGGGAGGAGCAGCACATGAGGCCTGGGAAGTGGGTGGGGAGCCAGATTACAGACGGCCTTGGGTACCAGACTGTGGAGCTGGAACTTAATCGTAAGAACAATGGGGCCTTTTCAGGGAATTGAAAAGATACTGACAAGGTCAGATCTACTTAAAAAAATTTTTTATTGTGGTAAAATACACATAACATAAAACTTACCATCTAGTCATTTTTGAGTGTGCAGTTCAGTGGTATTAAATACATTCACATCGTTGAGGACTTTCTGTGGTGGTCCAGTGGCTGAGACTCCGTGCTCCCAGGGCAGGGTCCTGGGGTTCGATTCTTGGTCAGGGAACTAGATCCCACATGCCACAACTAAGAGTTTTCGTACCGCAACTAAGACCTTGTGCAGCCAAGTAAATAATTTTCAAAGCCTGTAAAAATAAAGCATTTTAAAAATTATCCACAGGGAGCTCAGCTCTGCGCTCGCTGGTGACCTAGAGGCCTGGAGTGGAGGGTTAGGGTAGGAAGGAGGTTCAAGATGGAGGGATATACACACACAGAGCTGATTCACATTGTTGTATAGCAGAAAGTAACACAACGCGGTAAAGCGACTATACTCGGATTAAAAAATAAATAAATTTATACATTCACGCTGTTGTGTAGCCAGCACCACCATCCATTGCCCTCTCTCCTTTCATCTTTTAAGTCTGAAACTCTACCCATTCAACAAGACCTCCCCATTCTCCCCTCCCCACCAGCTCCTGGCAACTACCATTCTGCTTCTTGTCTGTATGGTTTTGACCACTCTAAGTACCTCATATACATGGAATCATACAGTGTTTGCTCATTTCAATCAGTGTCCTCAGGGCTCCCCCATGTAGCATATGTAGAATTTCCATCTTTCTTTAAGGTCGAATAATATTCTATTATTCAGTATCTGCCGCACTTTGTTTATTTATTTACCCTTCTATGAACATGTGGGTTGCTCCTACCTTTTGGCTGTTGTGAATCTTGCTGCTTTGAATGTGGGTGTGCAAATCTCTCTTGGAGACCCTGCTTCCGATTCTTTTGGCTGTATGCCCAGATGTAAACTTGCTGGGTTATAAGGTGATACAAGTTTTAATTTTTTGAGAGACCACCATACTGTTTTCCACAGCAGCTGTGCTGTCTTACACCCCCACTGACAATGCACCAGGTTCCAGTTTATTTTCTTGCCAATACTTGTTATTTTGCTTTTTTGATATTGGCCATCCTAATGAGTGTAAGAAGGTATTTTAAAAAATAATTTACTGAGATGAAATTCACATAACATAAAATTAACCATTTTAAAGCAAACAATTCTGTGGCGTTAAGTACATTCACAATGTTGCTCAGCCAACAATCAATTCCAAGACATTTTCATGACTCCAAAGTAAAATCCCTTACCTGTTAAGCAGTTTCTTCCCATCCTTCCTCCTCTCAGTCTCTGGCAACAATCACTCTGCTTTCTGTCTTTATGGACTTTTCTATTCTGGACATTTCATTTATAGAACCATACAATAGGAAACCTTCTACGCCTGGTTTCTTTCCCCTTACTTAATAGTTCTGAGGCTCATCTGTGTTGCCATCTATCAGCACTTCATTCCTTGACATGCTGTGCTGTGCTAAGTCACTCAGTCATGTCCAATTCTTTGTGACCCCATGGACAGTAGCCTGCTGGGCTCCTCTGTCCAGGTGGATTCTCCAGGCAAGAATGCTGGAGTGGGTAGCCATTTCCTTCTCCAGGAGATCTTCCCAACCCAGGGATCAAACCCAGGGCTCTCGCATTGCTGGCAGATTTTTTTTACTGCCTGAGCCCCAGGGAAGCCCTCATTCCTTTATATGGATGAATAAATCTCACTGTATGTACAGTTGTCCTTTGGTATCTGTGGGGACTGTTCCAGGACCCCTGTGGGTATCAAAATGCCCAGATGCTCAAGTCCCTTACATGGTATAAAATGGCACATTTTCCAGTATACTTTAAATCATTTCTAGATTATTTACAATATCTAATGCAAAGTACATAGTTGTTAATACAATGTGAGTACCGTGTAAATTGTTGCCAGCCCTTGCCAAATTCAAGTTTTGTGTTTTGAAACTTTCTGCAATATTTTCCTGAATATTCTAGATCCACAGTTGGTTGAATCCATAGATGTAGGACCTGTGGATATAGAGGGCCAACTGTACGTACTACAAATTGTTTATCTGTTGATGAACCTTTGGGCTGTTTGGGTTTACTTTTGATCCCTCTAGCTGAGTCCATGCAGTTGTTTGGAGGGGACAAGTCTGGATGAGGAAGATGGATGCAAGCATAGGTCACTGACATGGGAATACAGAAGGGCTGCACTGATTTAGAAGGCAGATGTTGTAAGTGCTAGAGGGAGGAGTGAAAAACGTCTCCCGAGCTCATTGCTCTTGAGACAAGCTATAGAGGAAGATAGGTTTTGGGAGAAGATCATGAGCTCGGTTTGGACCTTGCAAATTTGAGTTGCTTGTAGACCATCAGGTGCAAACGCCCTCCAAGGGGTTAGAGATGTGGATCTGTGTGGATCTGGAACTCAAGAAAAAGTCTGGGCAGAAGAGGGGGGTTTGACAGTCATCAGTTTGTAGCTGAGATTATCAGGAGGGAGTAGAGAGGCGGCAGGTGGAAGGAGGCTCAGAACAGGACCCTGAGGGTTCTGGAAGGCAGTTCCTGCTCATCCTGACCATCTTGCTCACCATTGAGTAACCAGGCCCAAGTGCAAGACTAACACAAACAAGTAGCAGCATAAATCCTCGTTGAACAAATGAAACAATCCACAGAGGCCTGAGAGACCTAAGAGGAGAAACCAGAAGACTGTGATGTTGGAAAAATTGAGAGGAATTCAAGGATGAAATGGTCCACAGTGCCGATGTTGCAGCCATTATTCTGGGTAAGAACCAATGACCTTGACTTCTATCTGGGAAGGAGGAAAGCACTGATAACCCAGGCAAGTGACACAGATTTGCAGTGGTGCAGAGTAGGGACAATCCCGAGAGGCCTTGCAGGAGAGGAGCTCGGAGGAGAGAGGGTGAGCTGCAAGGTCTCGTCTGGTCAGTCTAGGCTCTGGTCAGGAAGCCAGGATCTGACTGAGTGACTTGGCTGAGTCCCTTCCCTCTCAGGCATTTGAAAGGCCGCTCCTGAAGAATCTGCAGTGACTGCTATACATCCTCACTAGCTGTAACCCCACCTCCCAGAGCCTCCATAGGACCTCCTCACTTTGCAGGTCCCTTGGCTCTGCACAGGAAAGGGCTTATCTCAGGGAACACTAATGAGTCCCCCCCCCCTTTTTTTTTTAAAAATATTTGGCTGCATTGGGTCTTTGTGGCATGGAGAATCTGTGTTGCTGGGCAAGGACTCTGTAGTTGTGGTGGTGAGGGTTTAGTTGCTTTGCAGCGTGTGGTTATCTTAGATGCCTGACCAGAGAGCGAACCCACATCCCCTGCATTGCAAGATGAATTCTTAACCACTGGCCCGCCAGGGAAGTCCCTGGGGTCCCCTGTCTATACGTGGCCCTCAGAAGTATGTAGGTGGAGAAGGGAGAAACAGAAGCTTCTGGCTGCTCGACCAGCATTTCCAGGGTTCCATAACAGTTTTCTTCTCCTTTCTCTAAAGCTGAGGTTTTTCATAAGCCCCAGGCACATCAGATGGGAAGAGGAAAGGTATCTGGGAGAGGCTGAGAGACCCCAGGAGCACTAAAAGTTAGAGGGAGGGCTGACCTTGCATCCAGATGGCTCACAGGACACCCCCCACACACTTACACACAACTCCCTGCTAGCTCAGAGAAGATGCCCACATAGGTGGTGGGAGATCTAGACACCCGGGGCTTTGGATCTGGCTTCTCTCTGCTTCACTAAGTGACCTTGGGCTAGAGCTTCTCTTCTCCAGGGCTGCTTCTCATCTCTACCATGGATCCACCTGGCCACCTCATGCCCTGACATTCTAGGGCTTCAAACTGCCATACCAAGACCAATGTGGACACAGCACAGCATGGCAGATCCCAGCCAATGAGGGGCTGATACACTCTCCAGCTCCCTCACCCCTTGACTGGGACAACTTTGAGGCACATTCTATGTCATCATCCAGAATTCCTTGGTGGAATCCTTGGTTATCAGAAACTTATTTGAGGGCCTTCCTGGGTGGCTCAGTGGTAAAGAATCCACCTACCAATGCAAGAGACAGGGGTTCAATCCCTGATCCGGGAAGATCCCACATGCTGCAGGGCAACTAAGCCCACGTGCCACAGCTATTGCGTCTGCACTCTAGAGTCCAGGAGTTGCAACTACGGAGCCGGTGTGCCATAGCTACTGAAACCCGAGAGCCCGTGCTCTGCAACAAGAGAAGCCACCACGTGAGAAGCCTGCTTACCGCAACTAGAGAGTAGCCTCCACTCGCCACAACTGGAGAAAAGCCTTCACGGCAACGAAGACCCACACAACCAAAAATAAATAAATTAAAACAAAAAAATTTAAAAAAAAATTGATAACATCCTCCACTTCTTTCCTTTCCTTGTCTCACCTTCCAACATGCCTGCAGGTGCTCCCTCTTGTCTCAAATCCTTTTTTAGGGACTGTTCCTGGGGAAACCCAGCCACAGACAGTGCAATAATAACAGTGAAAGTCGCTCAGTCATGTCTGACTCTGCACCCAGTCCTATCGAATGCAAGGAGTGGACCTCCTTGTGGACTGAAAGCTTGTCAACTAGGAGTCCTGGGTCAGGCCACCTCCCCTCTGAACCTGAGGCATCTCAACAGAGACATGGCAGGGGGTGCAGCTAGTGAGGATGTATAGTTGTCATTGCAGATTCTCCAGGAGTGGCCACTCAAATTCCTGAGAGGGAAGGGGCTCAGCCAAATCAGTCAGATTTTGGCTTCCTGACCAGAGCCTAGGCTGACCAGACAGGACCTTGCAGCTCACCTCTCTGCCCCGAGCTCCTCTCCGGCAAAGGCCTCTTTGCGACCCCATGGACTCTAAAGTCCATGGAATTCTCCAGGTCAGAATACTGGAGTGGGTAGCCTTTCCCTTCTCCAGGGGATCTTCCCAACCCAGGGATCACACCCAGGTCCCCCGCATTACAGGTAGATTCTTTACCAGCTGAGCCTCAAGGGAAGCCCAGGAATACTGTAGTGAGTAGCCTATCCCTTCTCCAGCAGATCCTCCCGACCCAGGAATTGAACCAGGCTCTCCTCCATTGCAGGTAGATTCTTTATCAACTGAGCTATCAGGGAAGCAATAATAACAGTAACTGCCATTTATTGAATGCCTGATGTGTGCCAGCCTTCATGTATATAGACCTCATGTAATCCTCCCAACAAGCCTTCCAAGGGCACGTTATCACCTCTATGTCTCTGTTGAGATGCCTCAGGTTCAGAGGGGAGGTGGCCTGACCCAGGACTCCGAGTCGACAAGCTTTCAGTCCACAAGGGGGTCCACTCCTTGCACTCGATAGGACTGGGTGTCAAGGAACCTGAACCCAGGGGCCTGGCCCCAGTGCTTATTACACGCAGAGCAAAGGCAGTGTGGGGCACTTTTAAGCCCTGACACTGTCCCCATGACAGCGCCGTGAACAGTGGCGGCAGTGGACTCCTTCCAAGGCTGTCACTGGCTGAGGACACTGATGAAGATGGAGTCCGAAGCTGGAGAGGAAGAACAGGCAAACATGGTGGCTGCCTTCGACAGGCTGGCTTGCGGCTACTCTTGAGGATTCCTAGCAACACCTGGGGGGCCCTTTGAGAGAGAGAAACTCCCACGTATGCAGAGTGAGGCTCAGGATCCTCGTCCTTTGGACAAAAATTGGACTCCATTTTGTAATCACAGGTCATTAAACTTGAGCAGTGTTTAGGCTGCGTCCAATACATTCTTAATGTGTTTGTATAGACAGACTATGCCTCTGTTTATGGAAGAATAGAGATGTTTTGCTTTAGGTTTAGGTTTCAAAGCATGGCTCCATAGTAAATATTTTAATTATATAAAAAGAAAGTTAGGGATTTCCCTGGTGGTCCAGGGCTTAAGAATCCACCTTCCAATACAGTGGATGTGGGTTCGATCCCTGGTCAGGGAATTAAGATTCCACATACCGCCTTGCAACTAAGTCTGAGCGCTGCCAACTAATAAGCCTTCATGCTCTGGTGCTTGCATATCACAACAAGAGAGAAACCCGAACACTGCAACTAAGACTTAATGCAGTCAAATAAGTAAATAAATATTTTTTTAAAAAGTAAAAAGAAGCAATAGAAATTAAACTCATGTTATTAAACAGAAGAAAGCTATTTGAGTAAAATGAAGTAATACACTCATGTACAGTAAAATAAGCTCCCTTGATGGTATTCGGGAGGCGACATTCCACTTCACACTGGGCCTATTTTCCCAAGCACAGCTCGGAGTAAACCCTCATTTCTGGCCTCAGTTTCTTCACAGGTGACAAGCGGAGCACCTGGGTGAGCCCCAAGCTCTCTGAGGTCCCAGACTTGACAGGGCCAGTGGCTCTCCCCTGGGGCTGTTCGGCAGATCCAGGCAGGTTCCTGCCCCCCTGTCTAGCCTAGAAGCAGATCTGTAATTGAGCCTGCAGGGTCACAGTGACAAGCACAGTCGTAAATCTCAGCTGAGGAAGCAGCCCCTGGGAGATAAATTGTACTGCGGCTGGCTCTTTCCTGTCTCTGGGGTTAACATGGAGAGAAAGGGAGCCGACAAAACCATTCCCTGTGGATTAGACAGTCCTCAGGCTGTAGGGCTCCGGGACCCAGGCCACCCATGGCCGGCAGGGAATGGCTACAGAATGCTGTTTGCTCCTCGGAGCCCTCGAACATGGGCAGAGGGTGGTTTAAGCCAAACAGCGACCCGATTAGAATGAATGCTTTGTCATGGAGTGTCTATGTGTCTCTTTCCTCCCCTGGATTCTGCAGCCAGAGAGTGCATCTCAGTCAGCTTGGTGTGCTCAGCACAGGGGCTGGGAGAGAGGAGGTATTACTGAATACCCATAAAAGATGATAACAATGAGAGCTAATATTGAGTGTAAATTCTGTGTCAGCCCTGTGCTGATTGTTCTACATGTATTATTTACTCCTCACAACAGTGCCAGAAGGTACCCTCAGGAGACAGTTGAGAAGATACAGCACAGAGATGTTAAGTAACTCATCTAGCATCACTCAGCTAGTTGGTGGCTGAGCCAGGATTTAAACGCAGGCAGTTTGGCTCCAGAGACGGGGCCCTGGGGCACAGTGCAAAGTGGTCCACAGCGCAGTCATGACAACAACAGTGCAAACGGACTGGCAGGCACCGATCACGGGGACTGTAGAAGGAATTAAGGAGGATGGCAGGAGCCCACCAGGTCGTCTGGCGGTGGGAGCACCGGGTGAAAGACAAGGGGCTGAGAACGGCCATTCGCATTTGAGGAACGATGATACACTCAGTAGATAGTGGGGTGTGCTGAGAGATGAACATAGGAAGCGGGGGCCTGATGCCAGTGAGCTCGGGGGCCAAGCTAAGGAACACGGGCTCTCTCCTGTGGGAGAGGGCAGAGCACTGACACAACCAGGTATGAGGACCCACCTCTCACTAATTCTGTGACCTCCGGCAAGGCACTGCCCCTCTTGGAACCTTGGTTTTCCAAAACTAAGACCATGGCATTCGGTCCCAATCACTTCACGGTAAATAAAAGGGGAAAAGGTGAAAGCAATAACATATTTTCTTTTCTTAGGCTCCAAAATCACTGCGGATGGTGACTGCAGCCATGAAATTAAAAGATGCTTGCTTCTTGAAAAGGAAAGCTATGACAAACCCAGACAGCATATTAAAAAGCAGAGACATCATTTTGCCGGCAAAGGTCCATCTAGTCAAAGCTATGCTTTTTTCCAATAGTCATGTACTGATGTGAGAGTTGGAGCATAAATAAGGCTGAGTGTTGAAGAACTGATGCTTTTGAACTGTGGTTCTGAAGAAGACTCTTGAGAGTCCCTTGGATAGCAAGGAGATCAAACTAGTCAATCCTAAAGGAAATCAACCCTGAATATTCATTGGAAAGACTCATGCTGAAACTGAAACTCCAGTACTTTAGCCGCCTGATGTGAAGAGCTGATTCTTTGCAAAACACCCTGATGCTGAGAAAGATTGAAGGCAAAAGGAGAAGGGAGTGACAGAGGATGAGATACTTAGATAGCATCACCGACTCAGTGGACATGAATTTGAGCAAACTCTGGGATACTGCAAGACCGAGGAACCTGGAATGCTGCGGCCCATGGGGTCACGAAGAGTCAGACACAACTTAGCGACTGAACAGCAACAACAAAGACTGGGGGTGGCCGTTCCTGCTGCACTCCGCCTCTCGGGGCCCGGCAAGGACTAATAAGACAAGAGACAAAAACGATTGTTTAAATTGTAGCAGATCTGACAGATGCAGGTTGGTGGGAGGCGTGGAAAGAAGTGAGCAGACAGCAGTTGTGAGAGTAGCCAGCTGTTTTCATCCAGAGACTACCAGATTGCCTCCAACTTTTATTGTTATTAAAAGGAATAGCATTTGCATGAGGCCTTGCTACTGCCATGTGGCTTTTATCACCTCATTTGAGGGTCCTCAAACCTTTTAAGTCAGATGTAATTATTCATTTTGGGCTTCCCTGGTGGCTCAGTGCCTGCAGTGCAGGAGACCCGGGTTTAATCCCTGCGTTGGGAAGATGCCCTGGAGAAGGAAATGGCAAACCACTCCAGTATTCTTGCCTGGAAATCCCATGGATGGAGAAGGCTGGCGGGCTACAGTCCATGGGGTGGCAAAGAGTTGGATGACTGAGCGACTTCACTTTTATTCAACTTACAAGTGAAGACACCGAGGTGCAGAAAGATGAGGTGATCCCCGCCCCTGCTGAGCCCTACAGGCCAGGGGCAGAGCTGAGCACAAGTTTGGGGTTCCAGGTGCACAGCTGTGTCCTTTCAGGGTCTCATGTGACCTTCTTTATACTGTCAGCTTGTCAGAGCCAGAGGGCAAACCAAGGGCATGAAGGTAGCAGGAGACAGGAAACAGCAAGAACTGAAGACTAGAGGTATTTGAGGTCTCTAGCACTGGTCAATAACCTCGAAGGTCTGACAGGTCATAACTTGTCATTTTACTGAGGTCCAAATCTGAATTCTTTGCTGTAAGACTGATAAGTGAGGCAAAACCTGTCAGAGAGGCCACCCGGCGGACTGCCCAGTGGGCAGTTCTCAGCTCAGCTGCCCGGTTTTCTTCCTAGCGGAGGCAGAGAAGCCTGGGGTTGAAGTTGCACAGGGTTAGAGGCAGTCCATCTGGGGAGAAATCCCAGCTCTGCCACTTGAAGCTGTGTGAGGTTAAGTGACTTCCTGTCTCTGAACTTGTTTCCTGATATGGGATATAAGAATAATAACATCTACTTCCAACGATGTTGAGAGGATTAAATGAGATAGTCATTCATAGGCTCTCAGGACAGCCAGGGAACTAGGTGGTACAGGGTAGCCTCTGGGAGGGGAAGTGGGAGGCAGGGATGCAGAAGAGGGAGGAAGGCTTACTGCTTACCATATACCTTTTTGTAATCTCTTGTTTTGTTTTAATCATGTGTAGAGGGTTCCTTTTTAGATATATTAATAGAATTTCAAAAAGTGAGATAATGCATATAAAATACTTGGCACAGTCTTGATGTATAACACCCCATAACTCTTAGCCTTATAGTTATTATACATATTAGTATAGTTATTATGAACTCTTTGTGGAAAATGACTCCCTCCTGCAAAGATGAAACACTTGATGGAGCTGAGAAGGAGGATGCTAAAACAAGGGGTGCTTCTTACCTAGAGTTTCATGGAGTTTCAGGGGCAAATACTAGCCTTTGACTGGGCTTCTTGTTAAGAAAGGTTAGGCTGACACCTGGGCACCTGGAGGATCATGGCAGCCTCATTGGAGTAGGAGGCTGGCCTTGAACGTACAGCAAACCATTGGTCCATAGGCCTGGGCTTGGCGCCTTTCTCTGTCATTCACTGGCAGAGTAACCTTGAGCAAGTCATGGAACCTCTCTGAGCCATCAGATTTTCAATTGACAAATGAGGATGGTGAGAGTGGTCTGCCTTGCAGGGCCATTGGGAGGATTTTGAGAGAATTATGTGGTACCTCCCATCATCACGTCTTCATCTTCATCACTGTAAGGCTTTTGTCCTTCATCCGGACACAGCGGGAGCCAGTAAAAGGTTTCTGCCAGGCACAGTAGGGTTGGATTTTAGGTATGAGAGGTCACTCTGGAGGTCAGTGTGGACAGGGGACTGAGTGAGGAGGGGACTGAGAAGGATTCTGTGTGGACCCCCATGCCCACCCCACTTGACTTCTCTGAGCAGCACCTTTGGCCGTGAATTGTACTTACCCTGGAAAAGGACTGTTCTGGATGTGGCAGGGAAACAAAATCTGATGTAACTAAGAGAGCTTTGCCTTATCCACTTGCCTGGGATGATATTTATGTTAATCCTATTCCGAGCTAAAGCAACTCACTAATAAAAGCAGCGCCTCGGCTCTGGGCTCCACACCATCTGTCAGTTCCACTCAGGAGGTGCTCTTCCCAGGGAGCAAGGAGCCCATGGCTGGGCTTCATGGGCCCTTGTGGGCCAGCCTGGAAGTCCTGTTTACCTTGCACATACATACAAAGCCTTGCTGGGGGCCAGGCACTGGGGACCCGAAGGAGAAAAAACAGACAAGGTTGCAGGTGCTCTCATGAAGCATGGGAGTTCCCATGCATTCTGTTGCTGCTGCTGCTATGTCGCTTCAGTCGTGTCCGACTCTATGCAACCCCAGAGACGGCAGCCCACCAGGCTCCCCCTGTCCATGGGATTTTCCAGGCAAGAGTACTGGAGTGGGTTGCCATTGCCTTCTCTGTGCACTCTGTTAGGAGAAGCAAAAACAAAAGCACAAGTAAATAAATAAGTGACTAAGATAAGTTCAGATGGGGTTAAATCCAATGCAGAAAAAAAGCCCTCATGTGTCAGAAAGTGGCCTAATGAGAGGGTGAGGGGAGGCCTTGTTGAGAAGGTGAATCACCCTGGCCCGTCAGGTGTGCCAGGCAGCGGGAACAACAGAATCAGATCCCCCAAAGAAGGGCCACTGTCAGCAAGTCTGAGGACAGAAACCAGAGCACTGGAGCCCGGGTAGGAGATGAGACGGAGCCCACCGGTGGCAGAGGTCAGGACATGGGGGACCCTGTAGGCTGTGGAAGGACTCTGCAACGGGAACCACAGGAGGGTTTTGAGTGCCATGACCTGCAGTGGTTTTAGATGTCACACTGGCTGCTGGGTGGAGAATCCATTGCAGGAGGGACAAGACTGCTCCCAGAAGACAGATAAGAGGCTCTGGCAACTGGAGATGGGAGAGAAGTAAGGATCGGGGTTCCCTTTGAGGGTAACAATGTGAATAAGATCCAGAGTGTAGTTTACCTAGCACAGCATCTGACACACCTCGGGAGCTCCCTCCATGACGGCTGGGAGTTTGATTATTAATATTTTGATTCTCCTCTGCCACAGAGCTTCTCCAAAATAATACCCTTTAAAAATGCTGATATTTGATCAGCTCAGGCACAATGCTATGGGCACTTTCCCCAGTGGGCTGGCCTCTAATCATGTCCCCAGTGGCCACGTGGGCTGCTGACCTCTGAAGTGACCCTCCCAGGAGCCATGCATTCATTTCCTGGCTCTGAAGCAATCCAACATTTAGTGCCTCCTCAGCTCTCTGCTTTAGGCAGGAGGGGATGGGACGTAGAGAGATTTTGAACCTGACACAGTCCCTGCCTTGGAGTGCATATTAAGGTGGAGGGGGAAACAGTGTCTGATGCGCTACAGGTGTCCGTATCTGTTGATTCACAGCTACCCACGTATTAAGCCCCTCCTACAGTACCTATAACTTTACTTGGGTATTTCCTCATCTCAAAACCTTTAAACTTCTCCAAGTAGAAACTCCCAGCCCAGAATTCAGGCCCTTCATAGACTGGCCCCTACCCCATTCTCCAGTCCCACTTCAGGCATTCTTCCCCTTCATGCACTTTGCCTCCTGCCACAAGACACTGGGCCTTCCCTGGTGGCTCAGTGGCAAAGAATCCGCCTGGCAATGCAGATTTGAGCTTGATCCCTGGGTCAGGAAGATCCCCTGCAGAAGGGAGTGGCAATCCACTCCAGCATTTTTGCCTGAGAAATTCCATGGACAAAGGAGCCTGAGAAATTCCATGCACAGAGGAGCCTGAGAAATTCCATGGATAGAGGGCTACAGTCCATGGAGTCACAAAAGAGTCAGATATGGCAGCGACTAAACAATAACAGACACTTACCACTGTCCCCTGTTCTCTGACATTTCTCTGACTTGCACTACCTTTCCTTGTACCTAGAATATCACTTCTCCCATTCACTACCTGGTAAACTCCTATACATCCATCAAAGCCCAGCTCCAGGGAATTCCCTGGCAGTCCAACAGTTAGAACTCTGTACTTTCACTGCCGAGGGTGTGGGTTTAATCCCTAATCAGAGAACTAAGATTCTGAAAGCTGTGTGGCAAGGGCAAAAAATAAAAAAGGTCCAGCTCCAACATTAGAATCTTTGCAAAGCCTTTCTGATTGTCTCCAGACTGAGACACTTAATAGGCAGAGTTGGTCCCCACTCCACGATACTCCCACAGTCTTCATTACTTGGGCATGTCAGACTGCTATGGATCAGTGCTTCAGTCCTTCCATTGGACTGTAAGCCCCTAACTGGTTCATCTCGGTGACCCATAACAGGGCCTGGCTAGAGGAGGGAAGTGGTCAGGAAGCAATTTTGTTGGGTGACAAGGATATCAGTGTGGCCACAGTTACAGGTAGATGAGAGGCACAAGCATGGGGCCAAAGTGGCCAGCAGACGCCTGTAGGGCAAGGACTTGGATGCCAGGGCTTGGGTGGATTTCAGCCACTGGAGAGAAAGATGAGGAAGAAGAGGAAAACCAAATCCCACTTAAAAGAGCTGGGAAGGAGAACTATATGGCATGATGATAGGGGATATAAATATTAATTATGTTTACACAATGTTCTCAAAGGCTATTAGCTCTGGGTTCATTTTCCAACATAAATAAGAGAAGATAACCCTTGCCATTAAGAACTTCAAGTCTACTAATAGGTAACAAAATAGCTGTGCACCTATAAACATATAAAATTGTCTCTTTCTTGACCTCTGACTTCATCTCATCAAACATTCCCTTACGCGGATGTAGAAATCGAGTCATGGAGGGCTGAAGTAACTTGTCTAAAGTTGTTAGTTGAAGCAACAAGCCAATGACTACCCAATTCAAAGGCAGTAGTGAAGTGCTTTGGAGGAAGAAACCTCACCAGTCACAGCACTTGTTTTTCATCCAGCATGGTTGCTCGTGTTTTCTGCCTTATACATGGGTTGACAGTCACTGTGAAAAAAACCCAGATTGGATTACAACCCAAAGTGTAAAATAAGTATGAGTCCATACGTACATAAAATAAATAATGACTAGGGGGGAATGGGCAAGTCTTCCTTAGGAAGAATTCCAAATAATATATGTAGATACTGTACCCTCCTCCAGGAGGTAGAGTTCGCTTCCCATCACTTTTGAGTATGGTCTGGGGAGGAGAGTCTGAGATGAAGATGAGCACACAGGAAGTTTATTAGGGGTTGCTCCCGGGTGGAAGGAGGGAAATGGGTAAGATTAGGCAGAGATCAGTTGGGGGATGGAGTAGTAAGACCTCAGCTGGTGCAACAGAGCTGTGAAGCTCCGGTCCTTCAGGGTTGTGCTGAATTGGGACAGTGGAAATAAGCCTTTATAACCAGGAATCAACCTGCCCTGGGGGAAGGGTCTGACCTGGGGGGAGGTAACTCTCCTCAGCTGAGGGAGTTCCCAGCGAGCGGTTGCTAGCTGAGGGGGAAGGGGGTGTCAGTCACAGGGATAAGGTCTGGGCAACACAGGGTAGCATCCTCTAGAGCCCACACTTTGTGCCAGCCAGTCCCAGGTCATTTAAGTTCTGGGAGCATCTCTTCGGGATTCTGGTGGGCCTCTTTTCCTGCGGGAAACTTACAGAGAAAAGCTGGTGAGTCAAACTGCCACCCTCACCACTGACTGTCTGCGGTTGATACTCAGCTTCCTCTTCTGTTACTTGTTCTAGACTCCCCGTACCCTCAGCTAGCACCTCTTCTGGGCTCAGTGACCTACGTGGTGGCATGATCTTACCCTCCGGCCTGAGAGCCTGTGGTCACCTGATTCTTCTCAGGCCACGGCTCCTGCACTGTCTATTTACTGTAAGTATTGGGAAAAGGATCCCCTGGAGAAGGAAATGGCTACCCACTCCAGTATTTTTGCCTGGGAAATCCCATGGACAGAGAAGCCTGGTGGGCTAGTCCATGGGGTCATAAAAAGAGTTGGACACAACTGAGCGACTAAACAATCTGCCAAGGGAATGCCAAGGGATTTCCAAATGGATTAGCTGGGTATGAAAGATATACCTCTCTGCTCTCCAGTGCTTAACAGCAGCCTTATCACTTCCCGATGATCAGGGTTAATTATGCTGAAAGAATGGTGACTCTGCTTCTTGCCTGCTGGTCCCTGGAAACTAGGATCTCAAAGTACCAGGGTGTCAGACATGGTGAAAAGTTCAATAGTCATCTTGATGTTTCCCCAGCTGAAGCGTTGCCTCTTTGGGAACCAGACCTCCAATCCTGCAGATGCCAGAGGTGTGGGGAGTGATGATAAGTATGAGACCACTCGTGCTTTCATCTTTGGTTCCTGGACCCAAGTATTTATTCTCCCTATTGGAGACAAAGCGCTGTGTAACGGTCTTTGATATACTGCTTCTAGAAGGATGGCATCCTGTCCTCACAGAGTATTGTTTCTGAGCTGGTGGCTCAGCCGTGCCTTCTACAGACAGTTCCAAACTGGCAGCTTAAGGACAGTGCAGTGTGTGGAGGGATGAGTTGCCTCCATGGCCATGTGCCTACTGACGTAGAGTCATGCTGGATGCCACGCCAGTAGCTTAAACACCCTGTAATCTTTGCAGAATTGTGCAGGATGAAGCCCTACAAAGAGATACCTAGGATATATGTCTATTTCAGGAAGGATGAATCGCAGCTCTTTCCAGGGTAGAAAGGGTTTAACGTAATCAAGTTGTCAAGTGGCTATTTTTCTCAAGGAAGGAGACATATCTAAGATTGAAAGTGGGGTTTTGTTACTGGTCGCTTTAACAGTTAGCATCAGCAATAGCTAGACAAGTCTTGGTGAGTGGGAACCCATGCTAATGGGCCCATACATTCCCTCTCTCCATGCCATCATGGTTAGTGTTTACTGACACCCCTATTGCCAACTCTGGGATGGTCTTATAGGCTGACTGCATACACATGGTTGTTTAATGCTTCTCCCGCTGTCTGGTTGGTGTTAACACAGAATTCAATGACCTTCACACTCGGTGCCCATTTCCCTAGGTCCATGCATACGTCTCTAGCCCAGGTCTCCTTGTCCCTGGTTTTCTAATCTTATCCTTCCAGATCCCCAACCAAGCAGCCAAACCATGCACTGCTGCCCATGAGATCCAGTAATACTCCATCCTTGGGCCCCTTTTCTTTCCACAGAGTGGATGACTATGTGTGCTATTCAAAGCCCTGCCCACTGGAATTATTTTCTCCTTTACTGTCTTTCAAGGACACCCCTATGTGAGGCCTGCAGTGCAGCAAGTCTATTTTTGGCTTGCTCACACGTACTGAGCCTACCCACTCATAAACAAATTTTGGCTTTTTTTCCTCCTTCAGCTGGATATAAGGAGCTCTCCAGGCAGCCGTAGGTGAGCAGAGGAAGAGACACTGGTGCAAAGGTGGGGGGTGGCAAGGTGTCTGGGCCACCTGTTCACGCAGCTGCCTTCTGCCCTGTGGTCCTGTGACCAGTCCCAGCTGTACCACATCTGTCTCATGATGAACTACTGCAGGCCTTGTCTGACCTTCCGACTTGGTGGATCTAATAGAACCCAGCTCACAATGAGCAGCCCTGGCTATGTGGTCAACGTGATGACGCAGAGTCAGACGATCTAACCTGGTAGCAAATCGGGAGCTGTATTTTGAAAAGTGTGTCATTCCTGGCTAGAGATGACATGGCCCTGCTCCAACCCCAGGGGTCTAGATGGTGATTCTCCTACTAGGCCTTGTCATAAACTCCACAGGCATCTTTTCCCACTGCAGCTGCCTCCGATACCATGGGTTCTGCCAGATCACATGGGCCACACAGCAAAGCTACTCGTCTCACAGCCTGGACCTGCTGCTGCATTCCAACCTAAACTCCGGGTCCCGATCTAAATAGACAGCCTTGGGGGCTTCCCTGGCTCAGGTGAAGAATCTGCCTATCAGTGCAGGAGACTTGGGCTGGCCTGGTCTGGGAGGATCCCACATGCCGTGGAGCCACTAAACCCATGAGCTGCAACTATGAAGCCTGTGCTCTAGAGCCCAGGGGCCACAACTACTGAGTCCATGTACCCTAGAACCCTAGAACAAAAGAAGTCACTTTAATGAGAAGTTCACGCACCACAGCTAGAGAGTAGCTCCCACTCCCTGCAACTAGAGAAAAGCCTGTGCAGCCGTGAAGACCCAACACAGCCAAAAAAACAAATACATAAAATTATATATTAAAAAAAAAACCAAACAGGCAGCCTCTGTGTTATCTGATACGTGGTAGGATATATGGGAGGAAACAGTATGTACTCCTAGGTATGGAATAGGCTTATCCTCCAAAACCCAAAGAGGCATTGAGCTTCCTTCATAATGGAGGAGGAGACGCAACACTTTTGTCTTTTACTTTGGAGGGAATGTCTCTGGCAAATCCCCGATGACCGGCCCCTAAAAATTTCACTGATATGTCAGATATGCAGATGATACACTTTAATGGCAGAAAGTGAAGAGGAACTAAAGAGTCTCTTGATGTGGGTGAAAGAGGACAGTGAAACAGCTGGCTTAAAACTCAACATTCAAAAAACTAAGATCATAGCATCCGGTCCCATCACTTCATGGCAAATAGAAGGGGACAAAGTGGAAACAGTGGCAGATTTTACTTTCTTGGGCTCCAAAGTCATTGCGGATGGTGACTGCAGCCACGAAATTAAAAGATGCTTGCTCCTTGGAAGAAAAGCTATGACAAATCTAGACAGCATACTAAAAAGCAGAGACATCATTTTGCCAACAAAGGTCCATCTAGTCAAAGCTATGATTTTTTCGAGTAGTCATGTATGGATGTGAGAGTTGGACCATTGAGCATTGAAGAATTGATGCTTTCAAACTGTGGTTCTGGAGAAGACTCTTGAGAATCCCTTGGACAGCAAGGAGATCAAACCAGTCAATCCTAAAGGAAATCAACCCTGAATATTCATTGGAAGGACTCATGCTGAAACTGAAGCTCCAATACTTTGGCCACCTGATGTGAAGAGCTGACTCATTGGAAAAGATCCTGATACTGGGAAAGATTGAGGGCAAAAAGAGAAGAGGGCGGCAGAGGATGAGATGGTTAGATGGGATCACCAACTCAACAGACATGAATCTGAGCAAGCACCGGGAGATGCGGAAGGACAGAGAAGCCCGGTGCGCTGCACACCATGGAAGTCGCAGAGTCGGACACAACTTAGCAACAACATCAGGCTCCTGAATCTTGGTAGCGTTTTCTCCCATTCTCTGCAATGCGTGTGTCTCACTAAGGTTTCCAGTATACTTGCTGTTTCTTGCTCATCTGTTTCAATTAGCTGCTGGGTTTAGTACAATAGATATGTGTGATATTCTGCAAGACACCTAGTTGGTGCTGGTCTTTCAAGACTAGATTGTAAGACAGCACGAGAGTTAGCCCTGGAGCAAGACTGTAAATGTATACTTCTGTCTGTTCCAAATGGAAAGAAGAAAAACACTCGCTACATCAGTGGCTACATACTATGTACTGGAGAACATATTAATGTACTCCAGGAAAGACACCACATCTGCCATTAGAATGACCACCTGGCTGATCTTGCTGGGTTCACTGTCACCTTCCAAGGTACATCTGATTTTTGTAGGGGACAGACCAGTGAATTAAATAGACAAAGGGAACACTATTCCTGCAATGTTTAGGTCTTTAAGGATGGCATTAATCTTTGCCATTCCCTGATTACCAGTGAGGCTGAGCATTTTCTAGTATGTTTATTGGCTTATTTCCTCTTCTTTGAATTCCTGTAATTCGTAATTGTTTGCTTTTTAAAAATGGTTGCTCTATCTTAGTTATCCCCGTGATCCTCAGACTTGGCACATGAGAACTCAATAAATATGCACTGAATCAAAGGTTTTCCTCTCTTTTTTTTTTCACCCATGCTGCCCGACTTGTAGGATCTTAGTTCCCCAGCCAGGGATTGAACCCGGGCTTTCAGCAGTGGAAGTGTTGAGTCCTAACCACTAGACTGCCAGGAAAGTCCCTAAATCAAAGATTTTAACAAGATGAAAAAGTAGCATTTGATTGGACATCCTGGTCATCTGGGATCTTGAAAGCAACCTCCCTAACTTATGGGTAAGCCTATTCCTGACAGCAATTGTATCATTTTGGTTGATTTAAAAAGAAAATACAAAGTTATCCAATCAAATCATCTCTCGTCTGAAACCGAGGCAGCGTCAGCAAACTAATCGAAGCTCCAAAGCCTTGTTTTCTGGATGGACTCCCTTTGATAGCAATAATGGGCAGTAACGAACTGATCCCTCAGCCCATCTGGCTGTGATAAACGCATCCAAAACACATTACAGATCTCAGAGTGAGGCTCTGAGGCCTGAGGCTGCAGCAAAAGAAAACCAAGGCTGACAGGCACAAGTTTAAAAACCTGATATTTCATAAATGAAAAAAGGCCAGCTGCCTGTTCCTTCACCACTGAACACAGTAAACGAATTATCTGAGCTTCCTGCCATTTTTCAAACTTGGGACTCTCAGATATCATTAGAGTGTATCATCAACTCTAAACTTCATTTGTCCAAAAAATAAAAAAATCTCTAGTTTACTGAATCTCTAGTGTTTCTTTCCTTTGCCTTAAATTGTTTGTTGTTGTTTTTAAATCATTAAGTTTTTTTTCTTATGTATCTGTTTATACAGGAACATCTTTATCTTTTTAAAACACACATCTTATTAGGTCTCTCACTTCCTCAGAAACTTCTCATGCCTTCCCATGATCTGAAGGCCAAAGTCCAAACTCCTTCACAAGGCCTCCAGGGCCCTATCTACCTTTTTTGCCCAATTTCTCTCCATTCCTAAGACCCTTAAGCTTCTACCACCCATTTTATTTGCCTTTACTGAAATAAGCCATGTACTTTATATCTCTGTGCTTTTGCACACATACTGACCCCTCTGCTAAGAACTCTGTGTGAAGACTTCCTTTCCCTTAGAATGGTGTTAATCACCACTTTCTCCACATTGTAAATAAACATCTACAGTAAGCACTTAATATGCTATACTGTAATTATTTTCCTATGTGTTTGTCTCTCCACCAGACTAAGAATTCCTGAAAAGTAGAAACTGTATCTTAATTACTGCAGTTCCCCCAGTGCTAGTCTAGTCCCTGGAACAGAGGAGTTGGGCAACATTTGTTTATTGAGTGAATGAACAGACAAGCTCCCTACTCCAAAGACCAGGACCTCCAATTTAACAACCACAAGAAAAGGATCAATAAGCTGCTGGAGCAGATTCTAAGAGCATTTACTCACCCGAATTTTCTCTAGCAACTGAACACACTTAGAAGACATATTCATGCCTAGACTTACGGGCAACTCAGAGGTCCCAGGAACTTCCCTCACCCCATTTCATGACTTGACCCTTTCATTTTTAAGAGGCTGGAGCTCAGAGGTGCTTCTTAGTGGGTGGTAAAGCTTGGATGGATGTCGGCAAGCTTCCTTCCCTTCAGCAAGCACTCAGAATAGCTCCATTAGTGTTCATGGAAATTCTGCACAGGTATCAAGGAGAAAACAGCCACAAATAACACAGCCTGCTTTCCAAATCTCCAAAGCACATCTCTGCAATCATTTTACTTTTCAACTATCACCACCAAAGCCTTTCAGCCATAGAGCAATTTGTCTTCAACTTACTCTGGGCTCCTAAGTTAGCAGAACCCTTTGGCTGTTTATAAATGAAGCTTCCTATTTCCAGTCTCTCTCCCTGCTCCAGCTTCTCTTCTACACAGCCACTTATCCAAAATACTAACCAGTTCCTGCATGGCATCAGTCCAAATACCTTCACTTGATGCTCAAAAGACCCTTCAGACTTGATCCTGGAAATCTAGGGGTTGACACTTGGGAGACAGGGATGGGCTGAAGATACAAACTGGAATTGCCACCAGCATGTAAAAGATGCTTGAAACCAGGAGAGTGGATGAAATCAATCAGGGAAGCTATATATAGGCAAATCACCTGAGTTCTGAGTCCTAGATCTGCTAGTCACCATCCGTGTGGCTTTAAGTAAGTTATGAAACTATTGTGAGTCTTACTTTTCTCATCTTTAATTGGGTATTTTAAAAAATGCCCAGCACAGTGCTGAGCAATTATTATTCAATCTCCCAGAGTTACTAGCAGTGGGAAACTGAATAAGATACTTCTGCTTGGTAAGCTTCAGGGTCTCATCTGTAGCTCCTGCTAGGTATCCACAAGGCACCATGGAATGGGTGCTCAGCAAATGACTGCCAAATAAAAGAAAAAATCTTAAAAAACTGAAACAAAACTTAGTAATAAAATAGATGAGATGATTCAACAGGCTTTTTTAAACTGTATAAAGATTACTGTAAACGCTAATAAATTATCTTAGGAAAAGGATCTAGCACTTAGAAGGTAGACAATGTTAGGCCCTTTCTTTCTGTCCTTACTTTGAAACACAAACAAACAAAAAAGTTTCTAAAATAAACAAATCTCTGATAAGCTTAATCCACTATAACAGCAAAAATACAAACACAAGTACATATAAAATCATACAAATACATTCAACATCATTACATTGGCATATTTCATTTTGCTACAGACTTTTTCTTCCCCATCTCCTATTTTCTTTCATGCCATCTTCCGGCTCCCCTCTCCTCCCTAAGGCAGTCAATGGAAATAGTCCGATACATACCCTCTCATACACTGCTCATATAATCCTGTACAAAGACACATATTCACATATAGGATTCTTTTCTTGTTTCCTTTTTATAAAACTGGATTCTTATTAAAGACATTTCTCTGTAAATTCTCACCACCCCCACCCCCCCGACTCCCCACCCCTGCACTTAATGATACATCTTGGTCAGTCCTTCAGGTCAGTGGGTGCAGAAGCCACACTTTCTTTTCAATGACTGACTGCTCACTGTCAGTCTTCCTCCTCCCACAATAAAGCTGCACACAATGTCCTTGCAAGGACTGTCCTTGCAAGAGGTTTCTTTAGGAAACTTCTCTGCTGGGTCAGTGTATACACGTATCTTAAATATGAGCAAATATTGGCAGATTATTTTCCAAGAGGGATGTGGTCATTCATATTCCCACCATCAGTGTAAAAAGGGACCATTTCTCCACATCTTCAACAGAAGCTGGCATTTTAATTTTAAATGTTTTCCAGTTTTATTGGTGAAAATGGCATTGTATTATTGCTTTATTCTGCATTTTCTTGAATATTTTTGAGGTTCAGCATAGTTTATTGTTTACTGGTCATTTGTGATAAAGATCTTCGATGTATACAACTTACTATCAAGAATATCAGGAAAAAACTGTGTGTATGAGAGAGAAAATGAGAGCAAGATGGTGTCCTTGCTTTTTTAATCTCTCTCTTCCTTTTCTGGATTTTAAATCTCTTTTTTTGGCTCAAGTCCCAAGGCTAGCAGGACCTTAGAGGTCCCTGACTAGGGAATCCAGAACCCCTGCAGTAGAAGCAGAGAGTCCTAACCACTGGACCACCAGCAAAATCCCCAAACTTCTTCCCGTCTACTGGCTCCTTCTTTTCAGATTACAAACATGCTCCAGTCTCCCCTAACCTAAAGTCTTTTTTGGGTCTCATTCTATCTCCCTAAATTCCTGCCTAATCATTCTTTATTTTCACCAACTATACTCTTTCTCACCTCAAAACACTTTTCAATGAAAAAGCCATATCTTTGGTTTTAGGGGAAAAAAGCCCCAGTTTATTATTTTTTTTTTAAAAAAAGCAAGTATCATTTCCATAATTGTTTAAGCAAGCCTATATACAGGTATTTTGTTTTAAAAAACATATGTATATAATTTTTCTCTTACAGTAATTCATTTCAAGAGCAATTTCATTATGTATCTTCTACAGAGCCCTAAACGGAGGCAGCCAGCATATTCAAATAAACTCCAAGGAGTGGGCATGCTTCAGACCAGCTCCTCATTAGAAACCCCAGCATGGGGGCTCTGGATACCAATGTGCAGAAGGTCTTCCAGGGAGAGCTGAAACGTTCAGATAAGTCAGTTCTGGAAAGAAGGGGTAGCTGGCGGGCTCCGGCAGGCTCACCCCTGGGGTAGCGCAAAGAGAACAGACAGGGGAGTTCTGAGAGGCACTGGAGCTATCTAAACTCGGGGGGATGGAACCGAGTGAGCAGCAGCGGTAATTGAGTTTCAGTTACCTGCAGGGTGGTGAAATAAAGCAGTAACTTCATCTGCCTGATGTGGGGGAAGTTTAGAGGTGTCCTTGGCATACTCACAGTGAAATCTGTCACCCTTTCACTGTGTTGGGTGATGGCAACCGTACTGCGCTTCCTAGTGACAGCGAGCACTCGTCCTGTTAGGCAGCCCCAGCGCACTCCAGCTAATGAAGCATTTCCTGCAGGCCTGTCTCCAGGGCTCTGCATCCTCTGTCTGAAGGAATGGCACCATGGGAAAATTTAGCACAGCCAGCATCAACCGTCGCCCAAACTCAAAAGAATCTTTGAATGGCAGAGAGAGGCCCATTTTCCTTTCTGCCCAGCCCAGTGCTGGAACCACCCTCAGGTCACTTTTTGTGGGTCTGTACAAACGTGCCGACTGGCAGCCTGCCGTTCTTCACCTGCTCCCGGATTTCAGCTCGATGCTTTAATGTGAAGACCAGGGCTCTCACCGTCCGCCGGTATGGCCCATTAATGAGGCGGGAGCAGAGATGAAACGTTTCCCGTTCAATATTTTCAACCAGTAGGTGATCCATCTAAAAAAACAGAAAAATTATCAAATTAGGGCCTTGCATTGCATAAAGATTAAAAGTAAGAGAGGCTGGAGCACTTTGCTCAGAGGCCTCCATTAATCAACTGAAATTCAAGGACATCTACTTCCTGTCACAAGAGAAACAGGAAGAGCAAATTAATTCCACCCTGGCAATTAAGGAACAAGGCCATGTGCTTTGTGACAGGGACCTCATTCACAACCCCTGCCGGGTGGTAATATTTGCCATTATAACAGGAAACTGGCTTGAACCAAGCAATGGGTTCTGGGCTCTGGTCCCTGTACTTTACCAACCAGGAAACGAAGACCAAGGATAATAAATCAGTGTAAGAGTTTATACTTTTTGTTTGTTTATTAGAAAGTGCTTTTTAACCGCTTATAGCATTTTTAAACACTGGGTCTGGATCCTAAATGTGTGTTAGGCAGTTTATAAATCACTTTTCACATTTAACACTTAATAACTCCTATTATCTCATTTTACAGATGAGGAAACAGGTTCAAAGGTAAAGAAATGCTCCAGATTTTACAACTATTAAGAGGAGAAGTTGGGACTCTGACTTGAACACTCATATTTCTTCCCTTTTAGCATACTCACTGCCCCCATAACCTCCTGAGGGACCATGTGAGTTTGGAGAGACCCCGGCAGGGTCAGCTAAGCAGAAAAGGGCCGAGAGGACAGGATCTGTGGCTATGCTGGGGTGTGCGGCTCAGGTCCAAGCCCTCCTGAAGTCACAGGCCTGATCAAAGAAGGACAGGTCTGGGACTTGTCCACATGATCCAGATCTAGGCCAGACTGGGCTGCTGGTCGGGGACCCCCTCACTTCCTGCCTTTCCAGGCACATTGCTCACTCTTTGCCTCCTGGTCCTGACTCCAGCCTAGCCTGAGCATGCTCAGTTGCTTTCACACACCTCTACACCTCTGCGCAGGTACTTGCTCCCTCAGCCAGACACAATTTCCCAGGAAACGCATTCCTATTTGTATGTGTAGCTAAAAAACAAAAAGCAAAAAAGCCAATCCTAGTTTAAAGGACTACAAGTTCTTCCCAGGGCTGCCATAATGTCCTGAGCTCCCCGTAGTCATTTTCACAACAGAACGGTCTTGTCTTCCCTGAGAATGAATTCCTTGAAAGCAGGAAACAAATTTCTCTCTCATTAGCTTTTTTTCCTTCACTCTTTCCCTCCTGCCCGACCATATATTCAGATACTTACTCAGCACTTACTATGTGCTTGGGCTGAGAAAAGAGCAGTGAACAATGTCAATACAGCTCTTGACTTCACAGAGAGCACGGGCCAGCTGGAGACGGATAGGAGCAGGCCCTGGAAGTGTAGTGAGTGCTACGAAGGGGAACAGAAGCAAGTTCTGGGGCACTGAGGTACAGCAAAGGGACCCAGCCCAGGAAAGAGTGAGCGCTTGATGTGAGACCTGGAGAAAGAGTAGGATCAGGCCAGGTGACGTGGCCATTTGCTTGGTGATAAATTCAGTGAGCTGTACATATATGTACTGTACTTATACTTTAAAAGGGAAAGTTTTAAGAAAAAAATGCACCAAAATTAAAAAAAGGATTACCTGACATTTGATAAAAAGTGTCCTAACAAAAAAGAGAGAACAGACCAAAATGAATGAAGAATCCTGGAAGAAATGAGACCCAAGCAGGGGAGCACAATAGGACCGAGAGAGAGAGAAAGAAGATGAATATCCAGGCCCAGACGTCTGCTTAGATGTAACAGACGAAAGACGTTCAGGGAGGTTTGTGGTCCTGATGACTCACTGATCATCTCCAAGGATGGTGCTGGAGTGAGTCGGCTTGGCACCACAGCTCTCTAAAACCCAGAGTCCTCGAGCATTCAGGGCCTCCTGGGTGGGCACTGAACTAGCCCCCAGCCTGAGGCAGCCCTTGTACCAGACGACTTTACAAGGTGGAAAGGGTGGCTGGCCATCTGCCCAGCATTTGTCCAGCAATATTTGCAAGAGAGGCTCCTCACCCCAACGTGAGGAGCCTCATGCCAGGGTGAGGACAGTTACTCACTGATTGTTTAGAGATTCACTTAATATAACAGGCAAGAAAAAAGTCTGTTTTTTTTCCTTCGTTTTGAGGGGAGTGGTTGCTAGGGGAAGAAGGGTTTGTGTTCCTTTGCAAAAATAAATCATGGCCATTCCATTAAGTTATAATACATATATATATGAAGAACCTGAGAGTACCTTGAAATTCCCAGAACTGAATACTTCATACTTCATTCGACAAATAGCTATTGAGTTACTACTGAGTATGGTCTGATTTAGATATTTGAGACACCCAAGCAGAAAAGACCTGACACCCTACCCTTAAGTCACACCCTGGAAAAGAGAGGCACGTACACAGAAAACCATGAAGCAGGAGGACAGGTGCTATCCCAGCAATGTGATGGGAATGAGAAGCCATCAGCTAACAATTCTCATGGATGCCTCTTGTTACGTGAAGGCCAGTCAGAATGAAGACATGAAGAAAAACATTTGTAATATTAAAATGTAAACCATAAAGGAAACTGATTCATCATGGATCCTTGTGTATAATGTGTTCACTGCACAAAAGTGAAAAATGCCTATCTTATAATGTCTTTGGACATTCCAAACCTACCCAAGCTAAGAGTCTTTCCCAGTGGGTCCTAACCTGGTCATTTAGGTAAGCCCCTTTGGGTGAAGCACTGAAGCTGAAGCTCCAATACTTAGGTCACCTGATGCAAAGAGCTGACTCACTGGAAAAGACCCTGATGCTGGGAAAGACTGAAGGCAAGGAGAAGGGGATGACATAGGATGAGATGGTTGGATGGCATCACTGACTTGATGGACATGAATTTGAGCAAACTCAGGGAGATAGTGAAAGACAGAGAAGCCTGGCGTGCTGTAGTTCATGGGGTTGCAAAGAGTCAAACACGACTTAGCGACTGAACAACAATAACAACTTTAGGTGAAAGGACCAGAGTCTTACTAAGACCTCGAGAAAAAGGGATTTTGCTATGGGATACGTGTATGAATGGGAACAAGAATGCTGTAAGAAACCTAGGGAGATTTATTTATGGACCAAATCCTTTCTCTGTGTCTCTCGTGATCTGCCTGATCTCTTTTTCACATATTTTTGCTCCTTTTCATATGCCTTACTATCAATTCTAGCTGCCTTATTCTCTCCTCCTGTTGTACTTCTATCCATAGCTTCTGCTTCCTTGAAACTCCTCCAAGGTTCCTTCTGTTTCAAAACTTTCGTTGTTGTTTCTTGGTATTTCCTAGGTCAGTTTCCCAGAGACAGAAAATCTGATTTGCCTTATGTATTTGTATCTATGGGTTGAATATGTGTTACTCAGTTGTCCAATCATGGACAAACTGGGAGAAGATATAAAACACATTCACCCTGAGCTGTCTTATGTCAAGGATTTTGGACTCAGAAGAAATGGTGCCATAATCAATTAGTGATGTCTGCCATGACTGTAAGCTTTTTAAAAGCAAGGGAAGAAACTCTTCTTAGTGTGTTTATCTGAAGTGCAGAACTTCCCACACTGTATTACAACTTCTATTTGCCTATTTCCCTCAGAAGATTGTGAGTGCCTCTAGGGCTGACACCATGCTGGATCCACTTCTAAATTCCCCATGCCTAGCATAGGTACTGGCACATATTAAGTGCTCAGTAAATATTTGCTAAATGAATTTCCTCTTTCCCCATGTATACCTCCCCCCTTTCCTGCTCTTTCAGTAACATCCTATATGTAGGAGATGAAATATGTTTTTATATGTATTTTCTAGTGAGCAAATTCCAACCATTCTAAGACTAGTTCAGCTGCTGTCTTTCCCATGGAGTTCTCCCAGATTCCCCCATCAGATTTCACTGTTCTGTCCTTTGTGTGTTTACACCTCTTCCTAGTACCACTATTTCAGACATATTTCACCCTGCCTCATATTATTTGAGGGCTCTTAGTCAGCAGACAGTAAACTTTCTTAGGATAAGGACTGCGACTCATCTATGTTAGCATTCTCCGCTGGCACTAGCAGTAGCAGAACCAAACACTTGGGGAACTGAATATCCACTAAAGGAGACTTTGTATGAGTTTTCCAATAGCACGACTGAACATGTACATATATACCCACACTCCTTTTTGACCATTTGAATACATTTATTAAAGAGCTGGTCAAAACCAGAGGTGCAGTCTGAGGCCATTAAGCAAAGAAATAACTAACAGTCCCATATGGGGATGTACGCCTGACCTGGGTCTCATTAGCACCATCTGACAACCAACTGGGCCAACCAGTCAGTAACAGGCTCACTTTGAGAATCAGATTTATTTTTTTTAATGGCATAATAGGAAAATGATCACAGGCCGTGAGGTAGGAAGGGGAGTGGATAATGAGGAAGGGGAAGTAAGAGAATGACACCACAGGGGACGTTCATATGAGGAAAGATCTAAAATACAGGGAAGAACAAAGAAGATCTAGAAGGGAGAAAGTAAAGGGGAATGGAGCGTGGGTCTCAACAATGGAGTTTTTATTCATCTATTCCATTATTCAAGAACAAGGAAACAATCCATGCATCTGGAAAGCAAGATCTGTAGAGTAATAGAGAGATGCACTTTGGGGCTCTGTGTATATATTCTTCATCTGTGGCTTTCACTACTTAGATCAAAACAAATATCATGGAAACATTACTTTCTATAAAAATGTAATAAGTAGATTTGGAAAAAAAAAACACACACGCTAAAATCAAATTGCAAAAGCTTTTAAGTCACTGGGCCAATAACTTACCCAATGGTTTACTACTGCCTGATAAAATACATTTATGGAGATCTGATGTCTGATTTGAATGCACTCAACATTATTTATTGTCAAAGACCAGATACTGGATTAGATGGTTCATTGATTTACCCTAATATGAAAATGTTTCAGATGATGATGAGTGTTAAGAGTTAACTTTATGTGAAAAGTGTTTGTATTTATCTTTTCTGATGTATCAAACTATATATAAAAATACTATAAAGTGCTGTTTATGCAAGGAAAAGAGACTGACTTCCTTTGGCCAAGAAAGACAGTAAGATGCACGCTTCTAGTTTTTAAAATTTACTCTTTGGGAGCAAAACCATTCAACTATGCTTAATCTGATATTTTTTCCAATTATATTGGAAAGCACTAACAAATGTATCACTTTTTTAACTTTGCTTTGTAACACTTGAGTGCTTACCACTTGATGTGCCATTTAAAGGATAATTAATGGATAAACTAAAAGGATAATTATTATGGAGTTTAATATAGCAGGCAAACTGCTCATTAATCCTCACAAGCATAGCTTCGTTATTATCATTTACTTTAAAAGATACCATAGGGAACTGGTATTTACCACCACATTAACTACATATTATATATCCACACTCTATGTTTCTGCAAATAATTTTGGTTTATTTGAAAAATAAACTTCTCTTAAAATATCAAATACCTAGTTTTGTTGGCTAATCAATGACTCTGGAAAATTAGACTTATGATCTTTGTATTTTTTTCTCTCTTCCAAGGGCTTAATGTTCATATTAATGCTTCTTTAGGAAAAGTTAAACAAACTTACAGTATATTAATTCACTGAACCATCAAATATACATTAAAAGTTAAAAACGCAAAAAACAGAGATAGATAAAAATAATAGGAAACTATATACAAGATGATACTGATACTGATCAAGATTAAATATAACATAAAAATAAATAATTGTCAAGTTTGGGCAATGTCATTTAAATAATACTTTACGGAACAGCTGGCACATAACAGACTCTTAATTAAATCTGGGATAATCATAACTTGACCACTGTTCTTTGAAAAAGCTATAATAATTTACCAACAGGAAATGCACCAAATGTTAACAAGATTATGTCTAGATAGTAGGTTCAATGGTGACTTTATTTTTCCTTTCTAGATTTTTCCATTTTCTATCATGTTTGTATTAAAAACTCAAAATTTTGTTTTTAAATAAAGTAAATAATATACACAAATCCATCTGCCTTTCTTTTGTGGATGCATAATTGAGACAGAAAGGTTAAAATTTTTTTTAGAGAATATAGTGACAGATCTAGTCTAGTATTTAAATCAGACTTCTGAATTGCTTCTTTTTTGTTAATATTATTAAATCATTCTTTAAGGATACTTTATTAGGGGTACCCCAAGAGGAGGAAAAAATATCAATGTTATATGTCTGATTTTCCCAGAATACTAATTGAATATAAGATTCATTTGATGATGATGATTAATATTATTGCTAATGAACAAAAATTTCTCTTCTAGCACTGGTACCTCAAACCACTAACACCATCTAACTGCTGGTCACAAAGATGATAGAGATTATGTCTAGTCAATTGATTATCAGCATTAGAACTAAAGGTAGAGTGCTGACAAAAAATGTAGCAGAGTCTTTGCAAAAAACAGTTATTTATTGTGCCATTGATATTCCATAACAGATCCATCTCAGAATTTTTGCTTCAGTGGGGAAGAATTTTATTTATTTATTTATCTATTTTTATTGAAGTATAGTCGATTTATAGTGTTGTGCCAGTTTCTGGTATACAGCAAAGTGATTCAATTATATATATGTATATGTGTGTGTGTGTGTGTATATATATATATATTCTTTTCCATTACTGTTTATTAAAGGATATTGAATACAGTTCTCTGTGGTATACAGTAGGTCCTTGTTGTTTATCTATTTTGTATACACTGGTTTGTATCTGCGGAATCCCAAACTCCTAATTTATCCATCTCCTAATTTCTTTCCCCTTTGGTAATCATAAGTCTGTTTTTTATTTCTGTGGGTATTTCTGTTTTATAAATAAGTTCATTTGTGTCATATTTTAGGTTCTATATATAAATGGTATCATATAGTATTTGTTACAGAAAGGATTTCAAAAATCGGAAAGAACCAACATTCATGAAGTGACTTCTAACCAATAGGCACTATGCTGTTCTTTTGTACATATAGTTCATTTAATCTTTTCAAAAATTTTAGGTAGTAGGAATTAAAATCTTCACTTTACAGATTAAAAAATTAAGTCTTTGAAATGTTAAGAGACATGCCTAAGGTGTCACAACCAGTACATACTAAAGCCAGTGTTTTAACCCAAGTCTTGCTAGTTCCAATGGCTGCACTCATATAATACTGTCTCCCAGAATGTTTACAAATCCAGAATCTTTTTTTAAAAAGTTAGAATAAAGTTATGGTCCTAAAGAGTATGAAAGTTCATTGTGAAAATGGGAAGGTCATTTAACCAAGAATATCTAATAATCGCATTCCAACCAAGACATTACCTCTAATTCCAAGGCTTCTGAGAGTAATTTCTGGGCATTTTTCCTAAATGTCTCAGTTTTGGCATCACTTCGGACTTCTATGGAAGGTCTATTGACATGTTTTTTCATGAAAGTTCTCCACTCAGTGTAAACTTCTCTGGCAAGACAAGCCACTTCTGAATCTGAGTGTTGACGCATCTTGTTCACAGCATGACCTGGAACAAGAGAACAGAAACCAAAGGAAACATTGTTCTGTCTTCTGAGAAGTATAGGACTGGAAGGACTGTGTGGCACTTAGCAAGTCATTCACATACCTAAGGATGTAGAGGCTCTTGTGCAAATGAAGACCTGTTTCTCAAAGGCTGAGATAATGAGATAATCACCAGCGAAGAACCACTGGGTTAGCTAATGCAATAAGTCATAAAACAGAAGCATGATCAATAGATACTTAAAACGGAACAGCTAAGATACCAACTCCTTAATCCAAAACTTGCAATAAAAGAAAATGAATTAAGCATTTATCTTGTCTTTTCAGTACATGTTATATTTTAGGACAACCAAACAGTCCCAGTTATTGATAAAATGTTCTTTATTCAGCTAATGAATGTGGTAAAATTGACAGTATTTAAAAAATTTTTTCTGGCCCACAATGAAATAATTTATTCAGGTGACAATCAATAGTGGATGAACTCAGTCAATGAAAAATTGATGGGGAAATTTACAATGGAAGGATGAGCTGTCATCACCTCCACTGATCAATCTTAGCGTCCCTGAATGGGATTATCAGACGGAGGCAGCACTTCACAGACCTACCTACAAAGTAGTCTTGCACTCTCTTTCTGAGGAAAAAATGAACCATAACCCAACTAACTCAGCAGTCAAAGCTAACCTCCAGTTAATAGAAAACACGTGAGTCAGAGGAGTAAGTTAAATTATAGCACAAGAGACAAACCCAGAATGCAAGGCATTCTGCAGGACAATGGACCTGGTTTCTTTACCTGTCAATGACATTTTTTTATAAAAGGGAGCAAGGTTATGGATTGTTAAAGATTAAAAGAGTTTTTGAGTTCAAACTATCAAATGTGATGTGCAATCCAAATCCTGAATGGAATAGGCCAATCAAAGTACATTTTGAGATAAACAAGGAATATGCATATACATTGGTTATTAAATTATGCCAAGGAACTACTGTTGATTTTGTTAAGTATGATTAAAAAAACGTATTTTTCTTATGCTATGTAAGAAAACATAGTTTTTAGAGATGCACACTGAATGAAGTATGAACTAAAATGACCAAAGGTCTGAGATTTTGCTTAAAAATACTTCAGTAACAGCACAAAAACACAGGAAAGGGAAAGATAAAGTGAATAGGACCAAATTTTAATAGTAGGTGAATAATGAATCAAATATAGGTGAAAGGCCTATGTGAGTCTGTATTATTGTCTTTATTTTTGTGGCTGTCTGAGATTTTCATAATAAAAATGGAAAAAGAGGGAAAAGGTCAAAAAATACCCTAGCAAAAATACTTACATAAAAATAAACACATAGAAAAGCCAAAAAAATCAAGTAAATACTTAAGAATTAAAAAGTGTAAGAATATCAAGGTAGGTGTATTTTTTAAAAAAATCAATAGCTTTTTATGTTAGTCATAAACAGAATATAATGGAAAATCATGCTTAAACTAGTGAAAACCATAAACCACTTAGCAACATATTAACAAGAGGGGGCTGCATGTGCCCGCGCTTGCTGTTTGTGTATGTGCCTATCTCCTTCGTAGCTCTGGAACCACTCCTATAAGCCACCTCCATCTCCACGGCCCTTGCCTTAGGGCATGTTGCCTCCAGATGACTCCAGCAGCCTGCTGGCCTGTCAGCTGAAGTCTGGAACCCTGAATGCCATCTTCCACACTGTAGCTAGAGTGACCTTTATTTAGCTTTATTATTTTATCTTTCAGGGATAGTTTTTCTAAAACATTAATCTGACCATTATACTCCCCCGCTTAAATCTTTCAATCCCATAACCCAAATTCTTCTCTCTTGTCACACAAATACCTTCACAAGCTGCCACCCTCCCATCTCCTTCCAGTTTTGTTTCCAGCAATCAGCCCACTGTCATGTGATACTCTAGCTACTGCAGTTCCTAAGACACTTCAATAATTTTCTCACCTCTTTACTTTTGAACATATACTCCAAAGAGCATTTTGTCTGCCTAGAGTATGCTTTCTTCTTTCTTCATCTGGTTAACTTCTATTCTGCCTCTAGTTCAGGAGTCCTCTCATCCACAAAGTCTTAATAACCCCCAATCTTGGTTGGTAACTCTCCTCTGTGATTCCTTAGCATCTTGCGCTTCTGTTCATCACAATAACTATTATAATTACTTGTAATTATCTAATCAGTTATCTCTCTTGCCACCAAAGTGAGATCCTTGAGGGCATGAGCTGTGACACATTCATCTTTGTATCTCCAGGAGAAAACACAGAGGCAGGAAGTGGGGTCAGGAGAATGGGTGTTTGGTAAATGTTGAGGAATGAGAAACCCATATGAAGAAATACATATGCCTTTACTAAAATATACAACAGAAAATGTGAATGAAAGAGGAACATATATCATATTATATGATGGAAAGACTAGTACAGAGATGTCAATATAAAAATTAATTTGTAGTTTTAATGTAACTATGATAAAAAAAATCTCAGTAGGCTGCTTTTATTAGAATACATCCAAATAGCTTTACACTCATTTTATTAATTTTTTATTTTATATCTGAGTAGTAGGCCTCTTGAGAAACCTGTATGCAGGTCTCAAAGCAACAGAACTGGACATGGAATAACAGACTGGTTCCAAATAGGAAAAGGAGTACGTCAAGGCTGTATATTGTCACCCTGCTTATTTAACTTCTATGCAGAGTACATTATGAGAAACGCTGGGCTGGAAGAAGCACAAGCTGGAATCAAGATTGCCGGGAGAAATATCAATAACCTCAGATATGCAGATGACACCACCCTTATGGCAGAAAGTGAAGAAGAACTAAAGAGCCTCTTGATGGAGGTGAAAGAGGAGAGTGAAAAAGTTAGCTTAAAGCTCAACATTCAGAAAACTAAGATCATGGCATCCGGTCCCATCACTTCATGGCAAATAGATGGGGAAACAGTAGAAACAGTGGCTGATTTTATTTTGGGGGGCTCCAAAATCACTGCAGATGGTGACTGCAGCCATGAAATTAAAAGATGCTTACTCCTTGGAAGGAAAGTTATGACCAACCTAGACAGCATATTAAAAAGCAGAGACATTACTTTGCCAACAAAAATCCGTCTAGTCAAGGCTATGGTTTTTCCAGTGGTCATGTATGGATGTAAGTGGACTATAAGGAAAGCTGAATGCAGAAGAATTGATGCTTTTGAACTGTGGTGTTGGAGAAGACTCTTGAGAGTCCCTTGGACTGCAAGGAGATCCAACCAGTCCATCCTAAAGGAGATCAATCCTGGGTATTCATTGGAAGGACTGATGTTGAAGCTGAAACTCCAATACTTTGGCCACCTGATACAAAGAGCTGACTCATTTAAAAAGACCCTGATTCTGGGAAAGATTGAGGGCAGGAGGAGAAGCGGACGACAGAGGATGAGATGGTTGGATGGCATCACAGACTCAATGGACATGGGCTTGGGTAGACTCTGGCAGTTGGTGATGGACAGGGAGGCCTGGTGTGCTGTGGTTCTTGGGGTCACAAAGAGTCAGACACGACTGAGCAACTGAACTGAACTGATAGCTGATTAACAATGCTGTGATATTTTCAGAATTTTAGACTTATTTTAGAAAAACAAGTAAAGAGTATAAAATACTATTTTGAAAAAGAGGAATTCTGAGGTATAATTAGACTTTTAAGATACTAGAACATATTATAAAGCCACTAAAATTATATGGACTGGCACCAAAAAACAGATGGATAGATCTACGAATAAAAAAAAAGAAGCTCGGGAACAAATCCTATTCTACACAAAATTTAATATATAATAAAAGAGGCATCAATGAACAGAAGAAAATGGAGAATTCAAATTTGAGAAGATGGTCAAAACATTCAGAAAATTTCTCAGATCATGCCAACTGCATAGTTCAACACTTGCTTGATTTATTTACTTCCCACACATCGACTGAAGGCCTACTCTTTGTATAAGGAACTACACTAGGCACTAGTCATGTGGGGCTGAATGAGAAACTGTCCCTGCTTTAAAGGTTCTGTGAGTAACATCCTGGAGGTGAGAACAAAATGTAACTTTTAAGGGAAGACAAGAGTTTTTAACTTCTCTCTCTACCCAATTATCTGTCAAGAATTTTCACCTAGTCTTTCTACTGCCCAGGGAAAGAAGTACATCAACACTCAATACACAGAGGAAGGGGAAGGGGAGGAACGCAGAGCCCTCGTTAGAAATGGCTCAAGGTGCTTCCTAGCTGGCGATGCTTTAGTGAAGTGCTTTTGAAACACATGGCGTTTAAAATTTGAAGTCACTACTCAACACTTTTCTTTTCTGGGTAGAGTTCACATCCTTGAGATTATTCATTCAGAAAACAATTTTTTGTGCCGTTGGTCACTGTTGTGGATGCTAAAAACACCAAGATAAATGAGACACTGCAGGACCTCAAAGACCTAACTTCAGAGCATTTTGTAATTTTATTTCTTTTTGGCTGTGCTGGGTCTTCATTGCTGTGTGGGCTTTCCTCTGGTTTCGGCAAGCAGGGGCTCCTCTCTAGCTATGGTGCACAGACTTCAGTAATTGCAGAAAGTGGGCTCAGGGGTTGCGGCTCCCAGGCTCTAGAGCACAGCCTCAAGAGTTGTGGCACCTGGGCTCAGTTGTTCCACATTATGTGGAATCTTCCTAAGTCGGGGATTGAACAGGGGGAATGATCCGGCATTGGCAGGCAGATTCTTTACTACTGAGCTTTCAGGGAAGCCCCAGGGCATTTTAATACTTATACTGAGCACCTACTAACTGCCTAGTGCTGTAGATACAGATGAGTGAGACACAGACTCTGAAATTTAACCTACACACAATGCTGCTAATGTGTGCAAATTAGATTCATGTATAAAAATATCATTACAGTACTGTATACAGCAGCAATAAGCTAAAAACAACCTACAAACTCACCATTAAGGGTCCAATTTGTTAAATGAAAGGAGTACATCAAGGCTATATATTGTCAACCTGCCTATTTAACTTATATGCAGAGTTACATCATGAGAAATTCCAGGCTGCATAAAGCACAAGCTGGAATCAAGATTGCTGGGAGAAATATCAATAGCCTCAGATATGCATACGGCACTATGCTTATGTCAGAAAGCAAACAGCCTCTTGATGAAAGTGAAAGAGGAGAGTTAAAAAGCTGGCTTAAAACTCAACGTTCAAAAAACTAAGATCATAGCATCCAGTCCCATCACGTCATGGTAAATAGATGGGGAAACAATGGAAACAGTGACTTTATTTTCTTGGGCTCCAAAATCACTGCAGATGGTGACTGCAGCCATGAAATTAATAGATGCTTGATCCTTGGAAGAAAAGCTATGGCAAACCTTGACAGCATATTAAAAAGCAGAGACATTACTTTGCCAACAAAGGTCTGTATAGTCAAAGCTATGGTTTTTCCAGTAGCCATGTATGGATGTGAGGTAGACCATAAAGAAGGCTGAATGCCGAAGAATTGATGCTTTTGAACTGTGGTGTTGGAGAAGATTCTTGAGTCTCTTGGGCTGCAAAGAGATCAAATCAGTCAATCCTAAAGGAAATCAATCCTGAATATTCTTTGGAAGGACTGATGCTGAAGCTGAAGCTCCGATACTTTAGCCACCTGATGGGAAGAGCTGACTCAGTAAAAAAAGACCCTGATGCTGGGAAAGACTGAAGGCAGGAGGAGAAGGGGACGACAGAGGATGAGATGGTTGGATGGCATCATTGACTCAATGGACATGCATTTGAGCAAGGTCCAGGAGATGGTGATGGACAGGGAAGCCTGGTGTGCTGCAGTCCATGAGGTCGCCAAGAGTCAGACATGACTGAGCGATTGAACAATGAATACTCTGCAGCCACTAAAGACTGCAATAGCTCTATATGTAGTAACATGGAAAGATGATTATTTATTCAGGTTCTCAGACGAGCCTGCATAGTATAAGTCAATATTTATTTTTAAAATTACATTTGTATACACACACACATACACATATAAATACATATATTTGCTCACAGGCAGAGAAAGAGTCTAAAAAAATTTATAATGAAATTATTTACAAGGGTCTCTTCTGAGTAGTGGGACTGTGTGTATCTATGCAGTTCAACTCACAGTCTCATGGGCTGGATCAACCTGTAAGGAATCCTAAAAAACCATGGTAAATGCTATACTACAGGTACACTTGAATTTCTTTGGAATAGAGATCTTTCCCTTCATGTGTTCCCCAGCTTATCCTTTTCTCTTCCCAAGAAAGGCACTGTTGATCCAGCTTTCTCCTTGAGAAATGAAGATGCAGAAGCCCCTCAAGACGAGAGTGCTTCTGCTTGTCCACTGGACCTTTTTATTGTGATGCTACTTTATCATTCTGTGGCACCTGGCACTGCTGCCTTCTTCCTTCCGAAATATTCTCTTCCACTGCTTTCTGAGGTGTTAATGGTTCTCCTCTTCCTTCTCCATCTCCTCTGCTGGTATGTGCCTTGCCAAACCTTTAATTACCAGTGCAGCCTAGCTGGGGCATTGTCCTTGGCCTCTTCTCTTCTTTCTTCAACTGTTTTTCCTGAGTAATCTTACCCGCTTCTGGGGCCCAACTACCATCTGCAAGCAGATTATTTCCTAAGGCTCTCACTGAGCTCAAGACCCATGTATCCAGCCCCTGCTGGACAGCTCCACTTGCTTATTTTGCAAGCCACCTCTAGCTCAACATTTCTAAAATGGAAAGTGGAACTCATGACTTCCCCCTCAGTCCCTCCTCCTGTATTTCATGGCAGTGCTACTCACCTGTCATTTTATCTCCTTAACATTTCTTATAACTTTTCCTTTCTCACTTCCCGCATTAGTCTCACTGCTGCCCCGATTCAGGTCCTTATCACTTCTTCACTGGTCTACTGCAGTGACTTACTAACCAATCTTTGTCCCCAGACTGGCTTTCTCCAATTCATCCTCCATATTAAAGTTAAATTAAGCTTCTAAAAACACAATTTGATCACATCATTCCCTTACTGGAAGCCCTTCAGTGGTTTTCTCCTCTGTCTTCAAATTAATTTCTCAGTATAGATTCAAGCCCTCAATGCCCTGGAACCTCTCTGGCCATATCTCTTACCATGTCTCTCTCTTTCCTCGCTCCCCTCAGTCTCAACCTTCCTACACCTTGCCCCCCAGGTACAAAGACCTAGTCATAGAGAACAGTTTGCATGCCCTTGTTTGGGGTCAGGCTCTCTGGCCTTCTTACATTTCTGTACCTTAGCTCAGTTTCCCTGCCTAGAAAGGTTAAATGCTCATTTTTTTCCTCTAAGCTTGATGTAAACATCTTGGGGGCAGAACCCCACACCTTACTCCTTACTCCAAGATACAGTCCCAGCTCCCAGCACAGTGCCTACCACAAATCATTCAAGAAATGTTTGCTGAACTGAATCAGTTACATTAAAAAAAAAACAAAAAAGTTTACATTTGGCTTTCAAATTGGCTTTGTAGTAACATCTGAATATGGATGCAGTTGATTGGGAAAATCACACAATTGCAAACAAAATAATGAACTATGCTGTAAAGTACTGAATGAAGAGGTTCTAATTCTTACCCACTGCTAAGAATGCTTCCTGCTTACTACTCCAAAGTCTATAGGAATTATCTCATTTTTAAATAACTAAACAATGAATTAAATACTATTGTCATATCTCTTTTTACAAGTGAGAAACTGAAGCTCAGCAAAGCAACCTGCCCTGGCCTCACAGCTAGTAAGCATGTGAGCCAGAATCTGAGCACAGCCACCTGACCCTAGAGTCTGCACACTTAACCCAACACCCTGTCCTCCTCTGTCATTAGGGACTGGCATATAGGGAGTGTTCAATAAAGCTCTGTTGAGATAATGTTGTTCACCTTCTTGATATTTCCAAATCAGAAGAGCACAGGTCCTGAGAGGTGGCCAAATAGCAGAAGCCTCGGGCACTCAGGCCAGGACAAGTGATCACTGCTCCTGGCCCGCAGGGGGCAGTATACTCCACAGGGTCCCCCACTGCAGTCCTACCCAGCTTGGTCAGAAGGCTCTCCCAACACCAGGGAAACACTCCAAGCAGGGCCGGGCCAGGAGGAGAATGGGGGATGCAGGATGTGCCAGCAACAGGGTGACAAAGGGAAGAGTGGCAGCAGGGAAGGCCTTCAGTCTGGGGCAGGAAAAGAGAAGAGAGGAGGCCTAAGGAACCGCCTTCTATAAAAAACAAGGCAAAACGAATCTTTAGATCAGACAATGAATTTCATGACAATAATGACAGCTTGCCACTGCACTGAACACTTTACACTTAAGCCAATGAACTCTCAGAACAACCCTATGAGGTAGGTGCTATGACGATACCTTGTTTGGCAGGTAAAGAACCTGAGGAACTAAGAGGTTAAGGAACTTGCACAGGACACAGCAAATAAGCAGCAAGGCCAAGTTTCAAACGTAGGCAGTCTGGCTCGAGCTCAAGTATTAAACCCATACTGCTGCCTCCAGTGATCATATAGTCCTACCTCCTCCTGATTCAGATGAAAAAATGAGGCTCCATGACCTTTCCCCAAGGTCACAAGTTGGTCAGTAGCTACATCAAGGAAGTTAATGATCTGCAAAAAGTCATTATTTGCTCCATGAAGTTTATGTTTTAAAGCAAGCAGTGCCACTGGCTGGTCTTATGATCTAGGTCAAGTCCCCTGGGTTGAAGAGTATGGGGTTTCTGCATCCCAGCACATTGTTAAGACAAATTCCCTGCAGGAAGTGGTCTTTTGCTCATTTAACAAACATTATCAAATACTTAGTAAGTACCAGACCCTGTGCTAGACCTTGGGATAGAATGTTGAACAAGACATAGCCCTTTATTCAAGGAGCTCCACAGAGGTCTAAGCACGGGAGAAGACATCTAAACAAAAACATATGCACCAAAGTGTCACAGGTTCTAAGACAGTATTGAAAGGGGAACCCAAAGGAGAGTCAAAAGGACACAGGAGTCAATCTGGCTGGCAAATGGACCAGGGAATACCATGCAAGAGGCAATTCTTGTCCTAAGTCTTGACAAGCAGTGGAGTGAACAAGGGCAGAGAAGCTGAAAGAGCACAGTGTAATTGGAGCGCTGTGATAGGCAAAATAATGTTCCCAAAGATATCCATGCCCTAAACCTCAGAACCCGTGAATCTGTTGCCTTAAAAGGAAAAAGGCGTGATTAAAGTTAAGGACCCCAAAAGGAGGAGATGAGTCTGGATTACCTAGGTGGGGCCAATCTAATCACATAAGTTTTTAGAGGCAGAAGAGTGGGTCAGAGAGATGAGGTGTGGGAAAAATCCAACCCACCATTGCCAGCTTTGGAGATGGAGGAAGGGAATCACATGCCACAGAAAGCAGGTGGCTTCTAGAAACTGGAAAAGGCAATGAAACCGATTCTCCCCTCGAGTCTCCAGAAGGAATACAGCCCTACTGACACCATGATTTTAGCTGAGACCTGTACTAAAGGTCTAACATACAGAAATGTAAGATAATAAACCTAGTGTTTAAACCATTAATTTCCTGGCTTTTGAACAGTGGTGCTGGGAAAGACTCTTGAGAGTCCCTTGGACAGCAAGGAGATCAAACTAGTCAATCCTAAAGGAAATCAACCTTGAATATTCATTGGAAGGACTGATGCTGAAGCTGAAGCTCCAACACTTTGGCCATCGGATGCTAACAGCTGACTCACTGGGAAAGACTCTGATGCTGTGAAAGACTGAGGGCAGGAGGAGAAAGGGGGTGACAGAGGATGAGATGGTTGGATGGCATCATCGACACAAAGGACTTGAATTTGAGCAGACTCCAGGAGATAGTGAAGGACAGGGAAGCCTGGCGTGCTATAGTTCATGGTTCGCAAAGAGTTGGACACAACTTGGCAACTGAACCACAATAGCAACAACAATTTTGTGGCAGTTTGTATGGCACTATTCATAGATAGTGACTACAGGAGCTTCTCAGTAGTTCAGGATTGCTAAAACAATGTGAATCTATAGAACAACCTGAGAATGGAAGGCTACTGGAAAGTACCTTTCCACTAAGTTACTCTGTGAACTTGGGCAAGTCAAATCACATCCCCAGTCATTCATTCACTCACTAACTCATTTATTCACTCAACAAACACTTTTGCTTCACCAAGATTATGTTTCATCTGGGCCTTAAAGGTCCAAGGTGCCAAGCTCAAGCACCTTGAGCTTGCCAAGGTGCATCTTTGGGTTTCAGGAGGTAGGAAGACATGGCCTAAGTCCCTCTTAGTTTTGTAGCTTATTTTGTTTCCTGAACTGAGGCAAATTACTTTAAGCTCTCTAAGCCTCAGTGTTCTCATTTGTAAAATGAGAAAATAATAAGATTCACTTTATAGCACTGTTATATGGATCAGATGAAGTCATAGTGTGTTAGTTACTCAGTCGTGTCCGACTCTCTGCGACCCCATGGACTGTAGCCTGCCAGGCTCCTCTGTCCATGGGATTCTCCAGGCAAGAATATTGGAGTGGGTTGCCATTTCCTCCTCCAGGGAAGTCACAGTGGGGAAAGCATTTTTTAAGTATAGGGTTTTTTGTTGTTAATCAATTATAGATGAAAATCAGATCAATATGATTGACTTAAAACCTTTCCCAGATTATTTATATCTACAGTGTTGCAGAAGTAGAGCATGCTCGCCTTGTAGGCTGGGTGCAAGGCCTAACTACATTGCCTTATCAGCCATTTACTTGACACTCCCTGCCCACCGGTTTCCTTTATAATAAAGATATTCAAGCCACAGAGGCCCCATTAAGAGGCAGATCCAAAGGCTTTTGCCCAGCTAGCCCTCAACTTACCAGACCACTTGAGAACAGTGAGGCCACTCACTTTTCCTGTCTCTTAAAACACTCTCCTCCTTAGGCCACGCGTCACTGCATGGCCCTGGTTCTCCTCCTCTAATTACACTCCATCCACTTCTTCAGCAGCTCCTCTTCCTCTTCCCACTTTCCTTCCATGGATATTCTCCTCATTTCAATCCTTCGGGCCTTTAATCTTTTCTTTTACTCAAAGAATTCATCCACTTAAATGATTTTAAGCAAACGCCTCCAGGCAAATGTGTTCCAAATACAGATTTTTAGTCTAAATATCTCTCATCTGAGTTTCAGTTCTCCATCTCTAGCTGCCTATTGGACATTTGCTCCTAGAGAGTTTATGTCAGAGCAAACACTGACTAAAATGAAAATACTAGGAGAAAACTCCCATATGATGTACACAAGAAAAGGCACTAAATTCTGATTTAAAAGAGGTGAGCTTGAGCAGATGGCAGAACCCATAGAGACAGTCCAATAAAATAAAGGCACATATGGCTGGGATTCAGGGCACAATGGCAGCCTGCTAACCAGGAAAGGACACTGCCCTAAGAGACCTAGGCTCTCATGACATCGCCAGTGCTAACCGACTGCGTGGCCCTGGATAAGTCACTGCATCTGTCTGAGTCTGAATTTCCTCGTTTATAAATTGAGGTAGCTAAATGGATTTGAAAGTTTATGACACTGACATTTATAAAGTTCAAATACAGATAACAAAAATTATAAGATCTCAACAGACAAAGAACACAAAAATTCACACAAAAAGGACAGAGTGCCAATAAGCCAACAGAAAACAATCCATTCTATACAGCAAATGAAAACAAGATGTTATTGGAAATGGTAGTAATATAAATTGGAACAGTAATTCTAAAAATCTAAGATTCAGACATGGATCGGGACAAGAGATGCATATCCAGGAGTTGTCTGAATTAAGGCCTCAGTTAAGCTGAAGAAGTGAACAGCTTCTCTGGCGAAGTGCTCTAAAGCACAGCCAAAGACTGTGGTCTCCGAGCTTTATGAAACAGTCCCCTCTGAGAGGACAGGGAACAAAGATGGAAGAAAGAGAGAAAGGCAAGAAACAGGAATACAGAAAGCTAGAAATACCATGGAGAAAACCTTGTTTGACTTTGTCATTTTCATTCATTTGATGAATATATCCTGAGCATATGCCACATTAATGCTTAAAACACACTGGTGAATAAAATATACAGCATGGTCCTGCTGGCACAGAGTTACTGTAAATAAAAAACAACAAAGTAAGTAATTAAATAAATAATTACAAACTCAGATAAGGACTTGAAGGAAATAAACATTGATAAAATAGATAAAGAATTAGCAACAAGTTCAGTGTCATTTATGTTAACAGAAAAGAGAGTAATCAATGGTCTCAAATTCATGGTTCTGGGAAGATGAGAACTGAGACAAGACTATTGGATTTGGATAGAATGAAATCTCTTGTGTCCCAAGAGAGAAGAATAGTGGTTGTGGGTGAAGCCAGCATGGAATGAAAGAGTGGAAGAGCCAGAAATGGGAGTTGCGATTATTAATCATACTGAAAGGAATCTGACTATATAAAGAAGAGAAACAAGGTATCTGGAATAGATGGCAGACAATTAAAGGAGAAGATTTAAGTGTATGTGAAGGCAGAAAGCAAGCGCCAGTAAAGAGGCTATGAGAGGCATCTTGGCATTCTCATTTCCACAGTCAATTCCTGCAAAGTCTGATCCATTCTCCCTGATTAAGTCCTCCCTACGAACCTGATTCTCTATTTCTAAAATTAGAAATTTTTTCAACCCCACATTCCTTTCTGATATTGCCACCTCTCTCTTTCAATACTAAACTTCTTGAAAGAGTTGTCTATTTTCACAGTTCATTTCCTTACCTCCTCTTCACTCAAGCCTCTGCCTTTAACTATGCCTTTGAAACTGTCCTTAGCAAAATCATTAATGGCCTTACTTTGCAAAATCCAACATGCAATTTTAGAATTAGTTTCTTTGGCCTTTTGACAATGATGGACAGTGCTGACGAATTCCCTCTCAGAAGCACTCTCTCTTTCCACAGCAACATTCTCTCCTGTTTCCTCAGTCACACCTTTCCCATCTCCCACAAGCCTCTTGCCTGTTGGTGTGCTTCAGGATGTGGGATTTGGCTCTTTGCTTTTCCTACATACTCTTCCTGGGCAATTGCCTTGCTTTCTCACTACATGCTGATGGTGACTCTCAAGTATATATTTATAGTCCCTCCTTAGCTCTAGCCTTATATATCCAACATTCTGTTGGATATTTCCTCTTGGATGTCCCACAATATGTCAAACACAGTGAGTCCAAAATTGAACTTACCATTTCCCCCACCTCCAAACAGGCTGTTTCCTATCCTAGTGAGTAGTGCTGCCATACACCTATTTGTCCATACCAGAAATCTGGGCCTCAGCCTTCACTCTTTTCATTCCCCAACATCCAATCAACTTCTAGGTTCGCTGGATTTTAATGCATTTATGTCTCTTGATTCCAACCACATTTCTCCACCCTCATGGTTACAACTCCTTCCAGGCCACCCTAATTTCTCATCGAGATGTTTTAGTAGCTTCCTAACTGGGCTTTCTGCCTCCAGGTTTGCTTTTCTCAAACACTCTTCCCCTATGGCAGAGACAGGTATTTCTAAACTGCAAATAAGAATTCAAAAATCCTTTGCTAACAACCACTTATGATCTTTAGGATCTGAGGCTTTATAGTGGACTAAAGCTACACTTTCACTGCAATACAATTTGATTCTGGATAAAAATCATCTCAAAAAAAATAAGCAGAAGCTAAAGGCATAGGGTTATCCTAAGGGCTGACTAATAGGAACACTACTGAAATACTTTGCTTTGGGTCAGTGGTGAAATGAGAGAGCTAATGCTGGGATTCTGATTCTGAGCTAGGATCCTTGAGTGGTGTGCTAAAGCATTTCAGGTCAGAAGTGGTCCTTGACTTCTGGCACAAAGGAAAAAAGAAGCTAATCCCCTCTATGGAGAAATGTTTCCAGTTTAGCCTCACAGAATTCCCACATATTGAAAGAAAATAATGAGCTCACAATTGAAAATCAACAAGCAAGGAATTCTCTGGCAGTTCAATGGTTAGGCCTCTGTGCTTTCGTTGCTGAGGGTCTACGCTCAATCCCTGGCTGGGAAACTAAGATCCTACAAGCCTCATAGCACAGCCAAAAAAAAGAAAAATCAACAGGCACAGTGAAAGGCAAACACCAGCAGAGTCAATAGAAACAATAAACAATAGAGTTAAACCCTAAGGATAACAAATATTAGAATAGTCAGATGACTACAGAAGAACTATACACTATATGTCTGCAGAAATAAAAGGCACAATCACAAGTGTATACAAATAACATTTAAAAGAGACAGATTTGGGGAAGAAAGAAAGCTTGCAAAAATAAAAAAATGGTTTCGGAAAGAAAGAACTTAATGAATGAGTGAGACAGCAAATTAGAGTCAAGTGAAAAGAGAATTAGTGACTTGGAAGATATACCTCTGAAGAAACTTCCGACAATTTTATGAGAGACAAGGAGACATATGAGCTAAAGAACATGGGAAACAAAAGCTCTAACCTATTTCTAATCGTAGAATCCCAGAATGAAGAAATAGACAATGAAAAGGAGGTTCTTTGAAGAGATAACCACTGTAAAACCTCTACAAATGAACATAAATCTGAAGGTCCAGGAAGAAGAATATACCTCGGTTAAATTTAAAGAAACACATGCTGTGATAGCCAGTCTACAAGACAGCCCCAGTGAGCCTCATCTCTTGGTATTCATAACGCATGTGTAGTTGTCTCGCAAGCTGCACCCAGGTTGGTCTGTGTGATCAACAGAATATAGCAGAAGCAATGGTATGTCACTTCCAAGATAAGATGATAAAAGATACTGTGGTTTCCATCTTGGTTACTCTCTCTTGGATCACTTACTCTGGAGAAAGTCAACCACCATGCCATGAGCAGCCCTATGAAGAGGCCCAGGTGATGAGAAACTGAGGCCTCCTATAAGCAATCCTGTAAGTGAGCCATTAGGAGCAGATCTTCAAGCCCTGCTCAAGCTTTCAGATGACTACAGCCCCAGCCAACAGCTTGACTGTAACCTCTTAAGAGACCATGAGTCAGAAGCACTCAGATAAACAGCTCTCAGATTCTTGACCCTCAGAAAACCTGTGTGAGACAAGAAATACTTAAGCTGCTAAACTTGGGGGTAATTTTTACACAGGGACAGGTAACTAATACACAAGCTAAGACTAAACACTTTTGCTTTTTTTCCCACTGTGCAACCCACTGCAGTGCCTGCAGCCTATAGACAGAGGCCAGGCAATGGTCTGGGGCCAGTTTGCTCTGTCATGGGATGCTATGAGAGGCCCAGGGGGTCAGCCTGCCATAAATCCAAACCCATGCCTAAGACCAAACAGTTTCAAATGACTTACAAAGAATCATTTCCATCTGATCCAGACTCTCTAACTGATTACGTTTCAAATATACCAGACTTCTTAGTCTCTGCAATGCACCATGTTCTCTGTACAGCTCACCTGACATAGCCCTGCCTGGCACATTCTTTAACATCTTCCCTACTCTCAACACATGTACTCCTTGATCTAACTTCTCCTCGTCATCAGAACACTCATAGAAATCTCATGGGACAGGGACAGGAAGGACTCTAAAGGTGGGAGAATGGAAACATTCTCAGGAAATGATACAAATGAATCTTCAGGCTAGCAACTAGCGTAATTACAAAGGAACCCTTATATTCCACACAACCTCAGGTTTAGGCAAAGCCTGGGATATGGTCAAGACTCAAATGCTGGATGGTTTCCAGGTCCTCCTAAGTCATGCCCCCTTGTTGTGGTTTCATTATGATCCTTGAATTGAAATTTCTGAACATCAGACACGCCCATTCTTGAAAGCATACTCGTAATTGTACTTAGCATACTTGCAACTGTACTCAAAGGACAAACAGAAATAATTTTTAAAACTGTCATCTGCTCTGTAGTGCAGGACAACTCCAGTCAATATTATGTTGACATTTAAGATGTGATTGTAAGTGTATTTGTGGTGTGCCTAAATATGAACATATATATACACATATGTACATGTACACATCATAAAATATTAACCACTAGTACCCTCTACTGGTGGAAATACCTTATCTGCTCATATGAATGGTCTTATTGCCCTCTAGTGACCACAACCAATAAAGAGAAAATCCAGCAGCAGATGGGAGAATCTCCTTGGCTATAATGATAGGGTTTTATGTTCTTTAAGCATCTAATTTTCTCAGATTCTGGTTTATATTACAGGGGTGCAACTCTCAAGACTCTTGGGGGAACCTCTGGGGGATTTCACACAGCTCTTGCCAGCTGTTAGCGCCAATCTGAAGCTACTCTCTCTCCTGCTTCTCATGAACAAGAGGTCAAGGGGAGGCAGAGAAGGCAATGGCTGCACGGGTGAGGGCAAGAACAGCAGCTGTGAATGACTACCCTGGACTCCCTGGGGACTTGGGAGCAGCTTGAGAAACACATGCTGGCCCTCCCTCGCATATTATTCACAGTTGTGTACTGTACTAACATGGTAATTCGATGCAGTTCCTGACTTACCTCTTAAGATAACTCCAATGCTGTAATAAGTGACGTAGCAGCAAGAGATGCTGTCATTTTGCTTTTACAAACCATGCTTTGGAAGTTACTTCTACTCAAGACAGAAAAGCCAAGATTTAAGTGACCTGTTGCCTCTTCTATGGAGTTTTTTCTGAATTCCCCAGTTGTAAGACTACTCTGTTCTCTGTGCCAGCATACACCTTGCACAGATCAGAATGGTACCACAGACATTATTCATGTTTTTATTTCTAATCTAAACTATTTTACTACTTACATTTGTCTACTTGCTGGTTTCTCCACCAAACCCTAAATTCCTTGAGGCCACAATCACGTCTTCTTCATTTTTGTACACCCAGCATCAAGCACATTCAAAACATGACCCACCGATCATGCAATAAGTACAGGAACGGAAATAAGCATTTAGAAGCTTTTATAGTAGTCTGACAAAGTCCTTCTACATCTGTTGAATCTAATTTTTTTTTAGAAATAGGGCTTGTACTCTTTATATTTTAATTTCATTTACCTGTTAATTTTTATTATACTATAAAAGTATTAGTCTACAGTCAACGGAGAATTTTTTAAAGAAAGGTCTCTCACCACAGATAGCTTGAGAAGTACTGATATACAGATAACTATGTTTGCGAGAGGGAGGAAAGAAGAAAGGAGGAGATAAAACAGAAGCACTTCTCATAAAATTCAGAAGGAACATACCTATCTTTGTTGACTTTAACACTTCTTGGGAAGGTATTTTCTTCTTTAATTCTCGTAAGGCTTCAACTAGATTCTCTTTGCTTTGATCAGGAAGCTCCAACATAGTTTTCCATCTTTTTATGTCTTCTATAACCACAACTCTCTGGGAAAAATAAAAGTCATTTGGAAAATGGAACATTTTCATTAGAAAGACATCTGCCTTCACCTGAGCTAATGGGGCTCCTACGGACATATGAATTATTGATTATGACCTGAACCAAAGCGCAGTATGTATGATAGCCCCAAATGATGGGTAATTGCTTAAAAGCAGCCCCTGCTTACTGCAAATCAGGAAGAGAGTTACATCTATTAGGAAAAGTGCAAGTTTTAATCTTACCACGTCAGACACCACTGGGCACTTAGCATTGAAAGGCAAAAAGGAGGACAAAGAAAAGAAAAACGATGCTGAGGTGAACCAACCCTATAGCTCACTTAAGTGTCTTAATCCATAGCGGAGGACAGACAGCAGAGAAGTCAGAAAGACATAGTTATTTCAACAATAAAAAGCACACTTCAACAGCTCCCTACTTCCTAGACTGTAAAACTCAAACCTTCTCTTGTATGAAGAATTTTTAAAACTTCAAACACAAAGTTACTCACCGCTTATAATGAAAAAGTTACATTTTGCCATTTCACATAAAACAATAAAACACTGTAAAGTTCAAGTCTCCTTACACCCTTCACCCCTTAATCCCTTCCTTCCATTTCTAGAAAAAACTACCATCTTAAAGTTGACACGAATCTTTCCATTAAGTGTAAAATATTAACAAGGAATCCAGGTGAAAGGGATGAGGAATGTCTTTGTACTATGTTGCATTTAAAATTATTTCCACTAATAATTTTTAAAAATAAACTGGGAGACAAAAAATAAAGTTGCTTTTATAATTACAAAAATTTTTTGTTTCTTGTTTTGTATCATTATACCTTGGGGTGGTGGGCCAGTTAGGGTCTGGGAAGGGGCACAGGGGCTTCTGGTACATGTCCTGTTTCTTGATCTGGATACTGATGACACAAATGTGTTCTGTGAAAATCTTTAAGATGTACACTCATGATTTGTCTACTTTTCTACATGCATGTGATAATTCAATAAAAAGAAACCCTCAAAAGTCTTCATTTACCCCCCTGGGCAGGGTCTAACATAGCTGCCTGTGCTGGGAGAAAGGGATGTCTGGGGACCTCTCTATTTCCCCACCTTTGCTTCTCCTCCTTCCCCAGCTGCTTGTTTGCTTTAGTCTCTGATCCTTCCAGGTTTGAAACTGGGAAAAGGAGGAACAGTAACAGACAGGAAAAGCCTTACTTCTGGTTGTGGTGCGATGCGATGCTCACCAGTTTTCAGTACTCTCTAGACTTGGCAGATAGTCAAAAGCTGTCTCATGAGCTGTTTCTGTGGTTCCATGGCGGCTCCCAGGGTTGAGCTCTGACCTGTAGTGTTCCCACAGCACTGGCAAGGTCTCTCCCAGCCAGCCACATACAGGTCCACCGTAAGTCTCTAGCTTCTGGCAACCAGCTTCATACATTCTCTGAAGGGGTCCCATTACCCTTCCAAGGGTTCTTGTGAACCAAGCCCCTTTAATTCAACTCCAGGTTAACCAGTATTTTCTCGGCTATGCCCCCATCTTTGCCCTGAAAAACTCTGAGCATAACAGCCTTCCAAATGCAACCACTTCCCTTTCAGTGGCATCAGTAAAAACCCTCTGGTTTTAGACTTTCCCTGGCACAGGTCTGGTCTCTGTCTACCAACTCCAGGAACTGAGGTCAAGTTCTCCAAAAGAAAATACCACAGCTGTCCCATTTTATCCAAAGGACTTTTCATGCCTTTCTTTCTTTGCCTTCAACTTTCCTTATTACCTAAGATAGGTGATAGGTTCAGGAGTCCAAAACTGGTCTTCACATACTGCCTTCACAAGTTCTGCAGGTGGTCTAGAACAACTTTGGGGAACACCACTTTATACCTAATGTTTTGTTCTCAAGGCTTCCCAGGTGACGCTAGTAGTAAAGAACCCACCTGCTAGTGCAGGAGATGTAAGAGACATGGGTTCGATCCCTGGGTCAGGAAGATCCCCTGGAGGAGGGCAAGGCAACCCACTCCAGTATTCTTGCCTGGAGAATCCCATGGACATAGGAGCTCGGCAGACTACAGTCCATGGGGTTGCAAAGAGTCAGACATGAATGAAGCAACTTGGCATGCACACATGCACACTTCGTTTTCAGTCCTTAGGAGCCCTAACCAAAATTGAGACAGAGTGCTTTTCTATGACCTGTTACAATATAAAATAACATTGGTGTTACATGGCATGAAAGACAAATAAATGAAGCTAGGTAAGGGATATTTTCGGAGAAGGCAATGGCAACCCACTCCAGTGCTCTAGCTTGGAAAATGCCATGGACAGAGAAGCCTGGTAGGAGTCCACGGGGTCGCAAAGACTGGACACAACTGAGCGACTTCACTTTCACTTTTCACTTTCATGCATTGGAGAAGGAAATGGCAACCCACTCCACTGTTCTTGCCTGGAGAATCCCATGGACAGTGGAGCCTGGTGGGCTGCCGTCTATGGGGTCGCACAGAGTCGGACACACCTGAAGTGACTTAGCAGCAGCAGCAGCAGCAAGGGATATTTTCAGTAGGAAGTAGACATAAATATCATATTACGCAACTTGCACTTCTCATTCAATATAGTTTGACTTACCCATACTGATGTGTATAAACCCAGTTGATCCATTTTGATAGTATTGAATATTATTCCATAATTTTTATATACAATGTCTCAGAATATTAAAATCTATTCCCCTAATGCATATTTAGCATTTTCTCCCCCTCATATTCTTCCTATTATAAACACTGCTTCAGTGAACTCCTGCCTATTATATATTCGTATGTCTTCTATCCTTTACTTTCAACTTTTCTGGGTCATGCTTTAATAACTTATGGCTGCTTTATTTTGCTCCTCCTTCCCCATCCAATCTGAAAATTTCTATTTTTTGATAGGCATGTTTAATCCGTTTGCATTTATCATCATTACCGACAGCTACCGGACACACTTTCTCTTTGCCTTTCTTCTCCCTTTCTTGCCTCTCATCTCACAGCCTGAGCTTTCTTTAGCCTTGCTCCTCCTCTCATGGCTTGGGAGTTACACACTCCATTTCTATCATTTCAGCGTTTGTCCCCACAATTTTTAAGATGCTCAAGGAAATCTATACCAAGTCTCTGCATTATGGAAAACTCCTGTTAGAAACATATATGGCCTCTCTGCCTGTCCTTCAAGTCTCTTAACTTTTCTGCCATATTTCTATTTCTGTGGGATGCATTCTAGTAATTTCCTTGGGTTGCTAAGAGTCCTGCACAACTGAGCGAATTCACTTTCACTTTTCACTTTCATGCACTGGAGAAGGAAATGGCAACCCACTCCAGTGTTCTTGCCTGGAGAATCCCAGGGACGGGGGACCCTGGTGGACTGCTGTCTATGGGGTCGCACAGAGTCGGACATGACTGAAGTGACTTAGCAGCAGCAACAGCAGCTTTCAATTTGGGCTTCCCTGGTAGCTTAGATGGTAAAGAATCTACCTGCAATGCAGGAGACCCAGGTTCAATCTCTGGGTTGAGAAGATCCCCTGGAAAAGAGAATGGCTACTCCAGTATTCTTGCCTGGAGAATTTCATGGACAGGGGAGTTTGACGGGCTACAGTCCATGGGGTCGCAAAGAGTCAGACATGACTGAGTGATTAATACTTTCACTTTTTTCAGCTTTCAATTCAGTATTTCTCTCCACAGCTATGACTTTACTTTTAAGCTGTCCAATGTACTTGTCAACAAATATGCTTTTTCACTGGACAAATTCTGTTTTTTTCCCCCCTCTAATTCTGCCCTTTTTTTTTCATACTATCCTATCCTTACCATTTCTATTCCTTTCTTTATCTCTGTGAATATTTTTAACACATTTAAGATCTCTTTCAGACTGTTACGTTTCCTGGAGTAGAAATTCTACTACTTAAATCTACCTGCTCATTCTCCCTCCTGGTAATTTATTTTACTGTAAGTTTTGACCATGAGTACATTTTTAATGTTTTCCATGGGAATCCTATGTACTCTAGGCTTAGAAGTGTCTTAACATGGAAATCTCACCTTTGCCTTTGCCAAGCTCCTTGGATTTCCCTGGTTCTGGACCAGTTTTTATGTTAATTTTTCAGCTTTGTAGATAGTATGAAGTTAAATACACACACACACAGTAATAAGCGTGAGGTTCTAGTTTATTATGGGGTCAACTTTTTTTGAACCCAAACCCTGACATGATACAATCTTCATGCTGATTCCTTAGACTGGTGGATGGAATTTTTCTAGTTCATTTTTCAAAAATATGGTAGCCCTATGTTGACTTCCACCTCCTTATCTGCTATCCTCATACTGGCCCTAAAATCCCAGCCCCCAAACTCTGTACCTGGTTTCCATAAAACTATACAGAAGCATACCTTGTTTTATTGCACTTCACTTTACTGCACTTTGCAGATATTGCTTTCTTTTTTTTTTTTAACAAATTGAAGTTTGTGGCAACCCTGCATTGAGCAAGCCTACAGATACTATTTTTTCCAACAGATGCTCACTTCGTGTCTGTCATATTTAGATAATTCCTGCAACGTTTCACACTTTTTCCATTATTATTATATTTATTATGACCTGTGATCAATGACCTTTGATGTTACTATTTTAATTGTTTTGGGGGGTGCCATAAACCATGCCCATATAAGACAGCAAACTTAGCTGATAAACATTTTGAGTGCTCCACCAACCAGTCATTTCCCCATTTCTGTCTGCTCCTCGGGCTTCCCTATTCCCTGAGACCCCGCAACATTGAAATTAGGTTAATTAACAGCCCTACAATGGCCTCTAAGTGTTCAAGTGAAAGGAAGAGTAGCTTGACCCTCACTTAAAGTCAAAAGCTAGAAATGATTAAGCTTAGTGAGGAAAATATGTTGAAAACCAAGACAGGCCAAAAGCTAGGTATTCTGCATCAAATAGTTAACCAAGTCATAAATTCGAGGGGAAAGTTCCTGATGGAAATTAAAAGTGCTGCTCCAGTGAACACACAAATGATAAGAAAGCAGAACAGACTTAATGCTGATGTGATAACATTTGAGTGGTTTGCGTAGATCAAACTAACTACAACAGTCCGATAAGCCAAAGCCTACTCTGGAGCAAGGCCCTACTGCTCTTCAAGTCTAGGAAGGCTGAGAGGTGAGGAAACTGCCGAAGAAAAGTCTGAAGCTAGCAGAGGTTGGTTGATGAGGTTTAGGGGAAGAAGCTGTTTACATAACACACAAGTGCAAAGTAAAGCAGCAAGTGCTAAGGTAGAAGCTGCAGCAAGCTATCCAGAGGATCTATCTAAGATAAGCAATGAACACTAAACAACAGATTCTCAATGTAGATAGAATAGTCTCATACTGGAAGAGATGACATCTAGAACTTGCATAGCTAGAGAGGAGACGTCAATGCCTAACTTCAAAGTTTCAAAGGACTGGTTGACTCTCAGGGACTAACGCAGCTGGCGACTTAAAGTAGAAGCCAATGCTCACTCGTCATTTTGAAAATCCTTGGGCCCTTAATTATGCAAATTACTCTTCCTGGGCTCTATAAATGTAACAAAGCCTAGATGACAGCATACTTGTTTACAACATGACTTACCGAATAGTTTAGGCCCACTGTCAAGACCTGTTACTCAGAAAAAAAGATTCCTTTCAAAATATCACTACTCATTCACTAATGAACCTGTTCACTCAAGAGCTCTGACAGAGACGTACAATGAAACTAATGTTGTTTTCCTGCCTGCTAACACAACATCCATTCTGTTGCAAGGAGTAATTTTGACTTTCAAGTCCTAGAAATATATTTCTAGGATACATACATAGAGAAATACATTAGAGATACATTTCATAAGGCTATAGCTACCATAGATAGTGATTTTTCTGGTGCAAAGTAAATTGAAAATCTTCTGGAAAGAATTCACCATTCCAGATGCAATTAAGAATAGTCATGATTCATGAGATTAAGTCAAAATATCAACATTAACTGGAGTCTGGAAAAAGTTGATTCCAAACTTTATGAATGACTTTGAGGGGTTCTAAACTTCAGTGAAAGAAGCAACTGCAGATGTGGTGGAACATGCAAGAGAACTAGAATTATGAGTGGAGCTGAGGATATGACTGAATTGCTGTAATCCCATGATTAAACTTTAATAGATAAGGAGTTACTTCTTATGGATAAGCAACGAAGCTTTCTTGAGATGGAATCTACTCCTGGTGAAGATGCTGTGAAGTCTGTTGAAATGACAAGGAAGGATGTAGAATATCACATAAACTTAGCTGATAAAGCAGCAGCAGAATCTGGTAGGATTGACTTCAATTTTGAAAGTTCTACTGTGAGTAAAATGCTATCAAACAGCATTTGCACACTATAGAGAATCATTCATGAAAGGAAGGGTCAATTGATATGGCAAACTTCACTGTTTTAAGAAACTGCCACAGCCACCCTAACCTTTAGCAACCACCATCCTCATCAGTTAGCAGCCATCAACATCTAGGCAAGACCCTCCAAAAGGCAAGACCCAGCAAAAAGATTCCAACTTACTGAAGGCTCAGATGATGGTTAGCATGTTTTAGCAATAAAATATTTTTAAATTAAGGTACGTACATGTTTTTAAATATAATGCCATTGTACACTTAACACATTATACAGTATAGTTCAAACATAACTTTTATATTAACTGGGAAACCAAAAAAATTCACTTTATTGCAGTGGTCTGGAACCAACCCTGAAATATCTCTAAGGTATGCCTTCAGCTCCCACTTATAGCTCTGCATTTGGATTTCCTCTCTCTTCCTGGCACCTGAGGGTTTCTCTTTTTTCTTTTCAAGCTCAGCTCTGTTCTGGAGACATTTTGCTGGTGGTTTTTTTTTTTTTTTTTTTTTTTGGTCGCACAATGTGGCATGCGTGATCTTAGTTCCTAATTAGGGATCAAACCCGGGCCCCTACAATAGAGTCTTAATTGCTGTACTGCCAGGGTAATTTCTGTATTGGAGATTTTTTACTGAGCATTTCTACATGGCTGGAATGAGGTTGGGGGTTCCACATCAGATTATTTCAACATACGGAACTAGAGACGTTTAAGCTCTTTAGCATGGCATAAAAGGCCTTACATGACCTGGCTCTTGACATCCTTTTCAGCCTCACCATTGGCTCAACATATATCAAACAATTTGAAACTGCCTAAACCAATCACAGTATTTGACATCCTCTGCCTGGGATGCTCTTTCTCTGCCTGAATCACACAATAAACATCTGTTTATTCTTAAAGACATTAAAGAATCAACTACTATACAGACTTTCTTGCCTCTCTCCAACCACATTTAACCAAACTCCCATGGAATCTGCAAAGACATCAATTACTGCATATGTGCTTTCTGCAAATAGTTATCTACAAGGCTGTCTTCTCCACTAGACTATGAACACATTGAGGGCCAGAACAATTTCTTATTTCTCTATCCCCAATGCACAGTAGATATAAGAAGAAGTGAAGTTGCTTAGTCATGTCCAACTCTTTGCGACCCCATGGACTGTAGCCCACCAGGCTCCTCCATCTGTGGAATTTTCTAGGCAAGAGTACTGGAGTGGGTTGCCATTTCCTTCTCCAGGGGATCAGCACATGTAACTGAACAGTTATTTCTACCCTCAAGGACTAACTATAGTAGTCTTCAGATCTGAGATATTAGACCAAAAATAGAAAAATATAGCAATTAGTTCCAGAGAAGAATTCCACATACTTACAAAGAATGTTTCTCTATTTCTGTCCAAATATGAGCCCCAAAATAGATACTGCAAGTTCTTATCTGAAATATTTAGAGGAAAAAAGGGAAGTGGACATGAAATATCAATGGGAAAGCTACTATGAGTAGTGGAATGGTTACTGCCAGAAAGAAAAGGTGCTTCCAAAATCCCATTTGGTCCTATAGTTGTGGATGGCTGAAATATAAGGTTTGATAAAACCAAGGAGGGAAAATGCTTCGCTCATAAGCAATAACATGGGCACCATTCCACTGGTGGGGGCAGGGACAATACTGGCTAGTCAATCCTACAAAGGGAGTGAAGACTTACAGAGCATTCTTAAACGCAGAACCTAAAATAATAGGCATATTTCAGACTCTTTCAATTTAAAAAATCTCCTATTGCAACCAACAGAAAAAATCACTTTCCCTTAGGGAGTAAGAAGAGATTAACCAAATTAACCTTTACTATTCAAATGCACACCACATGAGCTCTATTGAGTAGCACTTTCATTGAATGTGATAAGGCTAAGGCAAAATTACTTCTAATATGCTGATAACAGAAGTACAATGGTCCTAATATCCCAATATTTTTATACCTCCTTTGCTGGCATTCAGAAACCTCCAACTTTTTTTAGTTCTCCCTATAGGAGGCAGACTGTGGAACCAGATTGTCTAGTTCAAATCCCAGCTCTACCACTGAGAGCTTCATGACTCTAGACAAGCTACTTAATCTCTCTGTGCCTTAGATTTTTTTTAATCTGTAAAATATAAATGATAAAAGCATCCATTTCACAGTGCTATTATTAGAATTTAGAGTTATTATGTGTAAAGCACTTAGCACAATGCCTGGCCCATAGAAACAGGCTCAATAAATGTAAGCCGTAATCATTACTATTATCATCACATCACCACCATCATTCTCAGCTCTAGCTTTACTACACAGCCTCTTTTTTTTTCCATATAAGAAAAGAGAGAACTACTTACTAGTTTTTATTTTGTGCCAGGCACAATGCTTAGCCCTTTCAACATGCATTTATTTATTTAGCCCTCATAACAACCCTGCAGGTGAGACAGTATTTTTGATGTTACTGATAAGGAAATTGAGGCTTGAACATTCAGCAAATTCTTAGCATTAAAACATAATGATGGTGTGTGGGAAGAGTCACTTGGCAAAACGTGGATCTAGCTAACTCTCTAGAATTCAAATTTAACTTGTTTTTAATTTGTACTGTGCACACAGGAAAGTAAGCATACGTGCATGCATAAAGGAAAGGGAACAGTAGGTACAACTTACTGAATGGCTAGATATCACTAACTTCCCTCTACCTAGCCAAATCTTTCCATCTATTTAAGACTCTAACCCCTAAAACAGACACTGAGCTCTCTCCTAACTCTTGACCCTTATTGTCTAAACAACAATTTTGTAATGGAGCACATATGATTTTGTATCATTACTTTTTAATTTCTTACGATGTCCTAAGAAGTTCCATAAAGGCTCACATACTTTTACCTTAAAATTTTCTTATGTTCTTTAGAGTACCTAGCATAGAACTGAGTATAAAGCTGTTTCACAATAGCATTTGTGGAGTAGCTTACTATCCAGACCCAGCAAGAACATCCCCAAATAATGATGATTATTGTTTACTCAATGAATTTTTACATACAGTGTAGAGGCCCTGTGTTAGGGCTTAGAGCAGAACCAGAACACAGTAAGATACTTCAGTCCCAGTCCTAATAGTTCATAATAGACTGGGGAAACTACAGGTAATCAGGCAATTACAATACAGTAAGGTAAGTGCTAAAACAGATATTTGAACCAAGTGCTAAGAGAATATCAAAGAGGGAAAGATTAACTCCCCAGAAAGCATTTCCGCATTCACTTTTTTAACAAGTATTTACTAACCACTTAATATGTACTGAACGCTGTCTTAGGTCCAAGGGTAAGAGGTAAATAAAATGTCCAAGGCCCCTGTATTTATGAAGCTTATAATCTAAGATTCACTTGAGTGGGCTGACAAATGAGTAGGAATTCACTCTGTAAAAGATGCAGGAAAGGGGATCAGCATCAAGTCAAAGCCCTGGAGACATGAAAGAGAGGAACTAAGAAAAAGAAGAGCAAGAAATGAGGCGTGGCTGGAATGCATTCCTGTTAAAGGGGAGCTATAAGGGATAGGTGAGATGGCACCTCAGACAGAACAGAAGAGAAAGGGTTTCATATGCCAAGTCCAGGCTTTTAAAGTTTTAGCTCATTTGGTCGTTCAGAAAAATGCACCATGGCCTTCTATATGCCAAGTCCCATGACAGCTACTGGGGCCACAAAAACATTAAGACATAGTCTTTCCAGATGCGGAGTATACCAGGACACATGCATGGAAAGGAACACGTTTCCATCACAATACTGTAAAGTAATTATCCTCGAATTTAAAAAAGAAAAACACCTTTTAAAAAGCACGAGAAGTGCGCTAATGGGGCACGTTAAGAAAAGGGATAGCTTAGAGAAGGGAGTCATATTGGCTCTGTATTTGGGGGACAGAGGGTGGCTAGGAAAGACCTTCTAATAGAGGAGACTCTTTACTAGGTCACGGGGACAAAGGATTTCATAAAGTAGCTGATAACAACAAATACTTACATATTACTTAGTACTAGCCAGGTTCTGCTCCAACCACTTTACATATATTGACACATTCAAACTTTGCAACGAGCTTATTAAGTAGATGGGGCTTCCCTGATAGCTCAGTTGGTAAAGAATACACCTGCAATCCAGGAGACCCCGGTTTGATTCTTGGATCGGGAAACTCCGCTGGAGAAGGGATAGGCTACCCACTCAAGTATCCTTGGGCTTCTGTTGCGGTTCAGCTGGTAAAGAATCTTTCTGCAATGCGGGAGACCTGGGTTTGATTCCTGGGTTGGGAAGATTCCTTGGAGAAGGGACAGGCTATTGACTCTGGTATTCCGACCTGGAGAATTCCAAGGACTGTATAGCCCATGGGGTTGCAGAGTCGGACACAACTGAGCAAATTTCACTTCAGTTCAGTTGCACCCGACTCTTTGTGATCCCATGGACTGCAGCGTGCCAGGCTTCCCTGTCCATCACCAACTGCCAGAGCTTACTCAAACTCATGTCCATCGAGCCGGTGATACCATCCAGCCATCTCTTCTTCTGTCATCCCCCTCTCCTCCCGCCTTCAATCTTTCCTAGCATCAGGGTCTATTCAAATGAGCTCTTCCCATCAGGTGGCCAAAGTATTAGAGTTTCAGCTTCAGCATCAGTCCTTCCAATGAGTATTCAGGACTGATTTCCTTTAGGATAGACAGCTTGGATCTCCTTGCAGTCCAAGGGACTCTCAAGAGTCTTCTCCGACACCACAGTTCAAAGCATCAATTCTTTCAGTTCAGCTCTCTTTATAGTCCAACTCTCACATTCATACACGACCACAGGAAAAACCATAGCCTTGACTAGACAGACCTCTGTGGACAAAGTAATGTCTCTGCTTTTGAATATGCTATCTAAGTTGGTCATAACTTTTCTTCCAAGGAGTAAGCGTCTTTTAATCTCATGGCTGCAGTCACCATCTGCAGTGATTTTGGATCCCAAAAAAATAAAGTCTGACACCGTTTCCGCATCTATTTCCCATGAAATGATGGGACCAGATGCCATGATCTTTGTTTTCTAAATGTTGAGCTTTAAGCCAACTTTTTCACTCTCCTCTTTCACTTTCATCAAGAGGCTTTTTAGTTCCTCTTCACTTTCTGCCATAAGGGTGGTGTCATCTGCATATCTGAGGTTATTGAGATTTCTCCCGGCAACCTTGATTCCAGCTTGTGCTTCTTCCAGTCCAGCATTTCTCATGATGTACTCTGCATAGAAGTTAAATAAGCAGGGGGACAATATACAGCCTTGACATACTCCTTTTCCTATTTGGAACCAGTCTGTTGTTCCATGTCCAGTTCTAACTGTTGCTTCCTGACCTGCATACAGATTTCTCAAGAGGCAGGTCAGGTGGTCTGCTATTCCCATCTCTTTCAGAATTTTCTAGTTTATTGTGATCCACACAGTCAAAGGCTTTGGCATACTCAATAAAGCAGAAATAGATGTTTTTCTGGAACTCTCTTGCTTTTTCGATGATCCAGAAGATGTTGGCAATTTGATCTCTGGTTCCTCTGCCTTTTCTAAAACCAGCTTGAACATCTGGAAGTTCACAGTTCACATATTGCTGAAGATCTCTAGTCTTTCCCATTCTATTGTTTTCCTCTATTTCTTTGCATTGATCACTGAGGAAGGCTTTCTTGTCTCTCCTTGCTATTCCTTGGGACTCTGCATTCAAATGGGTATATCTTTCCTTTTCTCCTTTGTCTTTCGCTTCTCTTCTTTTCTCAGATAACCATTTTGCCTTTTTGCATTTCTTTTTCTTGGGGATGGTCTCGATCCCTGCCTCCTATACAATGTCACGAACCTCCGTCCATAGTTCTTCAGGCAATCTATCAGAATCTAATCCCTTGAATCTATTTGTCACTTCCACTGTATAATCCTAAAGGATTTGATTTAGGTCATACCCGAATGATCTAGTGGTTTTCCCTATTTTCTTCAATTGAAGTCTGAATTTGGCAATAAGGAGTTCATCATCTGAGCCACAGTCAGCTCCCGGTCTTGTTTTTGCTGATTGTATAGAGCTTCTCCATCTTTGGTTGCAAAGAATATAATCAGTCTGATTTTGGTATTGACCATCTGGTGATGTCCATGTGTAGAGTCTTCTCTTGTGTTGCTGGAAGAGGGTGTTTGCTATGACCAGTGCATTCTCTTGGCAAAAATCTGTTAGCCTTTGCCCTGCTTCGTTTTGTACTCCAAGGCCAAATTTGCCTGTTACTCCAGGTATCTCTTGAGTTCCTACTTGTGCATTCCATTCCCCTATGATGAAAAGGACATCTTTTTGGGGTGTTAGTTCTAGAAGGTGTTGTAGGTCTTCACAGAACCATTCAACTTCAGCTTCTTAGGCATTACTGGTCAGGGCACAGACTTGGATTACTATGATACTGAATGGTTTGCCTTGGAAACAAAGAGATCATTCTGTCATTTTTGAGTTTGCATCCGAGTACTGCATTTCAGACTGCTTTGTAAAAGGAGTACGTCAAGGCTGTATACTGTCACCCTGCTTGTTTAACTTCTATGCAGAGTACATCATGAGAAACGCTGGACTGGAAGAAGCACAAGCTGGAATCAAGATTGCTGGGAGAAATATCAATAACCTCAGATATGCAGATGACACCACCCTTATGGCAGAAAGTGAAGAGGAACTAAAAGCCTCTTGATGAAAGTGAAAGAGGAAAGCGAAAAAGTTGGCTTAAAGCTCAACATTCGGAAAACGAAGATCATGTCATCCGGTCCCATCACTTCATGGGAAATAGATGGGGAAACAGTGGAAAAAGTGTCAGACTTTATTTTGGGGGGCTCCAAAATCAGTGCAGATGGTGACTGCAGCCATGAAATTAAAAGACGCTTACTCCTTGGAAGAAAAGTTATGACCAACCTAGATAGTGTATTCAAAAGCAGAGACATTACTTTGCCGACTAAGGTCCATCTAGTCAAGGCTATGGTTTTTCCTGTGGTCACGTATGGATGTGAGAGTTGGACTGTGAAGAAGGCTGAGCGCTGAAGAATTGATGCTTTTGAACTGTGGTGCTGGAGAAGACTCTTGAGAGTCCCTTGGACTGCAAGGAGATCCAACCACTCCATTCTGAAGGAGATCAGCCCTGGGATTTCTTTGAAAGGAATGATGCTAAAGCTGAAACTCCAGTACTTTGGCCACCTCATGTGAAGAGTTGACTCATTGGAAAAGACTCTGATGCTGGGAAGGATTGGGGGCAGGAGGAGAAGGGGGCAGGAGGAGAAGGGGACGACAGAGGATGAGATGGCTGGATGGCATCACGGACTCGATGAACGTGAGTCTGAGTGAACTCCGGGAGATGGTGATGGACAGGGAGGCCTGGCGTGCTGCAATTCATGGGGTCGCAAAGAGTCGGACACGACTGAGCGACTGAACTGATGGCTACTCCATTTCTTCTAAGGGATTCTTGCCCACGGTAGTAGATATAATGGTCATCTGAGTTAAATTCACCCATCCCAGGCCATTTTAGTTTGCTGATTCCTAAAATGTTGATGTTCACTCTTGCCATCTCCTATCTGACCCACTTCCAATTTGCCTTGATTCATGGACCTAACATTCCAGGTTCCTATGCAATATTGCTCTTTACAGCATCAGACTTTACTTCCATCACCAGTCACATTCACAACTGGGTGTTGTTTTTGGTTTGGCTCCATCTCTCCATTCTTTCTGGAGTTATTTCTCCACTGACCTCCAGGAGCATATTGGGCACCTACAGTACTGGAGAGTTCATCTCTGTGTCCTATCTTTTTGCCTTTTCATACTGTTCATGGGGTTCTCAAGGCAGGAATACTGAAGTGGTTTGCCATTCCCTTCTCCAGTGGACCACATTTTGTCAGAACTCTCCACCATGAGCTGTCCATCTTGGGTGGCCCTACACGGCATGACTCATAGTTTCACTGAGTTAGACAAGGCTGTGGTCCATGTGATCAGATTGGTTAGTCTTCTGTGAAATTGATTTTCATTCTGTCTGCCCTCTGATGGAGAAGGATAAGAGGCTTATTTTAGGTTATAAAATAATGGCTAGAATTCCCTGTGCTATACAGTATATCCTAGTTGCTTATCTATTTATTTGGGCTTCTCTGGTGGCTCAGCTGGTAAAGAATCTGCCTGAAATGCGGGTAATCTGGGTTTGATCCCTGGGTTGGGAAGATGCCCTGGAGAAGGGAATGGCTACTCACTCCAGTATTCTGGCATGGAGAATTCCATATAGATTATTATAAAATAAAATAGTGACTTTCACTTCATACTTCATTTATTAAATAGATATTATTATTAATCCAATTTTACAGATAAGGAAAGACACAGAGATTAACTTGCCCAAGGTCACACAAGTAGTTTAAGCGGCAGAGCTGGAATTTAAACACAGGCAGTTTGGCTCCAGAGTCTGTGTTAATTACCACACCATACTGACTCTAAGACAAGAGAAAAAAGCCATTCAAGGAAAACAGAACAGCATATGCAAAGGTGTAGAGGTATGAAAGAACACATCTTTGAGAAATTGTGAGTGGCTGACACTGGACGGAAGGTAAATAAGAAGAGCAGCAGGGCAGGCAGGTACCAGGTCACAGAGAGCCTTTGGGGTCACGCAAAGAAATGTCTTTATCAAAAGGTAGTTTAAAAGCACTGAAGGAAGGGTTTCCTTTGGCAAGGAGGTGACCTGAGTAGATTTTTTTTTTTAAGCCTTATTTCTCTGACTTCAGTGTGGAGGTTGGAATGATAGGGGATGCCAAAGTCAGGGAGACAAAGTTAACAGACCACCGAACTGCTCTAAATTCAAAAAGATTTTGAAATTCAGAGAGAGAGATGTAAGGGCAGGAAGGATTTTTAGGAGACAAAATTGAAAATTGGATATAAAGAAGAAGAATTAAGGGTGGTTTCTAAATTTGTAGTCCCCGTTACTTGGTATATGGATAAAATAAATACGGGAGGTTTGGAAGAAAAGCCACTGCATTGAAGGAGAATGTTACTTCATATGCCTGTTGTTTATTCTGACTCCACAATCTTCACATGACATATTCTCATCATCACACACAGTGATTCTCAACTGGGGCCCACCTGGGGACACCAAGGGCAGAAGGGACAGGTGAAGGTATATTAGAATCTGGGTGTTTGTATGTTGAGTGTACATGTAGGTCAATTACTACTATCCCTTTTTTCCTTCCAGACAGTCTGATACCACAGTCCTGCCCACCACTGTCTCTGAGAACTACATACAGTAGTGACTATATACAATATACAGTCTACAATTATTTGTGGATACTCTGACCAAACAGTTGCAACACTTCAACGTGTTCTAGGAATTCACAAAACTTCAAAACTCAGGGAGATTTTAAAGATCATCTTGAGCTTAGTAGGTCTCAACTAAGAGCTATTTGTAAATACGTGAGGGCATTTTCAGTCATCACAGTGGGAGGTGCTACTGGCATTTAGTGTCTGAGGGCCTGAGATGCTCAACTTTGTAAAACTCACAGGACGGTTTCAAATGATGAAGAATTATATTGCCCGAAAGGACAACAGTGTTTGTTTGAAGAAACTCTGACATAGGCCAACAGAACCCAGGGTCTTTGTTTACACTTCCCTATATTGCTTTCTAATCTGGGTCTGGTAAACCTGTGGTATATCTAGAAGTCCAATGGAGTACTTAAGTCAAGTACTCAGAAGGCCCTCCACACCATCACAGTCTTTGTAAATTTTTCTCTAGCCCCTGATCCCCCTCTCTTCAGAGACCTAGGCCAGAGGTGCAAGTTTGGCAGTCATCAGCATGGCAAGCCTTAAGATGAATAAGATTACCCTGGCCAAATACATAAAATGTGACAAAGCTCTGCAGAGCACAAACATTAGCAGTCTAATGGAGAAAAGAGGAAGCAATAAAGGAAATCAGACAGAAAAAGTCTGTAATGTAGAAGGAGAGGTTCCAGATGACAAAGGGAACTAATTGCAAGCAGTTTTCTGCTTGTTTTTAGTGAAGTAACTTGTTGTTCACTCGCTAAACCGTGTCCAACTCTTTGCGACCCCATGAACTGCAGCACTCCAGGCTCGCCTGTCCTTCACTATTAAGTGAAGCAATAATTACCATTAATTACATTACATTCATTGATTCACTGTTAGTTGTTTATACTGTATTCATGATGCCTTGCCTCTTCCTTGCCAACATAAGTCAGACAGTTTGAGGCTGCAAAGAGTCCAGTTTAACAGTCTCTTTTTCAGTCTTAGATGTGGCTATGAAGGCCACGTGATACAGTTCCAGTCAATATGCTATGAGGGGTGGTATCATCATCCAATCTTACTGAGTTTGTACAGGGTACACAAATCATATTTGGTACTTGAACATTCCATTTAATAGACAAGAACATCTTGCAAAAGAAGAATAATTTCAGAGGATATATCCTACCAGTTAGTGAAACATACCACAAAGCTAAAGTAATTAGAAGGGTGTAACAAAGGTCCAGAAATTGATAGTGTATGGGGGAAACAAATTTGGAGCAGTCAGGAGCACGGTGGGGAGGAAGCACAAAAATAAGGAATTCATAGGTCTTCCACAGTAGAACTCCTCCAGACCTCCTTGCCATCCCAGTCCTTTGCACATTTTCTCCACTCCCAGATCCCCTCTCACCTTCAGAGATTCAATGGTGGCCTGCTTGTAAATCTTTCCTCCAGGATCTTTCTTCTGAGGACTATTCTGGATTCTGGGTGTTCGAATGACGAATTTATCCATTCCTAGGGGACTCCAACTACCTTCACGTGCTTTACCGTGTTCTGCTCAACAAAGAAGGCAGGTTCTAAAATGTCACCAGAACTTCAGTGATGTGTGCTCCCTAAAGTGACATAATTGGGTCCTACATACTCTGGAAGCATTCTTGAATTATTAGGACTCTTGGATGGAATTTAAAATAAGATTTCCTCTTAAAAATCTTCCTAAAAACTGAAAATTGTATACAATGACCGGTCTACTTCCTGAATTAAGAGGTACCTAGTGCACACTGTAAGGGGGCTCTTCCATCTTAGGTTGCGTTGTGGTAGGGTTAGCTTTCCCCCAGGTTCAGTGAAGCTCTCTTAACAAATACCCTACCATAGCCACAACCCCAAGTGTTCCTCTTGTAACCAATATTCAACAACCTCCTCCAGATGTCAGCAGGGTCCTCACAACAACCAGTCATCTCCAGGAAATGCTCCACGGTCAAAGGACCCTAAAGACTGTCCTGCTCTAATCCCATAGCAACGGGAACCACCACCTTCCTCTGCCTTCAGCACTCAGGAGCCCGGGAAGGGAAAGGCTAACGATGGCACGTGAGACCCACCAGGAAAAGCAGCCCTGCCAAGCAGCTGGGCCTCTCCGGCACGCACCCTCTGAGGGCCCCAAGCCTGGGCCTTATGGGGTCGGAACACCTTTCAGGGCTGGCAGTTTCTCGGTAAAAGCTCCGCCAGCCAGCTGAAGTCCAAGGCCAATCAGCGGAGGTTGGGGGGAGGGGGGACGGCTCGAACCAAACCACATTCCCCAGAATACACCGCGAATGGGCAGGCTCGGGAGCGCCTAGGGCAGCTGGTAGTTCCCCGAGACCAAGTTCCCCAACCACCGTGCGCCTCCCGCTTGAAGAGAACTACATGCCCCAGCATGCCTCGCAGAGGGAGGAGTCGTTTCGCTCTAGTACTCGCGATGTTTGGATCCACTTCCTCTCGCCAACCTAGAAGTTCGTAGACCTAGAGGTGGGGCGGGAGGCGGCAGTTTCGGACGGGTCAGGGCGGAGCTGAGAAGACTACAGAGGCGGAAGCAGCGGCCCGCGGGGCGGGGAAGGGGCTGGTCCCGGAAGGAGGAGGAAACCTTGAAAAGAAAACAGCAACAAGCTGTGCTGCTGTGACAGAGGCAAACAAAATGGCGGTGCCGAAGGGGACCCTATGGCTCAGGGCCCAACTGGGGATCCCGCCGCTGCTGCTGCTGGCCATGGCCCTGGCCGGAGGCTCGGGAACCGCTTCGGCTGAAGCGTTTGACTCGGTCTTGGGTGATACGGCGTCTTGTCACCGGGCCTGTCAGTTGACGTATCCCTTGCACACCTACCCCAAGGTAGGGCCCGTCCGAACCGGGCTACAACCCTTCCCTGGCCGCCCATCTTTCCGCTCTCCCGCACCTCTGTCGTTTCTGGGAGCCTGACTGTTGAACCCTCCCTTCAACCTTTGTCTCCCATCTCTGTGGCCCCTTTTTTCTTCCCTAATGCTACCCGCATCCCGCTCCTGCTGTAATTACCGGAAGTTTGTGCCGCACCTACCCTGTAATAGGTCGGGGACAGAAAAATAAGTAAGACACGACCTCTTTTTTCCTGAGGCTTTACGGGGAAGGGTGGGGAGGAGGATCCAGATGATTAATGCAGGTTCCTCACTTTCCATGGATGGCGGGGCGGAGGTGGGGGCAGTTGCAGATACGCCAGTCCACTGAAAGATTAGTTCTTAACCCCCTCTTCCCATAGCGCCTCTCTGGGCTGGAAGCCTGTAGTCTGTACCTGGAGTGAGACAAGTAGATAATTCCACCATAGTATGAAATGTATTAAGGAGTTGGGAGACACTCAAGAAGGGCTTTCCGCCTATGTTGAGTAACTGTGTGCTAGGTGCTGACACTGGGACTGGGATAGCTTAGAGAAAAAGCAGTTAGGTTTCTACATTCGGAGAACTTACCTTTCGGTGCAGCAGAAGACAGGGAGGGGACTAGTAGAGTGGGAAAGAAACGAGACCGGCCCTCGCCGCGGATCACATATTACGAAGAGTGTGACCCTTCCTCCCCTCCTTGTCCGCCCCTAGGTGCAGCCTTTCCTTTAATTCCATTCCACTTCTCAAGTTGTTTTTGCAGCTTGAAAACTGTTGACTGAGCATCCTAAATTGCGTGGTTTGTCCCCCACCCTTCCAAATATGTGATTTCGGTATAAGCCCCGCCCCGCACACCACTGGCTTTCTTTATAACAGCTTGTGCTGGTCTTTCTACCCTTGTTTTTACTTTGTCTTCCCTATAATATGTGCTTAACCAAGTGGCTAGGCCTCTTTGCTCTCTCAAACTACAAAGTGACTAGGAGGAGACGTTTAGGATGTTTCTTATTGGCAAGTGCTTTCAGGCTTTTGAAATGAAAAGTTCTAGATGCTGTTTCTGCCCATATGTCTGTTTACTGCTGGGTTTTACATTGCTTGAGGATTATCAATCTTCCAGAAAAAGTGTGGGAGAGGGGATTATCAAGTTATCAGAGACAAATATATTATTAGCAATCAAGAGAGAAAAATGGGGAATTCTGACTTCTAACCTTTTAAATCAATGTGTACTGCTCCTGAATACATTATTTTCTTCTCTTTTTATAAACCACTCGTAAGTAAGAGGATTGTATGAGGAAATTAATAGTGATTTGACCTGGAATTGGGCAGATATTTATTTTGTATCTTTTTAGTGTTTAGATGTACTGGCCTTCCCTCCCACCCACCCTCGCCCTTTTTTTTGAGATTTTCCTAGCATATTTGTAGTTACTTGAGTACATATGCTGGAGAATAAGCAATTTAAAAGGCTAGACATTTCTGGAACCTCTGAATACTTTTATAATATCCACTACTTTCTAACAATTGATGTGATATCTATAAATCTTTCTTTTTCAGTAAAGCTATTCTTCCTAGGAACTCTAAATCACCTGGTTTCCTGTCCTGGACTTAAAGTTTACAAACTGCCTGCTGTCTTATTAGCCAGTATGATGGGAGATTTACCTCCGTTATCCCTAATTCTCACCCTGCCAAGTTGGGCTTGTCAGCTGAGGAAATCAAGGCTCTGACATGTTCAGTGACTTGACCTAGGTCACATAGCCAAGAAGTAGTGGAGTAGCAGGAATTCAATCCTAAAACTGGCTACACTGTACTGCTTTCTATTAATAAAGTTGTAGATTAAAAATATTTAATTATTTCACTGATGTCCTTTGGTCCTCCATCAAATTATTGTGCTTTATGGTTTGGAAAAAAGCAGTGGGTGTTATTATTTAAATGTACAAGCTCCTAAAGCCTCTCTTGGTCTGGTATTTGTGACTGGCAAATAGAAATCTCATTTTAGTGACTCTTTTTCAAAATTATTTGTTGCAAGAAAGCATGGTACTTTACTTGTTTGTAGTAGGTACTTAAAAATTATCATATTTCACCCTTTAACTTTCCTCAGAAGTAGAATTGTGTAACTTGTCTGGGTCCAAATACAGGAGACATAAGTCCTGTTAATAATAAAGGTAATTAGAGGCAGCCTGGTCATTTTTAAGAGTGTGGGCTCTGGAACCTTACAAACCTGGTTTCATTCCCGGCCTTACAGTTACATATCTCTGTGTCCTTGATAATCACTTCTCATGACTTCATTTTGTCAACTGTTAAAAAAAAAAAATCCTTACACCTTGTGGAGTAAGTGTGAGGATTAAAGATAATATACATGGTACTCTTAGCACAGTACCGAACACATGGCAACAGATAGTGGTTTCCTTTGTCAAGTGTCATAAGGCCAGTTTGGTGTGTGCAGTGTATTAGTAGTGCTAAATAAGAGAGAATAGTTAGCTTGACGCAGGATAAGAAAATGCATGTAAAATCTATAGATAGTAGAGTTCCTTTAAGGAGGATTTGGTCTAAATTAGAGAAGGTATATTTTATATAAGTGTGCCATAACTTTGGATGCCTAGGGCATGAAACATTGTCTAAAACATGAAACACTTATTTAGAACAAGGATATGACTTAATAGCTACCAGTTGAGTGCCTGCTCTGTGCCAGGTATCCTGTGATATATTAAGTGTTAACACTGTATCTGGTACATTGTGGGTGCTCACAAAATATGTTATTAATGTCATATCTGTTTATTAGATAGTATAGCATAATATTAATGATGCTATGGATATAAAATATGTAAATAAAATAATAAAATATAAAATCCTCATCATATTTCAGGATTGACATGTAAGTATTGTCACTGTTCTACAACTAAGGAAATTCAGGCTGAGTGAGGTTAAGGCCCTTGCCTAAGGTTGTGCAGAATAAGTGATGAGGCTGAGCGACTAACCAGGGCTAATTCTGAACCTAGACTCTTTCACCATGCTACACTCTCTTCTGAAAATCGTACTGGAGGGCTTATTGGATTGGTTTAATAAAAGAAAACATATCTGAAAGCAAAATGGCTTGCAGTATAGCTCATACTAAAGAGCTCATACTTCTCCATGCCATAGTAGGAAGTATGTGATGCTCCAAAGACATGAGAGAATTCTACTGTCTTACAAAAGCTACTCAGGTATAAAATTTACTTTAATGGTTAAAATTCTTTCAGTTTCACTGTAACAATAAATGCAGCTAGAACTGGCATCCAGAAATGTACTACCCTCAAAGTTTTATAATAAAGATTGTTCAATATTAGACAATTAGGATGAAATGGTTGGATGGCATCACTGATTCAATGGACATGAACTTGGGCAAACTTCAGGATGTTGAGGGACAGGGAAGCCTGGTGTGCTATAGTCCATGGGGTCGTGAAGAGTCTGACATGACTTGGAGACTGAACAATAAGTACTAGACTGCAGCCATCTCCTCTTAACGGACTGTTGCTGCTGCACAAATTTTACTAATCCTGCTGGAAAGAAATGCATAACTCTGTATTCCATTGGTTGCTAACTGGTGTATGCACATGCTGTTTCCTTCCTTATTAGGTGCCTGCCAGTTTGTACACAGTGGATCACACAGTAAGTTGAGGGGGCTTCCCCACATATACTGGTTTGTTTCAAATACTATACATTTCACCAAAGGAAAGCCTGTTGAAGACATTGTCATTAGTCTTACCGAACAGTTCACATTTTCCAGCAATGAAGAATCTTTCTTATCTTGAGCTCTCACACAAATAAAATGATGCCTACAACTATTGTTTTCTGTTTTAAAAATGTATTATTATGATTAACACTACTACCACTTACTGAGCACCTTCAATGTTCCAGGCACTGCACTAGGAATAGGTGTCTTCCAGCATTATTGAGGGGTTTAGAGATAATTTATAGCTTTTATTTCCTTTTTGACGTTTGTCAGTAGATAGGTAAAGTCACGTGCATGCTGACGTGAAAGGTTTTCATCCACGTCTGGCTGATTCCAATGGCCTTTTCCATATGTCACATGTTGCCTTTGTTTGTGTTTTCAGTTCAGGTAAACTGAGCTTAAAAAAATCCTTTCGTTTAAGCATTTTTCTCAGTGTGTACGTCACTTTGTGGGGGCCTTTATAGCACTATCTGCTATGTAAAACCAGTCATGATATTTTTCCTGATAGACTTGATGAGTCGTATAAATATTTATGTGGCAGAAGTACACCATTGATCCTACAGTACTTGTTTTCTCATTTTTGCCTCTATTAAAAAGTTCTGATTATATCACTGTTATTTTTATTTTCAACTTTTCCCCCAAAAATATGACCATGGAATGTAGGAAAAGGGTGATGTTTTTATGCACTCAGTTTCTTGATATCACTTATTTATTTATTTGTTTTGTATATCACTGTTAAAATAAGAAATTAAAACTTCTTTATATGGCAGACTATATAGTCTTAAGTATTACCTGACTTCTATCATTTTTCTTTCTTTCAGTTATAAAACTTTTATTGGACAATTTATAATAAACCCTACTAACTTTGCTTTCTTTTTGACTTTTTTTTTCCCCCATAAGGGAAAAACACTATTTTTTTTGTTAATCCTCCCTGTTCTTGACCTCCCTAGGAAGAGGAGTTGTACGCATGTCAGAGAGGTTGCAGGCTGTTTTCAATTTGTCAGTTTGTGGATGATGGAATTGATTTAAATCGGACCAAATTGGAATGTGAATCTGGTAAGATGCTATGCTAATGACATCAGCAGTATATAACATTGGTGTTTTCTTTGAGTTGTGTTATGCTTTTTATGTATTTTCCTAGGAAAATGACAAGCATGCTATTTAAACTAGTCATCAAGCATATTTAAATTATTGTAAAGTAGAACTTCTAGTAGCTGCTGCTAGAAATTTCATGGGCTTTAAATTTCATCTATTTGTTGAGACAGTGTTTATTTTGTACTATAGATAGGAACACCTTTGTTTAACCAAGTATTTGGTTTAGACAAATGTAATAGTGATTACCCTTCTCATAATTCATCACTATCATTTCAGTGGATAGTATAATTTTCCTAAGGCTTTCAATCATAGGCTAGTTGACTTAGCTCCCAAGTTGGTTTTTTTTTACTGAATCAGGCTTTTGACTCAGTATTTAATACTGTATTCTTTGTGAGTCATGCCAATAAAAGAAGTAACTAGAGTCTTTGTCATCTCTTAAGCCACTATTCTTACCTTTTGCCCAAAGCGGTGTGTTTAATAAAAGAAACCTGTAATCAGGACAAAATTGATATTTAGCTTTTTAAAAACTGTAATGGAATTTTCTTCATTCATCACCTTACACTGTTTACTCAGTGCAGTGGGCGGTCGCTTTCTCCCTGTCACTATGCCGCTATTTCCAGCTACCCTGTGTGATGTCATAGCCTCTTTTTATGGCTCAGTCTCCTAGCTGGCCGTCTTTATACGTACATAATACTGTTCAGCTTATCATCTAGTACCTTTGAGAAGTATACTACAAATGCATGACTGGGTGGAAAGAAAAATAAAATTGTGGTGTAAAGTGTTGCATCACAGGAAAGAAAATTTTCTAGTGAACTAAATGAAAAGTGTGTATGTGGTAGAGACTCATTCCAAGTTTGGAATCCTGCTGCAGAACATTTTCAAAGTTCAGTTTTCTCAGAATTTAGGATGTTAGACTGATTGTTTTATTTTTCTTTGCCTTGTGAATACCCTTGTTGCTGAACTCAGTGATCTAGTTCTTAACAGTAATATCATATATTTGTATAAATACTAAAGTATATCATTTTGTTCAACCCCATAAAGTAGGTGTTATTAATTCTGTTTTAGACATGATAAAAATCAATAGTCAGAGAGGTTAAGTAGCTCTACCTAGGTCACATACACAGCCAACAGATGATAGAGCCAGAATTTCAGGATGCCAATTCAGTGTTTTTTCTTTTCTGCAAACCTTAGCTATGAGGTTCACCTCATATGAATGTCATCATAGCCAGAGCCTGAGTGTGTAGTTAATAGGTTTCTTCCTGAAACATTTGACTTGTGGGAGGAAGAAGATATGGGATTTTAGTAAAATAAAACATTTGCTGTTATTGCCAAATATGAAAATTCATATTAATGAAATACTTTTAAAGTATAATAAATTGCTTTATAAAATGCTAAATTCCTTACTTTCTAGTCTATCCCTTTTCTTTCTCTCCTTCTCTTTTTTCCTTGTAATTTACTGTTTTTCTCTTCCAGCATGTACAGAAGCATATTCCCAATCTGATGAACAATATGCTTGCCATCTTGGTTGCCAGAATCAGCTGCCATACGCAGAATTGAGACAAGAACAAGTATGAAACAATACCGCCCTTCAGAAATGCCTGCTTAGATTGCACTTTGTATTGAAATGTATATTGTTCACATGATCCTATTTCAGTATTATATTTTATAATTAGTTTCAGCAAACAAATTATTTTTGCAAATAGAAAAGTCAGTTACTTTTGTATAAGGCTTTAATGTTAAGAGGTATGTTCACACCCATAATCTCATTTTGTTTTTTTTTTCTTGGTCTGGTGACAGTATTATCCCCATTTTGCATATGAAAAAACTGAGGCTCAGAGAAGTGGAGAGTTCCTTTTACCTTATCTGCCATTACCTTAGATCAGCATCATTTCTCATCTGTATTACTAAATGAGCTTCCAGTCTGTTTTCCCACTTTAGCCCCTTCTAGTCTATTGTCTAGTCTGTGTCTGGATATTTATTTCTAAATGGAAATCTCATGTCATGATTCTATCTTATATTCTTCAGTAGCTTCCCATTATATACAGGTTTAAGTCCAAACCATTTATCACAGCCTGGCTTCTGATTACCTCTTCTATATCATCTCTTAGAATTTCTACCCCTCTTACTCTATCCAAGCGTTTGGGGGAAAGTTTTTGAATTAACTTTGACATAGGAAATACAACCGCATGGTACAGAATTCAAAAGGTGAAAAAAAAAAAATATACACACACACACACACACACACACACACACACAGTTGACCCTTGAAAAACATGGATTTTAACTGCGGGACCATTTACACTTGAATTTTTTTTTTCTTAATATTATACTGTACTACGTGATCTATAGTTGGTTGAATTCTCAGATGCAGAATCACAAACGTGGGAGACCAACTATAATCTGTGTATATTCACAGATTTCAGCACCCCTAATCCCTGCCATTGTTCAAAGATCAGTTCTTTAGTGAAAAGTTTCCTACCCCTGTATCTCTTAGCCACTCCATTTTCCTCCATTAATGTAGCCAGGGTTACCAGTGCAGAGGCATTTTATACAAGGATACATGTATTCTTTTCTAAAATATAATTAAAGACTGTCTACTCATTTCTTTCCAGAACATACATAATTTCATTATATGGATGTATCATTTATTTAAGTAGTCCCTTGCTTATGGACATGTAGGGTTGTTTCTGGGTTTGGTGGGCTGCCATCTATGGGGTCGCACAGAGTCGGACATGACTGAAGTGACTTAGCAGCAGCAGCAGCAAGGTTGTTTCTAATTTTTTAGATTTACATATAATGTTGCCTATTTTTTACATTTATATTTCTAGAATAAAATCATAGGAATACAATTGCTGAGTTAAGTATATGCATTTTTAATTTTGGGAAATAGAGCAAAATTGCCTTGTATGGAATTTCTATCACGTCTTAAAATTGACATATAATTCATACTATAAAAATCATTCTTCTGAAGTATTCAGTGTAGTAGTTTTTAGTCTATTCCAGACTGTGCAACCATCATTACTATCTACTTCCACAACGTTTTCATTATCGAAAAAAGAAATCTTATACCCGTTAGCAGTCACTGTCTTTTCCTCCTCCTCCCAGTCCTTGGCAATGTAGTACTTTTATTACAGTTTTAATTTGTGTTTCTCTTACGAGTAACTTTAAACATATTTTCTAATTTTTAAGACCCTTTTTTATTTCCCTTTAATTATGTACATACTAAGAAGTTCTTAATGTTTGTAATATGTTAATGGTGACATTATTTCTTGTTTCTTCTATTCTCTGCCTAGTGAATCCTTTTGACTCAGGGCAAGTATCATGTCCTCTGTGAAGCCTTCTTAGCCACCTCTCACCCCAGTTTGGGTTAGATGCCTCTCCCCACAGACATGTATCACACCGTGTTTCACCTCTGTCCTGCGTAGATTAAGCACAGACACATGTGGATGAATAAAAGATGAATAAAACACACATGGTTTCTGACTCTTAAAACGTATAATCTCAATGAATGCTTACTTAGTGAACTAATCAATGAATGATTTCACAGCTTTTAAGTGGAAAAATTAGATCACGAGTACAGATCTCTTCTGATTCTAAAAGCTCTTCTCCCTTAATAACCCCATAGTGTCTTTCTTTTGAAATACAGCCAGAACCAAAGCTATCTCTAGAGTTCAGTGAATGGTATCTCATACTTATTCTCTAGAGGGGCCCACTGCTGTTGAATTAGTCAATAGTCAGAATTAAAGGGGAGGCGATACCAATTAATGTAAAAATCTCATCAGTAGCTTACTGTATGTAGTCAGCCCATAAATATTTCCCTCCCTCTGCCCTGTTATCAGATATCTCACATTTTATGCATATATTCCTTGGATTGATTTTTTTTCCTTCCTTTTTTCCATTGGTGTGTGTTATGGGATGGTTCATTTTACATGAAAGTATTAAAGATTTGTCCCTTCCTCTTCTGCCTCTTGAGGCCTTGCTAATCCTTATTTAATCAAAAGAGAAGAGTTTAGATTTTCTACATTTTTGGACCTAACTCAAAAGCCTGTTAATTTGATAGAGGTGACAGGTAGCTTATATTGTATTAGGTGATACGTTAAAGGATCCTAGGAATTTAAGCTCATGGTTAATTGCATAGATAATGAAGAGTTTACTCTGATGCTAATGACGATAATAGAATCACTTGTTTTATACTCTGTCCAAATAAGGATTTGATTATATTGTTCTTTTGTATATGTGTATATAAAAAATAATATATTTCACCTTGATTTAATTTTCTTTTTTTAAGCTCATGTCCCTGATGCCAAAAATGCATCTACTCTTCCCTCTAACTCTGGTAAGATCATTCTGGAGTGATATGGTGGACTCTGCACAGAGCTTCATAACCTCTTCATGGACTTTTTATCTTCAAGCTGATGATGGAAAAATCGTTATATTCCAGGTAATAATGTGCTTCATAGAGTCATTTAAATACTAGCAGTAGTAATGGAGAAGGCAATGGCACCCCACTCCAGTACTCTTGCCTGGAAAATCCCATGGACGGAAGAGCCTGGTAGGCTGCAGTTGATGGGGTTGCTCAGAGTCGGACACGACTGAGCGACTTCACTTTGACTTTTCACTTTCATGCATTGGAGAAGGAAATGGCAACCCTCTCCAGTGTTCTTGCCTGGAGGGTCCCAGGGATGGGGGAGCCTGGTGGGCTGCTGTATCAGGGGTCGCACAGAGTCGGACATGACTGAAGTGATTTAGCAGCAGCAGCAGCAGCTGCCCATTGGAAATCTATTTAAAGCCTATTGATCTGTATCTAACAAGATCTCTGAGTCTTCTAAATTTTAGAGTGGTTTATTGATAAAATGAAGCCTATAGATATAAGAGCGGAGAAGGCAATGGCACCCCACTCTAGTGCTCTTGCCTGGAAAAAAGGAGCCTGGTAGGCTGCGGTCCATGGGGTCGTGAAAAGTTGGACACGACTAAGTGACTTCACTTTCACTTTTCACTTTCATGCATTGGAGAAGTAAATGGCAACCCACTCTAGTGTTCTTACCTGGAGAATCCCAGGGATGGGGGAGCCTGATGGGCTGCCATTTATGGGGTCGCACAGAGTCGTACACGGCTGAAGTGACTTAGCAGCAGCAGCAGATATAAGAGATAAGAAAAATTAATGTAGTTTGAATGTAAATAATGGTGTGTATTTATACCACATATGGATATTAGAGAAAAGCAACGGGACATAATTTTTAGTTGTTAATAGTGCTTTTCCTCTTAACTCTGATAAGAGTTTGTTGAAGAAGCATGTTGCCTTCTAGAGAGAGAACTTTTCTCCCAGTTCATTGTTTATCATGGGATATGATAATTATAGCTGCTGTTTAGTGAAGGCTCATGTGTACTAGACATTTATATGTATTGTCTCAGCTCGCCAAACACCTTCATGAAGTTGCATTGCTGCTGCTAAATCACTTCAGTCGTGTCCAACTCTGTGCAACCCCATAGACGGCAGCCCACCAGGTTCCCCTGTCCCTGGGATTCTCCAGGCAAGAACACTGGAGTGGGTTGCCATTTCCTTCTCCAATGCATGAAAGTGAAAAATGAAAGTGAGGTCGCTTAGTCATGTCTGACTCTTCTCGACCCCATGGACTACAGCCTACCAGGCTCTTCCGTCCATGGGATTTTCCAGGCGAGAGTACTGGAGTGGGATGCCATTGCCTTCTCTGTGAAGTTGCATTACAGCTGTTTTATTGATGAGGAAACTTTGAAGTTCACTTGTTCAAGGTCATACTGCCAGAAGAAACAGAATTAAGCATCAAACCTGGGTTACTTTAGCTCCAAGGCTCATATACCACCCTACCATGCTGTCTTCTTTTTAATTTGGTTGTTAAGTTCCTCGAATTTACCAGCCAACAAATTATGTTATGATGCTTTCTCAGGAAATAATTAAAGTAAACCTTTTAATTATTTTTGCCAAGTGAGTGGCTTACTGTAAGCCTAGTATGTGATTTTTAGCATCATCCTGAGTCTTGGGTACCCTGTAATTTGGTAATATGTGAAACACAGAAGGAATTTTCTCTTAAGTTCATGAATAAGTTCTATTTCCTAAAGCTACTTAAGTTGACTCTTAAAGACTAGAGTCCTTCATTCCTGATTAGATGTACGGTTAACTGTTTTTCTCTTTGTGTCAACTTAAGAATGATTATGATGGAGAAACCCCCTACTCCAGAGCATCAGAGCTATGTGAAGATGTAAAGTATGGAGTTGTTCGCTATGTTTTTAGTCGCTTAGTTGTATCCGACTCTTGGCGACGCCATGGACCGTAGCTGGCCATGTTCCTTTTCCCAGGGTATTTCCCAGGCAAGAATACTGGAGTGGGTTGCCGTTTCCTTCTCCAGAGGATGTTCCCAACCAACCCAGCGATCAAACCCACATCTCCTGCATTGGCAGGCGGATTCTTTACTGCTGAGGCACCAGGGAAGCCCTAAAGTATGGAGTATTGAGCTATAATTTATGAGTTATTCATAGGTAGAAAAGAACAGAATGTTTCAGATGAGAAAAAATAGAGATGTCTAACCAGAAATTTTGGCAATCTGCCAAATGATTCCTGATCAACCAGAATTAGAACTCATTTTTTTACAGGGTATGATATTTAATGCATTATGTTGTAATCTAGTTTTTTATTATATATTTTTTTATTTTGTCAGGAAATTAAACTGACTGTTCTTGACGACGATAGAAATCTGTTTCTTTGCAAGACACTGGATCTAGTGTTCAGCACTAGCAGTTAAAATATATTGTAGTTACTGTGTTTTATTTTTTATACCATACTTCTATTACTTTTTCTCAATTTGAATGTCTGTAGAGATGATATGTTACAGAACTTGCTACTGAGAAAGGCTTAAGAAGTACAAACGACTTAATTGCTTTCTTGTCATTTTAGTCTAAGCCAGAAATCCAGTATGCACCACAGTTGGAACAGGAGCCTACAAATTTGAAAGACTCATCACTAAGCAAAATGTCCTGTAAGTTTTATTTTCAGTAGCCTAGGATTAAACACATGAGCAGTCAGATCTAATGCTGGTAGAATTGGTTGTATGATTGTTGGAAGGTGACTTAAAACCGTGGTACCCTGGAGAAGGAAATGGCAACCCACTCCAGTATTCTTGCTTGGAAAATCTCGTGGACAGAGGAGCCGAGCAGGCCATAGTCCATGGGGTAGCAAAGAGTCAGACGTGACTTAGTGACTGAACAACATATCCTATATAGATATACCTAGGGCCTTTATTTAATATCCTCTTATTGTGCAAGTATTTAAAAAAACATATTTATTTATTTATTTGGTTGCCTTGGGTCTTAGTTGCAGTGTATGGGATCTCTTGTTCTGGCTTCTCTCTAGTTGTGGCTTGCGAGCTTAGTTGCCCTGCAGCATGTGGGATCTTAGTTCCCTCACCAGCATTGAACCCGTGTTCCTTGCATTGAAAGGCAGATTCTTAACCACTGGACCACCAGGGAAACCCTTGCACAAGCATTTTTATAAAAAGTGAATTGTTCTTGTGTGTGAGCTTAATTTAAAGAGTACTGTCAACAACAACGACAAAAAAAAACTGTGGTCCTCAAACTTTACTGTGCTTTATGATCTGGGGAGCTTATTAAAAGCATTTCTGAGCCCGCCTCCAGAGTTTCCAGTATACTCTATCTGGGATAAGACATAAGAATTTGCATTTCTAACAGATTGCTCAGTTCTGTTGGTGGTCTGGGGATCACACTTTGAGAATCACTATTCTAAAAACATTTAGTTTTCCTTTAAGGATGTTTTGAGTATGAACTAAGGAGATGTTCTGGTATCTTCCAATAAACTAACCAAATAGTGAAACTACCCTGAAAATATGTTTTTATTCTCTTTTTATTTCTATGCTAGAAGTGAATTTAAACTCATAGAAATACAAAACATCAAGCTGAAACTATGCTTACCTTTTTAAAGGTATTAGCTCATTCCTTATCTTAAATACTGATTTTATTAACTTTTTAATTATTTTGGTGGGTGAATGATAACAGCACACAGCACAAAGCCATCTTTAACTGTATCTTTTATTTTTTAAAGATTTATTTATTTATTTATTTTTTGGCTGTGCTGGATCTTCATTGCCTCTTGTGTGCTTTCTCTAGTTGCAAAGAACAGGGGCTGCTCTTGATTGCAGTGTGCCTGTTTCTCTTGCTGCAGAGCATGGGCTTCTGTAGTTGTGGTGTGTGGACACGATAGTTAGGCCCCCCAGGCTCTAGACTACTGACTCAGTAGTTGTGGTGCATGGGCTTAGTTGCCACGCCACCTATAGGATCTTTCTGAAGCAGGGATTGAACTCTTGTGCCCTGCCTTGGCAAGCGGATTCTTAACTATTGGACCACCAGGGAAGCCCCATCTTTAACTTGAGATTTGAACAAACCATTCTATTATTACATTCAGACATGGAAAGCATCAATGTCAATAAAAATTTTAAAATAAAATAGGAAATTCATAATGTTGCATAGTGTCCAGTTGGTTTTTAATGTGCCAGAGGAACTTGCATTCATTATACCAGATTACATTTACAGAAATAACTGGGTTCAGTGTGTATATCTAGAAGCAGTCATCTGAGACCCCCTTTTGGAATATAGGATATCATTAACTTGTACCTTATTATTTCAGCAGATCTGCAGATGAGAAGTTCACAAGCACATAGGAACTATCTTGAAGATGAAGAAAGTGATGGCTTTTTAAGATGCCTGTCTCTGTATGTATTCATCTTCACTTATGTGTACAGAAGATAAAATCTGGCTTGTATCATAGAGATATAGTCCTTTTTATTAATTTAAAGTTATTAACTGCTCAAAAGTAAAAAAAAAACTTTTTTTTCCATCTTTTCCCTACCAAAACTGTACTTTTGGATATTTTGCTTTGTTTAAAAGGTGATACTCACTCTACTTTAATAAAACCCAAGGTTTTTTTTTTCCTGCGGTACAGAAGCACTCTTGTTCTTGTTGGGAGTCTTTGATTTATGTTACAGTATGCACTTCTTCAGACATCTCAGTTAAGCTTTAATTAATTTAGTTGGAGGGCCAACTGTATATTTATTGAAAAAAATTCACATGAATTTTTTTTAATTAAAAAAACAAAATTTTAAAAAATATAAATAAATTCTCCCACATAGTTTAAACTTAAGTTGTTCAAGGATCAACTGTATTTACATAGCATTTACATTTTATTAGGTATTATAAGTAATCTAGAGATGATTTAAAGTGTATGGGAAAATGTGTGTAGGTTATGTGGAAATACTATGCCACTTATAAAAGGGAATTGATCACCCTCAGATTTTGGTATAGGAGAGGGAAGCGGTCCTGGAACCATTGCCCCGGGAGTGCCAAGGGATGACTCTGTATTTGAATGGTTTGAGGGTTGGATTTTCAGTTTTTATCTCCATGGCCAGACAGGAGGCTAGGGGAGGTGGATAAGGGCTACAGATTAAGGAGGAGTCATCTCCATGCTGAAGATTCTTAAGGATGGCAAGGGAAAGTGGACTGGAGAGGGTAATGGGTACCTTGTGCCCTCTTGGGAAGAAATATCAAGCCTTCTAGAGGGAGGAGGGTTTTATCAAAGTATGCAACCTTCTACTCCTCCAAGGAGTTCTGATATGAGCCTTCCCCCGACAACCACCTGCAGCCCCTCGACAAACACCTGCAGCCCCTCGCCAAACACAGGGCCAGTAGCACTGAGTGATGGTTGTCTACCCTGTGTCAGACACCAGGTCAAGCCCTTGAGTGGAGAGGCGAACAAGCAGACTGTTGTGTCTCAAGTGCAGCACTTCAGTAGTACAGACTGCATGCTTCCTGTAATTTCTTAGAGCAGAAATAGTTTCTTGACAGGTTTTAATCAGATATCAGATACTTTTTATTTTAAAGACTAGGTAAGAAAATAAGAATTGAACTTCAAATTTTCCCTTCCTTTAACTTCTAAACCTGCTTTTGATTTTGTACCAAGAAAGGGAAGTTTTCTCTCATTCAGTGTTTTGGATTTTGTTGCAGTTTGATGAGTTTTATGAAACCTAAGTTATTGCCTAATCTTAGGTTACCATTTATTCTTTTTTCCTTTTTGGTCACATCACTCAACTTATAGGATCTTAGTTCCCCGACCGGGGATCGAATCCAAGGCCCCAGCAGTAAGAACAATGAGTCCTAACTGTTAGACCATCGAGGAATTCCCTACAGTTTATCCTTAATACTACACTACCTAGCATCTTACTGGTGCCTTACTACCCTAATAAAATTTTCTCATTGTATGTTTTCTTTTAAATCTAACATTTTAAAAATAGCTTTTTATTTGAATCTTAATCTATAGTTTGGCAAACAATAGGTCAATTATGGAAAAAACTCCAGTTACTAATTCTTGTAACTAGCCTTCTACACTGAGAAATTTTAATCATAAGAAAAACATAACTATCTTTTTTTAGGATATGCTGTGATGAATACAGAATGCCTCATAAGAGATATACTCTTGTAAATTGAAATTCAAGTAAATTGTGGCAAGTTAAATATTTGAAATATAGTAGAGAAGTTAACTTCTGGAAGCCTGTTGTGAATCCTTTTATAAAACAAGTTATTGTTTCATAATTTACCTATTCTGTACCTTAATTCTTTGGGCTATTGTGTTTTCTTAAAGCAAATGTTATCTTAATACCTTGCAAATATATATGTATTTGTGTAGCAGTATACAGTTTATAAAACACTTTGATTTGCTTTATCTCATTTAGTAATTTTTTAAAATCCTTAACAGTAATTTGCTTTAATTTTATATATATAGCAGAAAGCCAATATGTCTGATTTTTTAAAATTATAAAAGTTATATGGCCATGTTATAGAAGCTTGAGAAATGGAGGAAAGGACATTATATCACCCTAATATAATAGCTATTATAATGTTTCCTTCTGTATGTTTTTTTAAAATAATTTTAAGGATAGTACACATAAAGTTTTGTATTATTAAACTAAGTATACAAAATTGATTGCCGTTAATTGTTAAGAACGTTCTGTTCTTAATGTTATGCAGTTTTACCAAAACTGTTGAAATTTTTTTTTTCCAGTAACTCTGGGTGGATTTTAACCATGACTCTTGTCCTCTCTGTGATGGTGTTGCTCTGGATTTGCTGTGCAACTGTTGCTACAGCTGTGGAGCAGTATGTTCCCTCTGAGGTAAATTTAATTCTAACCCTTAGGCCATTTGAAGACTGAGCCATATCATTCCCTTTTTTAAATGTTTTGTTTAACTAGAAAAGCAAAATCTTCCTGCTAATAGAATGAGAGAAAACTTGGTGATTTTAATCACACACATGGGGGTTGGCACACATGAGAATTACAGGTTTGCAACATAAGCATCACTTCCCAGTTTTCTGTCGTGCTAACTACTGTAGTGACCAGTGTACACTGGCTGACTTGAGTTCAGTGTCTCTCTTCTCCCTAGGTCTTTTTTACTTTTTAATTTTTGGCTGTGCCACATGGCTCGAGGGATCCTACTTCCCCAGCCAAGGATCAAACTTTTGCCCCCTGCAGCGGAAGCACAGAGTCCCAACTACTGGACTGCCGGGGAATCCCCTCCATAGGCCTTGGAGACTGAAAAAAACCCATTGACATGTTTCTAAGGTGATATGTAAGAAAGAAGGCTTGTGGAACTACTTCAAATTTTAAATTTAACATTGCCACAAATGTTAAGGAGTAATTGTTGTTTTAGAAGCATCAAGGCTGAAGCGTTTGATTTTGAGTAATGTGTTTTGCTATACTCTGAGAGAGATGGAACACTGTCTCGACTTTCTTGTTAATTAAAATTTAACTGGCCCAGGAATCATAAGGTAAAGGACTTTTGTTTCAGAAGAAGCCTCTAATTTGATGATTCAACTTAGCTTTAAAGGAATAAAAATTATTTATGTAGCTAAACATAAGATAATAAATTCTACTGACATCACATCCAACTGAAATAAACTTTAGTTCTTGTGTGCCTCCAAAATCCAGTAGAAAAAGAGTGAAAAGAAGGAAGGAGGGAAATTAAAATAGAATCTGATAATAAGTAGTTAGCATGTCCCTAGCATGATGCTTGAACAGTACTCTTATGTTCACAGACTATAAAGATATGCTATAAGATTTACACATGAATAATGATTCGGATAATATTTTTCATGTTTTTATTAAAACCATATGGGGTATAGGCAGGCAGAAACTGGGACAGGATAATGTTGATAACTAATATTTATATAGTTGTTCAAAATTTACATAGTGTTTTCATGAATTTTTACATGTCCAGCACACCTCTACAGCAGGTTTTATTATTCATTTTGTAGATGAGTAAATAGGCTTACGAAGTTTAGATAACTTTCCTGGGGTTGCACAGCTATGAAAGTTTTGAGCCTGGAATTAAGCTCCTGTCTTTTGACTCTGCAACTCCTATGTCTTTTCCTATATACCATCTTTCCTCCAGCTGATCAACTATTTAAGTGGCACAAATAATAAATATATGAAGTGTTAAGGAAAGCAGAGAGTATGTGTTGGATTGTCGGGATAGGTCATGAGGGCCTTGACCTGAACTTTGAAGAATGGTATGGATTAGCAGAGAGAGAAAAGTGGACGATTTTTAAACAAATGGATAAAGTTAGACAGGATTGCCTTGAGTTGTGGAAATATTAGAGAATGGGTAAATTTCTAAAAAACTCGTCTGTTTATGATACCATCTGAATATCCTCTTGCTTATTACCTACTTGTGTTCCTGTTTTAGTTCTGATGTCCTTATTTTAATCATTTTTCGTTATTGATAAAGCAGAAGTTAGACATCTTACATAGGATTGCCTTTGCCTGTTAACTTACTTTTGAACTGCCCCATGCACTCTAAATCTTCATGGCAGCAAAGCTACAAACCTATAGTAATAAATCTTTGTTTTACCCTCCATCACTAGGGAAATTGATAATGTGACTCATATCAGGAGCTCATCGTCTGTGTAACCTCTTTGACACTAGGAATTTGAGTACTACCAGCAATACATGGTTCATGTTTTTGAGCCAGGATGCTCAAACTCTTACTGAAACACTTCCTAGATGGACTTTTCATAGTTCTTCCTCTCTTAATCTCCTTACTTGACTTACAGAATTGACATCTTCTGGTGGTGTTTAGACATAGCAATGCCTCTCATTGGTGTTTGATTACATCTTACAGACCTGGGAATCCGTCCCTCCTTTTCAGATGACTTTTGAGCTTTCTCTTCCTTTTAGATGTTGTCTCTGCTGTGATAAATTTTGTCTTGATTGTATAGTTTTAATTCTATAAGTTCTCTCCCCTTATTTCCAAGTTGTTTGTAGAGCATCTCACTGTTTCTGCATATGCCCCCCACACCCCTGGATCATGAAGCCTAAAGCATTAGAACCACATGTGGAGTCCTATTAGCAGTTATTACAGTCCCTCCTGATATCTGCTTATGGGTGTCACTTTGCCCCTTTACTCTTGCCTGGAAAATCCCATGGATGGAGGAGCCTGGTAGGCTGCAGTTCACGGGGTCGCTAAGAGTCGGATACGACTGAGCGACTTCACTTTCACTTTCATGCATTGGAGAAGGAAATGGCAACCCACGCCAGTGTTGTTGCCTGGAGAATCCGAGGAATGGACCCCATCTATGGGGATGCACAGAGTCGGACACTACTGAAGTGACTTAGCAGCAGGAGAACTCTTCTTCCTGTCCTTAACAATCAAGAATATGGTAACACCGTCAAAGAATATATACTTTTCTAAGATATATTTTCAAGAAAAATGTATCAAAGACAGCTATTTGTATTCACTGCTTTTAGCTTTTACTTGTATTTGAAACCACACTAGCTAAGTAGTAATGTTTTTTCAACTCTATTTTTAATTATAAAAGGTCTATATGTTTGACATAGGATTTATAAAGTTATGTATCAAGCAGGAAAAAAAATCTAGAACTATTTTGTATTGCCATTTTAGTGGATTTCTTTTCACTGAACTGTATCAATACATATTAGAGTATTTAAAATATTGCAGTATAGATACTCCTTTTGTGATATTTTCTCCTTAATTTACTGTAAAAATAGCTGAAAATTTAAGTCACCTACTTTAAAACTTTACTTTCATAAAACCTTTTCATTCATTTTATCTTTGGAACATAAATTACTTCTGACCCCTCTCCATAGTAACATGAGAGTGCATTTTAACTTATATAAGCAAGGAGCAGTGCTATTTATATTTTGTTAATATAGTTTGCATATATGATCCTGTGTGTTTATAGGAAATCAGAAACCTGCTGAGAGAATATGTTTGTCTTCAGTATAGACCTGGTATCTTGAGCTCAAACATGAAATATTAAAAGCTTCCTTTTCAGTCACTACAAATAAAGCTTAAAGTGTTTATAATAAAGGCCAGAAATGTAGTCTTGGAAACTTATGAACAGCTTTGCTCTTCTTATTTAGGAAAGTTCTGAAATAACTTATCTTTAGCCTCTTTTGCACATAGTAAATATTCATCACATATCATTTAAGAGTAGTGCCAGAAAGAGTTGGCATTGGTTGATCTTAAAGCAGTATCATTTTGAGTAACTTGACTTATAAAGGTTTTGATCCTTATTTCTCCACTTCCCCGCCCCCCCCCCCTTTCTTTCACATGTATGATGTTGTTTATTTGGGAAACATCATGAAATAATAATGCTTTTCTCTTGTTGAACTATCTGTTTAAGATAGTAAAAAGTTCATAGTGATCCTTGTCAGGCAGGTCAAACCTGACTTAAAAAAACAGGGTTCAAGTATTGGATATTCCTTTCTAGAGATCAGGCAGCCTCAGAAAAGTCCCGAAACAACAAATAATCGTAGAAATGCTGCCTCTGTTATCTTATTATCTGTTTACTTCTTTTTTTATTTGTGAAACCCAGGATCATCTGATTTCACATGGTCAGTTTAAAAAAGTTTTAGAAGACTCCAAGTAATATTCATGTTAGTAAATCACATATACTTACTGGTAACACACAGTGTGCCAGGCCCTGTTCAAGAGATTAGATAGACAATGAAGAATAAGATCACAATGAACAAAGTTAAATGTTAAAGATTTCAAAGACTCGAGTAGAATGAAACATGTTTTAAACTATAATAAACATTATTTTCTTTGTCTTAAAAAAAAAAGACAAGAATCTTACTGTTTTGAATCTTTAAGTCTCAAGAGAGACAATCAAAAAATTTTATAAATACCAGAGCTACCATAGCCTTTTAATCTAAATTCTGTTAAGAAATTTAGTTTTGCTGTTTTTTGTTGTTCTTTCTCAAGCCTTTATCAAATGTAGTAAGTTTTTGTAAAATATATATAAAAATAGTATGTATAATATATATATTTTAGGAAACCTATGGATTTTTGCCTAGTTAAAAAATGTATGACATTTTGATTCCACTTGTCTGACTACAACTTCTATTCTAAATTTCTAACTTATATTCACTCAAAACTTTGATATAGCTCCATTTTTTCTGGCATCTAATATTATTGCTTAAAGACTAGCAAGCTTATTATCTTAGTGATTCTTTTTTTAAATTGAGGCTTGAAATTTCTAATCCAATTTGAGAATATAAAATACTTGTAACAAAGTAACAAATACTTTTGTTGTAAAACAAAACAAAGGAAAATAGGAAATTAACATGTGATATAGTATTATTAACTAAAGTGCAGATTTTGTTCAGATTTCACGAAATTTTATGCTAGAGTCCATTACTTGTTTTCTTACCTTATTCAAGATTCCATCTTGTATTTAGTTGCATTGAGTAGCTTTAGCTGCATGTAACAAACTGATAAATTCAGAATTTTCATTTTTATTCTGTTACAAATATTTTCTAATTTTCCTTGTTATGGCTTCTTAGATACATCCATCATTTAAAAGGTACATTTAATTTCCAAATACATGGTGTTTTAAAAATATCTTTAATATTAATTTCTCATTTTGATGTTTATTTCTCATTTAAATGCTTGCTTCTCTGCAGTTTTTTCAGTCTTTTAACTTTATTGAGGCTTTTGATGGCTAAGTCAAAGATCTCTCTTGGTAAATATCACTTTACACTTGAAAATATGTGAGTTATTTTCAGATATCTTTTGATACTAATTTCTAACATAATTCCACTGTGATAAGAGAACAGACTCTGTAAGATTTCAGTACCTTTAGACCATGAAATTTTTGACCTTTTTTTTATGACTCTGCATATGTTCCAGGGTCTCCTGGTTTATATCTATGAGAACTTAAATGGAATTTGTGTCCTACTGTGTGAAAATTGTATAAACCTTAATTATGTTGAATTAGCTCATAGTTGCTTTTCAGGTCTACTGTATCCTTCTACTTTTCTATTTGTTCTATTAATTTTTGAGAGTAATAATAATTGTAATATATAGTGGAACTATATGTAACTGTGTTTTTTCCAAGTCTTCATAAATGTATTATCTTACTTTCATAATTGAAGAAAGAAAAAAAATTGAGTCTAGAAAAAGATCTATGTATAATAACTTGCCTAAGATTGCCAAACTGGTTAGTGAAAAGCCAGGCTTAAAGCCCAAATACATATTTAGTAGTTAAATGTAAATTTTAGAAGTAATACATATGACATAAGGGGCTTCCCTGGTGGCTCAGACGGTAAAGAATCGTCCTGCAATGCAGGAGACCTGGGTTTGATTCCTGGATCGGGAAGATCCCCTGGAGAAGGGAATGGCTCTCTACTTCAGTATTCTTAACCTGGAGAATTCCATGGACAGAGGAGCCTCGTGGGCTACAGTCCAGGGGGTCACAAAGAGTCACACAACTGAGTGACTAACAGTGAGCGACTAATAAAACTGATTTCCTCTTCCTCAGTTCTCAGATAAACCAGTCAGTAGTTTTAAAACATTCTTCCATGCAGTTGCCTTTTTAAATTTTTCTGTTTTTTGCTTTTAATAATTTTAGACTTTTATCTGATGTCCTTCTACTATAGATGAGGAGTTAACTCCCTTACACTGCCTCTCACTTCCGTCTCTTCACTTGCTAGTTTTTATAATGTGTATTATTATTTTGCATTCTTTTAGTGAATGCTTTATAAATTTCTGTTGGCTCCTTATTATTGCTTTTCTCTTTCTTCCCATACTCTTAACTCTCAATTTTCATTAGATCCTTGAGAAATAAAATAAATTCATTCTTCTGTATATATACTTTCAGACTCTGCTGTTGGTTGATCTGAAAATTTAAAATCCACTAGACAGCATTTACAATATTATAATTATGTAGATATTCAAAATAGAACCAAGTACAGTGGTGGTTAGAGTCACATGAAAGCAAGTTATAAACCTGAGTTACTTAAAAGTGTTCCCAGGAGAATCTTCCAAATCTCTCTGCTTAATGGAGTGTTTTTGTTTTGTTTTGTTCTGGCTTTCTTCCCATAAAAGTCATCTCAGCTGCCACTGTTTCTCGTATGTTGCTTTCTTCCTTAGATTCCTTTTTACTTTTGCTGGAATACCTCAAGTAATTTTTTTCATAAAGGATACTTGGGCAGTAAACTTTCCAACTTAACACATTTGAAAATACCTTTATTGTACCTTTGTATTTGATTGATAATTTGGAGAAGGAAATGGCAACCCACTCCAGTATTCTTGCCTGGAAAATTGCATGGACGGAGGAGTTTGGTGGGCTATAGTCCATGGGGTCGCAAAGTCAGACACAACTGAGCAACCACTTTGACTTTCACTTGAGAATACAGAGTAGCCACAGAATCATTAAATGTCCTGGTTAGAGGTTATCCGCATGCTCCCATCCATTTCTCTGCACAGATTGTACTCTTTCTCCTTACTCTTTTAGATAGCTTCTTCCATACAGATGTTTGAAATCATTTAAAGTTTCTGTTACTGTTTCAAGGCTTTTAAAATGTTAAGTAGTATTTTTAAAGGCTTTTAAATGTTAAGTAGAATTGTGAAAGTTTTTCTTTTATTGTGCCTCAGAGCAAATTATCACCCAAATAAAACCCAAATTATTAATTTGGATCTTAAGGAGCCCTCACTGTATCAGATCCATGTCCAATCCATCAACCATTGAATTTGTCTTGAAAATTTTCTCTTAACTGGAGAAGTGTCAAGTACTGGGCCACCTCCTTGTTGAAGGATTATTGTTACCTTGAAACAGTAGATAGCAGACCACATCAGAAATGTGTTCAAGTAGGCAGCCATCATGACAATCACTTTTAGAACATTTTCATCACTCCCAAAAGGAAACTCACACTAGTATCACTCGCCGTTTCCTCCAAGCATCTTTACCAGCCATAGACAATCCATGTCTTTCTGGCCTCTTTCACTGAGCATTACGCTCCATATTGTTGCACGTATTGGTATTATAGATACTTAAACTTCGAAGGTGCTCTTTATTCAACACCTACTAAAAGCATCTTTCCAACATTAATGCTTCTATGTGGTTCTGTGTTTTTTTAATACATATTTATTTTTTGCTTATTTATTTATTTGGCTGCACTGGGTCTTAGTTGTGACATGTGGGATCTTCTGGTTGTGGCTTGTGAACTGTTGGTTACAGCATGTAGGATCTAGTTTCCTGACCAGGGATCGAACCTGGGCTCCCTGCTTTGGGAATGCAGAGTTGTAGCCACTAGACCATCATGGAAGTCCCTGTCTTTTTCATATAGTTAGTTGCCCTGTCAGTAATGTCAGCACTTCGGTTTTTAGCTCACAGAATCAGAGATTTATTGCCACATGCGTTAACAACAAAAACTACCCCATCTCTTAGTAAAAACTTTTCTTTTTCTACCTTTAGGAGATAGACCTGTATCTAAATAGAGGTACTTTCAAAAGATATTAGACATTTCCATTATATTTCAGGGAGTTTTGTGACATTTGCCCTGATACTGTTTATGCTTTCATTCTCTCATTTTAGTGTCTTTTTGAGTGTGTTAGTAACAATTTGAACTTTTATACATTTATGAAGACCTTCCTGTCAATGTTAAACTGTTTTGTGTATATTTTTTGTTCTACTCACAGACTTAAAATCGTACATACCATTTTCCATATATGTTAATTTAGAACATTTAGTAGCAGAGGAACTTACTCCAAATCATTTGACCACTTGGTTGGAGAGGTAAGGTCTTAAAGGAATTGATCACTCAAGGCATCAAGCATCCGTAATCCATGCTCCAGAATCAATACCAGGTGTGGTATGACCACACCTACTCCTTTTAAACCTGAGCAATTTTCCCTGATAGTTGTTAATTTTAAGTATTTTAAGTCAGGACATGTGGAAAATTTTTATTTGACCATCCACTGGGAATTGAATCACATATGTATAACACTTTGAGTAAAAGGATTCTTGAGGATGTTTATAGAAATTCTTTTTTTTTTTCTTCAACCAAATCTTAACATAATAAATTGCTATTTGAAGCCTTACTTGGAGAAGTTCCTAATTATCCAAATTGCTAATATTCATTGATGTTTTTTTTCTTTTGCAGAAGCTGAGTATCTATGGTGACTTGGAATTTATGAATGAGCAAAAGCTAAACAGATATCCAGCTTCTTCTCTTGTGGTTGTTAGATCTAAAGCTGAAGATCATGAAGAAGCAGGGCCTCTACCTGCAAAAGTGAATCTTGCTCATTCAGAAATTTAAGCTTTTTTTTTTTTTTTTTAAGAAAAGTGGAATAGACATCTAAATTTCCATTCCTCAGAAAGCTTTTTAAAATGGTTTCATTGGATATAGGGCTTAAAAATCACTATTAAATGCAAATAAAGTTACCCAAATCTGTGAAAACTGTATTTGCTGTAACTTTACCTTCAATTTTTTTCTAGTAATTTAAGAGATGGCTATTTGGGATTGTATTTTTATTTTACTAATATCTGTTGCTATTTTAATTATTATTTGCATTGTTTTTGTTTGTTTCCTTTCTTAGCCAAATTCTGTGAGCTGATCATTGTTCTTCCCCACTGCCTGCCATGTCAGTCACCTTAGTTAATAAGCTGAATACTCAGTAGGATATGATGCTGTTGCTCAGAAATGGCCAACAACTTGTAATTTGAAATTTAGTAGAAAATACCCTTTAATACACTACATTTTCAGTTGTATTGAACTGAAATCATTAAAATTTTCTTTGAATAATTATGTGCTGAAATTTGAGTTAATATGCAGCTGATTTTCCAGATTTTCCCTTTCGCCACTGCCCAACCCAGAAAATAAACAGGAAATGTTCTGTGTCTGTTTACTGCTATATGATCAGGAAGCAAATGAAAGCAAAAATGATCTTCTCACAAGTGTATTTTATGTTATTTTGCACAGACTATAGATTTTTCTGTTGGATGGATCTTTCCAAAGAACTATTTTTCTCTATTATAAAGCATGTCAAGTATAAGTTATTTTCCAAGAACTTCATTTTGACAGTAAGAATTTGACTCTAGTGATGCAGGACTAAGTTTAGATTTCACTTTGCAGAAAATGGTGGTTATTATCATTCCATTATTATTATTATCAATAATACAGATACAAAAATAAGAATGACATCAGGTAACATAATACACTTCAGTCTTAAAGTGATTCAGTGTCATACCATCAAATCTTAAATGACTTTGCAAACCAGTATTTTTTCACTCACGTGGGCATTACTGGCAACTGCAGTAGTGCCAGTTGACTGAAAAGTGAGTCACTAACTTACCTTCAGCCTAGTCGTTAGCTTTCTCTGAGTCAAAAGAAAATACAATTAACCAAGTAAGGCTTTGGTCACAAGATAATAGGTTTTGGTTTTTTAAATAGTACGTTGTCTAGATTTGGTAGATAAAGGGTTAGAAAGTATGCAAACACATTCAAATGGGGAAAAGAGAAATTACGAAGTGGTTGCCCAGCAGTCATTGTCTCTTTCTTATTTTGTGTGAGAATACAATTATATAAACAAGAAATGGTCTGGATTTACCTTGGGGGGGGGGGGATGCCCAGTTGTCTTATTTACCACTAAACAACACACACTTGTGTTCATTAATCAGACACAGGTTTAATTGTAGTGCACCAAGTGAGGGAAACGGGGATACGTTCATAAGCTGCAGATTTGTAGGAGGCAGCCTACAATTAGGAAAGGCCTCCCTTATAAAAACCAAACAATACAAAAGATAAGCTGAACAAGAGCAACTATATGACTATCCTATATTCTTCCACCTTCCCTTGGTTTTGTTTCTCTTTGCTTCCTGAATGAAGTACCTCGAGACACCCTCATTCCTCTTGAAAGTATTGATCCAAGTTTAGACAAACTTTCCCCTCTTGTTTATGAGACAGCTCCTTTTATGTAGAAATACCCAGTCATTCCTCTATTTGGTAGGCACTCAAATATTTATGTCCTTTTTATTTTAGCATGATTAACCAGACATTTTCAAAAACAATTTTACTTTAACAAAAATTACCACCCCCTCCCCCAAATGTATACAGTATTAAAATATTTGACTTGAAAATTCCAACAAAAGCAAGAAAACTGGCCCCTTTTCCTAAAGTAACAGGTTGGCCCTTTCAGCGGACCCAACTTTACCTGGTTTCCCTTAGGTATCACCTTCTTTCCTACCACACAACATCTTGAGAAGCTTGCCTTTGCTCATATGCAAATCATCAAAACTTGAGTTAGTTCAATCCTGCCAGAAGGACTTCCTAAGGTCCTCCTTGTTTCAGGTCCCTGGTTGGTTCAATCCTGCCAGAAGGACTTCCTCAGGTCCTCCTTGTTTCAGGTCCCTGGTCTAAGAAATACGTTGATTCAGATGATTACAAAGATGGTAGTAATCCTAATGAATGATCTAGGCCAAAGATTCCCAATCTTTACACAAAACTTCATGGATACCCTCTTGATATGGCATATTTCTTATAAATCAGAAATTACCAGATTATCTGGTCTATTGATCTTAGAAATCCTTATGTGTTATCTGCCAATCTGAGCTGCATATTAGCATGTTGAAACCTGTTACTTTGACTCAGCCAAAAGCAAACAACTTTATCCCTTATTATTAGTCTGCGTGGCTTTATTCTAGGTAAATGTGCCATTTCCACTGATTTTTTTTAATACATAAAATAATTCCCATTATAAGTTTTGTGGGCTCTTATGTATTTTAGGATCACATGAGGGGAATCATTAATACAGAAATTTGTAGACCTTTTTTTAATAAACCTAGTCAGCCCACCCACCAACCTTTGGAACAATCCATAAAATTCTCAGCTATGTCCCCATTGTCACCACACCATGGCAGTGATTCTGCCAAGATATCCTATTAGAGATCCACAGTTTAACCATTCAACAACCACTTGAGAGCCTGAGTGTCAGGCCCTATGCTGGATGATGGGACTGCAACAACAAAGACCCAGTACCCAGCTCTGGTTGCTCAGATTTTAAAGGAGACAAACTGTTATTATTGTGATATGACCAGATAAGCATGAAGTACTGTGGGAGGACCCCTAACTTCAGTCATACCCAAGCTTAAACCTAGAGGGAGAAGGAAAGCCAGACAAAATACAGGAGCAGTGTACCAGTGAGGATAGCATGCTCACACCTAGAGGCAACAGGTGGGGAAATGCAAATGGTTTAGCAGCCTGAGATAGCACATGCAAAAACAGCAATAGATGGGGCTGGACAGACCACAAAATGACCTCAGTAAACCCGGACCTGGTCCTGAGCAAGATGGCAGGCACAAACAGGGTTTAAGCACGAGAGCTGCAGTGCTTGGGACAACAGCGCTCCTGATAGACTAGAGGGGCATTAGAGAGGACAGCAATGTCTTAGCTCGGTAGTCACCTCCAGGATCTGTTAAGTTTTGTGTTTATCCAGCCACAGAGAAATGGGAAATCCCATTTGCTTCCAGGGTGGTTTTTTTTGGTTTGTTTTTTAATGCCTAATAATCCTATTTCATTTTGTTTCACATATATTAATATTTTTGAGCTCAAGTATAAGGCTCTCTGTTGCTCCACATTATTCTTTGGATGGTAAGCCTACTCACTGGGTCACAGGCACAATCTGAGTATTGCCAAGCAAACTGGAAGGCTGTCCCATGGACTCCTAAGCTTCTTACCAGACTTCACGTTGGGCTAAATTTTTAAACCACAATGCTTGGTCTACTTATTATTGTCCTCAAATTCTAGGTGTGCCAGCCCAGCTTCTACTAACCCAGGGTATTCCTGACCCCTTGCCTCCACATTACCAGTTGCAGAGCAGGTTATGTTTGCATTTGAGTATCACCAGTAGAAGCTACCTAGACTTCCCTGGTGGCTCAGAGGTTAAAGCGTCTGCCTCCAATGCGGGAGACCTGGGTTCGATCCCTGGGTTGGGAATCCCCTGGAGAAGGAAATGGCAATCCACTCCAGTATTCTTGCCTGGAGAATCCCATGGACGGAGAAGCCTAGTAGGTTACAGTCCACGGGGTCACAAAGAGTCGGACACGACTGAGCGGCTTTACCCTACCTTACCTTACCTTCTACTTCTAGACTAGAATCTAGGGGTGGTGGTATGTGAAGGAAAGTTACACGGCTCAAAATAGCCTGGAGTTAAAACTCCCCTCCGGGTCCTTCCCACCACCCTATGCAATACAAAAAACTCTCTCACCTGAAGAAAAAAAAAATGGATGTTAAGATTGATTAGCCTAGCTCCCAGCCAGTCCAGCCTCTGGCCGATCTCCAGAATTCCTTGCCCTAGCCATTTAAGAGATAACGACTCCAAACAACCTTGGAGAAGAACAGGCCCCCTTAAGACAGTAGATTTCCACATATATGGCTATATATGCTTACTATTTTCTTAGGTTAGTGCAGCAGCTCACTAATCTGACTCCTGCCCCTTCTCGCCTTATTAAATGTGATCTGTTCCTGTAAAGTGCTGGTGTCTTTCACTTTTTCCGAACCTTGCCTTCTCAAACTCCCTTACTCTACAGTATGTACAGTGACAGAGACAGCAGATTGAGATAGTGGGAGACGCAGCCTTCTGTGAGAAGCTAGATTGTACAGTTAGTGTAGATTTTGTGACTCTGCAATAATTAAATTCTGAAGTGCTGTTTGTATACCTTCTCTGAAATGTATAATTGTTGAAATCAGCTTTACTATTTCACTATTAAGTATTCTGTTCCTGTGATGTTAATGAATTATCTGTTTAGAGCAGGTGATCTTGACCTTTTTCATGCCATAGACCTTTTTGATAATCTGGTGAAGCCTATGGGCTGACTCTTCCTCAGAATAATGTTTTCACAGGCATAAAACCAAGCATAAAGGATTGCAAAGAAAACTAATCATATTAAAATACAATTGTTATTTTCAAAAATTTTCAATTATATATATATGTACTTCTTTATTAACACATAAAATAAGGCCTAGCGGAGAAGGCAATGGCACCCCACTCCAGTACTCTTGCCTGGAAAATCCCATGGATAAAGGAGCCTGGAAGGCTGCAGTCCATGGGGTCGCTGAGGGTCGGACACGACTGAGCGACTTCACTTTCACTTTTCACTTTCACGCGTTGGAGAAGGAAATGGCAACCCACTCCAGTGTTCTTGCCTGGAGAATCCCAGGGACGGGGGAGCCTGGTGGGCCGCCGTCTATGGGGTCGCACAGAGTCGTACACGACTGAAGTGACTTAGCAGTAGCAGCAGTAGCAGTGGTGGTCCTAAAACTATTGGAATTTCAAAGTTATTTCAAATTTTATTTTGAAATCTCGGCAACAACTGTAATATGTAAATATCTGATTTCTGTTGGTGATAAAGTCACAGGAACTGCTCACAGTACTATCAATCGTTGACTGTGTTCATAATTAAAGGACACGCTATATTTCAGTTAGAAGTTAGTGAAAATATTTAACTTTTTTCTCTTCCAAGTTACTGAACCTCTGCTTTAGGGGTTGTCTAATTTTACTTTGTTATTTTGAGAGTATAATATTTTTATTTGTTCACTTCTAAATGATTTGGGCTTATTTTACTATTATGTATTTTATATACTTGAACTGTTTTGCAACACTGTAGCAATAATTGAAGGCATGGGTGGAAAGAAATCAGCAACAGATTAGAAATGAAAGGTTTCAACAAAAACTCTTGAAAATGTTACCTCAAGAGATACCGTCATGCAGTCATTACTGGAGCCCCACATCTGAAAATTTCATAATGCTTAAGTATGTATGTGTCAAAATTTGGTTCATCTGCACTGAGAAATATTATAATGCTATCTTGTAAAAGTGTCTACTTAGATATTTCATGATGAAGTTTGTATATTGATTCCCTGTGACTTTTGCAAAGCCCTTTAGAGTACTCTCACCTTTAAATGTGTCTTTACAGCATCCTTCTGGGAAAGCAGGATGGGGTTTAACATCTCCATGTTAGAATTGAGGAAACAGAGTCTCTGCGAGGAAAGGCATCCAGCCAGGACTCTCAGAGTTATGGAAGGTACAGTGATAGATGCTGAAGCAGGGACTGAGCCTCACCTCTAGGCAGGTCTGGAAGTCGATGTGACAGGTGCCTGGGTCAATCTAGTTGTGGTACCCACTTACTATTGACCAACCCTGAGCTGTGCCCTCAACTACAAAGCAGTCCCTCCCTCAAGCAGATCTCTTTGTAATTATAAACAAACCAAGCCATTCAGAAACAATATTGTACTCTCCCAGGGTGCAGAACACCTTCACGTACGTGCATGACTTCGTTCTAACCACAAAATTCTGAGGTAAGTATTCTTATCTCCATTCTTCAGATAAGGAAACAGAGAGGCTGTGACTTGCCGCCTTAAATTAGGTAGGTATTAATTTGGCAGAATCAGAATAAACACCCAGGTTTGTCTGACAAGCTGAGACTTGCTGAGCTTATGGGCAGAGGATCTCCACTAGCCATAGCCAGGGTCAGATGGAACCCTAGACCGTAAGGAGTATCATTTCAGTTCAGTTCAGTTGTTCAGTCGTATCCGACTCTTTGCGACCCCATGAATCGCAGCACGCCAGGCCTCCCTGTCCGTCACCATCTCCCGGAGTTCACTCAGACTCACGTCCATCGAGTTGGTGATGCCATCCAGCCATCTCATCCTCTGTTGTCCCCTTCTTCTCCTGCCCCCAATCCCTCCCAGCATCAGAGTCTTTCCCAATGAGTCAACTCTTCGCATGAGGTGGCCAAAGTACTGGAGTTTCAGCTTTAGCATCATTCCTTTCAAAGAAATCCCAGGGCTGATCTCCTTCAGAATGGACTGGTTGGATCTCCTTGCAGTCCAAGGAACTCTCAAGAGTCTTCTCCAACATCACAGTTTAAAAGCATCAATTCTTCGGTGCTCAGCCTTCTTCACAGTCCAACTCTCACATCCATACATGACCACAGGAAAAACCATAGCCTTGACTAGACAGAACTTAGTCAGCAAAGTGATGTCTCTGCTTTTGAATAGGGAAAGGCAAATCTGAGCAGGTGGGGAGAGTTGGAGAAGGCTTCATGGAATAAGATTCTTGCCTGGTTCTGGACAAGAAAGATGGATTTAGAAAGGTGGATGGAGCCAGCAGAAATCACTCTAAGCAAGTGACAAGCTACATACTGGGAGAGATGTGTTTGATCCATGCCATAAAGAATTCAAAGTCAACATAAACCCTAAGTCAATAAGAAAAAGATAAGTCACCTATAGAAAAATGGACAACAGATAGGAAAAAGCCTTTCACGAGGGAAGAAATCCACACAAGCAATATATATTTAAGAGGGCAACATTACAGCATGGGCTGGGGCAGGGCTTTTCAAACTGAATATGCATTTGAGCCTCCTAAAGCTCTTGTTAAAATGCAGGTTCTGGCTTTGTGGGCCTGGATGGGATTCCGTCTCTCACACATGATGAGGTCCTGCTGGTCCGAGGACCACACTTTTGAGAAGTGAGGAGATAGGTAGAGGTAATGTGTGAACTTCTCAGCCACCCACATCTATAACGCAGCTATGCCTCCTTTCAACTGTGAACCTTGGGCAAGTAACAATGTTTCTGTGCCTCAATTTCCTCATCTGTGAAATGGAGATGATAATAGTCTCCATCATTTGTGGTCAGGAGGACTAAGTGGGTTAACATATGTAACACCTGTAGTGCAGCATGTGACAAGACAAGCGTTCAGTACATGTTAGCAGTTGGTGGTGGCAATAGGAGTTACTAGAGAAACGCAAACTAAACCACAGTAAGATAGCATTTCACACCCACCAGAGGCGGATGGAGGTCAGAAAGTCTGACACTTTCAAGACTGAGGACACAGACACTCTTGTCACTGCTAATGGGGGTGCAAACTGGTACAGCCTCCTGGAAGAGTGGTTGGGTAGTATCTGGTGAAGTTGGGGGCCCCTGCAGTGTGATTCCAGATATATGTGTGTGTGTATTTCTAGAGAGTGTGTTGGGTGTTGAGTGGGGAGGACAAAGAGATCCATCTACGGGGGCACCGCCTTTCTTCAGGATGAGGGGAAAAGAAGTTTCAAGAGACAGATGAGAAAGCTGAAACTCAGGTTAAGTGACCTATCGTTTTAGTGGAAAACACATATTCTTTCCACATAGATTATGTGTTTCATTGAACAAATATCAATGAAAGCACGATCCCTGCTTTTTAGCCACTAGAACCTTAATTCTGGGTATTTCCGCCTGGATCTTCATGCAGCTGGGGGGGACCTGAGATCCTCCATCTCATCATCGATGTGGAGAAAAATCACACACTGAAAAATTTCTGGGTTCAGCTTCCCTCTCAACCCTGCACCATGTGACTCAAGGGCAGTTTCTCGCTCTCTGAACCTCAGACTCTTCTCTCACATAGAGAATTCTGGCGTTGGAGCGTGGCTGTCAGCCTGCAGAGAGGGAAGAGGCCAGGCCGGAGCAGGGCCCTCCTGCCCTCTCCTCTTCTCAGGAGGCAGCCTGGGAGGAGCCTGCCCACAGGGAGGGTGCGGCCAGGAAAGGCCTCCTGTCATTCCTTTTCCTAGCTGCCCTTGGTGACAGGCCGGGAACCTGGCAAGTTTTCTGCACTGCCAGGGCCGGAGACTGGAGCTGGGAGCCGGAGACATGAACAAGATCTCCCCCCAGGTAAGAGCTGCCCCGAGAAGGCTCCTGACCTGGGGGGCAGGGCGCGGGGCAAACCCCGGGATAAGGGTGGGCAGTAAAGAAGGGAGACACAGGTCCCCCACCGCCCCGGAGGCTCTCTACCACGTTGTAGGGAGATGCAACAGGTGAACCAGGTACATGGTTCAGGCAGTGAGAGCTGGGAGGGGACAGGAGGCCAGGGGAGGGAATGATCAACATTAAGGGGGGGCGCCTGGGGAGCTTCTCCAAGGGGGTACCCCCTGAGCTGGTTTGAAGGATGAATGTTTGCCAAATAGGCAGTGGAGGAAAAGGCTTTCCAGGCAAAGGGCACAGTACAGGCAAAAGTGTGGGAACATAAAGCAGACATGAGTGTGGGGCAGCCGAGTGGGAGGGCCAGTGTTTCCACCCAAGGCTCTTGTGAGGCTTCTGAAAAACTTTTCAGTCTAGCTGCCTGAGGCTGGACCTCCCCTCACCTCAGCCCACCCCACATTCTCTTCTCTTGGGCAGGGGGATGCCAATGGCAATGCTGCTGCTGGAAGCAAAGCCCTCCCTGGAGGGGAAGGTAAAGGCCGGGGGACCTGGGGCCAGCCCCTCCCCCACATGGGACTTCCTTGATGCTGGGCGGTTGCTATGGAGACACAAAAGCAGCTCCCTAAGGCTCTGTCTCTCAGACCTCTGCCCCATTGTTGATGTCATCCATTCCCAGTGTCCCAGCCATCTGTACTGATGGCCATTTGCTAAATGCATAAGCTCATGTGCTGCCCACCCCCACAGACATACACTGCCCCCCAAAACCCATAGAGGAAAGAGCTCTAGAGGCCAGTCCCTGACTCAGGGTGACCCAGGTGGGTCTCTACCTCTGAGGGATAAGGTGGGAGGGATCTCACATTTACTGAGCACCTGCTCTCAGCCACAGGCTCACCAAGTGACCAGGACAGTGTGCTTTACTTCTGTGGAATAAGAAGAAAAAAATACTTTTATTGAGCACCTACTATGTGTCCAATCTTGACTCTCACTTGACCACTGAGGGGAGAGACCCAGAGAGGTAGCTACTATTAATAACTATCAAGGATCAAGGCCCTACTGTGTGCCCAGCACCATGGGGCCTCTTCTACACCCAATGGTCAGCTCCGAGGGGGTCTCTTGTTCGGTGCAATAGCAGATGAGGCAGCTGAGGTGACGTGAGGTCGGGTGGTTCAGCCAAACTGGGATCCCGCACGGATGGGAGGCGTGAGGCAGGGTTCAAATTCAAATTAGGGTCCCTCGGCTTGCAGAGCCCCAGTATCTTTTTGCTACACAGTGGCATTCATTTATTTCAACCCTGCTTTATGAAGGACCTGGCATGGAATAATGGCCTCCTTTTCCCATCTGTCCCCAGGGGGATCAGCACTTAAGGGCTTTCAGGCTTTGAAGTGCAACCTTCACCTGGCCATGGACCCTGAGACGCTCCTGTGACCCCTCCTGCCCCACCTGTGCTGCGCAAATATTTGAGAAGCAGCTGCTTGGCTGACCGACCAGGACGCTTCTCCTTGCCAGCCTTCTCGCTGTCTCCCTGGTTACCTGAGTTTACAAGGGAGCCACTGACCAAGGCTGCAAGGAATGTGGGCTTTAGATTTATGCTGCGTCTCCTAATATTTCTCCCTTCCCAAGGTACCCCCACCCTGGGCTTCAGCCACACTTTCTGTCCCCCACATGCCATCAGGACCTCTACCCTCCTGGGCCCTCTACTTGGACTGCGCTCTCCTTGCACCTTCCCCTCACCCACCCGTGGAAATCCCATCCTCCTTCAAACACCCAGGACGCCCCATTCACCACCTTGGTCACCTGGCTGTGCGAGCTGCTGGGGTACAGGTACTGGTCTGCCTGATGGACCAGCACAGAGCAGGCTGCTCTGAAAATGTGAGTGGACTGTATGGAAGAGACCTGAACTGACTCGAACTGGGTTCTTCCCAAGGCACCTATCGTGTGCCTGCTGCTGGGCTGACCTCTGGGGACACATGCCCCTGCCCTTCCCTCAGAAAATAGTCCCCGGGGGACAGAGAAGCGCTCACGCTCTTGTTTTTGTGTCCAGACCTTGTCTTCTAAGTGAGACTGCAAGCTTTTGGAGGGCAAGGGTCAGAGATGTGCTTGCTTTTATGTCCTCTACAGAGCAGGGCACCTGGTGTTAGTCACTCAGTCATGTTCAGCTCTTTGCAACCCCATGGACTGTAACCTGCCAGGATCCTCCAGGCAGGAGTACTGGAGTGGGTTGCCATTTCCTTCTCCAGGGGATCTTCCCGACCCAGGGATTGAACCTGGGTCTCCCATGTTGCAGGCCATCTGAGCCACCAGGGAACTTAGAAGGTCCCCAATAAGATTTTCTTTCATTATTTCAAAAGCCAGAAAAAATTCAGGAGCAAAGTCAGTTAAAGGTGTCACTATCATTTCCAGATTGGCACATAGTAGACGCTCAATAAAGACAAATAGTAGCTAGAACCTTTATAGCACTTACTATGTACCAAGCCCTGTTCTGATCCAGTACCTAGCTCAATCCTCTCAACAATTCTAATGTAGGCATTGGAGCCCCATTTCCCACATGAGGAAAACAGGCACAGAGAAGTAAAGGGGCTTCTCAGTGTGGCCCAGCTGAAAAGTGGTGGAGCTGGGATTCCAACCAGCATCCTGGCAGGTTCCAGAAGGAACAATCACTGACACCATGGAAAGAGTGCCAATTTTGGCAGCAAACAGATGTGGGCTGACATAAGAGCTCCACACAAGGGGACCTGGACTTTTCCTTCTCTGAGCTTCAGTTTCCTCATCTGTAAAATAAACGTTGTCTTGAGTAATGAATTAATGGCCATGAAGGGCCTGCTTTGGCTTCTGCCCTATGGCAGGAACTCAGTAAGCAGGTGTCCGTGTCTCCTTCCTCATCTCCTGGGACTCATGGAAGGACACGGGGCTTAGGGGGTGGAGCCGAGACCTGGGGCCCTCGTCCCGACTGCCACTCACCAGCTACTGGATGTGGGCCAGGCCCAGGCGTTTGGTGGAGTGGGTCCACAGGCAGAGCTGAGAGCCTCTCAGTGGGCTTGGGAGCGCCCTCCTCCAGGGAAGCCTGTCCTACCCCAGGACCCCAGTGAAGAGGGACCACTTGTAGGGCTCAGGGCAGGGGACTGGCTGCTCCATCACGGGTTTCCCACCCCACACAGCGAACTGCAGCCCTTGCTGCTGCTCACGCCGAGGGGCCTGCCTCTCAGCCTTCCTGATGCTCCTGCTGACCACTCTTGCAGCTCTGATCGCCCTGGTCGCCATCCTTGGACCCCCACCTCGCACACCAGGTCAGGGTGGGCAAGAGAGAGTGGGTCAGACTTGTTGGGAGGGTAGAGGGAACACAGAGTGACGGGGAAAACTGATCCTGCCTGGCTTCTCCACAAAGTGACTTCTGAACAGTCCCTTAGGGTGCATGTACAAACACACACTGACACTGACAAGCACACACCTCTGAGCTTCCATCTGCACATCTGTAGCTTGAGCTGTTGAAGTGGACCCAGCTATGATGCCACCTCCTCCAGGAAGCCTTCCCCTGCCTGCCTGGTTTAGGAGCCTTGTTTCAGCTCCCATTGCTCTCACACTTCCTCTCCCCCCAAGCCCAATCACCCAGAGTGGTGTTCTCCTTCTGTGTGTCTGTCTCGACCACAAAGGACAGGGACCTGTCCAGTACATCCCTGAGGCCAGGCAGGCTTCAGCAGTGAGCCCCAACACCAAACGTGACCTCGCGGAGCTAACAGTTTGCAGAGTGACATGGAGGTTAACCCAATAAGCACTTTAAGGCAGGCTTAGTGGGAGCTCTGAGAGTCTGGGATGGGGCTCTGGCCAGTCCAGGGGTCAGGATGGGCACCTTGAGAAATGAACGGCACTGAAGCATGAAGGGAAAGCGGGGTTGGTTGGTGGAGGGGGTGGCGGGAAAAGCATCCAGGCACAGGGAACAGCATGTGTGGGGTGGAAGGAAATATGAAGAGAAGGTTAGTGGGCTTGATGGACAGGGCAGCGGGTAGGGCCAGGGGCCCTGGGCCCAGCGCCTCGAAATCTGCACTGGGGAAGGAGGTCACCATCTAGAGAGCCATGGGAAGGAATTAGCTGGAGGTGGGATGTCACCAGACCTACCTTTCTGAGAGATGTCTCTGTTGCCTAGCAGGAGGTGCTAAAGGAACACAGTGAGAATAGGGGTAGAATCCATGGTACCCTCGTGCCCGTGCATGGACACTGCGGGTAGATGTGAACACAGGAAGAGCTGCCTCCATGCACGTACCTGAGTGTCTGTGTGTACATGTGTGCAAGCATCTGCGTGTATGCACATGTTTGTATGTGCAGGTACATATCTGTGTGTGTTTGCCCTTGTGTGTGCATGTCTGTGTTTGTGCAAGTGTGTCCAAGCGTGTATGTCTGTGGGCAGTTGTGTGTGTGTGACAATGTGCCTCTGAGAGCCAGCCCCCTCATACTAGCTGAGGCAGTTCCAGGAGATGAGCTGTGATTCACATGCGCACAGACCCACATAAACTCGCCCCTACCTCCAACCCACACACACGTGTGTCTGTGCGCACAACCCGCAGAACTGGACCTCCAGGCTCCTCTGTCAGTTTCTCTCCCCTAATTCTTTGGAGCAGCCCCAGGGCTGGGTGCTTGACGCAGTGGGACAGAGGGAAGACTCTCAAAGGGACAGACACTCAGACGGTCCCCATCATTCCTGGGCACTGCGGAGGCAGCCCTACCTCAGGAAAGAGAGAGGCAGCAGCCTGGTTATTAGCTGTGTGGCCTGGCCTCTCGAACCTCACCGAGTCTTACTCTTCTCATCTGTAAAATGGGGCTAGTGACGGCATGTCACAGGAGGGTTCAGGGAAACAATAGAATAAAAATGTGAAGGTGTTTGCAGGCTGTATAGCTGTCCCAGATATAAGGACTGTGGCATAACGGTCGCTAGCTGGCCCCAGGATGTTGCCTCTGACACCCTCACCTGCACCAGGAGCCCTGCTATGAAAACCCCATCACTGGCTTGAGGCCTGTCCTGAGGAGCTTCCCGTGAGATGGTTGTTCGATAGACATGGGAACCATGACTTTCTCTGCACTCTCTCCAGGCTTATTCACACAGAGACTTTTGTGTAATCTCCCCAGCAGTCCCACGGGGTGTGTGCTATGCTCCCCACTTTGGAGACAGGAACCTGAGGCACAGAGAGGTCAGGTCACCTGCCCATGGTCACACAGCTGGCAAGTGGTTGAACTGGGGCTTGCACGCCATCTTCAATGCCGAGCTCAGGGTCCTCCCTGTGGCCCCAGGCCCTCGCTGCAGCTCAGGTGGGGCTCAGTGGGGAGAACTTGGTGATGCCCTTGTGAACACCACCCTTGACCCTTCCGGGGCTGGCCCCGCCCACTCAGGGGCCCAGGCCTGTGTGACGCAGACAAACAGGACGGGCTTCCTGTGCAACGACCGGAGCAGCTGCATCCCGGCCAGCAGGGTCTGTGACGGCGTTCGCACCTGTGCCCGCAGCGAGGACGAGGAGGAGGCCTTGTGCCGTGAGTACCTACGCCAGGGCCCCTTGAGAGCTGCCCCAACTCCAGCTCTCCCTGCAGCCAGACTGAAGCTCGACCACCCTGAACGTACCAGGCACCCTTGTGTGCTTCTATGCCTTTGGTTGTATACTGCCAGGAACATTTTTTCCCACCCTGTCCCAGTCACATGCACACACATACGCCCACACAAGGGAATGCCTCCATTCTGGGTCTTGAGAAACTTTATGCAACCCTCATGGCAGAGTTCAAGTGTTACCTCCTCCAAGGAGCCTTCTCTGACTCCCAAACTAGATGCTGCTGCTGCTCAGTCGCTTCAGTCGTGTCCGATTCTGTGTGATCCCATAGATGGCAGCCCACCAGGCTCCACCATCCCTGGGATTCTCCAGGCAAGAACACTGGAGTGGGTTGCCATTTCCTTCTCCAATGCATGAAAGTGAAAAGTGAAAGTGAAGTCGCTCAGCTGTGTCCAACTCTTAGCGACCTCATGGACTACAGCCCACCAGGCTCCTCCATCCATGGGATTCTCCAGGCAAGAGTACTTGAGTGGGGCGCCATTGCCTTCTCCACAAACTAGATGAAGTTTCCTTTACTGGACTCTCATAGCCCCTGTGCTTATCTGTGTCCCAGCCCCAGTCACATTGATTGTCAATCTCGTTTGGCATGTTTGCCCCCACCATCAGACTGTGAACTCCTCTGAGGCAAACCTAGTCTGCTTGGTCTTGGGGCCCAGGGCCTGGCACAGGGCTCTGCACAGAGAAATATCTGGAACGATTTGTTGAATAAATGATGAAGTTAGTGAATCAACCAATGAATGAATGGGAAGGTCTAACCCCAGACCTTAGACCTGACAGTTCTCAAGAGAGAGGAGTTGCCACAGAGGAGGGAAAGAGATCGGTGAGTTAGAGTGGGTGGGGCAGGGTAGCTTATGAGGGAGGGTCATTGCTTCGTGAGCTCTCAAGACAAGAGGAGGCCTTAAATTCATCTAGCCCATGTTCCAGCTCATGCCCCAACCCCTCTGCCACCCAGCCTCTGCTTGCACACTCCCAGGATAGAAGCTCACTACAACTCGAGGCAGCCGCTGCTCTCACTCTGGTTTTCCAATGGGGACGTCTCCCTTGTACTGAGTTTAGGGCTACCTCCAAACAGCACCCTTGACTGGTTCCAGCTGTAACCTCTCACCAACCCCTGCCCTCCAAGAACCGTATGTCGATCTGTTTCCCATGACGGCGGCACTGCGTGGACTGGAGGTTGCTGTGTTGTCCCGCATGAGTTTCCTCTTCCCTGAACTACACTCTGAACTCCCAGTCACCCCGTGGTGATTGGTCTTTCCCACTCCACCAGCATCCACAGAACACAAACCAACTGCCCATGTCCCTCTCCCTGGACTAGCTCCAGAAGCATCCATGACACTTCCAGCTGGCTCTGCCCAGTCCAAAGAACAAAGACTTTTCCCCTCCTAAGTCTGGGTTATATCTCTAGTGATGTGGCCTGAGTTTGTGTTAATTTTTGGTAGCCCTGTCACACTGCTGTCTAATACAGAACCCGCTTTCAAGAACGGTGTCTGATTCCCTCTCACAAAACATGTGAACGCACATGCCCTGAGTTCCGGGATCCAAGTGCAAGACCTCACATCTAGTCTTCTTAAAAAGTGTTTATTCTGCTTATCTGTGGCTGTGCTGGGTCCCCACCGCCGATCTGGCTTCTCTAGTTGCAGAGGGCAGGAGCCACTCTGGTTGCGGTGCTCGGGCTTTTCACTGCAATGGTTTCCTTGCCATGGGGCGCGGGGTCTAAGTGCAGGGGCTTCAGGAGTTGCAGCACGTGGGCTCAGCAGCTGTGGCTCTCGGACTCTGCAGCACCGGCCCAGTAGTTGTGGCTCACAGGCATAGTTGCTCCATGGGATGTAAAATCTTCCCAGATCAGGGATTGAGTCCGTGTCTCCTGCATTGGCACGTAATTTCTTTACCGGTTAGCCACCAGGGAAACTCCACATTTATGCTTGTTGTGTTCCAGTTGGAGGAAGCTTCCTGGAGGTGAAGGAACTTGAACCTGGGCTTGCAGGTCGAATGGTTTTGGACAGGTGTCAAGAAGGACATTTCTGGAGGGAGGAGGAGAGTAAGACATGCTGTGGATGGGAAGGAGCAAGAGCTGAGTAGGCGTGAGGAAGGGAGGAGCAGCTCTGGGCATCCTGTTGGATAAACAGGGAAAGAACCCTCCTCTCCCCTTGACTGACCTCCCCAGGAAACATTCTTCTTGTGTTCTCCTTGTGCCCTTCCTGGATGCTCAGTGACCTTGGGTTTGTCAGCTGCCAGGCTGGTCAGGACAATCTACCTCCATGTAGCTGTGAGACACCTGCAGCCTGAATGTACCAGCCTGCCTGTACCTGAACTTTAGCCAGGTGTGGACTTGCTCCTGCTTCATCTCTCCCCCTGTAGGAGCTGTGCCCCAGAGCCTCCCTGGCTTTCTCGTGGCTCACTGTGGAGACCCTGCTTCCTGGATCTACTCAGACCAAGTGTGTGATGGGATCAACAACTGCGGGGACTGCTCAGATGAACTGAGCCCAGGTGGGAGTCTGGGCACAGGCTGGGCTGGGCAACTGGCCAGGCAGCAGCCAGAGGGCAGAAGTTAACCAGAGAATCTCTGAGGTCCCCCCTGCATCCCCTGTTTTCATTCTAGGAAGATGTTTTCCACTTCTGCTTGAACGCCTCAAGTGGCAGGGTGCTCATTACCACGACAAGTGGTTCCTTCCGGAGAGTTATTCTTCTGTGGTGGGGAGCTTAGTTTCAAGGTCTCAAATGAGGAAGCCAGGAAGCCCAGAGGGCAGTCACAAGAAGAGTACATACGTAGCCCAGCTGGGGTTTGAACCTGGGCTTCCCTCATCTCCTCTGCACCACCCAACAATCCTGTGAGGAAAGCAGAGCAGAAATCACTGGCCCTAATTTATATGTAGGTAAACTGAGGCCAGAGGGGAGAAGTGACTTAGTAAAATGAGTGATAAAGAGGGAGCTTGGGTATGAACTCAGGTCTCCCAACTCTAAGATTTGAGTTCTTTCACTGCCCCAGAGTTTGCTTCCAATCTGTTCCCTGGCATTCAACCCACAAATATGTTCTGAGCACTGTTGGGGGCTGGCCTGGTGCTAGGTCCTGCTGGGAAGCAGCCAGGGGTCAAACATATGTCCTATCCCCAGGACTTACATCATGCTAGTGACTAAAGGTAGTGCCAGGGGTCCTGGAGAGGTTTTTGTTGCGGGGGAGGGGAGAAGAAATCATCAAGGGAGCTTTCTCAGAAGAGACTGTGTTCAAGCAGGCCTTAAAAAATGGACAGGGTTTCACCAGGCAGAGGCTGAGTATGCAGCAGAGAACCCTGGAGGCCCAGGGTCCAGGGTAAAGGAGGGAGGCCTGCGAGGTGCCCTCAGGGAGTCGTAAGTGGGCTGGTGGGACCAAATTTAGGGTGAGAGGGGAGGATGGGAGATGATGGGCACCCATTAATATCTGAACACTGACTGTGGGCCTGGCACTTGGCCTATCTTTCTTAGTAACAACCTCAAGCAGATGAGGAAACTGAGGCTCAGACAGGGTGAGAGACTCGCTTGAGGTCACACGCAAAGTCACACAGAATTTTAGCCCTTCTGGATGGCACATATACGATATATATGCCACTTCCTTCTGCTTTGGTACCTAAGGTAGATATTACTAGGCTTGGATACAGCCTCAGTGCTTTTCTCAGCTCAGTAATCCTAGTGGGGCCCACTGATGGATCACATGAGATGTACATGAGACAGGGTATCTGTCACCCTGCCACGAGGATGCCACCCCAGGAGGCTCTGAGCTAAGTTGGGGAGTCTAGATTCTCTCTTCTGCAGGAAATAAGGAATACAGTCAACCTGAGTCAGATACGGTAGGGCTGTGGGGGCCTATGGCCAGTTGCAGGGCTAAGGAGTGCCCTGGTGGATGGGGCATTCCAGCTGTTCTTCTGTCTTCCCAGGGACTACCTGCCCGCCCTGCGGCCCTGGGTGGTGGCGCTGCCCCTCGACTGTCTTCAGATACTGCAGCTGTATCCCCAGGAGTCTCTGCCGGGATCGTGTGCAGCATTGCTCCGACTGGTCCGACGAGTACTCCTGTCCCGGCCCTGACTGAATCACCCAGGCCAGAGTGGGCTGCTGGCTGGAATGGTGCTGCTAACCCTTGACATGCGCCATGAGTCCAAGGGCAGAAAGGAGTCTTTGAGATCATGTAATCTGCGCACCACTGTCTCTGAATAGGAATTGGCTCTCCTGCTTTCAAGTTTTTCGTCCTCTGCTTGGATGCTTCCAGGGATGGGGGGCTCATTACCACGTTAGGCAGCTCCTAACAAAGATGAGGGAAACCTGCTTCCATGATTTGCGGCCCTCCTCTGGCGACACACAGAGGAAATCTGCTCCTTTGCTCCAAGACACGCTTATAGATCCTGACCTTGTCACTCCTTGGAGAAAAAATAAGTTTGGGGCTTGAACACCAAGCTGAGAAGTTTAGCCCTTCTGGATGGCACATATACGGTACATAATGCCACTTCCTGCTGCTTTGGTACCTAAGGCAGATATTGCTAGGTTTGGATACAGCCTCAGTGTTTTTCCCAGCTCAGTAATCTAGTGGGGCCCACTAATGGATCACATGAGATGTACATGAGACGGGGTACTTGTCGCCCTGCTACAAGAAAGCCACCCCAGGAGGCTCTGAACTGTAGGAAGAACAGCCTGAGGAGCCCCTCCTCAACCCCTTCCATCCCCTCTCCTCTGGACCACTTCCGCTCTCACCCCAAGACCACATGCCCAACCAAACAGCCCAGGTTCCTTCAAGTAGGGATTGTATTTCAATCCCGAAGCCTGAGTGAACCAGCTGTTTCTTGGCATACATTCCGGTTTTACAACACCCAGGCAGGCAAGGATGGATATATCCATTAAACAGATGAGGAAACTGTGGCCCCCAGGATCGTACAGCAAAGTCAGGCTCAGAAGTGGGACTCAAACATGGTCCATGGTGTCCCAACCCCAAAGTCGTTTCTGCTACCAATGTGACCCTATCTTGGCCGGGGTGGAGGCAGAGTCTCTGGGTTTAAAAATGTAGCTTGAGGGTCAGAAAGTGTCCCACCCTTATACTGAAAGATGGACTTGGAATCTGGCTAATAAGAGGGTTCCTGTTGATGGAGACAGACATATCCCTGTTGGAAATTAATATAATCAATTCTATGTAGTCTTCTGTGAGATTTGAATTAAAAATGGACATCTGAGAGACAGGTGAGCTCCAGTTCATTCATTGCTGCCTGAGTCAATTCATTTGCTCACTGAACAGTCTCTGTGTGCCTGTTCTGTGCCAAGCCCAGTGCCAGGCACCCAGAAGTCAACAGACCTGGACCCTAGCGCCCAAGGAGAAGAAGGTGTCACGGAGGAGGCCCCTCACACTGGAAGGACGGCTGGGGCAGCAGGAAGTGCTGGGCTGAGGGCACCAAGGAGGGGACTTGGAGAGCCAGGATATAACCATATTTCTGACTCAGATGAACTGAGGGCCAGCTCGCGGAACAGGACACCTCAGAGATCCTGCCCGAGCGAGGCTCAGCCCTGGGTTCTGGCACCTTTGGCTGAGTTTCTCTCCAAGGGCAGCACAAATGGGGCACAGCCAGCATGCTCGAGGCATCCTCGGTTCCGAAGACGGATCCAGAGGGACTGACTGACCCCTCAGGAGGAAGAAATGAAAATTCACTTGGACAGAGTGCCAGGCGGGCTATGAACCATGGGGCAACAAAGAGTCGGACACAACTGAGCGAGTAAGCACAACCCGGGGAATGAGAAGAGGTCCAGCAGCTCATGCCCAGCGTTCACATGCCAACATGTTCCCGGTGCCCGGAGCATTAGATGTTGAAAACAAGGTCACTGAGGGGAGGCCATGGGAACAGGAGCCTAGGCTGGCTCCCACTGAAACCACACAGCTTAGATTGGGCTCACACTCCGCCAAAACCCAGGCTGGGACTTGAGCCCACTGCCTTTTAATTGAGGTCACATGCCTGGTCTCAGGACTTAATGAAGCTCAGATTCTTCAGGTCTCTTCACAGAAACAATTCAGGGATAGGTAAGAAGTGGGTTTATTTAGAGAGACACATATTCTGCAGACAGAATGCGGTCCCTCTCAAAAGGTGAGAGTGGCCCCGGGAGAAACACACTCCACACGCAGAGCGTGGGCCATCTCAGAGCGGGGAGGGCCTGAAACACGGGGCGGCTAGTTTTTATGGGATGGGTGATTTCCTATGCTAACGAATGGGAGGATTCTTCCAACCATTTTGGGAAAGGGGAGCTTTCCAGGAATTGGCCCACCAGCCACTTTTTGACCTTTTATGGTTAACCTTGGAACTGTCATGGCACCTGTGGGTGTGTCATTTAGCACATGCTAATGTGAGTATACAGTGAGGTCCACTGGAAGTCAAATCTTCTGCCAAATTGGACCTAACAGTCCCAATCGGTCTGTGTTGTATCCTCAAGGGCTATGCCATTCTTTTAAAGGTTGCGCCCTGACGGTGTTTCAGTACCAGTCAGCCTTGGTGTTCCAATTGCAGGAGAGGCCCAGTTCCTGCCAGGGGCTGGTGGTCAAAGGCTGGCCCCTGTGGGAGAGAGATGGAGAGACCTCAGTGGTCATTCAGTCCTGAGCTCTTCAGTGGGCTGCAGCTTTCTCAGAAAAATGCTCAGAGGCACTCAGTTGCACATAATTCTATCCTCCGCTCCCAATCAAGCCCATCCATGGGCCTTTACAGGAAGAGGGGCCCCTTCCCAGGGCCTGAAAGTGGGCTCCTGCCTAACACTCAGAAATGAGTTGTCCCAGAAGGCCCGCAAACTGACAAAGCAAAAAACTTGATTGTGAATGGGCCCCAGGATGGACAGCAATAGGGAGCCCAGGAGGACTGCTCTGCCACGTGGCCGCAGTTGTACTGTGGTAATGGGGCTAACTTCTGGGCTGTCTCTGGGCAGTCATTGTGTTTGGCCCATATTTGGTCTGACTCAGGGTCCTTACTGATGGGACCTCCTGTTGTGAGACAACTCATGAGCAAGTTATCGTTGTGTCTGGCCAAGGTGGATGGTTTCAGTCAACCATTCCCTAACAGGCCCGTGGGGTTAAGATGTTTCAGTTTATAGGATGAAGAAACCAAAGCTGACACCAACTTGCCTGAGTCCATTCAGCATGGCAGTAGCAGGGGAAAACCAAACCCCAGCTTTCTGGGTGCACACGGTTGACACTTGCTGAGTGCTCACTACTAACCAGGCACCGTGCAAGAAGAACTTTACCTCTCATCCTCCAACAAGGCTCCAAGGGGGGTACAGTGTTTATGCGAGGTTTAGAGAGGCCAGGCAGCCTGTTGAAGAGTGCATGACTGGTGAGCACAGAGGCAGGGAAACAGAATCTTGTGGGGTCACCCAGAACAAAGGCCTTTCCGTGCCTCACCCCCTCATTTCTCACTTGGTCTCCTAGGTCTTTCCCAAGTTACAAAGAGCAGGCTCAACCAGTTACTATTAATAACTAGGGATGTGAAGAATATAGAAACAAAGAAACAGCAGTTAAGCAAGAAAAATAACGAGAAAACAAGAAAAGTTAAGAAAGGGATAAAACAGAGTCCTACTTCCTCCTCAAGGCATAAGCATAACAATCTGATGCCTATCTTTGAGTTGTTCTGTAGCAGCTAAGACCCCCACACTCAGATGGAGGCTGGTGGCTACAGACTTAGCACAAGCGCTAGGCCCCAGACTGTCCAGAACCAGAGGGTGGATGGTGAAGGTTCCTGGAACACTACACTGTTACTTCACAACCTACCAAGGAGAAGAAAGTCAGGAATCCTGGAGCCTTCCTCCCCAAATGTTGCCTTTAAAAATGCTCCCCTGTAAAAACAAAATGCTCCCCTGAAAGCCATTGGGGAGTTCGGGTCTTTTGAGCCTGAGCTGCCTGTTCTTGCTTGGCCATGCAATAAACCTTTCTTTGCTCTAAACTCTGACACTTCCATTCATCTGGCCTTACTGTGCCTCGGGCACGAGGACGTGGGTTTGACAACCCCAGGAGTCTGGACACTTAGCTATGGCAGTTGGCTGTTTCATGCTAAGTTTCAGGAGGTCTGGGAAGCTTCCAGTGGCAGTGACCCCTGAGCAGGGCCATGGAGGAGCCAGAGACAGGGCAGACCAGGTTGAAGAGCTGCAGGGTGCCAGTGCAAGGAGGGAGCCTAAGGGCATGAGAAGCAGCCCCGCGGCTGGAGTATTAAGAAGAGTCTTGGATTCTGAGCAGGAGGGGTGAACCTGACCCTGGACATGCAGGGTGCTGGCAGAGGTTTTCAGCAGAAAAAAAACACGTTTGCTTCCCTTTTCTGGAAGAGAGGCTGCAGAGGCTCTCCTCAGAAGGCTTTCCTCCATACATGGATGTCATGACCAGACTACTTTGCAGGCAGGACGGGGAGAGGAAGAGCCAAAAGGTGAATTCCCCTGGGAAACAGTAAAGCTTCCAGCAGAAGAAAGGGAGGGGCCTTTAATGATTATGTCGACAGAAGGAAAATATACAACTATAAGTTGCAAGTTGTTTTACTCAGGGACCTTACTGAAAACTATAGTCCAGGAGACAGCCTCTCAGATGGGTCTGAGGAACCACTCTGAAGAGATAAGGGAGGAGCCTGGTTATACAGCTTTTTTTTTTTTTTTTTTCCTTGCTGGGAAGACAAACAAACAAACGCATGTAGTTGAACACCAAAAGATTACTGCTAATCACAAAGAAAAGACATCTCAAATGAATGATTTTGGCACTTTTCTATGCATGGGAAGATACAAGACTCTGGGTTCACTGAAATCATTCTTTACATATGCATCGTAACTGTCTCGGGCCAGTATCCAAAGCACAGAGTATTTCCTGGTTTTCTCCATTCTGGATTCCCCTCACGGTGCACCATCGGTGGGAGGCTGCAGTGGCTAATGGTTTGATCTTTACAGAAGTGGTATGTATAGTGGGCACTATTCTTTGTTTACTGGAATGGCAGGCAGCAGTACCTGTCTACAAATATTAGCAATATTTGCTGAGCATTTAGTACATGCCAAGCACTATTGCAAACTTCTATGTCTTAGCTCTTGTACCTCATTTTATCTTATCCTCATAAAGGAACCTGGCTTGGTATTCATACTTCACAGGGGCTAAGACAGATGAAGTTGCTGGGCTAAGACCACACAGCTTTTAAAGGGTGGTGCCAGGATCAAACCTTGAAAGGCCCAAGCCCAGAGCCCACTACCCCTACTCTTTGATGGCTCACTGTTTCTTAGCCAGGACTCCCGAGAACAGAAGGCTGGAGCCTACGCTGGGGGAGGCAGCCTGTCAACAGGTGGTGGCTGGTGCTGCAGAAGAATGGTGTTTGTTCTTTTCTGGTTTATTGGTTCTTCTTTTCAGAAAGAAGCAGGTGCTGTAGCAACCTCCTAAACAGCATTCCATAAGTTAGTCCAGGAAAACGCAGAGCCCAGGGTGATCAGCTAGGCCCCTCCCTTGGTTCATATCAGCCGAGCAGGGGATTTAATGCCACAGCCTGCAGAGAGCTCAGGCAGCCAGCGTCAATATTTGCCATGTCCCAGCCTCCCTGGCCTCAGCTCCAAGATCAGTACGTTAAGTACAACAGGTTCTTCTCTGTGCAAATACACAGGGATAGATGAATGGAATTTAAAACGGCTCAGGCTTCGCCTCAGGGTCTGGACTGGAAATCTGGCCTGGTTTAACCTTCTGCTATCACTGTTTGCCTGGGGCTCTCCATTTATCCTTAAATTCACCAAACCTCATACATCAGAGCTGGTAAGAAGCTCAGAGTCCAGCCAGATTTCTGATAGGAAGATGCTGCTTCCTGGAGAAGTAGAGAGGGAGGGGACCAGCCCAAACTGGCACTCCCTGGTAGCCATCTCTGGGATTCTGAGGGCCACCCAGCAACTCCAGGCCAGGCAGAAGCGATTTCTCTTCTAAAAAGAGCGATTCCTCTTTTTTAAAAAAGTTATTTAAAAAACACACCTTTATAGTTCTATTTACATTTAGTGAAATACACAGATCTTAAGTGTATGGTTCAGTGAGGTTTTTTTTTTTTTAATTTGGCTTCATTGGGTCAGTTGTGGCATGGAGGATCTTCCACTGTGGCTCCTGGACTCTCTGTGGCTCGAGTCTCAGTAGTTGTGGCGTAGAGGTTTAGTTGCTTCATGGCTTGTGGGAACTTAGTTCCCTGACCAGGGAACAAACCTGTGTCCCCTGCATTGCAAGGTGGATTCTTAACAACTGGACCATCAGGGGGAGTCCCTCAGTGAGTTCTTTTTTTAAAAAAAAAAAAACAAACAGGTTTATTGAAGTATGATTGACAAACAGTAAGCCATACATATTTAAGATGTACACTTTCATAAGTTTTGGCACACATATATACCCATGAAACTATCACATAACTTCATGTCCATCGTGAACATGTCCATCATCCTCAAGAGTCCTTGTGCCCGTTAGTAATCCTTCACTCTCATCCCACCCTGATCCTCACTTCCATATTTAGACAAACAATGCAGAGTACATCATGAGAAACCCTGGACTGGAAGAAGCAAAACCTGGAATCAAGATTGCTGGGAGAAATATCAATAAGATATTCAGATGATACCACCCTTATGGCAGAAAGTGAAGAACTATAAAGCCTCTTGATGAAAGTGAAAGAGGAAAGTGAAAAAGTTGGCTTAAAGCTCAGCATTCAGAAAACTAAGATCATGGCATCCAGTCCCATCACTTCACGGCAAATAGATGGGGAAACAGTGGACACAGTGGCTGACTTTATTTTTGGGGGCTCCAAAATCACTGCAGATGGTGATTGCAGCCATGAAATTAAAAGACACTTACTTGGAAGGAAAGTTATGACCAACCTAGATAGCATATTAAAAAGCAGAGACATTACTTTGTTAACAAAGGTCCATCTAGTCAAGGCTGTGGTTTTTCCAGTGGTCATGTATGGATGTGAGAGTTGGACTGTGAAGAAAGCTGAGCACTGAAGAATTGATGCTTTTGAACTGTGGTGTTGGAGAAGACTCTTGAGAGTTCCTTGGACTGCAAAGAGATTCAACCAGTCCATCCTAAAGGAAATCAGTCCTGGGTGTTCATTGGAAAGACTGATATTGAAGCTGAAACTCCAATACTTTGGCCACCTGAGGCAAAGACCTGACTCATCTGAAAAGATCCTGATGCTGGGAAAGATTGAGGGCAGGAGGAGAAGGGGACGACAGAGGATGAGATGGTTGGATGGCATTACCAACTCAATGGACATGAGTTTGGGTAAACTCTGGGAGTTGGTGATGGACAGGGAAGCCTGGTGTGCTGCAGTTCATGGGGTCACAAAGAGTTGGACACAACTGAGAGACTGAACTGAACTGATTTTCCATCAGTATTGGTTAGTTTGCACTTTTCTAGAATGTTATGTAAGGGAAATCATACTGCATATACTTTTCTTTTGGTCTCTCTGGCTTCTTTCACTCAATAGTTCTTATGAGATTCATCCACGTTGTAGCCTGCCCATAGTCACTGGTTTTTATTGCTGAGTAGTACTCCACTGTATGGATATACCATCATTTGTGAATTCCAGGCTTAAGAGATATACTCTCCATTTATCCATTCATTTGCTAATAGGTTTTAGGCTAGTCTCAGTTTGGGCTATTACAAATGAAGCTGCTTTGAACATTTTTGTATAAATCTTCGTATGGACATATATTTCATTTACCTTGGAAAATAGAATGGCTGGATGTGGTAGGTGTATGTTTAACTATTTATGAAACAGTTTGTTTTCCAAAGAGGTTGTATCATATTCTTACCTACACTTGGTAAGATGGGTCTTTATTTAATTTTAGCTGTTCTGGTGGGTAGGTGGTAACATCTCATTGTTTTGCTGTTATTTGTTTGGTTTGTGGGGGTTTTGGCTGTGCTACTGGACCTGCAAGATCTTAGTCCCTGACCAGGGATAAACCCGTGCCTCCTGTAGCGCAAGTGTGGATTCTTAACCACTGGTCCACCAGGGAAGTCCTAACAGCATTTCAGGGTGATTTTACTTTGCATTTCTCTAATGTTGAGTATCTTTTCATGTGCTTATTTGCCATCCATATATCTCCATTGGTGAAAAGTTTGTTCAAACAGTTTCTCATTGCTTGCTTTTTCATTATTGGGTTTTTAATTTTTTTTAATTTATTTTGACTGTTCTGGGTATTCACTGCTGCACGGGCTTTCTCTCTACTTGCAATGAGTAGGGGCCACCTTTTGTTGAGGTGCTAGGGCTTCTCATTGCCGTGGCTTCTCCCGTTGTGGGGCACAGGCTCCAAGGCGTTCAGACTTCAGTAGCTCCGGCACATGGGCTCAGTAACTACAGTTTCTGGGCTCTAGAGCACAGGCTCAGCAGTTGTGGTGCATGGGCCTAGCCCCTCTGCAGCATGGGATCTTCCCAGACCGGGATCAAACCTGTGTCTCCTGCATTGGTGGACTCTTTACCACTGAGCCAACAGGGAAACCCCATTACTGGGTTTTGAAAGATCTTTATATACTTGGAGCAGACACCCTCTATTAGATTGTCATTTGCAAATACCTCTTCCAGTCTATGGCTTGTCTTTTCATTCCCTTAACAGTGTCTTTCAAAGAGCAAATTGTTTTATTTTGAGAAAGTCCAATTTGTCAAATTTTTCCTTTTCTGGATCATGCTTCCAGTTGTTGTGTTTAAGGAATAATTACCTAATGCAGGTCACAAAGATTTTATACTATATGTTCTTCTAGAGTGTTTATAATTTTAGGGTTTTTCCTTTCCAAGAAAAACTCCATTTTATAATGGAATGATAAAAAAGCTCCATTCTTTTGTTTAGATAAATTTCAGTAGTGTCTAAGCTGATTTCTCCACAGGGAGAAAAAGATACTCTTTCTTTGAAAAACCATTGACACCAAAAGATTCAAGTTCAATTTGGTTTCATCCTGAAGGTCTGAAGTAAAACAATTCTTGGCAAGGATTTATAAATTAGACATTCATTGGTTAAACTTCACCAATATCACTTTGGATTGAATAATAGTGAATTCTCTTAACCACTAGTGAGATTCTGGCAAATAAACTGATCAATTAGACTTGTTCAGTAAAGCCATTTTTAAAGCCTAGAAAAAGAATCCAGGAGTTTCCAATGACTCATCCTCCATGTTGAATTACGCTCAGTTTTGGAATCAAATATTCAGCATGTACTTACAGTAAGGGAATTCTGCTGTACTTCTAGTATCAGTATTTCCTATTTGGAATAGCTATCCAATACATCCCACATCTGGAAGAAGAATCTCCTGGGAACTCCATGAGTGCTTTCAGAGTTCTTTCACAGAGCTGAACGCCTGTCCTGACGTCTTCTCCAGTTCTGAGGCAACCTCAGTGTTTTAGTTTTATAATTAGGTTTATGGTTAACTTTGAGTTAAATTTTGTATATGGTGCAAATAATGGATCAAAATTATTTTTGTTTTGTATTCACACATGGAATCCGATTGTTCCAGCACCATTTGTTGGAAAGACAGTCCTTCCTCTATTAGATTGTCCTTGGTGGTGGTTTAGCCGCTAAGTTGTATCCGACTCATGTGACCCCGCGGACTGTAGCCCGCCAGGCTCCTCTGTTCATGGGATTTCCCAGGCGAAAATACTGGAGGGGATTGCCATTCCCTTCTCCAGGGGATCTTCTCAACCCAAGGATTGAACCCAGGTCTCCTGAACTGCAGGCAGTCTCCTGCATTGTAGGCAGTCTTCTGCATTGCAGGTGGATTCTTTACTGACTAAACCACCAGGAAAGCCCTTCATTTGTCCTTGCATCTCTGTTAAAATATGGTGATTCATATACTTGTGGTCTATTTGTTCCATTGACTTATTTGTCAATCTTGATACCCATACCACATTGTCTTGATTCTGGTTGCTTTACAGTAATGCTTGAAATCATATCGTCTGTGAATAGACAGTTTTCTTTCTTTTTTAATCTGGATGCCTTTTATTTCTTCTCATTTCAGGCCATTTTAACCTGCCATTAATGTCAATAATGCATTTTCATTTTATACAATGTTGTTTTCATTCTGAGGAGCTTGATTTGGGTCTTTCCTGTATCCTCCATGCCTCTACTTTCAACACATAGAACACAATTACTTTTAATGTCCTTCTCTGATGATTCTAATATCTGTCAGTTCTGGGTGAATTTAGTTAGATTTTTCTCCTCACTATACTGTGCTGAGTCAGTCGTGTCCAACTCTTTATGACCCCATTATATTTTCTTTCTTTTCATGCCTGGTAATTTTATTTTTCATATACTATAACAGCTATTGGAGAAGGCAATGGCACCCCACTCCAGTACTCGCCTGGAAAATCCCATGGACGGAGGATTCTGGTAGGCTGCAGTCCATGGGGTCGCTCAGGGTCAGACATGACTGAGCGACTTCACGTTCACTTTTCACTTTCATGCGCTGGAGAAGGAAATGGCAACCCACTCCAGTATTCTTGCCTGGAGAATCCCAGGGACAGGGGAGCCTGGTGGGCTGCTGACTGTGGGGTTGCTCAAAGTCAGACACAACTGAAGCGACTTAGCATAACAGCTATATGGTGGCATAATTTACATATCACTCAATTTACTGCTTTAAAATGTGCAATAATCTTTAGTATATTCATAGAGTTGTGTAACCATCGCTATAGTCATTTTTAAAACATTTTCATCACCCAAAAAAGAACCCTCGTACCCATTAGCTGTCTTTTCCACCCAGCCTCTCCTCCCTAAGCAACCACTACCCTGTCTCTATAGATTTGCCTATTTGGGGCATTCCGTATAAATGAAATCATACTAAATGTGGGTTTTTTTGGTGGCTAATTTCTTTCACTTACACACTTTTTTGAAGTTCATCCATTTCATAGTATGTATCAGTACTTTATTCCTTGTCATTACTAAGTAATATCCCACTATGTGACTATCTATCTATCTATCCATATACATATTTCATTTATCAGTTCCTCGGCTGAGGGACATTTGGGTTGTTTCTAGTCTTGAACTACTGTGAACATTTATGTATGATTTTGTATGAACATTCTAATTTCTCTAGGAGTGGGACTGCTGGCTCATACGTTTAACCTTTAAACATATTTATGCTGGGTCATAAATATGCTTAACCTTCTGAAGAAGTGCCAGACTGTTTTCTACAGTGGTTGTGCCATATTACATTCCCACCAGGAGTGTATGCACAAGGGTTCCAATTTCTCCACCTCCTCACCAATACTTGTTATTGTCTCTTTCTTCTTATAACCATCCTAGTGGGTGTGAGGTAGCATGTCATGTGGATTGTGATTTTGATTTGCATTTCCCTGGTAACTGATTATGTTGAGCATATTTTAATGTGTTTATTGGCCACCTGCACATCTTATTTGGAGAAATGTCTACTCAGCTACTTTGCCACTTTTTTAGTAATTTATTTTATTGTTGAGTTGTAAAAATTCTTTATATATTCTGGATACTAAAGACCTTATCAAATACATGCTTTGCAAATATTTTCTGCCATTCTGTAGGCTGTCTTTTCACTGCTGTCCACGGAAACATAGAAGCTTTTAGCTTGGATGTAGTCTAACTTTTCGTCTTTAATTTTCATTTTTGGTCAATTGTGCTTTTGGTGTCATATCTGAAGAGACTTTGCCTAACCCAAAGTCATGAAGATTTATGCCTATACTTTCTCTTGGACTGCAAGTAGATCCAACCAGTCCATCCTAAAGGAGATCAGTCCTGGGTGTTCATTGGAAGGACTGATGCTGAAGCTGAAACTCCAATACTTCGGCCACCTTATGCGAAGAGTTGACTTGTTGGAAAAGACCCTGATGTTGGGAGAGATTAGGGGCAGGAGGAAAAGGGGACGACAAAGGATGAGATGGCTGGATGGCATCACCGACTTGATGGACATGAGTTTGAGTGAACTCTGGGAGTTGGTGATGGATAGGGAGGCCTGGCGTGCTGTGATTCATGGAGCCGTGGAGTCGGATACGACTGAGAGACTGAACTGAACTAACTGAACTTTCTTCCAAGAGTTTTATAGTTGTAGCGCTACACTTAGGTCTATGAGCCATTTTTAGATAAATTTTGTGTTTGGTATGAGGAAAGGGTCTAATTTTATTCTTTGCTTGTGGCTATCAAGATATCTGGCACCATTTGTAGAAAATACTATCCTTTCCCCATTGAATTATTTTGGCACCCTTGTCAAAAATCAATTAACTGTAAATTGAGGGTTTATTTCTAGACTCTACCTTCTAAATTTTTATTGGATGCTAGACATTGTGAATTTTAGCTTGTTGAGTGCTACATTTTTCGATTTCTTGTATTCTTGATATGGCTCTGAAATGTTGTTAAGTAACTTATAACACTTGATTCTTTAAGGTCTTGCTTTTAAGACTTACTGAGCAGGACTACAGCCATGTTTGCATGAGTGCATGCTAAGTCGCTTCAGTCATATTCTACTCTTTGTGACTCTATGGACTTTAACCCACCAGGCTCCTCTGTCCATGGGATTCTCCAGGCAAGAATACTCAAAAGGGTTGCCATTTCCTCCACCAGGGGATCTTCCCAACTCAGGGAGTGAACCCAGGTCTCCTGCACTGCAGGCAGATTCTTTACCGTCAGAGCCACCAAGGAAGCCCAGAGCCATGTTTAGTCTTGGCTAATTACTATCTGGGACTAATTATTCTCCACTACGGAGGTGAGAATTTTCTGAATTCACTACCTTGGATAATGAGGTTTTTATACTCTTCCTAGTCCTGTGTGGCCATCAAGTGCTGCTTCCTCTAATCCTTCTGGGTGGTTCTTTCTCTGGCCTGAAGTAGTTTCCTTACATGCAAGTGCCAATCAGTACTCTCCGGAATTCTCGAGGCGCACTCTCTGCGTATCTCCAGAGTTCTCTGTGTCTGTAGCTTTCTCCTCTCTGCTGCTCTGTCCTGTGAACTCTAGCTGCCTTGTTTTTTCCTGAATTCTAAGCTCTAACTCAATTCATGGATTATGCTAGGATCTGCCTGGATTCCTTGTCCCTTTGCTGCAGTCTAGGAAATCTCTCTAGGCAGTAAGCTGAAGCAATCATAGGGGTCATGTTGTATCCTGTCTCTTGGGAGTCACTGTCCTTTATTGCCAGTGTTTCTAAACTGTTGCTTCATATATTCTGCCTGCTTTTTTGGTTGTTTCAGGCAGGAAAGAAAAGCTGGGCCCATTATTGCATTGTGACTGTCTTTTGAACCCTTTGAGTAAATCAGAGGGAGATACTTTCCCAGAGTTTTTCAACTCCACCAGGCCAGAGGTCTATACCTCCAGATTTATCCTACCTCATTCACTGATAAGACAAGGTCCAACCATCATTATTTCATTTCATAGTTTGGGAGACTTAGGCAATGGCTCAAACCTCCTATTCTTTTCAGATGGGAATGTGGGAATGAATGAGATTAAGGCCTACAAAATTCTCCCTTTTGGGCTGCACTCTGCTGTGGGGAAATACTGAACCGAGAATCAATGTGAGATTACGTCTTGACTTTCCCAAAAAGGACCCACCCCCCTCACATCTCTGAGACTAGTTTCCCATCTTCTGCTGCTGTTGCTGCTAAGTCGCTTCAGTCGTGTCTGACTCTGTGTGACCCCATAGACGGCAGCCCACCAGGCTCCCCTGTCCCTGGGATTCTCCCATCTTCTAAGCACACTGAAATTACAGAGCACTATACTTAGATCATTATTACCCTCATCCATCATCTTCATTCAGTGTCTCAAAAAGGAGTCCTAGGATCTGCCACATCAGTTTTGGGAGGGGTGGGAATGTGCTGATTAATTAAAATGCATGTTCCTGGGGCCAATTCACTTTCCAGAATCAGAATGGAGGGGTGGAGGTTAACTGCACTTTTTTCAAGATTTTTTTTAAATGTGGATCATTAAGTTTTTATTGAATTTGTTACAATATTGCTTCTGTCTTACATTCTGGGTTTTTGGCCACAAGGCACGTGGGATCTTAACTTCTCGGCCAGGGATGTAACCTGTACCCTCCGCATTGGAAGGTAAACTCTTAACCACTGGACTACCAGGGAGAGCCCCTGATTTTTTTTTTTTAAACAGGTTCCTTTAACCCACTCCAGTACTCTTGCCTGCAAAATTCCATGGACAGAGGAGCCTGGTAGGCTACAGCCCATGGGGTTGCTAAGAGTCAGACACGACTGAGCGACTTCACTTGAATGATCTCTGGGAACTTCAGGGAACCACTGATCCAAACTCTTAAGTCAGCAATTTTCCTCGCAAGATGTACAACACTTGCTGGATGTGTTACCTTGTTATCCCTTTTTGTTCCTAACCTCATGAGCATTATGTGGCTTGATTTAAAAAAAAAAAAAATATATATATATATATAAATCAAAAGTCTTTTTGATCATTTTACAGAATTCTTTGAGACGACCAGGGAAACCTAAGTGCTTGAGATTTCCAAGCCTGGAAAGGACTTTGAAAGTCATCTAATCCAACCCCCACCTGATGTTTGCATTGTTTATGTACCAGTCTTGCCAAAAAATCACCCAGCTTCTGTATACACATTTCAGAGGACCTTGCTACTCCTTCCCATAGCTGTGCTACTGAATAAAATCTCTTAATTAGTTCTGGATCCAGAAAAATTATGTTCCCTCTGCCCCAGGAAAGCCCTCCTTCTTAAAACAGTTTTGTATTTATTAATACAAGACTCCAGATGATCAAAGCTGTGTTTAACAATAAAAAGGCAGTGGGGAGAATCTCAAGACCAGAGAAAAGAGCTACAAGCTAACTGTGAAACTTGTCAAGATGTTAAATTGTCCCAAGCATTTCTATGACTGGAAAGCATTTTTTAAACACTCCCCATGCTTTCTTATTCTCATGTGTTTTCCCTCTGTCTGGAGGCTTCAGGGGGAGAATCTATTTCCCTGCCTTCGTCAGCATCTAGAGGCCAGCCGCCTTCCTTGGTTTGCGGTCCCTTCGCTGTAATAGTCCGACCCCTTGGCTCTGTCATCACATCTCTCTTTTGACTCTGATCTTCCTGCCTCCCTCCTAGAATGACCCTTGTGATGACAGGATAATCTCCCTATCTCAATATTTTTAATTTGAGCACATCTACAAAGTCCCTGTTACCATGTAAAGTAACATTTCCAGAGGTTATGATTTGGACATCTTTGAGGAGGTCATTGTTTAGCCTATCGCAATGAGTAATGAGTATATGAGGGTTTGTTCTATTCTTTTAAATGTTTGAATGAAAAAATGGAAAGAAAAAGAAAATACTCCTTTGACCATAAGACCCCAATTACTAAGAGTTTGGAATTTATACTCCTTTATGTAGCATAGATGGAAAAGACATGGCTTGGGAATTTCTCCTGTAGTTCTTATTACCACCTTATCTCCCATTCTCTTTAATCTACTCCAGTTGGGTTTTTAACATTCCCCTCTCCCCTCAACCCAATCAAAGCCATGGACAACCTCCAATTTGTCAAATAATTTGTCCTCATTCAAACTGAAGTACTCAATTCACTATTCCCATCACAGCACTTTCACTTCTAGGCTCATACTCTCCTGGTTTCACCTGTCTTCAACATCCATCCCGCCTCCTTTGCATGACCTTAAGTGTGGGAAGGCCCTAGGCTGTGTCTCTTTTCTATCTACACTTCCCCTAGGTGATTCTATACTCTCATGGGCTCCAAATGTCAACCCTATACTATAGAACCCCAACTTTATTTATACCTTCAGTCCTGATGACTTCTCTGAGCTCCAGACTCATATGTGAGCTCCAGACTCTGCCTGCCTACTTGAGCATCTCATTACATCTCTCAAACTTATCTAAAACAGAACTCTTGATTTCCCCACCCACCCCGTATCTATTCCTCTCCTGCATTTTCCCATCCATTCAGATGCTCAGATAAAGCCTTAGGAAGAAGTCATCTTTGATTTTACTCCCTCTGTTCCTTCACTCTCTGACATTAAATTCGTCAACACAACCCATCAGCTCTACCTCCAAAACAGCCTTCTATCTAAGCTTTCATCATCGTCACTGCTATTGCTATCATCTGGTCCAAGCTGCCAGCATCTCTCACTGGGCTCCTTTAATGGTTCTGATTACACCTCCCTACTCTACTCTTGCCTGCCCGCCCCCACCCATGACCCATGACCCACACACGGGATCCATCAAGCAGCAAGGATTCACTCTGCAAATTATAGATCAGATGACATGATTTACATCTGATCAGAGGCTTCCTGTTACACTGAAGTAAAAGCCAAATTCCTCGACCACAAGGCCCAGGTGATCTGCCACTTGTCTCATCTTTTACTACTTGTTCACTGTACACAAGCCTCCTGACCTCACTCTTTTTCTTCTTTCCGTCCCGAGAATGTGCCAAGCATTTGCCGTCTCAGGCTCCGCACTTGTTCTTTCCTTTCCTCAGAACCTATTTCCTAGATGTTTGTATGACTAACTCCTTCTTGTCGTACTTCTCAGCTCAAATGTCTCTTCCTCAGAGAGGACTTCTGCAATCCCTAAATTAATTTAAAGCTTAACTCTCCCCGTCTCCCTCTCCTAGTATCTCAAGACCAGCTCTACTTCATCACTACGTGAACTTGCCTGCTGACCTACGTCCTGTTAACTTACAGGTCTGTCTCACTTCCCTTAAGTGGAAGCTCCTTTAAACCAAATACTGACTTTTGTCTTGATCAGTGCTGAATCCCCTGCACTAGGCACAGATTAAAAGTTCAATGGATACTTCTTCAAATGAATAAATGAATAGCTCAGCATTTTTTGGAGTAAATGTATGAAAAGAAAATTTGGCCTAATATCAGATTATTACGTAATCCTAGTAAACTAAACAATTCTGATTCAGTAAATATGGGTGGGGTACAGGAATTTTTAACAAATCCTTAGGAGACTCTGGGGCAGGGAATCACTCGCCATAGTTTTGGGTAACACTGGCTTCCCTGGTGGCTCAGACAGTAAAGAATCCGCCTGCAATGCAGGAGACCAGGGTTCAATCCCTGGGTTGGGAAGATCCCCTGAAGAAGGGAATGGCTACCCATTTCAGTATTCTTGACTGGAGAATTTCACGGACAGAGGAGCCTGGCGGGCTACATACCATTGATTTATTCACTCTTGCAAACTTTATGTATGTAAGGTGGCTTAGTTTTAAAGAGTAAGCTAAGTATTAGCAGAAATGAATCACTTGCTCAAAGTTCGTAATGAGTCAGCAAGTGAATTCTAGAAACAAGAAAGTCTAATTTTAAAAATACAAATCTTACAAGTTAAAATACACAGAGATTACCTCATCTATTTTATGCTAGTCATAATTTCTTAACCTTCATCATTTGTTTCAGTCATTAAAACAAAGACTAGACTTCCATAACTCTATCTTAATAACTACAACGAACTGTTTGGATCAAACAAAATATGTATGTTTAAATGACTCACCAGCCAAGGGAAAATGAGAAACTTGAAAGGAAAAAAAAAGCTAAAGAAAGTGAGATCTTAGTTTCAAAAGTACACTGTTTATAAAAGAAAAGTAATCAGATGTTGCTTTGAAAGATTTGCCCTCCAAAATGATCAGCATACGTGGGATGTTTGATGAGTAATCAGGTGCCACTTTGTGCCACAACATTACACCACAGCAACAGGAGCCTGGTGATGGTGGGCGGTGATCAAATTAGATTCATGTTTGACTAACAATACACGCTAAGTCTGACAAGTAAGGCTAGTTGTTTTTTACTAGGAATCTGGCAAGGTGTGCTACCATTCACCCAAGTGATACATTAAAGCTCAACTCTACCTCCACAACAACAGAAAATCTGCACTGAATCTGCCTTTTCACTGGATAAATTTCAGATATCAGAGCTTTTGATACGACCCTAGGCAATAGGCAGCCACATTTACAAAGGAAGCACCTTGCCTTGCTCTGAATAGCAAATAGAACACGTCAGATCCAAGATCTAATTATATTAAAATCCTGGTTAAACTCCAGAGCATTTCCAGCTGTCAAATCTGTGACACCCAGTTCCTAATTCCTAAGGTACTCTCTCCCTTCCTTTTACTAGCCAGCAAGTCTTGCTTTAAGCTCACCTTTACAGATGGAACATGGTCTAGAGCAGCACTGTCGAACAGAAATACAATGCAAATCATGAAGGCAAGTCATGTACATTTTCTAGTAGCCACATTAGAAAACATCATTTTAACATATAATCAACACTGAAAAATGGAGATTATTTTTCATTCATACTTTTAGGCATTGATTCTGATATTCAGAATGCATTTTACAGCACACTTCAATTTGGCCTAGCTGCAATTCAAGTGGTCAAGGGTGACATGTGAGTAGAGACCACTGTATTGGACAGTGAAGGTCTAGAGCCTTGCTACTCCATGTGTAGCCCACAAATTAGAAGCCTTAGCATCATCTGGAAATCTGTTAGAAATGTTGACTGTCAAGTCTAACTCCAGATCTACTGAATCAGAATCTATAGTTTAAAAAGATCCCCAGGCAATCTGCATGTACAATAAAGCCTGAGAAATACTGGTTTAAGGAGTCATGGGTCTCAGGTTCTTCACCTGTCAAATGGAGGTGATAATCCTTACTTGCCAGGACTATTGTGAAGAGTCTTGGTTTACTTGATAGACTTTTAATAGTTGAGATTTTAATGAATGGTAACTCTTATTAAAGAAGGCAATGTAATAGAAAGGACCTTAGAGCTGGACAGGATGGAATATAAATTAGGGTTCTTTAAAGATCTGGACCTTCTACAACTCATTTGGCTTGAGGCTGAGTTTCTGTAACTATTTAAATTAGGGTTAATACCTACCTTCAACAACTTACTGTTGTTGTCAGGTTGGGGCATGGCTCATGGGAGGCATTCAGTAGTGGCTGCCATTCATATACATATTTATATGTATATCCTACTGGCTGGGCCAAACTAGAGTAGTAACAAATGACACTAAGCTGCCTTAGTTCACACGGCCTTCCATCCCAAAGCAAAGTGTTACTTCTTGTGGCTCCAGTGTATATTTCACAAGGAGACCCTAAGGACAGCAAAAACGTTTATTTGAAAAAATTACTATGTATTGAAAATATACATTAGAAATTATTACAGACTTCCATAGCATTCCCCTCCCCCACCACAAAAGTAGAAATAATCGCTTGCTATGCTAATGCCATAGGTAAATTCAAACAAAAAGGAAAACATTATCAGCCCCCTTCTTCATATGTTAGCACTAGAAGGGGAGAAGGTCAACTTGTATTTGCCAATCAATACGAATTTAGCAAGTCCCAGTCTTCAACAGCAAGACACACATATTTCTGCTTCGAAGACTGTGAAGAGCTGCTCTGTTCCTTCTCTGGCTCCTCGAAAGCTCTCTTCTTGCTCTTTGACTCCTGGCTTGATAGGGCTTCGTGTTTCGACAGTGGCCCATGGCAGTCTGCGGCCTTCTCTTTATAGAACTGGAGCTTCTCAGAAGAGTTCGTATGGGCCTCTGTCAGGGGATACTTCCCTGGGGCTTCTGTTCGAGCCCGCTTCCCATCTGTAAGTGATGACAGAGGGAAGGGTGATGAGCTTTCTATGCCAGTTGCTAACGCCTGCCCAAGCCCAGAAAAATGATCCAACAGAAGTGTCAAGAGGCCCAAACAAGGTGAGTCTGGATTCATTTTTCCCCCTTTCGTGCCTTATAAAGTAATTTACAGCATATGCACCAGCACAGGTTGAAGGCATGTACGCACAGAGGGTATCACAGATTCACAGTCAAATCTCAGATCTGCCACTTCTTGGATAAATGACCTTGGGCAAGCGACTTGTCTAAGACTCAGTTTTCTCAGATAGGGATATAAAACCCACTTCATAAGGGTGATGTGAAGATATAAGAAGCAATATATGGTGCTTAGGACAATGCTTGGCACAACAGTGAAAGCTCAAAAAATGTCAGCTATCACTACTCAGAATCTGGACTTGACTCTGTTCTTCTAAGACAGCCAAGTTTGTAGCACAACTCTAGCAAATGATACAACTATATTCTCTATCTTTTGGTATAGAATAAATTTTCCTTATTTTTCTACTTTTATTTTCCCTTCACTTCAATTTTATCCTTTAACTTCTTTCAGAAAAAATTATGGTAAAATACACATAACATAAATTTAGCATGTTAATCATCTTTGAGTATATAGTTCTGTGGCATCAAGTACATTCACATTGCTGTGTAAACATCACCACCATCCATCTGCAGAACTTTTTCAGCCTAGCAAAACTGAAACTTGGTACAGTAACTCCCAACCACCCCTCACCTTAGTCCCAACCACCATCATTCCACTTTCTGTCACTATGAACTTTGACTATTCTAGGAACTTCTTAAGACTCACACATCTATCCTTTTTTTTTCTGGCCACAGCACGAAGCATGTGGGATCTTAGTTCCCTGACCAGGGATCGAACTGTGCTGGCTGCACTGGAAGCGCAGATTTTGAACCACTGGACCACCAGGGAAGCCCCAACATTTGTCTTCTTTGACTGGTGTATTTTACTTAGCAGGATGTCTCTATAAGTTGCACCCATGTTATAGCAAGTGTTACAATTTCCTTCCTCCTTAAGGCTGAATGATATTCCATTGTATGTAAATACTACATTTTGTTTATCCATGCATCTGTGATGGACACTTGCGTTGCTTCTACTTTTGGCTACACTTTAACTCCTTTTTAATGTTCTGAGTTCTATTTTTGTATCACTGCAAATCTTTTCTGGAACACGACGGGATATATATAAACACCTATGTACATATATACATACACTTAATAAGTTATGTTCCTGGTGCTGGTGCTCAAAGGTAAGTGTGAACTTATACTATAAGCCATGTTGACAGAGTATAAATCTTGGTGATCTAATTAAGTCAATGTGATCATAGTTAATCTTCCCACTGAGTGAAGATGAACTAAGTGCCCAAATAATCTAAGGGCAAAACACTCCAAAGGAAAGGGAATTTCTCACAGAAGTGCTGAGCTGCTCTTCGAGACTCCAAGGTTTCTTGCGGCTTCATAGCTTCCAAAGTCACACGTTCCCATTGCAGAACAATCTAATAAAATGTATTTGGAAAGATGTGAATCCAAACAAAATCTTGAGTTTTTAATCTCAAGCTTTCCTTGTTCCCAACTTCTCCCCTTCCATAAACACAACCCCCCCGTGGTAATCTTACTTCAGACTAGGATGAGTCTCTGTTCCAATCTACAAATAAATTGCATGTACTTTACTAAAATTTGAAACCTTAGTCATAATACTTTTTACACATCCCTAGGCCCATTTTCACACCTTAGACTATACCAACTGTAATTCAAACTCTTGTGTGTAAAATAACCACATTTCCATACTCTCAGGATACTTTAGGATCAGTTTCCATTTTTTAAAACTGCTATAAATGTATTAATATTTTTATTATGTTACTACAAATTCTTTTGAAAATTTGGCTTAGTAAAAAATACACATAAATAAAGAAAAGTCAACAATTAATTAATATTTCACATATACCATAAGTAACAAGAACTTTAAATTCCACACTTCTCATTATGGTATGTAATGAAATAATCATAAAGACAGACAAACATTTGCAAGACACAGAAGCAGCACAACACATAGTTTAAGAAATCGGTTCCAGAGTTAGCTCTACCATTTACGAGCCAGGGGACCCTTGGCAAGTGACTTAATGGAGAAATTCTGAGACAGACATGGGGAAGTAAACGGACTCCTGTTAGATGGCCTCATTTTTCTGTGTCACCTGCTGAGAATGAGGCAGGAGAATGGAGTCAGCCTATAACAGTTTCAATAAGAGAGCAACAGAAGATAGATAAAGCACTGCTGCCACGTCCTCGGGGCCTAGCTGGGGCTGCATGGGGCAAGGCTGTGTGGAGCCTCAACTTACTTTCAGTCCAAGCTGCTAGCTATTTTACTTCACCCTTCACCTTGCAAGAGAGGTCCTGGTTTCTCCATTTTAGAGATGAATAAACAGAGACCCAAAGCTGCCTTAAGTTGTATACCTATTGGGTTGCCGAGCCAGGACCCCAAATTCAGGCCTCTGACTCTCGAGCCTATGGCTCTTTCCACCACGTCACCTGCTACCATAACCAAACCACTCCAAGCCCTTATATGACCATCCCATATCTGTCCCAAGTCCACTGGATGTATCCAGGACTCTTAGCGCTACAAACTTAGTCTGACAATGGACATATATAATGATTTCAGCATGCATTTTCTGGACAAACTTCAAAGTACTTCTGAAACACTGACTCACCAGCACTCCTTCTTGCTTACCTATAAGGAAGTGATGCTATCATGAGGTGGCTGGATAGTTCCACCACCATGCATTACAGAGTGCAGCCAAGGAAGGATCCAGAACAAAAAGCTCAGTGGGTCCTCCAGGCCTCCTCCAATCAACACTGGTTTAAAGTATCTGAAGGAAACGGGCACCAACCACAGGCAAACTGGCATCTACTGGTGCTTGAGTACTTGGTTACCTTCTGAGTGCCTACCTTAGTCTGAACCCTACCAACTTGAGGAAGACCATCAAGAAGGTAAGACAGCATCAAAGGGAAGTTCAGCGAAGAAGCTGAAAATGGGAGGGCTCAGTCTGCTCAAACTAGCATGGTCTGATCTGAAAATATGGCCTCAACATGTGCCACCAATGTTTCCACCAGTACACGAAGGGGATCGGCTTCAATAAGTTGGACTAAGTGACCTTCTCTGAATGGGTCATCCAAGACCTCTACCTTCCCAGAAACAATGCTAGCTCTCTATACACAAAATACAATTTTTAAACTTAAGGAAGAAAGAAAGAGAATGGGAGCGCTAAGGATTAAAAAAAAAAAAAAAAAAAGACATTTCCTTACTATGGAGAGTTAAGAAATTTGCCCCCTACATGGGAAAGAGTTAGACTTGAATTTTCATCAGCGTAACTTGTTCTCTTTTTTTGGTACACACACAGCTAAGAGAATCTCCCCTTCTGAAGTTGGATCATACTGTGTTTTTGCATAGCAAGCAAGAATTCATTTATTTTCTGAGTCACTTATAGAAGGCATTTTCTTCTAGGTCCAATAAGGATGAAGCAGTCTAGCGACCAGAGCATGAGATGTAAGGACTAGCATCTAACAACTTTTCTCAAGTAACTGGGTTAGTTACAAGTCATCAGTGTCTCGAGTTTGACTGAAGATGACAGTTCAGCCAAAGAATACCAAGAGGGTTAGCATCTATTCGAGTGTTGAATAAGACACTTGGAATTTATGACGCCATATTAACTGTAGGAGAGAAAAATCCGCCTTACCTGATCAGCCCAGCCCTCTGTCTTGCAGTTACTGTGATCAAATTCCTTCAAAGGGACTTTGGAGTGAACAAGGCCGATGTGGGTCTGAAGCTTGTGTTTGACAGCTTTGACGTCCTAGTAAGGGAAAAACAGAACACGGATGGTCAACACATTCAGCACAGTCAACACAATGGTCAGCACACACACGGTCAACACTTAACTTCTTCTCAGTAGGAAATAAACACTATCACAGATACCAGTCCTTTTCTGAATGTCAATTAGCAGAAGCAAGATAGCAAACTGTATGTCTGTGAAAGTAAGAGAAGGCAACAGAAATCCTACCTTGAGTCCCGTCCCAGAGATATCTAAGCAGTTGAGTTTTCTAAAAGAAAAGAGGTATCCAATTCCTGCATCTGTTATCTCAGGGTTACCTAGATGTCGAAAACATAGGTGGTATTCTGTTACAGTTATATGCCAACAATAAGCTCAAGAAAAAAGGCCAAACGATAAAATATTGAGAGAACAAACTTTTCAGAGTAAGTTAAATATGGGAATCTATCTTTCCTATGAAGAGCCACATGAGATGATCCTTAAGACCTTTTATAGCTCTAAACTTCCTAGGAGTTGGGGTTTAGCAGAGAAATTAATAAACCAGATAGCTACTCCAAAGGGTTTAATTTGGAACCACATAAAAACAGCATGTTTAAAACATGTATATTAAACACGTATATAAACAGGTATATTAGACTTTGTTCATAGCCATTTCACCTCCAAAGTAAAAGATTTTAATAAGATTTTCAAGGATCCTGAGAGAAGAAGACTGTCACTGTCTTAATTAACATTAAAAGAATTATCTATGTTTGGCTGTGCTGGGTCTTTGCTGTGGCACGGGTTTTTCCCCAGTTGTGGCAAGGTGAGGCTGCTCTGGTCACAAGTGTGCGGGCTGCTCAGTGCAGTGGCCTCTCTTCTCTGGAGCACAGGTTCCAGGGCATTCAGGCTTCAGCAGCTGTGGTACATGGGCTCAGGAGCTGTGGCCACCAGGCTCCGGAGCACAGGCTCAGCACCTGTGGCACACGGGCTCAGACGCTCGGCGGTATGTGGGATCTCACAAACCCGTATCTCCTGCACTGGCAGGTGGATTCTTTACCACTGAGCCACCAGCGAAGCCCTGCATTTTTTAAAACCAATCCTTTCTTACATGGAATCTTCTCATATCAGAGAGAACTGCATTTAGCACTGGGTCCTCAAGAGGATGAGCACAGTGCTGGCACACTGCAGACACTCAAAAAAATATCTGCTAAATGAATATCCTTCCCAGGGAGGAAGGGAGGGCGTCATTATTTTCATCTTACAGAAGCCAAAACCAAGGCTCAGAGAGTTTAAATAACTTGCCCAGGGGCACACAGCAGCAGAGCAATGTCCTCTGACCTCAAACGCCTGCTCTCGCTACTGTTTTGACACCGACCATCCTGCCACATATTCAATACATGCTCAGTTAAATCATAACTGATCTTATAACCTTTCTGCTACTGGAGTCAGTATCTGGTTCATCTTGAGTAAGCATCAAAATTGTGAATTTATCTAGATCTTCACCAAGCAATTACTGATAAAAATGACCTAGCTGATAGACACTATCAATCAGCAACTCAAAGGTAAGTAAAGATGAGCCACGTGTCCTCTATGCTGCGAATATACAGTGAATATGACCTCTCTGCAGAGAATAAGCGGCATGAGTGAATCCATAAGGGCTTTCACTGCCCTACAGAGTGGAACCACGGCAGGACAGGTGTCTGGCCAGGAGAAAACAGTCTCCGGCTTTAGTCCTGCTCTGCCACTGACTTGCTGGGGCACCAAGAATCACCCCTCAATTCTATCAGCTCTCAAACAAAGGGGAAGAACCAGATGATTTCTAAGTCCACTCTTCGAGTATTAATCATCTATAACTTCTAACAGAACTTACAAGATAAATCTAATAACGACAGATTTTCAAGGCCTCTCTTCATCACTCGAACCGGCGCTGTCATTTTCCGCACCCCGGCATCAGATAAACAATTATCCTTCAGGCGGAGTTGAGTTACACTAGGAAACAAAGTCCATGAGTAAATTACTTAAAGAGCATTTGAGAAAATCAAGTGATGAGAATGCTTTCATAAACTTTATTTAAAAATGTATCTTCTAACCCTTGCTATTTCACACTTAATGCATTTAACAGAATTAAAGATCCTTTGATGCTATTTCAGTTACTATGTGAGGGTTGAGACCAAAGCAGCATGTAGTACTAGCCTCAGATGGTAGAGGGCACTAAAGGTACATGGTGGAATGAGGTAAGCAGGGACTTCATTAAGATTAAATACACTTGTTTCACACAAAAACTGCATTCTTGACAAATGTTGTGTCAAATTCTAAATGTTGGGACAGTCTGCTAAAGAACTCCTATGAGAATCCTCCATATAAAGCACAATTCTTTTATTCTAATATTTTATAAATCTAATTTTCAGAATGGATTTATAAGGTATAGGCACAAGGCAATCCATTCAGCTAACCTGTAACTGGTGAGTTAATGTGCTCCACTGTCCCACATGCAAGAAATCCAAACTTTTTATCCACCTCACATAAAAACACCTTTCTACAGGGCAGTATGTCGGTGTCACTTCCTAGGCAGGCCTGAGGGAAAAGATTAGACTCAGGTTTGTAGTGCTTTTGTCCTTCTGGGTATTTATGAAACCATAAAGGAATCCATCTGGCCTTCTCTTTGCAAGCCAGACTGAGATCACTTGGACTATTTATGAAGGGTGTGAACTGGGTGATTTCTTTAAAGTATGGTTCTTGAAAATAACTTCTATGGCTGTCTTTTACTAGTTCACTTTTTAAATGATTTACAGCTCAATGACAATTAAAATAGAAAATGATAATGATTACAAAAATTATATAACTTCTCATCTCTTGCTAGAATAAATCAAGGCAAAATCATTTTTAAACCCAGGTAGTGTCAAGTACTATATGTCGAAATAAATTTTATTTAGATAAACTAACCTACTGACTTACTTTCCTGAGTTGTCCAATCAACGCTGCTTGTATCAAATAAATGGAGATTGAAAATGTTTTAGAAAAAAAAGTTAGCAAATAAACACAGGACTGGGAAGTAATTAACATCCTTCCCACTGGATCATCCTTTAAAACACAGAACAATTCATTTACAAACGGTGGTAGGTCAATACCTAGACAGGGCTTCATTGGTGAGATGTTCTAGAAGTTCATGCTCATCTCCAAGCTTGCAACAGGAAAGATCCAGACAGGTCAGCTCCCGGAAAGACTTAATCTCCTCGAGTTTTTCTGAAATCACCAGGTATCTGTGGGGCATGGACAGCAATCAACAGCTTTTCTTTTCCTTCTTTTAAAACATCACCATATGTGGCTTTGTAATACATCAACATTCCATCAGGACAAGATACTACGTAACAAGCAGACTTTACTGATTACTGTGTAGGTATAGGTTATAAAAACTTTAAATAAATACATAAAAACATAAAGCAAAGACAAGACACAAGAGAAAATATCTGCTTTGTTAGAAGTCAGAGTCAACACTTGGGGTCAGTGTTGGGACTTTTTCAGAGAATTTCCAAACTTTAGGATACTCACAATTTTAATCACTCACTCTTTTAAGGTTGCTTTTTACTTAACGCCAAATATCTAGTGCTTTGGAAACTGGAACAGACCAAGAATTCTGGATTCTAATCTGTACACGTTCAACAACATCCCACATCGAAGATTCGTCCCATCAGGTTTTACCTTTTCTACTTGTCTGAGTAGCTGCCCACTCCCCGGTGCCACAGTTAGCCTGCTAACTTTACTCCAAAGTTATGTGCAGCATGACTACGACAAGAACTCATTTCAAACTAGATGGTTATTAAGACAAACCTGTGAGCATGAACACTTTAATTACACTGGGCACCAGGCCAGACTGCTATCGTGCAGTCTCAGAAGGCCTCTGGAGAGGAAGAGAAGATTAAAAAGACACTGCTGTGGTCTCCGCCCTGCTTTCTAGTTGTCCATCTATTTCATATGAGGTCAGCAAGAAAAAATGAAAAAGGGATTAGAAGTGACAGGAAACAGGAGAGGAGCCTAAAAAAAAAAAAACAGGGAAAGGGAAACGCCTGTGGCAAGAGCATGCCTTTCTCATCCATTTTCCTCATAGATGTCTATAAGTTTTCATAGTGAGATGGTTCACTACAATCAGTGGGCTTAAATTTAAGTGTTCACATTTCTCTTCTGTCACCAGGATCATAATTATCAAAAAGAGCAGCTGAATAATCCAAGGACAAGAAGGGCCTCAGATCTATTTTCTGCCTACTTCCAAACAGAATAAGATACATTGAAGCTACTTTCGATCAGAATAAGATACATTGAAGCTGATCCCTGGTCTGACTGCTGAGTACAGATGGCCTGGGGCACTGATACCCCCTCTAAGCTGCCTGATGACAGAGCTCAGCTGGGTACACAAATGAGCCTTATTTACTCAGACATATTTTAATTACACTGTAAATAAAGCTTCTGTTTTCCATCTTCCAATCACAGAGTTGAAGTGGGTTAATGGGGATTTGGGGGATTAATGGCAATTAGAGAAAGGAAAACACACATCCTTTGATCAATTAACTAAAAGATTTTTAGTAATTGCAAGACATGGGTTATCTGGGAAGGACACAAAGATGTATAACATGATTCACAAACACTACAAAAATCAAGATTAAGAAAGGAAATGTGCAAAGCCACAAACACTACTAGATGCTTATCTAGGACATAAATGAAGCTCTAGGGTCTTGCTGAAAATTAATCTTCCAACTTTCCCTTTAAAAAGTTCAGAAGAATGTAATGGAGAAGCAATAGAAAGAACACAATTTAGTGTCAGACCTGAGTTTAAATTTTAGCAAGGCTAATTACTTGTATGATTGTAAGAAAATTACTTAACCTCTGCCAAGTCTCAATTTCTCTAGCTAAAAAATGGAGCTGATGATTATTTTCTTTAAGGAGTATTAAGAGAATTAGAAAAAAAAAAATGTTTCAAAAGTAAATACCATCTTACAGGCCCTCATTAAATGGTATGTGTGCTTGTACTCAGTCATGTACGACTCTATGAGGCCTGCCAGGCTTCTCTGTCCAGGGGATTTCCCAGGCAATTAACACTGGAATGGGCTGCCATTTCCACCTCTAGGGGGTCTTCCCTACCTGGGTTGAGTCCGTCTACTGCGTCTCCTGCATTGGCAGGCATATTCCTTATCACTGAGGCACCTGGGAGGCCCCATTAAATGGTAGCTATTATAATTACTTCAGTTACAACGGGTGACATTTTAAGGAAAACATACTTGCCTCCTGTGACCATCAGTGGGATTAAAAATCAGAGGGAAGAGAGCTTTTACAGGTTGAAACACATAAAGACAGTTTTCTCCTTTTGGCAGGCAGCTTTGTGACCCAACCCCAATCAGCAAGCGCCTGCACTTAACCAATTACCTTATTTTTCAATGCTGGTAAAACCTTTGTTGCTGCAGCTTCAGCTGGAAATTGCAAATGCAAACCCAAATCTCCTGCCCTCTTCCTATTTCCCTTCAAGGATTCAAAAGGAGAAGGGAAGTTTTCAATCACAACTGAAAATCCTACCCTTATATTTGGATAAGACAGCATTGTCTGATTCCTTATTCGGAATTGTTGCAAAAAAATGAGTCAAGAGATTGTTAAAAATGTTTCTTATATTTTTCTGATTATAAGGAAAACATTCCTTGGAAAAAAACTAAAATCTAGAAAATTATAAGGAAAACTAAAACCAATTTCAATTCCATTATCTAAATTACATTTCAGTGGGGTTCCCTCTTTTCCCCCCTATATATACAATGCATATAAAATTTTCTATTTTTTCACAAACAAAATTGGGATCATATATGGAATTTTAATTATTCTTTTTCATTTGTTATATAATGAACATTTTACCACATCATTTTAAATGATCTTTGGATATTATCTTAACAGTTACACGATTACTTAATTTCCTATTATTGGATATTCAGCTTCCAGGTTTTCATTGTTACAATACTACACTGAACACCCTTATGTAAAGTATTTCTTCTCATATTTGATTATCACATTAGAAATTAGAACAGACTCTTAATAAATGGAATTACTGAGTCAAACAAATGATACAGATATTTTTAAGGCTTTTGCTACATACTGCCAAGTTGCTTTCCAGAAATGCTACATAATGTGCTCATTAAATGTGAATGAAAGTGCTATTCTCATCCAATTTGACCAGTGGAACAGTATGCAGACATCACATGGGATAAAAAGCATTTTCCCCATTGTGAGGATTACCTAAGCTATAATGGTAAATGGAAGGAAAAAGCAGAATACAAGTTATAGAGTATATTCACAAATGTACAAAGATACATTACTTGAAAATGATTACCATGAATGATCTCCAGTATTCTTGCCTGGAAATTCCACGGAGAGAGGAGCCTGGCAACCTAGGGTCCCATGCAACTGCAAAGAGTCTGACATGACTTAGCAACTAAACCACCGCCACCATGAGTGATGGAACTATAAATTTTACTAAACAATTATATGTTTCTCAAATAGTACGTATTTGCCTTTATAAAATAATTTTAAAACAATGTTTATATCATAACTATTTTTCATCGTTCTAATGTTTCCACATGAACATAAATAACTTGGAATAAAAAATGAAGGAGTAAAATGTACTTTTTCCCTTCTTTTTATCATATGCCTCTTGGTTCAGTTCACTCAGTCGTGTCCGACTCTTTGCGACCCCATGAACCTAAGCACGCCAGGCCTCCCTGTCCATCACCAACTCCCGGAGTTCACCCAAACTCATGTCCATTGAGTTGGTGATGCCATCCAACCATCTCATCCCTGTTGTCCCCTTCTCCTGCTGCCCTCAATCTTTCCCGGCATCAGGTGGCCAAAGTACTGGAGTCTCAGCTTTAGCATCAGTCCTTCCAATGAACACTCAGGACTCATCTCCTTTAGGATGGACTGGTTGGATCTCCTTGCAGTCCAAGGGACTCTCAAGAGTCTTCTCCAACACCACAGTTCAAAAGCATCAATTCTTTGGTGCTCAGCTTTCTTTATAGCCCAACTCTCACATCCATACACTGGAAAAACCACAGCCTTGACTAGATGGACCTTTGTGGACAAAGTAATGTCTCTGCTTTTTAATATGCTTTCTAGGTTGGTCATAACTTTCCTTCCAAGGATCAAGTATCTTTTAATTTCATGGCTACAATCACCATTTGCAGTGATTTTGGAACCCCCCAAAATAGTCTGACACTGTTTTCCCATCTATTTGCCATGAAATGATGGGACCAGATACCATAATCTTAGTTTTCTGAATATTGACCTTTAAGCCAACTTTTTCACTCTCCTCTTTCACTTTCCTCAAGAGGCTCTTTAGTTCTTCACTTTCTGCCATAAGGCTGGTGTCATCTGCATATCTGAGGTGATTGAGATTTCTCCTGGCAATCTTGATCCCAACTTGCGCTTCTTCCAGCCCAGTGTTTCTCATGATGTACTCTGCATAGAAGTTAAATAAGCAGGGGGACAATATACAACCTTGGTGTACTCCTTTTCCTATTTGGAACCAGTCTGTTGGTCCATGTCCAATTCTAACTGTTGCTTCCTGACCTGTATATAGGTTTCTCAAGAGGCAGGTCAGGTGGTTTGGTATTCCCATCTCTTGAAGAATTTTTCAGTTTATTGTGATCCACACAGTCAAAGGCTTTGGCATAGTTAATAAAGCAGAAATAGATGTTTTTCTGGAACTCTCTTGCCTTTTTGATGATCCAGCGATGTTGGCAATTTGATTCTCTGGTTCCTCTGCCTTTTTTAAAACCAGCTTGAACATCTGGAAGTTCATGGTTCATGCATTGCTGAAGCCTGGCTTGGAGAATTTTGAGCATTACTTTACTAGTGTGTGAGATGAGTGCAATTATGTGGTAGTTGTAGCATTCTTTGGCATTGCCTTTCTTCCGGACTGGAATGAAAACTGACCTTTTCCAGTCCTGTGGCCTCTGCTGAGTTTTCCAAATTTGCTGGCATACTGAGTGCAGCACTTTCACAGCATCATCTTATAGGATTTGAAACAGCTCAACTGGAATGCCATCACCTCCATTAGCTTTGTTTGTAGTGATGCTTCCTAAGGCCCACTTGACTTCACATTCCAGGATGTCTGGCTCTAGGTGAGTGATCACTCCATCGTTGATTATCTGCGTCGTGAAGATCTTTTTTGTACAGTTCTTCTGTGTATTCTTGCCACCTCTTCTTAATATCTTCTGCTTCTGTTAGGTCCATACCATTTCTGTCCTTTATTGAGCCCATCGTTGCATGAAATGTTCCCTTGATATCTCTAATTCTCTTGAAGAGATCTCTAGTCTTTCCCATTCTATTGTTTCCTCTATCTCTTTGCATTGATCGCTTTTGGTTAGCCTTGTTTTAATGGTCATATTGATTGTGCATCTTAATAGTAAGCCACCTTTTACCTTTTGAATGACAAAAATTCATATAACGGTATACTATACGCTATTTTAAAAATCTACACATATTTTTGACAAATAATTGTGAAAATATGTGAAAGAGCAAAGTGCTTAAAGGTGTGAGCACTGTACTGCATTTGTATAATGAAGAGGAGAGCTATTAATGCATGGGTATACACAGAGTACTTCTGGAATTATGTAAAGAAAACTGATAACAGTAGTTGCCTCTGGGAAAGAGCAAAGGAGAGAGATGGGAGCAAGGCTTATGTTTCACTTTATACCCTTTTGTGTTTGTGTTTAAGTCCTTTTCTATGTAATTTTTTTCAAGTTTTTCTTTTTAATTGGTAGATGCCTTGAAAGTTATTTTACATGATAGTGGTATAAAAAATTTAAATAAGTCAATAAAAGTATATGAGCAAAGGCAATCATAAGAGAAAACATATGCTCTGTTAGAAAACGGACGGTGGTTCTCGCGTTAGGACCTTACTGAAAATTTCCAAACTTTAAGACACTTGAAATTTTAATCATCTCTTCTTTGAAAGCTGCTTTTTATCTAATGTTCAATATCTTGTGGTCTGAAAACTGGAACGGAGATGAGAACTCTGGGTACTAATCTTCACCTCCCTGAGAGTATACCAAGAGATATCCGGCAGATCACATCCTGTCTTTCCTATTTTCTCCTATTAGAAAATTTGGTAGATGAGTATTTTCTATCTAATGAAAGAGCTGTGGCAATCAACTAATTCTTATAAAGTGTTTTCAAAATAAATAAATTAAAAAACAAAAACACTAACAAAAACAAAAAACAAAATGAAGCTAAGTGCTGTCTGGGAGGGTGAGGGACGGAGAAAGACAATGATTTTTCTCAAAATGGCCTACCACTTCATGTTTGAAAATTCTAAACTCAAGTGCTGTTTTTAGAAGGGGGCTTTGGGGAAGCCCCCAAGCCCACTAAGTCCCAGAACCTGACAGAATTGACACACCCAATAAAATACTCACTATCATAATCAGAACACCCACCTGTTTCGCAAACACAAGGAGCAAAGCACCAGACTTCCATAGGCCTCAGTGAATTTCTGTAAAGCCCTGAGCCCCGCACCGGGCTCCGTGAATTTCTGTCTGGCTTCGGCAGCAGAGAACAGCTTTTCAGCAATCTGCTCAGGAAAGCCAATAAGGGAATCAATGTGGTCAACATTGTCAGAGATGAAGCCCAGGACAAGGCTGAAGAGGGATTTGGCAGAGTACCGAAGATTTCCCTCCCGGGTGTATGTGAAGATGAAATGATCAGTCTTCTCTTTCTGCGCAGTGTCATCTTCCCTGTTCATGCAAAGCTCCACAGAAAAGCCTTTGGGAAACAGTCTGAAAGGCCTTGGCTTCTGCAGGCTACTCCTAACGTCATCCAAGGCCAGATTGACCATGTGCAGTTGCCCATTTTCTCGCACGTAGATGGGCCCTGAGTCCAGATGGTTTTCTGAGTTGAGGTAGTAAGACATTGCCTTGGTTGTGACTGTAAAAGCAAGGTACAAGGGAAGAAAACCCAATTAAAATACCATCTGTAAAATGTAACTTTGCCATGCTATGCCCAGAGCTTTATAAACCTACCAGGCAGGCCCTCTGGCTGCTTTGGGGAATCAAAGCTTACCAGTTGCCTGTGAACCCTGGCACTGGAGGTTGCCTGTTTCCTTGACCTGGAATGCCCATTCCTACTCCTCCCCTTTTCTCGTCTGTCTGGTGAACTCCTATTCATCTTTCAAAAACCAGCTCAAATCTCATTTCTAAAATTCACTCTAGGGTTTCCCTGGTGGTTCAGTGGTTAAGAAACCGCCTGGCGAGGCAGAGGGCATGGTTTCAATCCCTGTTCTAGGAAGATTCCACATGCCTCAGGGCAACTAACCCATGCACTGCAACTACTGAGCCCACATATCCTACTCAGTCCATGCTTAGAGAAGCCACCACGGTGAGAAGCCTGAGCACCACAATGAGAGAGTAGCCCCGGCTCGCCACAACTGGAGAAAAGTCCACTGAGCAACGAAGACCCAGCACAGCCAACAATAAATAATAAATAAATAAAGTTCACTCTAAGAGAGTGATCATAGAAGTGGACGACAGTCACTGGCAAGGAAAGTCACAGTAGCACAGCTGACAGTAGCGAAACTGAAAAGGATCCCAGTGTCCAACAAGGGTGTTATTACATAAACGTTACATCCACACCATGCAATGTTATGCACCCATCAAAATGATAACATTTTTACTGACTTGCAAGTTACAAAGATTAATAGTAACATGTAGAATTTACTATTTGTATTTTAAAATGTTTTCACACAGAACAAAGGCTAAAAACTAATAACTCCCTTCCTTGCTACCCTGGCACCTTCCACACATTTCTTTATTACACTTGGCTCACATTTCTGCTACTGATTTATTTCTAGGCATGTCCTGCTGATTTGAGCTCCTTGAGAGCAGAGATCATGTTTAATTCATTCACCCTAACATAGTGCTTTAGCATGTAATGGTCCCTGAGTAGACAGTCATGGAACTAAAGTTTACTCTTTTACAAAACTTTACACAGAACACAAGGAACACATTTTTTTTTTTTTTTAATCCACAAACAAAGACCTCCATCACAAGAGCTAACTAAAAGCTATTAAGCTGAGATGCTAGATCCAAGGGCTAGAATAGTTAGCTCTCATTCCTTAATTTCTTCAGTTAACTGGCACTGCTGAGATAAGGCAAAATATAAAAAACAACAGGATATTTATGTAATCATGTGGATGACATTTTATGCCCAAGTACTAATTGGAATAAATATTTGCTTTCCTGAGGAACGGTGAGATTTCAAAATATTTGAGAAATTGCCACACTAAATAAAATGAAGTATGATTATCACTGTTACAATTTTTAGTTAAAATTTAATATAATACAGGTCAAATAGCTGCTATTATCTCTAAAAGACGGATTGACTTTTAGAGTGAACCAACCTAGCTTTGTCTGCATTAATGCAGGGCTAGAATGTAGCTCTGAATTCACCCACTTAAAAGTGTCAATCAATCAAGTCAGTGATCAAAAATGCTGACTCTGGGAAGATCAAACAGTGATCCTGTTTCAGGCATCAGTATGATCCATGTTTCTCCAGAGGATAATTATGCGTGTAAAAGCACACCAGAAAAGAGGACCCTGCCGTGCCACGCCCAAGGGCCTCCTTCCTTCCTGCTCATCTTATGCTTTACTCTCTGGCCAAGCCATACTACCCAGGTTAAGTTGGCTGTGTTCTCGTCCCACTGGCCTTTGCACATCCTGCTCCCTCTGGCTGGAACATCCTTCTTAGCTTCCCTGACCTAGCTGACTCCTAGTTCTCACTAACAGCTAGCTCAACCACATCCCTCTTCTGGGAAAACTTCCTAACCCCTGCACTAGTGCACATGTCTGTCTGGTTTTTCCAGAGCACCAATGTCTCTTTCTATATAGCACTTAGCACTGTGTACTGTCTGTTCACTTGTTAATATTTCCAAAGTTGTGAGCTCTTTGAGGGCAAGGCACTTGTTTGATTCGTCTCTCTTTTTTCAGGCCAATACAATGCCTAGCTTGAGTAAGCCCTCAGGAGATATTTGCTGAACCAAACGAGAGGAAGAGTGAGACCTCAGAAGAACAGACTTAGGGCTCTGAGCTGCAGGGCCTGCTGATACTGTTGCTAGGAGCCAGCTCCTCTTCCAGGCAACAGCTGCAGGCTCCTCCCCCAACTTGCCAGACCCTTTTGCAGGTGGTAGAAGCAAAGGGGATGATGGGAGTATACTGTTACTGGTACTACCAGGGATGGGGGGAAAAAGAATCTAAAAAACAGAAGAAAAAAAACATCCTGTCACGGTGCCAACTCCCATAACCCATATTCTTGCCAGTATTCAGTGCCTCTGCTAAGGTGATAATTTTACTTATTCTAAGCTTTTCTTCCAGGAGTAAGCACGTGGTTCCTTCAATCTCACAGAGTTTAATCCTAATGAGGAGACAAAGAAGATCCCCTCTGGGCTTCTCCTCTGGACGCGAACATTCATACTCTTTCTCTACCTGTAGACCTGGAAGTAGATACCAGGCACAGCCCCACATAAGAGTGACCTGATTTTAAAAGTGGAAAGACAAATTCTATGGAAGTTAACACAAGGATCAGCACACTATAAAACCCCTGGCAATGAAACAGGGTCTGCTCATATGTAGCACCCCTAGCTATCACTCCTAATAGTGCCGCCCATAGAGTCTAGGGTAAAACAAATGGATGAATGGAGGACCACTTCCGGCGAAAATCAGACAACTGATTCCATCCAGCAGAGGGCACAAGAAGTCGGGGACCAAAGTGAAGATGCGAACCCTGGATGCCAAAAATCCCAGCAGCTTCTGCTTCCACGGATTTTCTTTTTTTCTTTTTTGGATCTTAGTTCCCTGATCAGGGTTTGAACCTGTGCCCCTGCATTGGAAGTGCAGAGTCTTAACCACTGGACTGCCAGGGAAGTCTCACATGAATCATTTTCAAAACAGACATAGCTCTGGCTACATTTTACCTTTACTTTTTTACTTAAATTACTCATGAAATGCTAGTTCTCTTTCTAAATGATGAAAAAATCAAATAATTCCTGAAGAGTAAAACCTACATCATTTGTCCAGAGATGCCAAGGGCTCTCTGTTCTTCAACTATGGTACCTAAGAAACAGAACATGATCAGGAAATTCCAGGGACCTTTGATTTTTACTACTAAAGTTGTGCATCTTGCTCCCAACAAGGAGCAAGCTTCTAAGAGCTTGTGAGGTACCATAAAATGATCTAAGAATTATATTAATGTTTAAGCCTTTCAAAGTTAAGAACTGAAAAGGCAAGAAAATTCCAAAGTTTCTGTAACTTGGCTCTGCTTGTTCCTGGCTATTATACAGAATGGTCTATTATAAGGGAGCCCCTCAGGAGACAGAGTCTGTTCTATATCATGGCAAAAATCCTACACGAACTGGAAAATTCAAGTAATTAGTATGTGAAAGAATAACAATGTTCAGTGAAAGTCTGTATTAGCTATATTTCATATTAGAGCAACAGAATAACAAAGTAGCCTCTGATAGTTTTCCAGCCTGCCTCTGGAGAGGTGGTTTTGTAACCCATACAATCTCACAGAAAACTACTACAATAGTACATGTTCTAGTATTTGGTCACCACAAATGAGCCAAAGTTACCATGAACATGTCATTTCATCAAATGAATAAAATGTAGCCTTACTACATTAAAAATTCAGTTCTCTACTGCCTCTTCGAATAAGAGGCAAGATAAAATAAGTGATAACTAAACATGACTTTTTAGAACTTGAAGCCAGTTCACCAAGCAAGAACCATGACTATCCAGTAGAGGGGACTGGAAAGATGGAGTCAGGGAAGCAGACTACAGGAGACAATTAAAATTGTGAGCTGAGCCTACAGTTATGCAATTTGAAAAGAAAAAGAAGAAAACACCTAACTTTAGTAGGTAAAGTAAGACAGCAATCTCTCAGAAATAATAAGCCATAGCAAGACTATGATGATAATAATAGTGGATGTGATAGCTCCCACTGAGTTGCCAAGCACGGTTAGGTACTATATTAAATGCAATTCTCAACAATCCTATGAGGTAAGGTTCGCCATTTAATAAAGGGGCTCAGAGACTAAAAGTAACTTACTTAAGAAACAGAACTAGTAACTGGCAGGGCCAGAATTCAATCTCAAAGCTGTATTACGCCAAAGCTCAAGCTCTTTCCACTGCATGATGCTGTCTCTCAAGAATAAAAATATGACATCAGCTTTAAGGATAAAAAAAAATGTTAAAAATTAATCTCACCCACCTGTTTGAGCCCTCTGGTATTCACTGACTCAAGCTGGGGAGGGAGGTGGCTGAGAGAGGGCAGAGATAAAAAAAACTGGCCATCTGAGCAAAGAGTTGGTGGGAACTGAGCCAGGACAGTAGCTGCACTGAGGCTTCCCCTCTCTCCTCTCCCAGGGCAGAAATCACCCATGTCCACACACCAGGAAAGCATCTGCCACCCCATGGCCTGCATCCCAAGGCTGCAGACACCCTCAGTTTATTTGAAAAGGCAGCATTTTTAAGCAAACATAAAAACATGAACGGAAACTAGTTCCAAACCACCAATGACCAAGTAACAATCTTAGGTTTATTGTTCTGGATCACCACTATTATTCAATTCTCAATTCATTTCTTTTGTTTTATAACTTGCACTTGCCCATCTGCCTTCTCTCCCATACCTAGCTCCTTATTTGCCTCTTAGGAGAGGCCAATCTCTCCTACACCCTGATATCTGACAGTTTTTCTACCTGCCAACTGTAGAGCTTCTCACACAAAATCCAATCTCTGCACCAAAAATCCTAATCCTCTCCTTTCACCCACTCCCAACTCCCCTGCCCTCAACTCTCAAACCTCACGCCCTTCCAATCTTTCCATGATCCTTCTGAATGTGGCTCCCGGTGGCCCAGATCCAATCACACCTCCACCTGGCTCTCCCTCCTTCCACCGCACCATTCCACCCCCACCCTCCCTAACCCCCTGCACTCTTTCTCTGTCCTTTATCATGTAGCCTTCCCTTCCTCCCACTCTCTGAGATTCCCTCTCCTGGGACTCCAAACTCTCCATCTTTTCCCTCCTCTTCTGCCCTCAACCTTCAAAATCTCCTTCCTTCACGACTCAATGTCCAACTTCACAGTCCACAGCCCCAACTTTTCTCCCCTGCCCCCAAACCCCACCCTCTCTCTTATTCCAATCCTAGATCCTTTACTCCTAGCACTCCTCAAATCCCCTTCCCTCTCCCCCTCCCCAGTACTACAATTCTCCATTTCTAAATTCCCAGGTGTGACCCTCCCCAAGTGCACCCAAGCTAATCCTGCTCCCTCTTCCCACCCAGGCCCCGAAAGAACCTCAATTCTCACACGACCCATACCCTAGCCCAGCATCAACTCCACCCTTAAACCCATCTCTGACACCCCTAGATCCTCACCCTCACACTATTCACCCAACCACACCCCAGCCCCGACCCTCTCGGTCCTCCCCTCCCCTTTCCCACCCCTCCCTCAAACCCCACACCCGCCCCCACTCGCAGCCCCGGGATCCGTGAGCGGCCCAGCCCGCGGCCGCCACCTACCTGTGCCCCTCTCTGGGGCAGCCAGCGGCAGCTCCTCTGTGGCGGCTCCCTCCTCCTGCCGCGCGGCTGAGGCGGGGAAGCGGTTCCGCGCCCCCGGCACAAAGCTAGGGAGGGTGGGACGCTGAGTGGGAGGGAGTAAGGCGGGGGCTGGGGGCGACCTGGCGCCGTGAGACCGCGGGGCCGGCGGGGGCGGGGGGGGGGGCGGGAAGACTGGGCAGGGGAGGCGCGCCTGCGCGAGACCCGGCATGAGGGGCGGGGTCGGGCTTGGAGGCGGGGCCGGGCCCAAGGCCGGCGACCTGAGGACTGAAGGCTCCGAGCTGGAGATATGAGGCGTGCGCGTGCGTGCTTGCCCGAGGGCGGGTCCCGTGGGTCTCACAGGCCCCAGGGATCTAGCTTTGCTCGGGGAGGGAAGGTTAAGCGTGCTCCGACCCTTGCCTCGGGGAAGGCCTATGCCTCGGGGAAGGCCCTTGCCTAGTGAAGGCCCTTGGGCGGGGCTACGGAGCTCACCCCTCGCGGTGAAGAGACGGAGGCGGGGCCTGGGGCGGGGCCTGCAGGGGAGGTGGGGCGTAGGAGGCGGGAGTACAGCTGTACGCGACCAAATTTCGACGGCTAGGCGAGAGGGGGCGGAGCTGGGGCGGGGCTGAGGGCCGGCACGCAGCCCAGGGTGGGGCGGGGCGGGCGGAGCCTGTGGGCGGGGTGGGGCGAAGAGCAGGGAATAGGACTTGCTCGCCAGCGAACTCCTTGGAGGCCTGCGGAGAGCGGAGAGGGGGCAGAGGGGGCGGGGCTGAAGGCGGGGCTGTAGGGAGATCCCGACTCCCCGCGTTCTGCGAGCTTGGAGCTAACCGGAAACTGAGGCGAGCGGGGCGGTGCGGCCAGCCCTGGGGGAGGTGGGATCCTGGCTGGACGAGGTCGTAGGAGGGGGATGCTGGTGGGGGAGGGAGCGGCCGAGCGTGTCGGGTTATTGTGAGGAGACGCGCGGAGAGGAGGCGGAGGACGGCGGGCGGGTGCTGAGGGGACCCGGATGGTGGAAGCCTGACGCAGGTCTGTTTTCTGAGTCCTGGAGACAGTAGTGGCAGCCCACGAACTTTTTGGAAGGCAGAAATAATGTTTTGACCCCCCAAAAGGGGAAATCAATTCCGAATCGAAATTAATAAATGTATCAAGATGTAACCTATCAACTGAAACGTAACCTGTATACTTAAGGGTTATATTTACTGTATTAATAGGATATGGGCTCGTGTATTTTATGTAATTGGGGCCGAGCGTCCAAAAGTATGTGTTTGGGGCTCTTGGAGGTCTTGAAATGGCTTTGAACTGGAGGTGAAAGGGTGGCTAAGTGGCACTGGGTTTAGAGAACAGGCATCAGGGAAGTCCAGTGTCAGGGAATGTTAAAAATGCAAAGGATGGCATCCCAGAGTTCACCGCCTTTAATGAACTGAGGCCCTGAGTGAACACAAATGAATTAAGTAAGGCCTCCCAGGATGGGGAGTTAGACTACACCCTGAACCTGCATTTTGGAGTTGCTAAGCAGCATATCTGCTGAGCTGTATTTTGGGGTTCTTTGGGATTGGTTTGCCACTTTCTCGTTAACCACAACAAAAAGCTTTAAAGTGAACCCAAATTCTGCCACTTGTTATTTGAATAATTCCACCCAACAGAGGAAAAAGAAAGGATATTGGTGGCTCTGCTCCTGCTGCTGCTGCTGCTGCTGCTGCTGCTAAGTCGCGTCAGTTGTGACCGACTCTGTGCGACCCCATAGACGCAGCCAACAGACGGAATCCCATGAGTGGAGAAGCCTGGTAGGCTGCAGTCCTGGGATTCTCCAGGCAAGAGTACTGGAGTGGGTTGCCGTTTCCTTCTCCAATGCGTGAAAGTGAAGTCGCTCAGTCGTGTCCGACTCTCAGCGACCCCATGGACTGTAGCCTACCAGGCTCCTCCGTCCATGGGATTCTCCAGGCAAGAGTACTGGAGTGGGTTGCCATTGCCTTCTCCATTGGTGGCTATAGGAGGTACGAAAATAGTTTAGTATTAAAGTTTGCTTCCTTCAGACAACTTAGGTTGTAAGAATGTGAGGTTAGAACAAAACTGAACATTTGGAGATTACACTCCCTTCCTTATTCGTCTACTACGTACACATCAATGCTAGATATATTTCCCTAAAATAACGCTTTTGTAAAGCAGGTTCTCTCCTTGCTTTACAAGTCACTTACCAACCCCCATGTTTCCACCCCCAAATAGATTACCTCAGGGTTTTCCCACTTCTACACTATTCACATTTTCAGTCAGATAATTATTTGTTTTGGGGGAGTGTCCTATGCATTTTTGGGTATTTAGTAATATCATGATGGAGAAGGCAATCGCAACCCACTCCAGTACTCTTGCCTGGAAAATCCCATGAGTGGAGAAGCCTGGTAGGCTGCAGTCCATGGGGTCGCACAGAGTGTGACACGACTGAGCGACTTCACTTTGACTTTTCACTTCCATGCATTGGAGAAGGAAATGGCAACCCACTCCAGTGTTCTTGCCTGGAGAATCCCAGGGACAGGGGAGCCTAACGGACTGCCATCTATGGGGTCGCACAGAGTCGGACATGACTGAAGCGCATTAGCAGCAGCAGCAGCAGCAGTAGTATCATGAAATGCCCAAATGCTTCTAGATGACAGTAGCATCCCCCCCTCCCCCCACCATGGGCTTTCCCTGGTGGCTCACATGTAAAGAATCTGTTTGCAATGCAAGAGACCAGGGTTCAATTTCTGGGTAGGGAAGATCTCTGGGAAAAGGGAATAGCTACCGACTCCAGTATTCTTGCCTGGAGAATACCATGGACAGTGGAGCCTGGCAGAGTATAGTCCATGGAGTTGCAAATAGTTGGACACAACTGAGCGACTAACACACAGACCCCAGTGTGATGGCCAGATTGTCCCCAGAAATGGACAAATGGGGGGCTAAATCATCCCCAGTCCAATTGAGAACCACTGGACCACAGGCTAAATAAAGCCCACCATCTTGACCTGGCATTCAAGTTTCGTTATCTACATTTCCTAGAATTTGATTCAGTCTAAAAGAACTCCAGTGCAAGTTTCTTCCAAAGATAATCAATTAGTCTTCTTCTTGGACACTTTAAAGGGTGGAAAAGATTAAAAATCTGCTTTGTAGGAAAGTTCTTATATCTATTATGTTTTCCTTCTTAAAATTCATACTAGAATTGCATTCTAATCCTTTTTCTATTTATGAATATTTGTGGTATTAAAACTTGTAGTCACATTTGTCTCACTAAATTACCTCTTCTTGAAACGATATTCTTTCCGCTTTTTCCATATTAACATAGTTTATAGATCATCATGAACTTTTTGTTCTCTGAACAATATCAAGCCTGACAATGTCCTACTTAAATTGTACTATCTAGAACTGAACACAGTATTCTAGATGTGTATCACACTATTTGCACGTAACAAATTATTAGTTTCATGCTTGGCCATCTTTTTTGACTCAGCTTAAAGGCAAAAACCAAGTCTTAGTCACCATCTTTGTCTTAGGTTTACATAGTCAAAGATTAACTACATAGTATCTTTGCATTACTAGCACAGTGCCTGGCCCTTAGTTGGTTTCCAAAGATTTTGATAGAATATGGTTCCTTCATGACTCTATTAATACAATTTGAAGTAACATTCCTTTGCCTTTGGGGGCAGATACAGTATACTCTTGTCTTATAGTGAGTTTGCAATCAACTGATCCTCTACCTTTTATACGTATAGGTGAAAGGTTGGCAAACTTTTTCTCTAATGGGCCAGATAATAAATATTTTAGGTTTTATGAGTCTTATAGTTTGTCACAGCTATTCTGCTCTGTCACTATAGCACAAAAGTAGCCATAGACAGTCTGTATAAATGAATGTGTGTGGCCATTTCCAGTAAAACTATCCATGGGCAGTGAACTGTATGCATTTCATATTTCATATAATTTTCATGTGGCACAAAATATTTTGATTTTGAAAAATATTTTAAAATGTAAAAAGCATTCTTAGTTCATGGACCACACAAAAACAGATGTCAGGGTAGACTTGGCTCTCAGGCAGTAGTCTGCCAATCCATGATCAAGACCATTCCTGATGTGATTGACTTTTTAAAGTCTGAGTATAGGCCTTTACAGGGCTCTTCCCTGGTGGCTCAGATGGTAAAGCGTCTGCCTACAATGTGGGAGACCTGGGTTCGATCCCTGGGTTGGGAAGATCTCCTGGAGAAGGAAATGGCACCCCACTCCAGTACTCTTGCCTGGAAAATCCTATGGACAGAGGAGCCTGGTAGGCTGCCGTCCATGGGGGTCATGGAGTCGGACACGACTGAGTGACTTCACTCACATAGGCCTTTACAGTTCTTATTAAATATCTTATTCATGGCAGTCTATTTTTTTAGCTTGCTCAGATCTTTTTGTGTGCTAATTGTGTCATCTAGCATATTAGCTGACATCCCAACTTTGTGTCCTCTGCAACATTAATAAACATTTTTTTCATCCTTAATTAAGAAAAATGTTGAATGTGATAAGGATAGAGGTCTTCACAATTCATTCTGTTCCATTAATCATTATTTGAGTATAACCATTCTGAGAAATAAATATTTACCTAAAGTACTGCCTATCACCCATCCTTGTTTATTCAGCTAGTCCACAGGGTATCCTGAGATACCTGGTCTGAAGTTTGTTGAAATGTTCAGAAATATCTCTGATAGGTAGTAACTCTATCAAACAAACAAAAAGAAATATTTAAGTTTGATATAACTTTTGAATTAATGTTACTGTTGCTTTTAGTTTTGCTACTTTCTTGTTTAGATTTTCAAAGCCATGCTTTTAATAACAATAAAATATAGTAATTTCAGAATTTTGTTGAAAATAAACATCCAAGTACCTCAATCTTTATTTCTAGGAATTTACCAGATTTCTTGTCCTCAAACTAAGGGTTAACAATGTTCATGAAAACCAGTTCCCTTATACCCCAATGTTCATCGCAGCACTGTTTATAACAGCCAGGACATGGAAACAACCTAGATGTGCATCAGCAGATGAGTGGATAAGAAAGCTGTGATACATATACACAATGGAGTATTACTCAGCCATTAAAAAGAATACATTTGAATCAATTCTAATGAGGTGGATGAAACTGGAGCCTATTATACAGAGTGAAGTAAGCCAGGAAGAAAAACACCAATACAGTATACTAACACATATATATGGAATTTAGAAAGATGGTAATGATAACCCTGTATACAAGATAGCAAAAGAGACACAGATGTATAGAACGGACTTTTGGACTCAGAGGGAGAGGGAGAGGGTGGGATGATTTGGGAGAATGGCATTGAAACATGTATACTGTCATGTAAGAAACAAATCGCCAGTCTGTGTTCGATACAGGATACAGGATGCTTGGGGCTGGTGCAGGGGGATGATCCAGAGAGATAATATGGAGTGGGAGGTGGGAGGGGTGTTCAGGATTGGGAACTCATGTACACCCATGGCGGATTCATTGGCAAAACCAATATAGTATTGTAAAGCAAAATAAAGTAAAAATAAAAATTAAAAAAAAAAACAAAACACCAGTTCCTTGGTATCAATAGTATTAAAAGCTGTTATAAAATTGGCAAGAAAAAAGGAAAAATAAAAACATTAGCATATATGCCTTTTTTCTTCACCAATCTTATCACAGTTTTTTAACAATATCAGTACTAGATTTTATCAATAGAATTACAATAGAAAATGAACTTGATGCCAATAAAAAAAAACTAGGAAGAAATAGATAATTTTGTCAGAATATAAATTTCAAAATTGACTCAAGAAGGTATAGAAAGCCTGTTGAAATAATAAAAGAACTGTTGAAATAAAAAATCTACACACAAACATTACTAGACTTACAGGATCCAATAACCTAGCAAACAGAAAATAAGGGAAACTTTCTGACTTCTTCATGTTAGGGGTATAGTCTAAATTCCAAATCCAAACATGGACTAAATAACAACAAAAACAATTATAGGCAAGTTAAACTTAGAAATATATTTTCAAAATTTCTAAAAATACTAGCAAACTAAATCCAACTATGGGTGAAAATACTAATATTATACCTTGGCCATGTAGATAGATTTTATGCTACAAACTGGGGATTCTATAACATTAAAAAATCTTGATTTATCACATTAGCAACATATACAAACATCTATATGATCGCTTTAGTAAATGTTAGAAGAGCATTTGATAAAATTCAGTGTTCATCTGTGTTTAAAAGAAAAAAATGAACAAACTAAAGGAATTTCTATAACCCAGTGAACAGTGTCTGACAGAAATCTTCAGTGAGCATCACATTTAATGGTGAAATGTTAGAAATATTCCTTGTATGGTAAAGAATAAGAATTTTTAAAAACAGTTTTTAAGATCCCATTTATGTAATAATGGAAACCATAAGGTGTCTAAGAGTGAATCTTATAATAAAGGTGAAGATATGTTTGTAGGAAACTATATAGTTTAAGGACTTAAAAGAAGTCTTAATGAAAAGATATTCCAGATCCATGTATTTGAAAACTCGTTATCATAAACATGTCTCTTCTCTCCAAATTAGCCTATAATGGAATTGAATCCACAGTTGATTGAATTCAACCTATAATGGATATAATCCACATCTCAAAAAATATTTTAATATAATTTAATAAAACTTTGTAATAATGTGTAGAGGATAGAACCAAAAAAATTTGGTTTTAAATAAGGGAAAATTTAAATAGGGGAATTTACCTGATGAGATACTAAGATTTTATTCTATCTTATACTGTCCTTTTACTTTCTTATTTAGAGTGTGTCTCTTGAAAAGAGTACTTGGTTGTTTTTTTTCCCTTCAGTCTGATAATACAGTGTTTGATTTACTAATATTTAATGGAATAATCTGTGTATTTGTACTTAAATCTGTCTTCTGGTAATTTGTTTTCAATTTGTCCTATCTTCTTTTCTTTTCTGCCTTTCAGATTTATCATATATTTTATGGTATTCCAATTTTTCTTCTCTGTTGACCTCCTTCCTATAACTCTTTATGTTTTTTTAGTGGTTGTATTATCCTAATTCTAGGATTATAACATGTATCCTCACTATATTACTCTACTTTGAATTAATAGCCTATCAGTTCATGTTCAACATTAGAACTTTACCAAAGTACTTTACAAAAAGTACAGCCTCATTTGTCTTTCTCTTTTGTGTTATTATTGTGTCTATTACTTTCATCTGTGAAATTTCTACCAGTCCTTGATATTATTTTTACTTCAGTCAGTAGTCTTACTTTTTGGGCCCACCACACAGCAGTGCAGGATCTTAGTAACCTGACACACAGGGATCAAACCTGTGCCCCCTTGGGACTCCCCTGGCGGTCCAGTGGTTAAGACTGTGTGCTTTCAGTGCAGGACATGGCTTTGATTCCTGGTCAATGAGCTGAGATCCCACATTCTGTGTAGTACAGCCAAGAGATTTTTTTAAAAAAGGGAAAAGAATGTTTGAAAAAAACACTGCACCCCCTACAGTGGAGATGTGGAGTCTTAACCACTGGACCACCATGGAAGTCCCCTAGTCAGTAGTCCTTTAGAAATTTTAATAATATTCTTTATGTTAGAAATAAATATATTTACCATCTTTAGTGCTCTTCATTCCTTCCCACAGATCCAGAATTCAACTAGGAATTATCAAGTACTTCATTTAATATTTTTTGTACTATGAGTCTGTGTGTGTGCTAAGTCACTTCAGTTGTGTCCAACTCTTTGCATTGATAACAAATATTTTGTTTTTGTCTTTATTTTGCTGTCACGTTTAGAGGATATTTTTATTGAAAATAAAATTATTTATTTTTTCATTCAGCACATCAAAGATGTCATTCCATTGTCTTTTGGCTTCCACTGGTAATGATGAGAAGTCAATTTTGATTCTTCTTGTTGTTTTGCTGCATATAAGATGTTTCTTGCTTGACTGCTTTTAATTTTTTTCTCTTTCTTTAATTTTCAGCAGTCAACTAAGGTGTGCCTTGGTGGGATCTTCGTTGTATTTATCCAACTTATGGTTCACTGAACTTCCTGGGTCTGTGGGTTTATGTCTTTCATAGATTTTAGATATTTTTCAGCCATATCACCTTAAATTATTCGTCTATATTATCCTCTTTGTCTTCCTCTTCTGGGATTTTAATTACATGTGTTGATATTTCAGACTAGTTTGATATTGTTTCACAGGTGCATGATGCTCTGTTTTGTTTTCAGCTTCCCCCCGCTCTGTTTCATATTGGATTATTTCTATTGATCTGTCTCTTAAAGTTCACTGACCTTTTCTTGTGTTGTGTCTAATATGATGTTAAACCCATCAAGTGAATTCTTTATTTCAGATATGGTATTTTTTCAGTTCTGGAATTTTCATTGTGTTTCTTTTAATAGTTTACATTTCTCTGTTAATTCCCTTTCCTTTCACCCATTTTGTCCATCTTATCACTGAATTCACTAGTCAGTTTATAATTCCAGCACTTGGGTCATCTGTAGATCTGCTTCAAATGATGTTTTTTTTGCTAAGTTTTTGTTTTTTAGAAGAGGTTTTACTTTTTAATTTTTATTGAAGTATAGTTGATTTACAGAATTATTTTAATCTCAGGTAGATAGCATAGTGGTTCAGTATTTTTATAGATTATAAGTTATAACATAACTCCATTAAAAGTTATTAAAAAATAATGGCTATAATTCCCTGTGCTATTCAAGTGACTTTGTGTGTTTGACACTGTGCTTAAGAACAACAGATACTGAACGGGCGGGGGCGGGGTGGCGTGGCTGGCGTGGCTGGCAGGGCCGGCGGACTTTAAAAAAAAAAAAAAAAAGAACAACAGATACTGAAGTAGGTGGGTTTTTTCCCAGAAAGAACACAACATTTTCTTTGTCTAATAGCTAGGATAAGAGATCACTTCAGTCCAACTAAGGGTAAAGTTGTAGGTTTATTTTAATAGTTTCAGCTTTACCTCTGATTTCACATATTTGAGAGTGAGATCAGTTCCTTCCTTCATCAGAGCTTAATCTAAGTACCCAAGACCATAGAAACCTTTTTTTGCTTTTTAGCTCACGCCCAGTTTCTTGTGAAACTCCACTGAGGGGTTGATTTCCTTGATCTTATTTTGAGTTGAGCTGGGTGGGGACTGGGATACTCAGTTGCACTTCAACTCTGCTATACATAACAACGTGGGTAAATCTCAGACACATTATGATGAGTGAAAGAAGCCATATATAAGTGAGTACCAACTGTATGGTTCCATTTACATGATGTTAAGGCAAAATTTATTGTGTGAGAAATAACGACCATGCTATCTTTGGGAAGGAGAAAGGGGTAATGACTAGGAGAGAGCATCAGAAGGGCCTGTCTCAAGTGCTGGTGACACTCTGTTCCTGTGAAAATCTATTAGACCATATACTTAAACGATTTGTAATCTTTTCTGTATGTATGTAAAAACCATAATCACAGAAAACTAGTCAGTCTAACCACACTAGGACCACAGCCTTGTCTATCTCAATGAAACTAAGCCATGTCGTGTGGGGCCACCCAAGACGGGCGGGTCATGGTGGAGAGGTCTCACAGAATGTGGTCCACTGGAGTAGGGAATGGCAAACCACTTCAGTATTCTTGCCTTGAGAACCCCATGAACAGTATGAAAAGACAAAAAGATAGGATACTGAGAGAGGAATGCCCCAGGTCAGTAGGTGCCCAGTATGCTACTGGAGATCAGTGGAGAAATAACTCCAAAAAGAATGAAAGGATGAAGCCAAAGCAAAAACAATACCGAGTTGTGGATGTGACTGGCAATAGAAGAAAGGTCCAATGCTGTAAAGAGCAATATTGCATAGGAACCTGGAATGTCAGGTCCATGAATCAAGGCAAATTGGAAGTGGTCGAACAGGAGATGGCAAGAGTGAATGTCGACATTCTAGGAATCAGCGAACTAAAATGGACTGGAATGGGTGAATTTAACTCAGATGACCATTATATCTACTACTGCGGGCAGGAATCCCTCAGAAGAAATGGAGTAGCCATCATGGTCAACAAAAGAGTTCGAAATGCAGTACTTGGATGCAGTCTCAAAAACGACAGAATGATCTCTGTTCGTTTTCAAGGCAAACCATTCAATATCATGGTAATCCAAGTCTATGCCCCAACCAGTAACGCTGAAGAAACTGAACGGTTCTATGAAGACCTACAAGACCTTTTAGAACTAACACCCAAATAAGATATCCTTTCATTATAGGGGACTGGAAAGCAAAAGTAGGAAGTCAAGAAACACCTGAGGTAACAGGCAGATTTGGCCTTGGAATACAGAATGAAGCAGGGCAAAGACTAATAGAATTTTGCCAAGAAAATGCACTGATCATAGCAAACACCCTCTTCCAACAACACAAGAGAAGACTTTACACATGGACATCACCAGATGGTCAATAGCGAAATCAGATTGATTATATTCTTTGCAGCCAAAGATGGAGATGCTCTATACAGTCAACAAAAACAAGACCAGGAGCTGACTGTGGCTCAGATCATGAACTCCTTATTGCCAAATTCAGACATAAATTGAAGAAAATAGGGAAAACCACTAGACCATTCAGGTATGACCTAAATCAAATCCCTTATAATTATACAGTGGAAGTGAGAAATAGATTTAAGGGACTCGATCTGATAGATAGAGTGCCTGATGAACTATGGATGGAGGTTTGTGACATTGTACAGGAGACAGAGATCAAGACCATCCCCATGGAAAAGAAATGCAAAAAAAGCAAAATGGCTGTCTGAAGAGGTAAGAGAAGTGAAAAGCAAAGGAGAAAAGGAAAGATATAAGCATCTGAATGCAGAGTTCCAAAGAATAGCATGAAGAGATGAGAAAGCCTTCCTCAGTGATCAATGCAAAGAAATAGAGGAAAACAACAGAATGGGAAAGACTAGAGATCTCTTCAAGAGAATTAGAGATACCATTTCATGCAAAGATGGGCTCGATAAAGGACAGAAATGGTATGGACCTAACAGAAGCAGAATATTGAGAAGAGGTGGCAAGAATACACAGAAGAACTGTACAAAATAGATCTTCATGACCAAGATAATCAGCATGGTGTGATCACTCACCTAGAGCCAGACATCCTGGAATGTGAAGTCAAGTGGACCTTAGAAAGCATCACTATGAACAAAACTAGTGGAGGTGATGGCATTCCAGTTGAGCTATTTCAAATCCTGAAAGATGATGCTGTGAAAGTGCTGCACTCAATATGCCAGCAAATTTGGAAAACTCAGCAGAGGCCACAGGACTGGAAAAGGTCAGTTTTCATTCCAATCCCAAAGAAAGGCAATGCCAAAGAATGCTCAAACTACCGCACAGTTGCAGTCATCTCACACGCTAGTAAAGTAATGCTCAAAATTCTCCAAGCCAGGCTTCAGCAATACGTGAACCGTGAACTTCCAGATGTTCAAGCTGGTTTTAGAAAAGGCAGAGGAACCAGAGATCAAATTGCCAACATCCGCTGGATCATGGAGAAAGCAAGAGAGTTCCAGAAAAACGTCTATTTCTGCTTTATTGACTTTATTTATGCCAAAGCCTTTGACTGTGTGGATCACAATAAACTGTGGAAAATTCTGAAAGAGATGGGAATACCAGACCACTTGACCTGCCTCTTGAGAAACCTATATGCAGATCAAGAAGCAACAGTTAGAACTGGACATGGACCAACAGACTGGTTCCAAATAGGAAAAGGAGTACGTCAAGGCTGTATATTGTCCTCCTGCTTATTTAACTTATATGCAGAGTACATCATGAGAAACCCTGGACTGGAAGAAGCATGAGGTGGAATCAAGATTGCCGGGAGAAATATCAATAACCTCAGATATGCAGATGACACCAGCCTTATGGCAGAAAGTGAAGAGGAACTAAAAAGCGTGTTGATGAAAGTGAAAGAGGAGAGTGAAAAAGTTGGCTTAAAGCTCAACATTCAGAAAATGAAGATCATGGCATCTGGTCCCATCACTTCATGGGAAATAGATGGGGAAGCAGTGGAAAGAGTGTCAGGCTATTTTTGGGGGGCTCCAGAATCACTGCAGATGGTGACTGCAGCCATGAAATTAAAAGACGCTTACTCCTTGGAAGAATAGTTATAACCAACCTAGATAGCATATTGAAAAGCAGAAACATTACTTTGCCAACAAAGGTCCGTCTAGTCAAGGCTATGGTCATGTATGGATGTGAGAGATGGACTGTGAAGAAAGCTGAGCGCCGAAGAATTGATGCTTTTGAACTGTGGTGTTGGAGAAGACTCTTGAGAGTCCCTTGGACTGCAAGGAGATCAGCCCTGGGATTTCTTTGGAAGGAATGATGCTAAGGCTGAAACTCCATACTTTGGCCACCCTCATGCAAGGAGTTGACTCATTGGAAAAGACTCTGATGCTGGGAGGGATTGGGGGCAGGAGGAGAAGCGGACAACAGAGGATAAGATGGCTGGATGGCATCACTGACTCGATGGATGTGAGTCTGAGTGAACTCCGGAAGTTGGTGATGGACAGGAAGGCCTGGCGTGCTGCAATTCATGGGGTCTCAAAGAGTCAGACACGACTGAGCGACTGAACTGAACTGAACTGTATGTATGTTGTAGTTCAGAAACAAAGAAGGTGTGTATGATGGAGGAGCTCTTGCACACACACACACAAAAATGTTAAAAAGAAAAAGCAAGCTATAGTATAGAAGATATTTGTAATGCTATAGCAAAGTATTTGTACCATGATATTTTTTTTTCTACAAATCAAAAGGAAAAGGGCAGAAGGAAAAATAGGAATCCAATAGAAAATGAGCAAAGATAAGAAAAAGCAAATAAGAAGAGGCGTGAGTGGCCCGTGAAAATGAAAAGGTATTCAACCTCATTAGTAATCATGGAAATACAAGTTAAAACCGTATTGAGATACCATTTCACACCAACGAGATTGACCCAAACTGTCTAACAATAACAAGTTGGTGAGAATATGAGGGAGCAGAAACTTTCATATACTGCAAATGATACTGTATTAGATTTAGAGATCAAATCATCAGTTTTTGACTTGGAGATATACTAATTCTAAATTCAACAATTTTGCTTCTACAAAGAAAAATACGATTTATTATAAAGATTTTCTCCCAGATGTGCCTATGGATACATGCACAAAGATGTGCATTATAAATTTGTTTATAATCGCAAAGAATTGGAAACAGACCTAAATAACCATCATTAGAGAAATGGAGAAATATCTTATAGCAGTTAAAATGAATAAAGTAGATTACATCAACATAATAAAATCTTGAAGACATAATATTGAATGAACAAAGCAAGTAGCAAGTATACACCATGAAAGCATCTAAATTTTAAAATAGTCCATACTGATGTATGCTCAGTTGCTCAGCCATGTCTCACTCTTTTGACCCCAGTACTGTAGTCCACCAGGCTTCTCTGTCCATGGAATTTTCCAGGCAAGAATACTGGAGTGGGTTGCCATTTCCTCCTGTAGGGGATCTTCTTGACCATATATGGTAAAAGTATAAAAATAATAGTCAGGGACTTCCTTGGCGATCCAGTGGTTAAGATTCCACACTTCATGGGAAATTAAGATACTGCGTGCCACACAGCATGGCCAATAAATAAATAAAAATATAGTCAGGGAGAATATTCCCCCAATTTCAGAATAGCTATTACCACTGGGCAGAGAAAGGAATAAGGACAAAAAGAGTACATATGGCAAACGTTAACATTTATTAAATCTGGGAAGTTGGTATATAGTTATTTAATATATGTAATATTCACTGTATCCTCTTGTTTATTTGAAATAGTTTTGTTTTTTTTTTAAGTTAGACACTTGGGCCAACATGTGAAGTGTATTGGAAGCCTTTCTCTCTTTTCCAAACACTATTCATCTTTTTAATTCTTTACAGATACAGCTTTCATTGTCACTTTGCATCTATATATTGCTTTGTGTCCTATCACCAGCAGATCAAGTAGGAAGGTAAGTTTTGATGTAATCTCCTCTAGTCTTCCTTCTGTCTTACCCTCCAGGGTTCATGGAAGAGCTCAACAATATCTTTTCAATATGCTTTTTTATCAAACTTCAAATATTACTCTCCAACAGAAATGTCTTTAAGTTCATCAACCAAGTAACTGATTTAGAATTTAATAATAAGTGAAAAGTTGCCTTCTCTCTTATTTCACATTTCTGCTAAAAAAATGATGATAGGTATTTTTTAAGATTTAAATAATGTTGCTTACTACTTCAGTTGATACTTGTATGGATAAATAGGTACAAAGTCTATTTTTATACTCTGCATTTTTTAAATTTCAGAAATAAAATAATACAAATACTTTTTAAAAACTTACCAAGTCATGTTATTCTAGCTTATTAACTGTTTCCAGATATTTATTGAGGATTTTTAATTTTAGAAGCAGAAAAATTATGTCAGTGTCAGGGACTTGTTTTGTGAAGTAGAGTATTGGAAATACTCATATCTTACAGATTATCCCTGGGAGAAGTCAGAAGTTTGCTTACTAAATAAACATGCTAGAGTCCCTCCCACTGGTTGAATAACTTGGTTGTTAAGCTGTGTGCTAGGCAACAGACTTTCTCTTCCTTTTCTCAGATGAAGTTCAGAGAGTAAAGTTATTTTTGTTGTTATCGTTTTGTTACTGTTTTCCTTGCAGATTAAACACTTTAAGATGAGAAAAGTTGATCTTTGTTTGAGCTCTGAAGGGACTGAAGTTATTTTAGCTACATCAAGTGATGAAAAACACCCACCTGAAAATATGATTGATGGGTAAGAGTTACTCTTTTTTCTTCATTATAGTCTTAACATTAGGTCAGTGAACGTTATGAGTACTGAGATTACGTATTTTACAACAACTAGCACTGTTAAGCATAGTTTAATAAATGTTTGGTGAACTGAATTACTTGATTACCCACCTTAGTACAATCCTGGAGCTAATTCAGTTGCGTATATTTAAGTTTTTTATTATTTTCTTTATAATTCCTAAACTGAACTTTTTCTGATAATAGTTATTTAAAATGTGGTCTGTCAAGGCAAAATTTCAAACAACAACTACCTCATTTTTTGGAAGTATACATTTTAATATCTGGTTTTATTCCGAATTTTTATTGGTAAATAGGAATGTAAACATTACAACTTCCTATCTACTGCCTGTTTTCTTTCTAGTCTAAGCAATTTTTGCTGAACTGAATGCTTCACTTCTTGCTATCCACCTGCATTTTTCATTTCTTAGCTTCTTGATGTCCTTCCAGTTATCACTCTTTACTGTGCTAGAGCTTATTCTAGATAGAGACACATATCATTCTCAGACTTTTAAGTTCTAAGAAAAAAGTAAATGGTTAATGGAAGAACTCCTTTAAAAAAAAAAACACTGAGGTATATAGAACTTCCCTCATGGTCCAAGTTATTACTCCTCGCTTCCCTATAGGGGCCGAGAGTTTGATCCCTAGTTGGGGAACTAAGACCCCACATGTCACTTGGTGCAGCAAAAAACAAATTTTTTTTATTTTAATTGAGGTATAATTGATTTACAGTATCATGTAAGTTCAGGTGTACAGTGTAGTGATTCACAATTTTAAAGGTTATATTCATGTATAGTTATTATAAAATATTGGCTATAATTGCCGTGTTACACAATATATCCTTCAGTTCAGTTCAGTTCAGTTGCTCAGTCGTGTCCGACTCTTTGCGACCCCATGAACCCCAGCACACCAGGCTTCCCTGTCCATCACCAACTCCTGGAGTCCACCCAAGGCCATGTCTATCAAGTCGATGTTGCCATCCAACCATCTCATCCTCTGTTGCCCCCTTCTTCTTCTGCCCTCAATCTTTCTCAGCGTCAGGGTCTTTTCCAGTGAGTCAACTCTTCACATCAGGTGGCCAAAATATTGGAGTTTCAGCCTCAACATCAGTCCCTCCAAAGAACACCCAGGACTGATCTCCTTTGGAATGGACTGGTTGGATCTCCTTGCAGTCCAAGGGTCTCTCAAGAGTCTTCTCCAACACCACAGTTGGCTCTCAGCTTTCTTTGGAGCTTATTTATTTTATTCATAGTAGTTTGTACCTCTTAGTCCCTACCCTATCTTACCCCTCCCCATTTCCCTCTCCCCACCAATTTGTTCTCTTTATCTGTACATCTCTTTCTTTTTTGTTGTACTCACTAGTTTATTTTTTAGATTCCACATGTAAGAGGTTCACAATATTTGTGTTTCTCTGACTTATTTCAGTAAGCAAAGAACCTCCAAGTCCATCCAGAAAGAACTCCTTTTTTTAATAGTTCTGGCTACTTTATTACCCTCTTGAGTTTTCTTTCTTGGTATTTATACAGTGATCTGAGTTTAACTCGTAGAATCATATAATTTTAGAGCTGGAAGAAATTACGCATTCATCTTATCTAAACCTTTCATTTAGACTTGTGGTAAGAGAGGTACTAGTTCTAACTATTGAAAGCAGAGCCAGTTGTAACATAGATCTTGTGGCTGTTTGTGTTCTATTGTGAAGTCCATGTATCTGGATAAAATTCTAGTAAATGGGCCGGTTTTTTAAGCCCAGTTGTTATCTCCTCTCTGACATCTGTCCCTTCCTTCAGGCAGGCTGCTTTACCTTTTTGTTTGGCTCCAGTAGCATTTGATATTTGCCTCTATTACCTTATTTATTCTTATGTTGTATAATTATTTATTTTTAATGTACCACTCCTCTCACAACTGGAAGTTTCTAGAAATCATGATACTATGACTTCTTCATCTTTGACTCCACAGTGTCTTAAAATATTTGTTGAGTAGCTTGTGAATCCGGAGAAGGCAATGGCACCCCACTCCAGTACTCTTGTCTGGAAAATCCCATGGATGGAGGAGCCTGGTGGGCTGTAGTCCATGGGGTCGCTAAGAGTTGGACATGACTGAGTGACTTCACTTTCCCTTTTCACTTTCATGCATTGGAGAAGGAAATGGCAACCCACTCCAGTGTTCTTGCCTGGAGAATCCTAGGGACGGGGTAGCCTGGTGGGCTGCCATCTATGGGGTTGCAGAGTCGGACACAACTGAAGTGACTTAGCAGCAGCAGCAGCTTGTGAATTAGATCATCAAAGATTAGTCATACATACAGTCACATATACTTACATATATGCATCTGTTAATGTACATTTGCATAGAGCTTTATAGTTTCATGGATGTTATGCTATTTGACCCTCACAGTAAGCTTGGGAAATAAGAGGCCCCCAAAAAATCTTTTTTTCAACCTCATTATAAAGACAACAAAAAGATGACTAGAGGTAAAATGATTTTCTCAAAATCGTACAGATAAGCAAATGGCAGAATCAAAACTAACACTCATGTCTTCTAATTCCCAGTTTCTCAGACTTAAGGTTTGAATAAAAAACTTAATATACTTGCCTTTTAATCCTTAATCTGCCTTAGAAAAAAGATATAAATGTGGAAACTGCTATGAGGGTCACAGACCTATAGAAATTTACCTTAAGTTGTTTGCCAGAAATGACGATCTTCCTAAAAATACTTCTTGTCTTTGACTGGAGATAAATCACATTTCCAAGTTAATATTAATTTACCTTACACTTTTTTGTGACCTACCTTTCTTGGGAGTATGTCTGTAGATCATTTAGACTGGCTGTTACACATAATGGATGATATATACTATAGCTTTATCAGCCCATGCTAATGAATAAGTATGTAATACTTTTTAGATTAGACAGAACTCCTTAGTATAGCAGAGTTTTCCCGAGAGAACTCACTGGTCATAGCAAACATGCTTTTCCAACAACACAAGAGTTGATTCTACATATGGAGATCATCAGATGGTCAATACTGAAATCAGATAGATTATATTCTTTGCAGCTGAAGATGGAGAAGCTCTATACAGTCAGCAAAAACAAGACTGGGTGCTGACTGTGGTTCAGATCATGAACTCCTTATTGCCAAATTCAGACTTAAATTGAAGAAAGTAGGGAAAACCACTAGACCATTCAGGTATAACCTAAATCAAATCCCTTGCAATTATACAGTGGAAGAACTGTAGACAGAGGTTTATGACATTGTACAGGAGGCAGTGATCAAGACCATCCCCAAGAAAAAGAAATGCAAAAAGGCAAAATGGTTGTCTGAGGAGAACTTACAAATAACTGAGAAAAGAAGAGAAGCTAAAGGAAAGATATACCCATCTGAATGCAGAGTGCCAAAGAATAGCAAAGAGATAAAAAATCCTTCCTCAGTGATCAATGCAAAGAAATAGAGGAAAACAACAGAATGGGAAAGACTAGAGAATCTTCAAGAAAATTAGAGATACCAAAGGAACATTTCATGCAAAGATGGGTACAGTGAAGGACAGAAATGGTATGGACCTAACAGAAGCAGAAGATATTAAGAAGAGGTGGCAAGAATACACAGAACTATACAAAAAATATTTTCACAACCCAGATAACCATGATGTCGTGATCACTTACCTAGAGCCAGACATCCTGGAGTCTGAAGTCAAGTGGGCCTTAGGAAGCATCACTATAACAAAGCTAGTGGAGGTGATGGAATTCCAATTGAGCTATTTCAAATCCTAAAAGATGATGCTGTTAAAGTGCTGCACTTAGTATGCCAGCAAATTTGAAAAACTCAGCAGTGGCACAGGGATGGAACAGGTCAGTTTTCACTCCAATCCCAAAGAAAGGCAATGCCAAAGAATGTTCAAACTACCGCACAATTGCACTTATCTGACACACTAGCAAAGTAGTGCTCAAAATTCCCCAAGCCAGGCTTCAACAGTAGGTGAACTGAGAACTTCCAGATGTTCAAACTGCATTTTGAAAAGGCAAAGGAACCAGAGATCAAATTGCTAACATCTGCTGGATCATTAAAAAAGCAAGAGAGTTCCAGAAAAACATCTATTTCTGCTTTATTGACTACACCAAGGCCTTTGACTGAGTAGATCACAACAAACTGTGGAAAATTCTTCAAGAGATGAGAATACCAGACCACCTTACCGCCCTCCTGAAAAGTCTGTATGCAGATCAAGAAGCAACAATTAGAACTGGACATGGAACAACAGACTGGTTGCAAATTAGGAAAGGAGCACATCAAGGCTATATATTGTCACCCTGCTTATTTAACTTATATGCAGAGTACATCATATGAAATGCCAGGCTGCAAGATGCAGAAGACAGAAACAAGATTGCCAGGAGAGGTATCAATAACCGTAGATATGCAGATGACACCATCCTTATGACAGAAAGTAAAGAAGAACTAAAGAGCCTCATGATGAAAGTGAAAGAAGTGAGTGAAAAAGTTGGCTTAAAACTCAACATTCAAAAAACTAAGATCATGGCATCCAGTCCCATTACTTCATGGCAGATAGATGGGGAAATAATGGTAACAGTGACAGACTTTATTTTCCTGGGCCCCAGAATCACTGCAGATGGTGACTGCAGCCATGAAATTAAAAGACACTTGCTCCTTGGAAGAAAAACTATGACAAACCTAGACAGTATATTCAAAAGCAGAGACATTACTTTCCAGACAAAGGTCTGTCTAGTCAAAGCTATGGTTTTTCCAGTAATTATGTATGGATGTGAGAGTTGGACCATAAAGAAAGCTGGGCGCGGAATTGATGCTTTTGAACTGTGGCGTTGGAGAAGACTCTTGAGAGTCCCTTGGGCTGCAAGGAGATCCAACCAGTCCATCGTAAAGGAAATCAACCCTGAATATTCATTGGAAGGACTGATTTTGAGGCTGAAACTCCAGTACTTTGGCCACCTGATGTGAAAAGCTGACTCATTTGAAAAGACCCTGATGCTGAGAAAGACTGAGCACAGGAGGAGAAGGGGACGACAGAGGGTGAGTTGGTTGGATGGCATCACCAACCCGATGGGGAGATGAGTTTGAGCAAGCTGTAGGACTTGGTGATGGACATGGAAGCCTGGCGTGCTGCAGTCCATGGGTCACAAAGAGTCGGACATGACTGAGCAACTCAACTAAACTAATAGAAACCTATATGGAATAAAGTAGTTACTGACCTGATATCTGAACAGAGCATATCAGAGACTTAATTCATATCCATTTCTAACAAATACAGATAGACTCTATATGGTAGATACTAAAATTTATTATCTGCTCATAAGTTGATTTATCCAAATGGAAGTAACCATAGAGTTATTTGGAGAAAACAATACTGTAAATTTGCCCCTAATGGAAAATGTCCCCAATTCTTAATTTCCCAGAAATAGTTTTTAAAAGTGATTATATTTCTACTTCCTCTTGACTCTTTTTTTGGCCCTTCGTATTTAACATGTCAATGAAAAGGAAAAAAATTCTACACAAGAAACAAATGAGTTAAGAAAAAATAGGAGAGAGAATTGGTTCCTTTGGCATAATGTAGAAGAATGGTAGATTTGCAGTTAAAATTCCTGAGTAAGTAAGTGAACTGTGTGTGTTACTTTGGACTAAGAATATATGTTGTTCTTTAAGCCTCAGTTTCCTGGTGTGAAAAATGGGGCTAATAACACTCCCTGACTCAGAATTGTGAAAAAAATTCCATGACTTTTTTCTTACTATCACATAGAGATAATAGATGTTGAATAGTCAATAGCCATAAGGCCTTATTTTAAAGGATACTACTATTTTAAAGACATCATTATACTTACTTATGGTGATTCAGTTATATGTCATTTTAAAATCCAAGTGCATCTCTGCATATCTTTGGTATTATTATATTGATCATGTTCATTAAAAGCACCGAAGAGAAAGCATAGGGCAAGTAAAAATGATTTACTTAAATGAATAAAATTTCAAACCATTTAAATGTAAATAAAAATAAATTGTAAAATATTAAACATAGTATAAAAAAATAAAGAACTGTGAGTTAGGAGACCCCGATTCTATTCTTCTCATTTTTGTAATAGCTTTATTGACATATTATTCTCATACCATAAAATTCACCCATTTAGGATATACAATTCAGTGGCTTCCACCATATTCAGAATTATGCAGCCGTCTACACAATCCATTTTAGAACATTTCAGCATCCCAAAAGAAAACCTCATACCCCTTCACAACCACCCCCTGTCCCCACCAGCTCTAGGCAACCACTAGTCTACTTTTGTCTCTGTAGACTTGCTTATACAGACATTTCATGTCAGTGGAATAATACATATATGTTCTTTGGATTCACAGTCAAGGTGTTAGAGATTTTTAACACCTTTCAGAAGTGAAAGAGCAGCTAAACAAAAAAATTAGTAAAAATTAACATAACATTATTGGTTACCTTGACTTATGCATTTATATAATCAGCAATGATACTTGTATATTGAACATTCACTGAAATGAACCGAGCCATTAAATAAATCTCAATAAATTTCAAAAGACTGAAATCTTAAAGAATATATTCTCCCACAAAATGGTAGTTATATGAGGTGATGTATGTGTTAACTAACTTTATTGGGTAATCATTTTGCAGTATATGTGTTATATTAAATCATAGTGTTTGTTCGGGCTCCCCTTGTGGTTCAGCTGGTAAAGAATCCGCCTGCAATGCAGGAAACTTGGGTTCAATCCCAGGTCTGGGAAGATCCCCTGGAGAAGGGATAGGCTACCCATTCCAGTATTCTGGCCTGGAGAATTCCATGGACTGTGCAGTCCATGGGGTTGCAAAGAGTCGGACACACTGAGCGATTTTCACACACAGTGTTTGTACACCTTAAAGTTACATAATGTTACATGTCAATTATATCTCAGTTAAGCTGGGAAGGAAAAGAATATGTTCTCTGACCATTATGTAATTAAATTAGAAATAAATAACAGAAAGGCATCTGGATACACCCACAACTTAGAAATTAAACATGGCACTTCAAAATAACCAGTGGGTCAAAGAAGAAATCACAAGGGATACTAGAAAATATTTATAACTGAATGGTAATGAAAAATGTATATATAGCCACATTTGTGGGATATAGTTAAATCAATGCATTAAAGGAAGGTAATAGCATAAATACTTAAAATGGAGAATATTTTAAAAACCAATAACTTCTACCTTAGGAAGCTAGGTAACAAAGAGAAAATTATACCAAAAGAAAGTAGAAGACAAAAATAACAAAGATAAGAGCAGAAATCAATGAAATAGAAAATAGACAACTAGAAAAAATTATCAAAGCCAGAAGTTCATTATGTGAAAAAATTAATAAAAGGTATAAACCTCTAGCAAGACTTACTAAAATATAAAGAAAAAATGCACATTACCAGTATCAGAATTGAAACAATCATTAGAGATTCTAAAAGAATAGTAAGTCAATATCAAGAACAAATTTAGGCTAATAAACTTGACAACTTAGATGAAATGGACAGATTCTTTGAAAAACTCCAGCTATAAAAATGACATAAGATGAAATTTAGAAATCTGAATAGCTTATATCAATTCTATAAATTAAAATATATAAAATATTTAGAGAGAAAAAAGTACCAATATTCCATAAATTCTTTCAAAAACAGAGGAGGGAAACATTTTCAAAATTGTTTTATGAGAACAATTGTAACCCTGATCCCAAAACCTTACAAAGACATTACAAGAAAGTACAATTAAAAAACAATATCCTTTATAAACATAGATATAAAACCATTATAAATTGAATTCAGCAAATGGAGTTTATCATAAGAATGCAAGATTGCCCTGTTCACCATATTATCACAGGAGTACAGATTGAGTGTAATTTACCGTATTGCCAGAGCGAGAGAGAAAAAAATCATATGGTCATTCCAGAAAATCATTAGAATTCAGCACCAAACATTATAACAATTCTCAAAAAATTAAAAAGAGGAGGGAACTTTCTCAGTCTGATAAAGGCATCTACTAAAAATTTTCAACTTAATGGTGAAATAGTAAGTGCTTTCCTAATAAAACAAATGAGTGTATAAGACAAAACAGAAATAGACTCACAGAAAGCAAACTAAGTGGATTTAAGTGGAGAGAAGGAAGCAGGGCGGGGCATGATAGGGGTATGAGATTAAGAGATACAAACTACTACATATAAAATAGATGAGCAACGAGAATATTTTGTATAGCACAGGGAAATATAACCATTATTTTGTAATAACCTAACATGGAGTATAATCTACAAAAATATTGAATCACCATGCTATATACCTGAAACTAATATAATACTATAAATCAACTGTATTCAATATCAAAAAAAGGTTCCTCCTGACTAAGGTCCGTCTAGTCAAGGCTGTGGTTATTCCTGTGGTCATGTATGCATGTGAGAGTTGGACTGTGAAGAAGGCTGAGCGCCGAAAAATTGATGCGTTTGAACTGTGGTGTTGGAGAAGACTCTTGAGAGTCCCTTGGACTGCAAGGAGATCCAACCAGTCCATTCTGAAGGAGATCAACCCTGGGATTTCTTTGGAGGGAATGATGCTAAAGCTGAAACTCCAGTACTTTGGCCACCTCATGCGAAGAGTTGGCTCATTGGAAAAGACTCTGATGCTGGGAGGGATTGGGGGCAGGAGGAGAAGGGGCCAACAGACGATGAGATGGCTGGATGGCATCACTGACTCGATGGATGTGAGTCTGAGTGAACTCCGGGAGTTGGTGATGGACAGGGAGGCCTGTCGTGTTGTGATTCATGGGGTCGCAAAGAGTTGGACACGACTGAGCGACTGAACTGAACTGAAGACTGGAAACAAATCAAGGATGTTCTCACCATTTCTATTCAATATTGTGCTGGAATTCTTGGCCAATGCAATAAGGCAAGAAAAGACATAGAAATCATAAAGACTGAAAAGAAAGCAAAGTTGTTTTTGTTCAGTACAGTATGATATTACTTATATGTGGAATCTAAAAACTTAGTGGACTAGTGAATATAACAAAAAGAGAAGCAGACTCACAGATACAGAGAACAAACTAGTGTTTACCAGTAGGGAGAGGAGAGAGGGGCAAACTATTGAATATAAAATAAGCTCAAGGATATATTATACAACATGGGTAATATAGCCAATATTTTGTAATAACTGTAAATGGAAAGTAATCTTTAAAATTAAATTAAAATGTTAAAAAAATTAGTAGGTATATTATAATGAGGATAATGATCAAAATGCACCCTTATAGTATTTCCCCAAAGAGTGTTCTATTCTTGATGGCAACAAGGAAAATACGTTTTGGAATGAGCCCTCTTTATATGTATCTTGTAACAAAGTAGCCTTTTTAACTATTCATAATATTTATTTGAGTTTCAGTTTCTCCAGGGGTGTGTGTGTGTGTGTGTGTGTGTGTGTGTGTGTGTGTGTGTGTGTTTATAAAACAGGAGCTGTTGACTACTTGAAAAAAAAAATTGTCTTTGTTCACATATTGTATGACTCTACATAACCCTAAGGAATCTACAAATATCTGCTAGAGCTAAAAGTGGATTTAGCAAAGTCAATACACAAAAAGCAATTGTATTACCATATACTAGCAGGAAACATTTAGACAGTGAATTTTTTAAAAATTCCATTTATATTAGCAGTTAAATAGACATGAAATAGTCAGGAATAAATTTAATAAGACACTCAAGACCTTTACACTCAAAACTATAAAACATTGCTGAGAGAAATTCAAGTACTAAATAAATTAAAAGATATACTACATTCATGATTGGAAAACTCAATATTGTTTCAATGGCAGTTTCTCCCTAAAATGACTGTTGTTCTTGTAGTAATGTATATGGAAATACAAACTAATCTTGAAAAAATAATCTTGTCACATCTTGTAAAAGAAGAAAGTTGCAGCCCTGAAATTATCTGATTTCAAGATAAATACACAGTAATCGAAACAGCATGGCATTTTAGTAAAGATAGATCTATACAGATCAGAGCAACAGACAAGAGGGCCCAGAATAGATCCATGCATGTAAAGTCAATTAATTTTCAACAAAAGGCTAAGGATACAGAAATAGATCAGTGGAATAAAATGGAGGGGCAGAAATACATACACCTATGACTAGTCCTTTAATTTTAGAATAAGACACTAAGGTAATTTAATAGGAAAAAGAGTCTTTTAACATGTGGTGCTGGAACAACTGAATAAACGTGGATAAAAATAAACCTCAACCCCTACCTCATACTAAACACAAAAATTAATTCTATATGGATCATAGAACTATATTCAAAGCTAAAATATTTACGCTTATAAAAGAAAACGTAAGAAAGTACTTTTGTGACAGTGAGGTAGGCAAAGATTTCTTAATGAAGACACAAAAATTATAAGCATAAAAGGGTAATGAAACTGTACTTCACCAAAAGTAAGACTACTACTCATTGAAAAATGCAAATAAGAAAATGAAAAGGCAAACTGAAGCCTAGGAGAAATGCTCACAATACATATGTCTGACAAAGGACTCCTACAAATACGTAGTAAAAGTGGAAAGAACATTTAAGTGTATTTATTTTTAATTGAAGGATAATTGCTTTACAATATTGTGTTGATTTCTGCTGTATATCAACATGAATCAGCCATAGGTGTACAATATTTCCCCTCCTCGCTGAATCTTTCTCCCACCTCCCACCCCATCCCAACCCTCTAGGTTGTCACCAGTTTGAGCTCCTTGAGTCATACAGTAAATTTCCACCGGCTATCTATTTTACATATCATAGTGTTTGTCTTTCCATGCTGCTGCTGCTTGTTCAGTTGCTCAGTCACATCCGACTCTGCACCCGCATGGACTACAGCACGCCAGACTTCCCTGTCTTTCACCATTACCTGGAGTTTGCTCATACTGATGTCCATTGAGTAGGTGATGCCATCCAACCATCTCATTATCTGTCATCCCCTTCTCCTCCTGCCCTCTGTCTTTCCCAGCATCAGGGTCTTTTCCAGTGAGTCAATTCTTGGCATCAGGTGACCAAAGTATTGAAGCTTCAGCTTCAGCATCAATCCTCCAATGAATATTCAGGATTGATTTCCTTTAGGATTGACTGGATTGATCTCCTTGCTGTCCAGGAGACTCTCAAAAAAGTCTTCTCCAGCACCACAGTTCAAAGGCATCAATTCTTTGGTGCTCAGCCTTTTCTGTTGTCTAGCTCTGTACTCTGTCCATGTTTCCCACCCTCTAAAGTGGAAAGAACTTTTTTAAAAAATGAGAAAATACTTAGTAGACACTTCACAAAAGAAACTGTACGAATGACCAGAAAGCAGATGAAAACGGGCTTAGCATCATTTGTCATCAGGAAAATGCAAATTAATACCATAGTCAGACACCATTTATTCCAGTAGAATAGCTAAGAAGCCTGACAACAGAATGTTGGCAAGAATGTGGAACAACTAGAATTCCCTTACATTTTTGTTAGGAATGTAAAATGGCACAACCACTTTGGAAGTCTGACGTTTTCTTATAAAATTAAATATCAATTCAGTTCAGTCACTCAGTCGTGTCCGACTCTTTGCAACCCGATGAATCGCAGCATGCCAGGCCTCCCTGTCCATCGCCAACTCCTGGAGTTTACACAAACTCATGTCCATCGAGTCGGTGTTGCCATCCAGCCCTCATCCTCTGTCGGCCCCTTCTCCTCCTGCCCTCAATCCCTCCCAGCATCAGGGTCTTTTCCAATGAGTCAACTCTTTGCATGAGGTGGCCAAAGTATTGGAGTTTCAGCTTTAGCATCAGTCCTTCCAATGAACACCAGGACTGATCTCCTTCAGAATGGACTGGTTGGATCTCCTTGCAGTCCAAGGAACTCTCAAGAGTCTTCTCCAACACCACAGTTCAAAAGCATCAATTCTTCGGTGCTCAGCCTTCACAGTCCAACTCTCACATCCATACATGACCACTGGAAAAACCATAGCCTTGACTAGACGGACCTTAGTCGGCAAAGTAATGTCTCTGCTTTTGAATATCTATCTAGGTTGGTCATAACTTTCCTTCCAAGGAGTAAGCATCTTTTAATTTCATTGCAGCAGTCACCATCTGCAGTGATTTTGGAGCCCAAAATAATAAAGTCTGACACTGTTTCCCCATCTATTTCCCATGAAGTGATGGGACAGGATGCCATGATCTTAGTTTTTTGAATGTTGAGCTTTAAGCCAACTTTTTCACTCTCCTCTTTCACTTTCATCAAGAGGCTTTTAGTTCCTCTTCACTTTCTGCCATAAGGGTGGTGTCATCTGCATACCTGAGGTTATTGATATTTCTCCTGGCAATCTTGATTCCAGCTTGTGCTTCTTCCAGCCCAGCGTTTCTCATGATGTACTCTGCATAGAAGTTAAATAAGCAGGGTAACCATATACAGCCTTGACGTACTCCTTTTCATATTTGGAACCAGTCTGTTGTTCCATGTCCAGTATGACTCAGCAATTCCACTCCTAGTAATTATCCAAGAGAAATGAAAACATTTCCACAAAAACACCTGTACAAGAATGTTTATAGAAGTTTTATTCATAATGGTAAAAAACAAAACAATTCATTTATTCAACAGAAATATCAAGCAAGCGACTTTCCTGGTGGTCCAGTGGTTAAGAATCCACCTTACAATGCAGGGGACACTGGTTCAATCCCTGGTCCAGGAAGAACCCATATGCCATGGGGCAACTAAGCCCATGCACCACAACAACTGAGCCTGCATTCTGGAGCCTGCAAGCCACAACTGCTGAGCCCACATGCAGCAACTACTGAGGCCCCCACACCCTAGAGCCCATGATCTGCAACAAGAAAAGCCACTGCAGTGAGAAACCCATACAGTGCAGCTAGAGAAAGCCCCTGCACAGCAACAGCGACTCAGTGCAGCCGAAAATAAGTAAATAAATATATTTTTAAAAATCAAACAAAAATGCATAAACAAATTATAGCATAGTCTGTGGTGATAAGACTCAGAGCAGTGGTTGCCTAAGGGAGGTAGGGATTGTCTGGAGAGAAAGAGAAAGGATACATCTAGCGTAATGGAAGTGTTCTTTATCTTGATTAGGCTATTAGTTACCTTGATGTATTGGTTACATGAGCATATACATTTATCAAAACTCATTAAATTGTACATTTAAGAGAAATTTCACTGTAGGTAAATTTTAGCTCCAAAAAGAAATAAAAAACCTTATATAATTAAAGAAATGATTATATAGTCAATACTATAAGTGTGTGTGTGTGTGTATAATTTTTTATATTACTAACACTTGAGTGCATGTTTTAATATTTTTTCAACAAGCGTCTCTTGTGTGTCTACTGTTGGTCAGCCATTGTGATAGTCGCTGGGGATGTAAAGGTGAGAGAAAGTAACTGGACTTAGAGAAGGCATAGCTAGGGTAATAAAAATGCATGAAAAAAGCGCTCATAGAAACTGGATGCTGCCTGTGAGGTGAGTGCAAAGGAGGGAGAAAGTGATTGTGATTTGGTGGGCTTGGAGAGATGTGACCAAAAAGGGAGCAAACTTTTGCAAGGGAAGAAAGGCTTCCACAGAGGCATGAGTCTGCATGACGTGTTTGCAGAATTGTAGTCGGTCCAACGTGACTACAGTAATGAGAGATGATATCATGATGGGGGACAGTATACTTAATGATGGGACCAGATTATATAGGATCATTAAATGCCATACTAAGGAGTTTAGATTTATAGGCAATAAGGGATCACTGTAAGATTTTAGACAAGAGTGACATCAATTCCATGTTTTAAAGAATACATCTGGTGGTTGTAAAGAATTGTTAAAGCTGGGGAGAGATTAGAGGCAGAATAAACAGGAAGGGATTGTAAGAATCCAATGGTGGTTTATTTTTTTTAGTATTCACTAGGATTTGTGATTAAGCATTTCTAAACATTTAGCTGTTCTTTTCTCTTTTTCTTTAAAATTGACAATAGAAATCCAGAAACTTTTTGGACCACCACAGGAATGTTTCCCCAAGAGTTCATTATATGTTTTCACAAACATGTGAGGATTGAAAAGCTTGTAATCCAGAGTTACTTTGGTAAGCATGATATTTTCATTTCATTTCATTAATTTTCATCTTTCAGTTTTTCCATAGGCAGAATGCACATATGTAAACTTTTGGCAAAGCACTGATTTTTTTTTTTTTTTTTTACAGCATGGAATCAAGTTTTATTGCTGGGGTTGATGGGTGGAGAGTATGGGTTAACTGTCTCGAGCACAGTTAGCTTCTCTGAAACTGCGAATCTGAAACCCTTCCAAAGCACATAATAATTTCCATGCAATTTACTACGTGAAAGCCTTTGGCAAAAGACCCTGTGATGAATTTAAGAAGCCAACTTGCCAGAACGCTAGGTTTCTTCACATCTTTACTCCAGATTTTTTTGGCTTGGGGTTCTCTGTCAAATTCTTTCTGAAAATCTGACAAACCTGATTATTTGCATTTGGTAACTTTGATCCTTTTATTAATGTGGCCATTTTCTGAGGGATTTAGGAAGAATATCTTCCACTACAACATCATCCTAATCCTGTCTTATGTTTTTTTAAGGACAGAGTATATCAAGCAAAATCATGGTAGGAAACAGGATACATCCCAGGTGGCTCAAATGAAGAAACATTATTGATGGGACCACTTACAGAATTATGGCCTGGGTTAAGGGAACAAGCTAGGGATGGTGAGACACCCAGAAACTGGCTATAGCAGTAAGCCATTACCTCCCTGGGCCAAAGGAAGGAAATAGTATTTGCTGGAGCCCAAGGAGAACTGGAGCGTGTACAAAAGGGCCTGCCCAATAGGAGCTGTAACCAGGGAGGAGCATAACCACTGCCAAAGACAGGACACTGAAGCAGAAAGGGAAGAGAGAAAACACAACCTGATCTCACTTCCCTGCTGCCCTTGTTTCCTCCCAGTCCCTCCCGTAGGCAGTGGGAAAGTAAATCCAGGAGGTTCAGTCCCCAGGGGTCCTCCCTCAGGGTGCAGAGCAGAGAAGAATGGATTTGGAGTCAAGGGAACTGCTTTAGGGGTAAAGGAGAAAAGAAAACCAAAGCGGAAGGAAGATGACTGCGTTCTCTCCTCTCGTTAATTGTGAAGGCTCTGGAGTTGGACCTAAACTTTGAATTCTAGATCTGGTACTTACTACCTCTGTATCATTGAACATTTTGCTTGACTTCTGTAAGTTGTCTGATTTCTTTAAGCCTGTTTTCTCACCAGTAAAGCAGGTTAATAATACCTTTCTTCTAAGGTTGAAGTCAAGAATGAATGAATATGTCTGACTTATAGTAGTTTCTGCATAAAGTTTTTTGATCAAGACCACTAATATTATTATTTACCAGTGTACCAAAACAAACAAACAAACAAAAACAAACCAGATGGTACCAAACTCAAAAAGGCTCTGTTAGCTTTGTGTTATATGCTTGCAAATACTTGTAACAGTTACCCAGACTGTACTTTACCATAAGGGTTTATGGAAAAATGGTGAGTGGTTTTCCTGATCGCAGTACTTTGTGCATTCCCACTAATGCCTGCCAGTCTTAGACAGAGGGAAAAAGAAATCAAGGGACAGCAACATAGAATTAAGTAGATAATTAACACTTTATTTTTGTTTATTTATGATGTCAGTGAGGACCTTGAGGATTGAAAAGAGTACTTCTAAAGAGCCAGTTGATTTTGAGCAATGGATTGAAAGAGGTATGTGCTTGGTTTACCAGCATTATTTTGATCATGAGGGGGTAGAGAATTGTGTTTTACTCTATATTGCCAATTGTACTTCATTTTGGTGAAAAAAGATGGCCTGAATGATTCTTATGACATTTAGATAAACCTAGAAAAACACAAATTTGAATACTAAGATGCTTCTTCACTTCCTGGTTATGTAATTGTTAACATGTTACTTAATTTTTGAGTTTCAGAATCTTTATCTGAAAAATAGAGATGATATCACCATTTAAAGTTTTTGTGACACAGTGCCTGGCATATGGTAGACAAGCAATGAATATTAGCTTTTAATCTTTCCTTCCTTCCTGATTAATGGTATTATTTAAATATTATTGACAGAATTGGTAGCCTCTCATAAAAGACAGCATGTTGCCTTCATGTGTCTGTCTATTCCTTCCCAAAATACCATGAAAATAATAATAAAGGAGAAAAATGAGACATAAACCTACAGCGGCAAAAAATAAAAACAAACAGGGAACCAGGAATTCCAAACAGATGTGAGAGGTCAATATATATTATGGAAGAAAGGAAGCAGTTGGAGGAGTAGTAACTTCTGTAGCAGAATTGAGTAGATTATAACCTAAGTACCTGACAAGGAAGTTTATCCAGTAGAATCCCAGAAACTTGAAGGCAGAGGTATCATGGAAAGTTTGAATAAGGCATGGACAAGAAAAGTGATTGGTGGAACATCTATTTACAAAGTGTAACAGACTCTAGGTACCTTCCTCCCACAAACTACCCCCAAGAGTGACTAGGAACTTTGAATGTTGAGGCTCAGGACTCAGGGAGACCAGTCATAGTAAAGAGAATGAGTGAGACATGGAGTGGAAAATAGGGGATTGAAGTGGAAACCTATATAATGAATAGTGGGAACTGTAGCCTCCTTCCTATGGTCTGCCCAGCAACCAGAAATACAGCCCCAGCCAGGAGATTGGGGGATTCATCTTTGGAGAAACTGAATGGTCCCAAAAGATCTGTGGATACAGAGACAGGTTAGTTCATTCCTGGTCACCCTATGGAAATCATGGTAGTCAGTGAGTCTGGCCCATGTACTATTTTCCAGTGATCTATTCATAAGTAACAAAAGGTAGTCCCAAATCACCAGACATATGGTAAAGGCCTAAATATAATCAGGCCTTTAGCTCTAACTCCATCTGTAGGAAAAGAGGGTAGAAAACAAATGAAATCACAAGGAGGCAATATGAGAAAATGGGGGACATTTTATGATACAACTGACTTGGTCTCTTCAATAAGTCAATGGTGTGGGGGGAAAATGTGTGTGTGGGAGACAAAGAATTTCAAGATTAAAAGAGGATTAATTTTGATTTGAATAAACCAACCATAAAAAGACATTTAGGAGGACAATGGGGACCTTTGATGGGGTAGGAAACAGCAACCCACTCCAGTATTCTTACTTGGAAAATTCCATGGACAGAGGAGCCTGGCAGGCTACAGTCCGTTGGGTTATGAAGTATCAGCAACAACTGAGTGACTGAGCAGGCACGTATAGGGACCTTTGAATATATACTAGATATATGATATTAAAGCATTTTTAAATTGTCATATGATAGTGGCATTGTAGTTACACAAGAAATATTCCTCTTTAGAAATGGATAATCAAATATTTAAAGGTGAAATATTATGATGTCTCAGACTTTCTTTACAATACCTTAGCCAAAAAAATTAGGTAAATCAAGTATGGTGAAATGCTGATAATTGTAAATTCAAGACAATGGGTATGTAAGAATGATATCCTGTCTTTTTTATGTATGTTTGAGATTTTTTAATTTTTCATAATTAAAAAGAAAACTAAGCAAATGAAAGAAGAAGTTACTAATTTCTAGTGGAGGAGGAGTTGTATAAGAAAATGTGTCATAATTTATTACTTATTTCAGTAGTAAATAACATATAGACAATGGTATAGCCATCAAGTATTGATTTCAAAATTGAGAGGATGGCAGGAAAATTTGTAGGAAGAGGAGGAAGAGAATACTGGTCCAAGAGACATAAATTTTCACCTACTATAATATAAAGTCAGTAAAAAATGGATAAATCAAGAAAAGGATCATGAAATATATTATAATTCCAGAAAAAATAACTGAAATAGTTGAAAACATTTACCTCTGGGGAGCAGGATTGGAGGAAAAGGGGTCAAGCAGGGGATTACTATTTTGTATGACCTCAGAGAAAGGTTAGGAAACAGAAAGAAAGTCATCCATAATCTTACTTCCCAGAGACTTCCCTTTTTGTACTGTCTGCCTTTTAAAATTAGGTCCACTGTTTTGATGTTGGAGCTTCCCTGGTAGCTCAGCTGGTTAAGAATCTACCTGCAGTGCAGGAGTCCCTGGTTCAATTTCTGGGTCAGGAAGATCCTCTGGAGAAGGGATGGGCTACCCACTCCAGTATTCTTGGGCTTCCCTGGTGGCTCAGCTGGTAAAGAAGCCACCAGCAATGCAGGAGACCTGGGTTCAATCCCTGGGTTGGGAAGATCCCCTGGAGAAGAGAAAGGCTACCCACTCCAGTATTCTGGCCTGGAGAATTCCATGGACTGTATGGTCCATGGGGTTGCAAAGAGTTGGACACAACTGAGTAACTTTCACTTTTCACATTTTGATATAAGTAAAATTAATTTCTAAATAATGTCAATATTATTTTTTTAAGTTGTGAATTTCTTTTTTAGAACTTTTTATTTTTTATTGGGGTATAGCTGGTTAACAATGTTGTGTTAAGTTTCAGGTGAACAGGGAAGGGACTCAGCTATACATACATGTGCATCCCTTCTCCCCCAAACTGCCCTCCCATCCAGGCTGCCACATAACAATAATGTGACTATTATTATATCAATGAAATATTACATCTTTCCAAAAGAATGTTTGATATGATTAACTCATGACCAAATAAGGTAATCTGTCCTAAAATCACACTAGTACTAGTAAAGGTTTTCTGAAGCTGGGTACCAGAAAAGATCAATTCACAGGTGGCATAACTCAGCATCATAGTGAAACTTCATTGTGAGAAACTGAGCCCTAATTGGTACCCATGAGAATGGTGAGACAGCCTTTCAGGCCTGCAGTTAGTTAGTAACTTGATCGTTAAAAAGGACTTTCATATTTTATTAATTCTTCACTTGATATTCCTTTGCTATAATTTATATTTACTTTTATTTATACTCACTGAGATATTTTATAGCTCATATATAGTTTATATATATGAGTTTCATATATACAGTTTCATATATAGTTTTATATCTTTTTATCAAATATCTCTATTTTTATATTGGATTTTACATACCAAAACACTGGTATATCTGGTCTAACTACAATTTTATCAGATATCACATTTTGCTGAAAATAAACTTCAGTATATCCTGATGCAGTTTGAGCCCTACCTCAATTCTGTTAAATTTGTGTTTTAGATCTAGTACATACAGAGGGGCAGCTTCAAAATGAAGAAATTTTGGTAAGTAAATATACTTTGAAGATATATACATTATCTTTAGCCAGAACAATGTATTTAAATTTTAAACCTATCTCCATAGTCATAAAATTACTAAATACCCTCATAATATTGTAGGTTCTGTGTCTAACCAACCAATAGAGGCAGTTATTCTCAGAAATGTTATGATCTAAATATCGCTTTCCTAAGTTAGGCTCTTTTCTGTCATAGACAGGATGACAGCCAAGATAAAACAGAATTCACTTGTTATTGTTTTATTTTGTTTGTTCATTTATTTTGAAGTATTTATTTACTTTCCTTTCATTTGATTCTGTAGTTCTTATGGAATAGGAATCAAAACAGGTTGAGATGCCAAAATTGGAGTTAATTTAAGCATGAAGGGACAGGGAGATTCAGATAAGGGAACTGGAGCATAGGATCAGCAACAAATAAGCCAAAGAGAGATGAAGTGAAAAGGGAACCAGCATTTTCTGACAGCATTCCGCTGGGCTTTGCTTGTCAAGTGACATGAATGGCCACTGACGGGGAAGCTGCTGCCTCATCACGGGTTCCTCTGTCCCCAGCTTGTCAGGCCCTGGTTTTAGACAAACACAAACAGTGAAACAACTGAGAATGTTTTTAAGGTAGTAGTGCTTATTAAGATTTCTCTAAATAAGGGTTAAAGAGGTACCTTGTCCATTAAGTTTCATTCTTCACCATTTACTGGCAGCTGCAATGAGATCAGTGTTTCAAAAGATTCTGTAGTGTTTGAATCCTATTAACTATCTTCTCTACCACCCAGTTGTTGTGCCCAGTGACTGGGGAGGCCGTGCGTGCGTGTTAAGTCGCTTGTTATGTCCAGCTCTGTGCAGCCCTATGGACTGTAGACTCTGCCAGGCTCCGCGGTCCGTGGGGATTCTCTAGGCAAGAATACTAGAGTGGGCTGCCACGCCCTCCTCCAAGGGATCTTCCTGACCCAGGGATCGAACCCATGTCTCTTAGGTCTGCTTGCATGGCACTTGGGTTCTTTACCACTAGCACCAGCTGGGAAACCCAAGGAGTCCAGTAGGGAACAGAAAAATGATTAATTAGATGGAATTTTATCTTCCTATTTTTCTCCATATTGTTTCATTGATTATGGTTAGTAAGCCTCTGCTAAGGATTTTGTTTCAGGAGTCATTGTGTGTCAGGGAGGGTGGCAGCATCATAGAGCTTTTGGAGAAAAGGGGGAATGGAGCCTTCCCCGGGGGCTCAGTGGTTAAGAATTCACCTGCAATGCAGGAAAGGCAGATTCGATCCCTGGGTCGGGAAGATCTTGGAGGAGGAAATGGCAACCCACTGCAGTATTCTTGCCTGGGAAATCCCATAGACAGAGGAGCCTGGCAGGCTACAGTCCATGGGGGTCAAAAAAAGAGTTGGACATGATTTAGCGACTAAACAACAGTGAAGGGAGAATGGAAGGCAGTGTATCACCCATAGTTTTAGCACCCTGTCACAGTGGCCTTTGCCATACGTATTTTCTTCTAATTGTCAACCAAATGTATTGCATAGTTACATGAAAAACTTTGTATTTTTAAAAAATTTAATGTTATATCAAATGCTTCATAATTATGATTTAAAAATTAAATGTATTCAGATAGAGGTTAGCTGATTTCCTGTTTTCCTCCCTCTGTCATTATAACTACTACTACTGGGGACATCTTATGCCTGTTCCTGCTATCATGGTGTTCACTTTTTCAGTTATTTTCTTTAAAATTAAATTTCAAGAAATGGAAATACTGGGTCCATGGGTATAGACACATTTATAGTAGTAGTAGTAGTTTAGTCTCTAGGTTGAGTCTGACTCTCACGACCCCATGAACTGTAGCCTGCCAGGCTCCTCTGTCCATGGCATTCTCCAGGCAAGAATGGTGGAGCGGATTGTCATTTCCTTCTCCAGGGGACCTTCCCAACCCAGGAATTGAACCCAGGTCTCCTGCACTGCAGGCAGATCCTTTACCAACTGAGCCAAGAGGGAAGCCCATAGACACATTTATAGCTTCTTACATATATTGCCAAATTGCTTTTCAGAGAAAATATATAAATGTAAAAGTATAATAATGTTTTAAGGTAATGTATTCTGAGGCATCATCCAACAAATGAAATCTTTCATCATGAAAAATTCTTAAAAAATTAATCAGAATTGTACAGTGCAGTTTTTAGCTCCACCTGCGTTCTTCCTCAAACGAAGGCTGATGTTTGGCTGTTACGTATCAGAACAGCCATATTGTTATATGTGGCTGGCTTCTCCTCTGAACATTACATCTTATAAATCATTATATGCTTATAATCATTCTTGTATCAAACCCTTTCATCTGCTAACTGCTTGTTTAGCAGTTAACTAGAATTGCTAAATCATCTGTATTTATTTTTTCCCTTACAGGCATGTGATGGCCACGTCACTTACTTGAGATTCATTATTGTATCAGCCTTTGATCATTTTGCATCTGTGCATAGCGTTTCTGCAGAGGGAATGGCAGTCTCAAATCTTTCTTAGTAATTATAATATACCCATGCACTATTTTTTAACAGTATATTTATTTAAACATGAAGTTGTCATTATTAAAGGAATTTGTATCAATCTGTTTCAGTTTTATTTTTCCCTTCAGCATTTTGTAGGAATTTGGTTCATCAGACAGCAGTGATGACCAAATGTAAGTCATAAGAAAGCTTTTGCAAAAAAACACAAAACAAAACAGCTTTTGTTTCAGTATACAGCTTAACCAAGTACATAACTATACATGAAAACAACTGCACATAACATGGTACCCTTCAGATACCAGTGCATTAATTTTTAAATTGATTGATTGATGCAAAGGGCTGCTGCTGCTGCTAAGTCGCTTCAGTCGTGTCCGACTCTGTGCAACCCCATAGATGGCAGCCCACCAGGCTCTGCTGTCCCTGGGATTCTCCAGGCAAGAACACTGGAGTGGGTTGCCATTTCCTTCTCCAATGCATGAAAGTGAAAAGTGAAAGTGAAGTCATTGAGTCGTGTCCAACTCTCAGCAACCCCATGGACTGCAGCCCATCAAATGAAAAATATGAACACTAAACAACATACAAGTTCAAAAAAGAGAAAATATTTATGGGAACATTTCCTTGAGGTCATGGAATTTGAGTTGGGCCCTGTAGGACAAATCATTTTATTTTTTTCTTTTAATTTTATTTTCTCTTGATTTGAAGACTTCAGAGTAGAGTTAGGAAACATACCCCGAGGCAACCATTATTGATATTATTTGATTTGTTTTTTTTTACATTTTGAGGAGGTAAGAAACAAGATAGGACATTTTGTGGAGATATAAGACATCTCAATATATCTTTTTATACAACTTGAAATTAAAAATGTAAATAATATAGCCAAAAGTTAAAATGACAAAGCAATTCTAAAATGTTGAAAATAAACAGAAAGGCACAAACCTACATTTATTGCAATTGATTGACTCACAGAAAAAAAAATGGCATTGGAATATAGTATTTTATCTGTGCAGTCTATATTAGTTTCCTATGGCTTCTGTAATAAAGTACCACAAACTTGGTGGTTTAAAACAATAAAAATTTATTCTCTCACTGTTCTGGAGACTAGAAGTCAGAAATAAGGGTATTGGCAGGGTTTGTTTCTATTGGAGTTTTTGAGGGAGATTCTACTCTTTGCCTTTCTCTTGATTTCTGGTGTTGCTGGCAGTTGTTGGCATTCCTTGGCTTGGGGCACCACAGCTCCAGCTTCTGCCTCTACCATCATATGGCATTGTTTCTGTGTTTCTTTGTATCATCTTCCCGCAATGCGTGCATTTTTCTGTGTCTTCTCTTCTTGGAAGGACAACATCATATTGAACTAAAGACCCTTACTCCAGTATTATCTTAACTAATTACATCTGCTGTGACTGTTTCCAGGTCAGATTGCATTCACAGGTACCAGGGGGGTATAGACCTTTCAGAGCTCTTTTCTCTGTCCCACAGTGACCAGCAGTGATGTTTTTCTACACAGTAACTACTTCATTCTGGGTCTGGGAGTGAGACTGATGATAACAGGTAGTAGAGCTCTCAGTCAGTCCGAGGTAGACATATAGAAGGAGAGATAAAGCTTCATTTAGTTTGGGAGTAGGGTGGGGGTTGCTGTGTCACACCGCTTGCAGAATTTTAGTTCCCTTACCAGGGACCAAACCTGGGCACCCTTCAGTGGAAGGCCAGAATCCTAACCTACTGGACTGCAGGGAGTTCACAAATCAGTGATATTTTGGAGTTGCTTTTTACCCCAGCATAACCTGGCCTATCCTGACTGACATACAGACAAATGTAGAACATAGCTCATCCTAGAGGACAAGTGACCCGGTTTCTTCAACAAGTCAGTGATGCAAAAAATGTTAATTAAGGAAGGGGGTCCACTCTAGATTCAAAGAGATATGAGGCCCCCAAAATACATGCCTTGTGTAAATTTTATTTGGACGCTAATTTCACTTTTCACTTTCATGCATTGGAGAAGGAAATGGCAACCCACTCCAGTACTCTTGCCTGGAGAATCCCAGAGACAGAGGAGCCTAGTGGACTGCCGTCTATGGGGTCGCACAGAGTTGGACACGACTGAAGTGACTTAGCAGCAGTAGCAGCAGCAGCATGCGCAAACTAATTGAAAAAAAAAAAAAGACATTTTAAAGATAATTTGGAAAATATGCTTATGGATTGGGTAGTATTCATTTGCTTTTGCATGGATTAGGTGTGGTCCTGGCTTTAAGATTATGTAAGAGAAGGCCCATATTTTTCAGCGATATATTTAGTAGATTCAGATACAAGTATGTAGGTTTATTACATGGTATCTGGGCTTTGCTTTAAAATAATTGAGCTTTTTTTTCTTTTTAGGAGAAAATTTAGTTGAAACAAATAGAGCAGTAAATTGGTGGATCTGGGTTATGGATATACAGGGCTTCATTGTACTAGTCTCTCTAATGTATGCTTGGAATTCTTCATAATAGACAAAAATAAATAATGCCACGGAGGATATCTTTGTGCAAAAATCTTTGTCTACCCCTCAGATGATTTTTTTTTTAAGAAGAGATTCCCAGAAGGGAACTAGTCAAAGTTAAGAATAGTTCTAAGGGGCTTCCCTGGTGGCTCAGTGGTAAAGTATCCACCTGCAACGCAGGAGACCTGGGTTCGATCCCTGGGTCGGGAAGATCCCCTGGAGAAGGGAGTGGTAACTCACTCCAGTATTCCTCCCATGGACAGAAGAGCCTGCGGGCTACAGTCCACAATGTTGCAAAGAGTCGGACATGAACTGAACAACTAAGAATGGGTGCATGCACTGGTGGTTCAGTGAAGAAGCCACCTTGCAATGCAAGGGATACCAGTTTAATCCCTGGTCCAGGAAGATCCCACATGCTGAATAGCAACTAAGCCCACTCCCCACAACTACTGAAGCCCCTTTCTCCTAGAGCCTGTGCCCCATAACGAGAGAAGCCACTGCAATGAGAAGACCACCCACTGCAACGAAGAGTAGCCCCTGCCTGTCACAACTAGAGGAGGCTCATGCATAGCAAAAAAATCCACTACAGCAAAAAAATGAATGAATAAATCTCCTTTTAAAGAAAAGTTTTAAGGCTTTTGATATTTTCTGATCATTTGCTTACCAAGATTTGTTGCATAAATTTACTCTTGGAAAGGTTACTTTTAGATAAATGGAGGAAGGTAGAAAAAGTACTTCAATCGTGTCGTTGGTGCCATCAGAGACATGAAGGTGTATTTAGGGAGTGATGAATATATATATCTGACTGGGGCAAAGAAACCTGAAATGGTACATTACAGCCAGATCACAGAGAGCCCTTACAGCTTTCAGATATTTTCCCGATAGTCCTGGAACCATTTAAGGTTTTTGAAAAGGGAGGTGACCTAGAGCAATTGTGTTCATGTTCAATAAAATGAAACACTGAGGATCTTCTTTTTCCCAAACTTCCTAAACTGGACTCTCAATAAGTCTTCATTTAAAGAACAGTGTTAAAGCTTACAGATCACTGGAAGGGATTTCTAGAAGTTATCTGAATGATCTCTTTGGCAAAGGCCTACTAAATGATCTTTCCGTCTTTTTTCTGTTTCTCTCCTGTGAATGCAGAGAATGAATTCTCAGTGTAGTGCTTGTAATACACTTCATGGTATTTGAAAACTGCCTCCTTTAACCTTTATTTTCCTAGGCTTCAAAAACTCATTTTCACTGAGAAAACCACTCTCTTAAGTCTCAAGCAGCAGATAGACCAATATGTGGCTTTATCTTTTTTGTTTTTCACTGCTGAACCCCATTGTAGGAAAGGGGCAACTGGCCAAGATGGCAGTGTTCAGGCTCTCTCACCCCATGTCCTCTTGCTTTCTCCCCACCTTTTGTAAATAATGACTTTACATGGTTATGTAACAGCTGAGATCATTTATATCACTGCACACATGCATATAAGCACCACCTGTAAAGCTGTTGAGCTGCATTGCAGTGCGTTAGCCACAAGAGAATAAAGCGTGTCTGCCTTGCTGCAAATGAAGCATGTCTGCAGTTCCTATAGCTCCTCGCATCTTCTTCCAGGTTCTTCTTATCTGCTTCCTAGCTCGCGCCTTGCCTAGCCTGGGTTCAGTGATCATTGGGACAGTTGGCAGAGTCGGCAGGGTTCCCAGCATGTAGGGCAGCCTGAGGCTCCAGTGGAAGGAGGAAGCCAGTGGCCACCACATAGCACATGGTACCTGGGGGCCGGGGTCCTCTCGGCATGGGCCCCGGTGGAAAACTGGGAGGTGGTGGACAGGTCTCTGGATAGCACTGAAAAGGCATTACAAGCGGTGAATTCCCATTTGCTGGACAAGGCGACATGGACTGCTGCTGGCACCATAGTGTGGGTATTCCTGACTGCCCTGAAGGTGAATATGAATAGTGCCCTCCATGATGCCATGCAGGTCGGTGATGTGCAGAGACACTTGGAAGAGCTAGAGCAATGTACGCTGACATAAAGCAAGAAGTGAGTGGCCTTGAAGAACCCCATGTTTCTGACAGTGAGGGGATAAGGGACAGTAGTGATGAAGTTATGAGACTAAGAAACGTTATGAGACCGTGGGTTCCCACTTTTTAGCAAGGCCTGTCGTGCAGCAGAAGGATGGGGCCAACAAGGCACAGAAACCCCGGGAGGCCTCGGACATCAAGGAGGCCAAAGAGAAGAGGAGCGGCACTGACTCTGCAGCCAGGACAAAGTCCAGGAAGACCAGCTAGGAGCAAGGACCAACCCCGGTGGAGAAAATGAAGAAAGGAAAGAGGGAAAATGGAGAGTGGAGAGTTCAGAGCTGGATCAGGGCCTGCTGAACCCACCCCTGCAGAGGCCCGAGTAGTCCACAAAGTCTGCAGACAGCCAGAAATGCCACTCAGGACAGCAAGTGAAGTGCAGAAAATACAAGGACCTGGACTTCACGGTGGTGGATGATGATGGGGAAACTGTCCCAGTGCTTGGAGTCAGCCGGACATCTGCCCTCTCAGCTCCTACACTGGCCTGTCAGGTGGAGGAGCATCCAGATGACAAGGGTCTTACAGGTGGCGTGCAAGACACCATTTTGAACACTGTCTCATCCACCTCTTTTGGTCCCCGAACTGCTACCTCAATGGTGGCAAGCTTGGGAGAAGTACAGGGACAGTGGCAGGCAAAGGGAATTAGAAGTGTGAAGACCCTGCTTGGGGGGCTGGCTGGTAAAGGCCCCATCCAGGTTACGTGGGTGAAAATGTGGGCTGATTTGTTGGCAGCGGGAGTTGACAGAAATAAAATTGATAAACAGCCCAATGCTCTGCTCCTAGAGCTATGGGAGGCAACTGAGACCAGAACAGCAGTTTGCCAAGTTTGGAAAGCACCCACAGCAAGAGATACAAGCAGTTCAGTTAGAAGATTACATGCCACCCAAGGATGTTCCTTCAGAACTGTAAAGGCTGTGACCCTACTTTTGGAAACTGGATGGCTCCCTGTATGGAGGTATACAGTAAATTCTGTGCCATATGATGTACTACTAATCTCTGATTCTCTTGCAGATTTAGAACAGTATGCACCGGAGCTTATAAAGCATTTGGAATCATATGGGTGGGCTGTGAACGCTGCAAAAATCTCTTTGAAGGAGAAGGCCCAACGCCTGTGGGAAGTTTTGCAGGTCTTTAATGAGAAACCCCTCAGGGATGGAGTTGCCCCTGTGGAGGCTGTCCTGCTTCTTGTCACTGCACCTAAACAGCTGCAAGTAACAACAGACATTTTGTTAAAGCCTGGATACAGAACCAAAGGTAGTATCTTGCTGCCAGCTCCAACTGGGATTTCATAAGGACAGATGGTGGACTTGACTCAGCCATGGAAGATAAAGGCACTTCACGTGCATTGGATGGCTTTTCTAGCCCCATGGGGGCAAGGATTGCAACATGAGTTCCAGGTTGTACCCTGGGTGACGAGTGCCTGGCCCCTTTGTGTGCAAGTCACCTGTCCAGTACCTGGTGTTGGGTTTTTCTATGTACTGGAGAATGTAACTGTTGTGGTAGCATCTACTGCTGTTGCAGAATGTGGGTATGTAACTGTTTGTTGTAGCCTTTACTGTTGTTGTGGGATGTAGTTCCACTGGTCAGTGTTACTCACCATAGGAATATCTCCAAAGGTGATCTACACGTAGATTGTAAGGCGAGAGACCCTGAAGGAGTGGAATGTAGGGAAGGGGCAATTGGCCAAGATGGTGCTGGTCAGGCTCTCTCACCCCATGTCCTCTCGCCCCACGTTTTGTAAATAATGACTTTACATAGTTATGTAACGGCTGAGGCCATTTATAACACTGTGCGTGTGTATCATGACCCATAAAAGCACCACCTGAAAAGCTATTGAGTCGCATTGTGGTGTGTTAGCACAAGGGGATAAAGCATGTCTGCTTCGCTGCTGTGAAGAAAGAATATTTGCAGTTTAAGAAAGTGTCTTAATGGTAGTAAGGAAGGAATATCAACAACCTCCGATATGCAGATGATACCAGCCAACTCATTGGAAAAGACCCTGAGGCTGGGAAAGATAGGAGGCAGGAGGAGAAGGGGATGACAGAGGACGAGATGGTTGGATGGAATCACCGACTCAATGGACATGACTTTGAGCAATCTCTTGGAGATGATGAAGGACACGGAAGCCTGATTGCAGTCCATGGGGCTGCAAAGAGCTGGACATGACTGAACTGAACAGCAACAACAGCCACTGTACTGGCAGAAAGCAAAGAAGAACTAAAGAGCCTCTTGATGAAGGTGAAAGAGGAGAGTGAAAATGCTGGCTTAAAACTCAGCTTAAAAAACTAAGATCATGGCATCAGGTCCCATCACTTCATGATCAATAGATGGTGAAAAAGTGGGAAAAGCGGCAGATTTTATTTTCTTGGGCTCCAAAATCACTGCAGATGGTGACTGCAGCCATGAAATTAAAAGACGCTTGCTCCTTGGAAGGAAAGCTATGACAAAGCTAGACAGCATATTAAAGAGCTGAGACATCACTTTGCTGACAAAGATCCAAATAGTCAAAGCTATTATTTTTCTAGTAGTCAAAAATGGATGTGAGAGCTGGACCATAAAGAAGGTTGAGCACCAAAGAACTGATGCTTTGGAATCGTGGTGCTGGAGAAGACTTGAGAGTCCGTTGGATAGCAAGGAGATCAAACTAGTCAATCCTAAAGGAAATCAATCCTGAACATTCATGAAGGACTGATGCTGAAGCCCCAAACTTGGCCACCTGATGTGAAGACCCTGATGCTTCAGGGCAGGAGGAGAAGGGGGCGATAAAGGATGAGATCACAGACTGCCTATGACAAGAGTTTGAGCAAACTCAGGGAGATAGTGAAGCACAAGGAAGCCTGGTACTGCGTACTGCAGTCCATGGGGTCACAAAGAGTCTGACAAGACTTAGTGATCGAACAAGAAGTTCCTTATAGTTTCTGTCTCCAGATACAGTCACGTTGGGACTTATGGCTTCAACACCTGAAGGGGGTTGCACAATTAAGTTCAGGCGGTGAGAAGGCAGCCAAAGCAGGGTGTGACTGAAGGGGATTTCTAGGCGTCCCATTGCAAAGGAAACGATAAACTTAATGAGAGCATTCAGGACAGCTAATGTGAATCAAAGTTGCAGGCTGCCCTAGCCTACTCCTGCTCCTTCTGAATCTATGTGTCAACCAACAACTAGCCCTATTAAAGAAGAGTAATCTGAAAAGTCCCAGAAGCAGATTGCTTTGGGTCTGGGTCTCTAGAAACAGAGCTTTAGAGAGGAATTCCCGTGAGAGTGGTTTCCTGAGAAAGCACTCTCAGGAAGTGGGATAGATCATGGGAGAAAGTTAACCAAAGACGGTTTCAGTTGAAGTCTGGCCTCAGCCTGAGCCCACAAGTGCCGAGGTCCAGCCCCGGTGGATCCAGGGAATTCAAAGCGGGGACGGAGTCAGCATCTGGGAAGGGACTATTTAATTAGAAATATAAAGAGATTAGGAAAGAATAGTATAGTAGGAAATTTAGAGGAGGAAAGAGGCTGTATTCCTTTGTTTACATAGAAAGCCACTAAAGCCCCGAGACAAGGGACTTGAACCGTCTACGTAGGGCCACAGGCGCCCACTTGAATAGCGGAGGGTGCCCCACCTTGGGCTCCCTCTCGTGTGGGTCTTAGAAGCCTGGGCAAATAAGTAGACATGGCTAGCCTCTATGTCCCAGATGGGAATCAGCCAGAAAATAGAGTAAGAAAGAAAAGAAGACACAGGGGAACCAGTCTTTCCAGGAACTGGCCCATGCTTTATTGTCCAGAAAACTTTTTATACTTCTGGTTGTACAAAGAGATCAATGGATAATACAAAGTTATATAGCGTCAGCAGCCCTGAGAGACCAGGCTTTCGCTCTGCATACCTAGCTGTATATACAAGTCTTAGGTGATTTACATCATCTTCTGGCCAGGAGGCCTATTATCATTTTATGGCCTTTTTCTGATAAGGGTCCGTCAACCAGAAAACTTATTTGCCTTAAAAGTGTTGTTCTTACTAAAGTCTGGTGCCACTCTCAGAAAGCACTAATTAAGGTTACCTTCTTTCATAGCAAGGACACAACAATTTATAACAAGGAAAGAAGAGCACAGTGATTTATAACAAAGAGAAAATTCATTAACTCAAAAGTCTAGTATTGCTAACATTAAAACTACTATATTCCTATTTCTGCATCCCAATTACATTGATTAATATCCTCCCAGGTGCCTAAAAGAGAAAGGATATGGAGGCCTGGTGGCAAACACTAACTCAACAATTAAACCCTTCACCAAACTAATTCTTAGCTCTAAAATGCTCTATATCTTTAAGATGTTTTAAGCTTTGTGTCTCTCGCGGTTGGGGGGCTGTAAACAATCACAAGTTGTAAAAGTCTCTAACTGTCAGGCAAGTTAGAGAGCCATCAGAAGGGTTTGAGCTGAGACACTCCTTTTATATGCAGGAGACCAGTTGGAGCTCTAAGTTAACTTTTTCCAGAGAAAGGTGGTCGGGGATAGCCCCCTGTAATGTCAGAGGAGTATAGTATAGCAGACAGTAAACAGACAGATTTTGGTTTCGGGGTAGATGCTCAGGCAGAGGACCCCTTGAGACCTGACTCGCCTTGCCCTGTCAGGTCTCTCCACATGACCTTGTCATGGGTGGGATCTCCCATGCTGGTTCCCGGCACACAAGGAGCTCTACAGCGTGGACACCAGAGAGGTATGCTTCCCACCCTTGAGGCAAGGGACCAGGCCTTTGTGCTCTCAAATCCTTCAGCCAATGGTCATGGGCCACCTGCAGGGGAACATAACCTCTCAGGCATTGCTGAGTAAAGAAGCTTCTGTCACTTAGGGCAGTTCTCAGGAGAAGCAACACCTGAGCCATTAGCTGCCAATATCACAGTAGCTGGCATATAGACATATATATTTGGAAAAGAAATCTCAGCAGAACACCAATAACATTTATTACAGCAGTAGTTCTCAAAGTGTGGTCCCTGGAACAGCAACCTCCTCCTTTTCTGAAACTTGTTAGAAATGCAGATTCTAGCCCAGCTCCAGACCTATGGAATCAGAAACTCTGATGGTGTGAATCCGTATTTTGACGAGCTCTCCAGGTGATTTTGATGCACGCCTAAGTTTGAGAACCATTGTGCTATAGGGACCTATGACTAGAAACTGTGAAACAAAAAGAGGGGAGGGGGCCAGAAAAATAAGGCAGTTACAGAACATTCGTTGCAAGAGAACTTACGCAAAGAATACGTCGAGAACGGAGACCCATAGTTACCTCTCAAATAAGAAAAAAAGAACTCAAAAGAGATACAAAGATTTCAAGAAAAAAAGAAGTCACAGAAGATGGAAAGTGATCTGGCAGAGCTAAGAAAAGACATGGAAGAGAAAAAGAAAATTGATTCAGAGGTGAAAGCCATGTAAGAAGCAAAGGGACGATGATGTTACGTAGTTGTAGCCATCAGTGTTCAATTGGGAAAACTGAAGTCAGTCTAGATGCAGAGTGAAAATAGGGAAATAATGCACGGAATCTGTTACAAAGGTATTGAAATGGCTGGGAAAACAAACAGAAGATAGAAGTGTCGCCCAGGGTAGGAGCCTGTGGGCCACACTCACTGTTGACCAGCGGAAGCAGCATTACTGCCTCGAAGTAGAAGCCACTCTCCCACCATGGCTGGGGATCCCAAAGCAACTGCTGTGCACAGTGTCCTGCAATTCCTACAGCAAGAAGTGGAGAAAGTGACTTCTCCCTTCTGTTCACCGTTAATCTCTACCAGGGCTTCCCATCTGCAGAACCTGACCAGAATGCAAAGTTCAGGCCTCCAGCTCCTGAAATCCAGAGGACAGTGGAGAGAGTTAGAACCAAGCCATATTTGGAACAATAATAAACCCAACTTAAGGAGAATTGGGATCAGAGGAAAGAGCTTGAGAAAAATCACAGCATGGAATTGAAAAGAACAAAGATTTTCAAAGTTATGGAAAAGATAATAGTTGTGGAAGAAAGAAAGGACCCAACATACCCATCATTGTAGTCCCTAAGATAATAGGACAAAATGTAACAGGAAAGATGTTCAAAGCAATAAAAGATGTCCCTGAAATTTAAAAAGAAGAAATCTTAAGATCGAAAGAAGTTTTTGTATTTACCTTAGTCTGTTCAAGCTACTGTAATGAAAATACCATAACCTGGGGTGGCCCAGAGACAACAGAGACAGGCTTGCCTGCTGGCTCAGTGGTAAAGAATCCGCCTGCCAGTGCAGGAGGCGTGGATCCAACCCCTGGGTCGGGAAAAACCCCTGGAGTAGGAATGCAACCACTACAGTATCCTTGCCTGGAGAATTGCATGGACGGAGCAGCCTGGCGGGCTGCAGTTCATGGGGCTGCAAAGAGTTCGATGCAACTGAGCAACTGAGCACACACATAGTGGACAGAAATTTTTTTCCTACAGTTCTGGAGGCTGGAACTCTGAAATTAGGGTGTCAGCAAGGTTGCATAAGGGCCTTTTCCAGGGTTTCAGACTTCTTGTATCCTCAGATGGTGGAAGAGGGCAAACCAGCTCACAGGAGCCTCTTTTGTAAGGGCACTAATCCCATTCATGAAGACTCCCCTCTCACGACCTAATCACCTCCCAGAGGCCCCACCTCCTGACACTATCACACTGGGCTGTAAGGTTCGACATACGGATTCTGAGGGGACACATTCAGACCAGAGCAGTATTCCAAGGAAAGTTTGACATAGAGCAATCAGCACTGGAATGGTCTTGGTGAAGTTACTGAACTTCAAACAGGAAGAAAGAATCTGACAAATTTCCAGGTAGAATGAAGACAATTAAGTGCCAAGGGAAATAAATTAGGCTGGTCTCAGACTTTTCCTCTCATGACTGCTAGACAACTGTAAAACAATGTCCACAAATCTCTGAGGTAAAAGAACTAAAACCTAAGATTCTGAAGCCCAGCCGGTATCCTCCAGGTTTGGACGGCAATGGGTCATTAGCAGTGAAGGCAATGGCACCCCACTCCAGTACTCTTGCCTGGAAAATCCCATGGACGAAGGAGCCTGGTAGGCTGCAGTCCATGGGGTCGCGAAGAGTTGGACACGACTGAGCGACTTCACTTTCACTTTTCACTTTCATGCATTGGAGAAGGAAATGGCAACCCACTCCAGTGTTCTTGCCTGGAGAATCCCAGGGATGGGGGAGCCTGGTGGGGTCACACAGAGTCGGACACGACTGAAGTGACTTAGCAGCAGCAGCAGCAGCAGCAGTGGGTCATTCGAGGCATGTAGGACTTCAGGGAATGCAGGACCCACATGCCCTTCTTCAGAAAGCTGCATACTTGAGAATTTGAATGATGCAATCTATATGGCCCATTGGGTATCCTGGACTCCTTCCTCAATCAAACATGCTGGATAAAATATTTCAATACACCTTTGGAAACTAATGGCTGAGTTTACCAGAAATAGAGTTGTCTGTGGCCAGGAGCAATTGAGAGCCTGACTCTGGACAGGTGAATAAACATTAAAGTCACTGGGCCTCTCCGAGGGCATCTGCCAATTTCTGAGTCAGAGCCTGGGTTTCCTGGGCCTCCTGCCAGGCCCATAAGGCCAGCCTTGCAGCAGCTAGAACGCAAGCTAGAATGGGCGGTAGGCTCAGAGTCCTACATACAGCCAGGTACCACAGAGGGCATCATCCTCAGAGCAGGGGTCCCCAGCCTCTGGGATCTAATGTCTGATGATCTAAGGTGAAGCTGATGTAATAGAAACAAAGTGCACAATAAATGTAATGTTCTTGAATCATCCTGAAACCATCCCCCCAACTCCCAGTCCGTGGAAAAATTATCTTCCACGAAACTGGTCTCTAGTGCCAAAAAGGCTGGGGACCACTAGGGGGCTTAGAGAACAGGTGAACTAAAGGTGAATCTTCCCCTGAAAGCAGACAAATAGGTGGTTTTGAAAAATCTTCTTCAAATCAGTTGATATTCTGAATGCAACCTGTACTTGGAATGAAACAAGATACACTAACAAGCTTCTTTTACTTTACTGTTACTTTCCAATGCTAGTCAAGCAGAGTCAGTTCATTCTTGGTATCCAGACCCAGAGAGGTCACCTTCTAAGAGAAAAGACCTTTCTTCATCATAAATTAAAACTGAGCTCAAACATTTTGCAGTCTGTATTCAAAAGCAGAGATATTACTTTGCTGAATAAGGTCCGTCTAGTCAAGGCTATGGTTTTTCCTGTGGTCATGTATGGATGTGAGAGTTGGACTGTGAAGAAGGCTGAGCGCCGAAGAATTGATGCTTTTGAACTGTGGTGTTGGAGAATACTCTTGAGAGTCCCTTGGACTACAAGGAGATCCAACCAGTCCATTCTGAAGATCAGCCCTGGGATTCCTTTGGAAGGAATGATGCTAAAGCTGAAGCTCCAGTACTTTGGCCACCTCACGTGAAGAGTTGACTCATTGGGAAAGACACTGATGCTGGGAGGGATTGGGGGCAGGAGGAGAAGGGGACGACTGAGGATGAGATGGCTGGATGGCATCACGGACTCAATGGACGTGAGTCTGAGTGAACTCCGGGAGATGGTGATGGACAGGGAGGCCTGGCGTGCTGCGATTCATGGGGTCGCAAAGAGTCGGACACGACTGAGCGACTGAACTGAACTGAACTGGGCAGGTTTTTTCCCCACCTTTGCCCACATTGTTTCGTCCACTTTAATGCTATCCTCCCTTTTCGTGTTCTTTGGGCTCACATCCCAGATTATAGACTTCCTGGGCATCTTTGAAGACCAAGCTCAAAGGTTGCCACCTCCACAAAGCTTTCCTAGAGGCACCCAGCTCAGACAGACTGCTTTTTCCTCTGTGCTCTCTGAGCTTTAGCCTTCCCCTCTGCTCTAACCTGGGCTTTCCTGGTAGCTGATTAAGAAACTGCCTGCAATGCAGGAGATGCCGGTTCAATTCCTGGATCGGGAAGATCTGCTAGAGAAGGGATAGGCAACCTACTCTAGTATTCTCGGGTCCCTGTCAGCTCAGATGGTAAAGAATCTGCCTGCAGTTCGGGAGGCCTGGGTTTGACCCGTGGGTTGGGAAATCCCCTGGAGGAGAGCATGGAAACCCGCTCCAGTATTCTTGCCTGAAGAACTCCCATGGGCAGAGGAGCCTGGTGGGCTACAGTCCATGGGGTTGCAAAGAGTCGGATAGACTAAGCGACTAAGCACAACACAGTACAACTCTAACCCGTCATATCTGACCTTGAATTATGGTTATTGCAGTGTATGTCCACCCCGGTCCCCCCGCCCCCTTTGTCATCTTTGCATCATCTCTCAGCACCCAGAGAACAAATCAGGGCTCAATCAGTGTCTGAAGCATTATATCGAGGAAAATTTAATTGGATTGTTTGGGATCTAGTTTAGCTTTCTGAAAATTCCTCTGTCCCAGCTACTATTATTTGTTTAGAACTGGGAGATTTCTAGGCGTTTATAAGTGTGAGTTGAAGGACCACCTGAAAAGTGATTCAGAGGAGGACAGCTTTATACTCTGCCTCTTTTTGTGGAATTTAGTGCTTAGGAAGGGCTTCCCTGATGGTTCAGCAGTAACGAATCTGCTTGCGATGCAGGAGCCTCTGATCCCTGGGTCAGGAAGATTCCCTGGAGGAGGAATGGCAACCCACTCCAGTATTCTTGCCTGGAAGAAAATCCCATGGACAGAGGAGGCTGGCGGGCTACAGTCCTTGGGGTCACACAGAATCAAATACTGCGGAGAGACTAAGCAACCCTGCTTGCCAAGGACAGTGCTCAGCTGTGCTTTATACCCGCTGCTTCACAGTTACTTGTCCCCTGTATCCTCTTACAAACTCACGCCAGTATCGGTCAGTGGCTTTGGCAGGATGTCTCTACTATCCTGTGTTTTTCTCCATCTCCCAGCACCTAAAAAGGGAGCCCAGGGAGGCATTGTAGAGCAGTAATGATGGTAACAATAGTAGCCAACATTTCCAGTAGCCTGGCAGTTTCTCCAAGCCAGGCACAGTTCTGAGTGCTTTACTCATGAGTCCCTGTAGGGTAGCCACTGTTGATACCCTGTTTTGTAGTTCAAGATACCAAAGCAGCTTTAACCAAAATCACACAGCCAGCAGGGAGCAGAGCTGGGGTTCTGGTTTGAAGTTAAATATGAGGTTTGAATCTCAGCTTGTTGCTTACTGAGTCTGAGGCCTTCCATTAATTACTTAATTCTGAGCCTTGGTTTCCTCATCTGTAAAATGGGTCTAATAATCTCCTTTTTGACCTATATAGAGATTAAATAAGACTGCAAATCTGAAAGTGCCCATGCCTGATAAATGATTAACAACTATTTTTAAAAGTTCCTTGGCAGGTAAGACAGAGACAAGAAAAATGTGTTTTCATGTTAGAAAAATGCCTCCCAAGTATCTTCTATCATGTCACGTTGTGAAGGTAATTTGATTTCAGTGTGGACATTCTCTGGCAAGGAGTTTATGAGACAGAACCAGGTTAGACAGGTAACACATAGAGGCTGAGTGTTCTTCCCACCAAAGGAGGGCCTTCCAGCGTATGGTATTTTTTTGCTCATCAGATTAGATTGGTCTAGAATAAAAAATAGAACAAGCGGACACGAATTAGAAAAGACAATGTAAAGATCACACTGAAGCCATCCAGAAGAGCCTGATAGTTTTTAATCATTCTATGTTGGCTTGCTGCATCTTAAAACATTTTCTTTCAAATCAAGTCACAGCCGTGAGTACTTTAGGCTGTGGCCGTCATGAACAAATATGAAAAGAGGCAGAGTTAAAACAGCTCAGTACCAATGGTTATCCATTAGTCTGAGGTGATCTAATGCAAATGACCTTCTAGGAGACTTGTGAAGAAATCAGAGAAACAGGATTCCAGATATGAGTTTCTGTATAACTGAGTGACAGCTCTGTGGCATTTGTTGTCTAGTTTGGTCAAGGTCATAGTGGTTTTAGGAAGCCAGTCTTCCCACCAAGCAGCTTGTTATAATTGAAAATAAAAGAAGATTCCCAGGTACAGAGAGCAAGACGTCTATGAGAAATATTCAAAGGTGGTAAAGTGAGTACCCTCCTCTTCTACTGTGGAACTGAAAATATATTACTGTGAAAACTCACCCATCACTGCCACCATCCTTTGTTTTAAATGTTTTGGCAAGAAAAAGATTACCATCTGTACTGTCTGCTCCCATTCTCTTTGAATTCCTTTGAAAACCTGGAGTTCTCCCCATGCTTAGTTCTAAAAGCCAATTTAGTGTCTTAAATTATCAATTCTTTAGATGGCAAATTTGGTACAATGAATTTACTTCATTCAAGGAATGCCATATTAGAGTGGCTGGATACTCAGAAGGAAACGCAGCGTATACCTGCTCTCATTCTTAGAATGCTGTGCAAGGAACACGGCCTCCATGGTGGGAGCAGTATGGAATTTTACCTTCTTTAATACTCGGCTTACTTGTGGCTTCATTTTCTCATTGCAACCATTGTTTGCTTGGATCAGAAAAATCCAGGCTAGTGATTCAACTGGGAACACAGGTCAAGAGGTAAATGACAGCTGGGATGGGGGTCAAACCAAGCCTTAAGGGGCCCTCATGTTGGGCACCTAGAACTGGGCAATCCGTCCAGATTAACTGTGGAGCTTTTCCAGAACAGCACGAACTTCCTCTGGATGGTAGTTCCAAGGACCAGGTTTACCCTGCAAGAGAAATGAGTCAGCATTTCCAGATTTCCAACTTGCGGGAATATGTAGGTCTGGGGCTGAGCTGAGCTGAGATGTGAGCTGATGACATCTTTGTGGAAGTCATCAGGATGGTGCAGTCAAGGGCAGATGTCCATGAGATAGATGAGAGCACCCAGGAAAAGCGTGTGGAATGGCACCAACATGTAATGGGAAGACTGGACAAAGAAGCAGGAGGAAAACCAGAGCAGGTAAAGAGGATAGTTTCAAAAGGAGAAAGGGATGTAGACAAATAAGCTTCTCTTCCACAGCTGGACCTTCAGACCAGCCACCCTCACATCAAGTTCTGCTCACTCTGCATCAAACCACCTCTGCCTGTCTAATCCCATGGCCTCAGTTCAGCCCTCTTCACCTCCTGTTTGGGCAACTACCACCCCAGCTCCTTCAGTCCATTCTTTTTTTTTAAATTGGAGTATATTTGCTTTAGAGTGTTGTGTTTGTTTCCTCCAGCCCATTCTTCACCTAGTAGTCCACGATCTTTCTAAAGTAGAGATCTGATTTGTGCTTCTCCGTGGCTCACAACTCTTCAGTGGCTCTTTGCTCTCAGATGTAGGCTGAACTCTTCGGTCCAGACTGAGCCTTTTATAATGGAAATGGCCCAACCCTCCACACCCTGCCCTAACACACCTCAGGGCTTGTCTCTCCTTCCTGTATTTGCAATGCTTTTTACTCACCATGTTCACGTGGCAGCCTCCTTATCCTAAGCAGGTGTCACCTCCTCTGAAAAGCCTGCCCTTCCTCAGGGTTCAGGAAATTTATCATCTGAGAGCCAGATCTATCCTGATGTCTCACACCCTTTCCTTTACATACTGTCTATGCCGGTTTTGTGCTGTAATAGCAAACCTGAAGCGTTTCAGTGGGAATTGTTTGGCCCCCATGGAGTCATATTTCCTATCTGGCCCTTTGCAGTCCGTGCCCTGGAGCCTTACAGCACCCAGGAAGCTGTAACTCTCTATTTATGCCTTCTTATTCCCTGCTCCTCCAGATGTGAGTACTTTGAAGTAAGTTGAGGCTCCTTTTAAACTTGCGCTTGTGTTTCCAGTACTTGCTCAGGGCCTAACCCCAGGTAGGGACTCAGTACCCAGCTTGCCTCAATCAGGCCACCTCAGTACTGTGTCACAGGGAACGGGAAGGGAAGAAGGACTCGAACCCTCATGCTGTGACCCTTAGCATTCTGAGAATGTGTGTGCAGGTTGTTGCTTGTTTCACCGGCATGAGTAAGGCCTGCCGGACCCACGGGCAGAGAGGCACCCCAGAACTGGGCTTCATATGCTCCCCCAGGTTTGAATCCCTTCAGCAGATGTAAAACCTAATTTCTATCCTCTCAGGGGAGGCTAGTGATTCCCACGTGGCACTAGTGGTAAAGAATCTGCCTGCCAAGGCAGAAACCACAGGAGACACAGTTTCGATCCCTAGGTTGGGAAGATCCCCTGGAGAAGAGAATGGCAACCCACTCCAGTATTCTTGCCTGGAAAATCCCATGGACCGAGGAGCCTGGCAGGCTACAGTCCGTGGGGCTGCAGAGAGTCTGACAAGACTGAGTGACTGCGCACCGCACAACACACAACAGGGGAGGCTCACAGCGCCCCCAGGATCAGAAGCTGTGCTCCCTTCCTCCACCCTCACCAAGCTGGAAGCATTGGAGGGGTACATGATCACCAGAAAAGAAGACTGGGCTCAGGTCCTGCCTCAGCATTTGCTGCTCCAAGGTATGGAGGAGGTGGTCTTCCAGCCTCCACACCCATTCCAGGTTCAGGCCTGTTTCAAGGATTAGCAGCTTCAGACCCTCCCACTCCCATCCCATCCTAGAGGATTTAGAATTGAAATAGGAGCCTTGTGCAACTTGGCTTTAGGCAAGTCCATTTCCTCCTCCGAGCACTGTTCTCAAAATGGAAACATTGTCTCTCAAAGCAAACCAGGGCTGGGCCAGTCTTCTGCATTCAGAAGGCACCCGGGAAGCTGCAACACCAATCCAAATGCTAGGGCCTTTCTTGTGCATTATTTCATCCCCTGTGAGGTGGGGGTGCATGTCTCCATTTTAGAGAAGAAACTGAAGCTCCAAGAGGGGAAAGGACTTGCCTGTGGTCATGTGGCTGGTAAATGACCAGGCAGCAATTTGAAACACAGTCCTCTCTCTGCCCTTACCCCTGCCCTCCCTGGGTCCCCTGCCACAAGTCCCCACCTTGTACAGGATCCTGCCCTCCTGGAGCACATAGAGCCGCTCTGGCAGTGCTGCGTAGCACGAGCTGCTCTGGTTCTTCATTGTGTCTACCACCACGGGGCACTGGGGGCTCCTGTCCAGCAGCAGGTGGGCTGCCTGCAAGCGGTCCTGGAGATTCCGGTGATTCCTGATGTCCACGTTGTTCTTAAAAGCCCAGCCATCTGTAACAGAAAGACCTGCAGGTCAGATACTGCCCCACTTTTAACTGAGGGTCCCAGATGGAGGACTTCTCAACTTTGGCACTACTGACAATTTGGGCTAGATAATTCTTTGTTGTGGGGGCTGTTTGGTGTGTTGTAAGGTGTTAAGCAGCATCTTTGGCCACTACACACTAGATGTCCGTGGTGTCACCATGCCTTCAGCTTGTGACAACCGAAAATGTCTCAGACATTGCCAAATGCCCTCTGCGGGACAAAAATTACCCTGGGTTGAGAACCACTGCTGCCACACCATCTCCTCCAGGAAGCCTTCCTTGATATACTCGGCTGTGTGATATTGGGCAGGCTCTTTAAATCTTTTTAAATTCTCAGTTTTCCCATCTGCTAAATGAATTAAAAGAACCCACATTTCAGTTGGCTGTAAGGCTTACCTGAGATAATTCTGTAGAATTCCCAGTATTCTACCTGGTTCATTGTAGCTGCTATTGACTTACCTTGCCTGACTGCTCCAAAATAGCAGACAAGTAGAGAAGCCAGTTTTCATTCTTTTTTCTTTTTTTTTTTTTTTCAGTTTTCATTCTCTACTACAGGTGTTCTACTATTTTTCTCTGGATGCCCCACCCTCACCCCGAACCAAATCTATTTAAGATTGCTTCACTTTAAATCAGTGGCCCCCAACATTTTTGGCACTAGGATCCGGTTTTTGGAAGACAGTTTTTCCACGGACTGGGTGGTGGGTGGGGGGATGATTTGGGGATGATTCAAGTGCGTAACATTAATTGTGTACTTTATTTCTATTATTATTATATCAGCTGCAACTCAGATCATCAGGCATTAGATCCTAGAGGTTGGGGACCCCTGCTTTAAAGGGAAGGGGATCTTCAATTGGCTTCACTGGCCGAGATGCCCATCTGCCAACTTAAAGGAGCTAGTCCTCATTAGTGAATGGGCCCACAGGTTGAAAAAATATCCATAAACTGGTACTGGCCTTGCCCTTCTTCTCTCCCCATATCTGGGGAGATTGGAACCCAGATAATGTGGTATGGGTTCTTTCAGAAGCCATGGGGCCTGCATTTATAATAGTTGCCTCCCAGGGTAATGTAAGCTGCTGAAGTCGACCAGCAGAACTGGCTCCTCCTTCTTGTGCTTCAAAGTCCTCTCGAAGTACTCTTCCCTTAGGAAAACCCAGGATCAGAAGAAATTCACATCCAGTTACAACAGCCTGGACTCAGTTTAAAGTATTTATTAACTGCCCCAAGACAGCTAAACTTTGCTGATGACAGTAACACCAACTTATGCGTGTCATGTCTAGGCAAGCAGTCTGTTCCATCCATTAGCTCGCTGGCGCTTCCGGGATATCCTTCTCATCCCCACCCTGCAGCTGGGAGTGCGGAGGCCCAGAGAGCAGCAGTGACCCGCCTCCCCACCTTTAACTGTGAGTTCTTTAGAGACAGGCGCTGCATGCACCTCTCATCTCTATGTGTCTCTTGGCCCAGCACAGGGCTGGACACATAGTAGGTACTCAGTAAATTCTGTTAAGTGGGTTATTCTGGGAGACGTGTGTGCATGCTCAGTCGTGTCTGACTCTTTGCCAATCTATGGACCGTAGGCTGCCAGGCTCCTCTGTCCTTGGGATTCTCCAGGGAAGAATAATGGAGTAGGTTGCCATGCCCTCCTCCAGGGGATCTTCCCAACCCAGGGACTGAACCTGTGTCTCTTATGTCTCCTGCATTGGCAGGCGGGTTCTTAACCACTAGTGCCACATGGGAAGACTTGTTCTGGGAGATAGGTGCTATTATTCTATTTTAGTGGCACAGAAGTGGGCATGGAAGGTAAGCTGTCCAGGTCACGTGGCCAGCCCGTGATGCAGCTGGGGCAATCCTCCTACCACAACTCATGCCTCCCTGTAATTTACCTGGACAGACACGTGGTATGTGGGGGAAAAGGAAGTCAACTGATTGGCTCAGACCTCCTAGGATTGGAGGACACTGGCTCCGTGCATTTTAGTTCTAGGATTCAGGCCTCACCTACTTCTGACTGATGGAGTGAGTACCCTGGGGAAGGAGTTGGGGAGGAAGAAGAAATGCTTGAACTAGGAGTGGCAGAGCACAGAGGATACACAGCACAGAAACCAGTATAGGTCAGGGCTGGAATAGGAAGCCTTTCCCTCAGAGGCTTGAGATGGACAGCCCTGGGTCCAGGAAAGGGTTCAACCTGCTCAGTCGGATTCCAGAGGAGGAGACAGGTATCAGGAAATTTCTGTGATATCCAACCGTTCTTGTTGCACTTTGCAACTTGTTCTTTTAGAGATTAAAGCTGGATTCTCTACAACCTTATTTCTCCAAGCGTGGGTCCCTGGACCAGCAGGTTCAACACTACCTGGAGGCATGATTTAAAGCGCCAAGTCTCAGGCCCCCCTCTGCTGCCCTGTGACCCAGAACCTGCATCTTAACAAGCTTACCAGGTGACTCGCATGCACTTTAAAGACTGAGCAGCACTGCCCCCAGAGTTAAATCAGCTTTGGCAGAGCTTCCACCATCAACTGTGCGAACATCAAGGCATCGCCTCCTCTCAGCCATGGAGGTGCCTGAGTTCTCTTTCCTTTCACTGATGGCTGCTGCTCTCCCAAAGGGTATTTAACAAAGAAACACATGGTTCTTGACTTTGCTCTACTGTTGCCTATGCTGTTTATTTTGAATTTTATTTTGGAAATGTTCAAATATACATAAAAGTAGAGAGAACAGTTTAATGAACCTCCATGTAACTGTTACCCTATGCTAATATTTTTAATTGCCCCAAAGTCTTCAATGAAAATAGAAGCTGCCAGTTAAATGAGCATAGTGTTAGGCTGAAAGCAGTTCTCCAACCTCTGGGTGCATATAAATTAAGATGCAATGGGCCTAGGGTGGGCCCTGGAAGATGCATTTTCAACAGGCAACCCACATGGCTCAGACACGAGGGATCTAGGACCACTCTGGGGAAAGGGCTGATGGAGCAGCTTTGCTGATAATTAATAACAATCTCTAAACACATGGATAAGCCAGCAGGCTAATACTGGTCTAAATGCTCACTTACTCACCCAACTTTCACTGAGCTCTGACTCTATACCATGGACTCTACCAGGTGCTGAGTGACAGATGACTGAAACAGCTTCTTGTCTTGTGGGGTGATGGGGTGAGTAAATAATTCTCATTTCACTTAGCCACATGAGCCTTCTTGCCTTCTCCAACCTCAGAGTTTGAGGCTTGGGCCAAACTCTTGGGTTCAGTTCCCATAAAAATCAGAAGGACAGGGATGTGTCTGATTATCCTGCAAAGTTCAAGAGGCTTCGACCAAGCTGTAGAAGTTTCGGGGAAGGACATGTCTGCCCGTGGTAAGGCAGGACTTTCTCGCAGAGCTGTTCAGCAAAGGAACAAGATTTCCTATTAAATAATGAAAATAAGCTATCACCTATTAGGAGCTGAAACAAGGATTGCAGCCTCAGCTAAAAGCTGGCCCAGAGCAGGGGTTCTCAAAGTGTGGTCCCCCAGTCCACAGCTTCAGCATCACTCAGAGATGGCTAGAAATGTAAATTATTAGGCCCCACCCCAGGTTTAACTCCAACTCAGGGTGGAGTCCAGCAGTGTGCTTTCACAAGCCCTGGTGCTTCTGGCACTTGCAATGCTTGGGAAGCATGGATGGAGAGGAACCAGGGAGAAGCTCCCTTGGAGCTTGGCGAGCCTTAGGATGGATCTCACACATTGTGAGAGAGCTGCCGTTTCACTCATGACATTTCACAAGGTCTAAATTCCTTGTGATTGACAGCGCTCAGACGAGCTCCTCCCCCTGATTCCCCAACTTACCCACTCAATGTTAGAAGCACTCCAGGTTTCTGCCCTGTGTGACTAGCAGAGAGCACAGACTATGGAGTTAGCGAGTAGCAGCGACTGAGTTAGGTCCTCAACAAATAGTGACTCTTTCCTTCTCTCTTCCTCTTCTTCCCATCCCCAACCATGAGTGAAGGGGAGAGGGAAGGACATCTTTTTTTACCTGATGCATGTGCTTCTTCGATGTAAATGATGAGAAAATCTGCTACGGAACCAAATTCTTCAATAAGTCTCTTGAATTGGTCAAATTTGAAAATAAATGAAGGTCAGGTGCAACTTCCAAAATTCAGCACCAAGGGTCTGTTGCCTAAAACAAATGGTACCATCATCAACCAATAATGGACACATAGCATTTCTTTTGCAAGCACCGTCTTCACTCCTGCTTTCATTGTTACCTTTATTTCCTCTCTAAGATGGAGACAGGGCACAGTGCGGCGGTGGGGGGCAGAAGCTTAGGACACGTGATTTAGCAGAGGCTAGAGCCAGTCCTCTTGCCTGGAGAATCCCATGGGCGGCGGAGCCTGGTGCACTGCAGTCCATGGGGTCGCTAAGAGTCGGATACAACTGAGCGACTTCCCTTTCACTTTTCACTTTCACGCACTGGGGGAGGAAATGGCAACCCACTCCAGTGTTCTCGCCTGGAGATTCCTAGGGACGGGGGAGCCTGGTGGGCTGCCGTCTATGGGGTCGCACAGAGTCGGACACGACTGAAGCGACTTAGCAGCAGCAGCAGCAGAGCCAGCTGACTCCTCTCCTGAATGAAGGCATTCTATCAGGCAGTTTCAGTGGATCACCTGCACTCACTGGGAAGTAAATAATGACAAAAAGAGTCCCTTTCATGCAGTGATAAGGCAGGCACCCATCTGTTCTGTCATCAATGTGATTAGTGTACTGCAAGGTGGGTGATTTTTTACCCTCTGGCTTATAGGCTTGTTCCATGTCACACAGCAGGTCAATGCTGGCGCTGGCGTTAAACCCAACATTCTGGCTTCTGGATTCTCGATATGGTGCTCTTTCTATTCAAAGCACCTCAGTTTCCCCACCCACAAATGGACATAATAACAATACTTACCTGATAGGATTGTTCTAAGGGTTAGGTAAGTTAAAACAGATAAGGGCTTAGAATGGTGCCTACCCATAGTAGGTACCCAATAAGTGTAATATTGCTCAAACTACCACACACTTGTACTCACATCACACGCTAGTAAAGTAATGCAAAATTCTCCAAGCCAGGCTTCAGCAATATGTGAACTGTGAACTTCTAGATGTTCAAACTGGTTTTAGAAAAGGCAGAGGAACCAGAGATCAAATTGCCAACATCTGCTGGATCATCAAAAAAGCAAGAGAGTTCCAGAAAAATATGTATTTCTGCTTTATTGAAATAAATAAATAAATAAATACATTTATTTCTGCTATGCCAAAGCTTTTGCCTATGTGGATCACAATAAATTGTGAAAAATTCTGAAAGAGATGGGAATACCAGACCACCTGACCTGCCTCTTGATAAACCTGTATGCAGGTCAGGAAGCAACAGTTAGAACTGAACATGGAACAACAGACTGGTTCCAAATAGGAAAAGGTATACGTCAAGGCTGTACATTGTCACCCTGCTTATTTAACTTATATGCAGAATACATCATGAGGAACGCTGGGCTGGAGGAAGCACAAGCTGGGATCAACATTGCCGAGGGAAATATCAATAACCTCAGATATGCAGATGACACCACCCTTATGGCAGAAAGTGAAGAAATAAAGAGCCTCTTGATGAAAGTGAAAGAGGAGAGTGAAAAAGTTGGCTTAAAGCTCATGGCATCTGGTCCCATCACTTCATGGCAAATGGATGGGGAAACAGTGGCTGACTTTATTTGGGGGGGCTCCAAAATCACTGCAGATGGTGACTGCAGCCATGAAATTAAAAGACGCTTATTCCTTGGAAGGAAAGTTAGGGTAAGGGTAAGGTGAAGTTGCTCAGCTGTGTCCGACTCTTTGCGACCCCGTGGACCGTAAGCTACTAGGCTTCTCCGTCCATGGGATTCTCCAGGCAAGAATACTGGAGTGGATTGCCATTTCCTTCTCCAGGGGATCATCCCGACCCAGGGATTGAACCCGAGTCTCCTGCATTGGAGGCGGACGCTTTAACCTCTGAGCCACCAGGGAAGGAAAGTTATGACCAACCTAAACACATATTCAAAAGCAGAGACATTACTTTGTCCACAAAGGTCCATCTAGTCCAGGCTATGGTTTTTCCACTGGTCATGTATGGATGTGAGAATTGAACTGTGAAGAAAGCTGAGCGCCAAAGAATTGATGCTTTGAACTGTGGTGTTGGAGAAGACTCCTGAGAGTCCCTTGGACTGCAAGGAGATCCAACCAGTCCATTCTGAAGGAGATCAGCCCTGAATATTCATTGGAAGGACTGATGTTGAAGCTGAAACTCCAATACTTTGGCCACCTGATGTGAAGAGCTGACTCATTTGAAAAGACCCTGATGCTGGGAAAGATTGAGGGCAGGAGGAGAAGGGGATGACAGAGGATGAGATGGCTGGATGGCATCACTGACTCGATGGACATGGGTTTGGGTGAACTCTGGGAGTTGGTGATGGACAGGGAGGCCTGGCGTGCTGCGGTTCATGGGGTCGCAAAGAATCAGACACGACTGAGTGACTGAACCGAACTGAATAAGTGTAAGCTCTCATTTCCTCTCTGAGCTGTGAAGTGGGAGCAGTGGAGAAGGCTCCAGAAAGAGTGAAATGTGGGGATTGGTCACATAATTGGCTGGGCCAGGGCAAAATGAAAATTCAAGGCCTTTCATTCAAAAAGTGGGGGAAAGTGCCAATAAATATATTAAAATATAGTTTTCTGGTACAGTATCTCTCTTGCCCTGGCATGCTGCTTTTTAGTTGCTATTTAATATCGGGTTCCCCTGGGCACAGAGATATTCATAGGGTGAATGTAGACTCTCACAGTCACCCAGGAGGCCCCAAACTCTGCATTCATGTATGTGTATTTGTGGCTGCTGGCTACCAGCTTTCCTTTCCCTCCAGCTACCAGGCCAATGTACCATGCCCCGGCCAGGAGCACAGAAACTGAGCCAGACATGTCATCCTCCCACCTGCCATCTCCCAAACCCACAGGGTATTGCAACTTCCATGCAGGGACATGTTCGGTACCTCGAGGAAAGGAGTGGGGGCAAAAGCCTTCTCCCATTAAGTCACCCCAGTCACTTGCCAAATGGATTTGTGGCACTGTCAGCTCAGGCTGGGGATGGCCACCTCCATGCTCTCCTGTGAGATACTGCAGGATGCCCACACCTGGCCCTAACCTTTCCTATTCCTGGGTCCAGATCCTCTCTAGGCCTGAAGGTGGCAGCAGCCACTGGGTGGGAGCAAGGAGGTTGGATAGGCTGGGGCCCTGGGAGTCCAGGAGTGGTCCTGGGAGAACTACTAGGGGTCGGGGAGAGGGAGGGGGGAGGCTGTAGGAAACAGGAACCTGTGTGAACCAAGGATCCAAGTCCCTGAGGCATGTCCAATTGTCCAAAAATCTTCTCTTGCAAAATACAAATTAAAGATAAAACTATCAAGAATTTCAAGACAGTTCTGGCAGAGCGCTCAGTTCAGTCGCTCAGTCGTGTCTGACTCTTAGCGACCCCATGAACCGCAGGACGCCAGGCTTCCCTGTCCATCACCAACTGTTGGAGTCCACCGAAACTCATGTCCATCGAGTCAGTGATGCCATCCAGCCATCTCATCCTCTGTTGTCCCCTTCTTCTCCTGCCCTCAATCTTTCCCAGCATCAGGGTCTTTTCAAATAAGTCAGCTCTTTGCATCGGGTGGCCAAAGTATTGGAATTTCAGCTTCAGCATCAGTCCTTCCAAAGAGCGCTCAGCCCCTTCTGAATAAGCACCCTTCGTGATTCACTGGTCCCATACCCAGGAAGACAGCCCTGGGTGAGAGCCTTCTGTAACTCCTCCAGCAGGTCCTGCACTGTGGCATGGCCAGTTTAAGTGTCTGCATCCCAGTCTACTCACTGCCCCTGAGGGCAGGGTCTGTTCCTCATTCTTCCTCACATCCGCAGCACTGAGTATACCCTCATGGCAATACAAGCATTCATTCAGTGCAAATAAGGTGCATAGTCCTCCGCCACACTCTAGGGATTCAGCACAGAGCAGAAGCAACAGGTCTCTGCCTGTGTGCAATTAGAATGTAAAAGTGTTTGTTGCTCAGAAGTGTCAGATTCTTTGCGACCCTATGGACTGTAGCCTACAAGTCTGCTCTGACCATGGAATCTCCAGGCAAGAATACTGGAGTGGGCTGCCATTTCGTTCTCCAGGGGATCTTCTTGACCCAGGGATCGAACCTGGGTCTCCCGCATTGCAGGCAGATTCTTTACCGTCTGAGCCGCCAGGGAAGCCCCTATGCAACTGAAGATCTGTTTAATGGGGAGACAGGCAGGAAACAAGGAAATACATAAAAGAAGTCATTTCAAGTTGTGATAAGCGTCAGAAAAGAGACTATAAAGGAGTGACTTGACATTGGTGGGTCAGGGGAGGCCTCTGAGGAGATGCCGTTTACCCTGAGAAATAGGAAAGAGCCAACCATGGGCAAAGGGAGAAGAGGGTCATTCCAGGCAAAGGGGCGCCACGTCCAGAGGCCCAAGAGGGACAGAGCTTGGTGTACCGAAAGATCTGCAAGGCCACTGTGGCTGGAACCAGGCCAAGGGCAGTGACAGATGTAACTGGAGAGGTAGGTAGGGCCAAAGCAGGCAGGCTCTCCTATGCCATGGCATAGAATGTGGATTTTCTTCCAGGTCCAAGGGGACATCATGGAGATAAAGCAAGGATGGTGGACATTTGTTGCAATTTTGGCTCCCCAGCCTGTAGCCTTCCTTCCTGCTTGGAATTCCCTATTTTGTGTACTATCAGTAGGGGATTGTGCCCAGCCTTGCTCTATGGAAGAGAGATGGGCCAGGTCCATTCTCCCTCCCAGCAGCCAGGCCACAGGCTGGCTGGTTGGACCCTCCCACGTAGTTCTTTGATTCTGGAGTGACTGAGATGGTAGAACCCATCCACGCCCCAGTGGTAGAGCCCCAAGGGGATGCTGAAGTCCCTACAGTGGAGAGGGATTTCCCATGGCAACCACAGTGTCAGCAGCTTCCAGGCCCAACTGCTGAAACTAAAAGATTGTTCAGGGCCAGTGCTCCTGCTGTGACTGATTCTGGGGAGCCTGTAACATTTTTCTAACACACTTGGCATTTATACACGTGGAAATGCGTGTGACTAAGAAACCCCGAGTGAGTTTCTGTTGCTTACAAGCCAAAACTCTGATTGCTACTGTAGGCTACTAGATGAAAAATAATCAGCTCACCCTTTAGAATGGGCCTGGCTGCTCAGTGGAGAAAGGATTGAGAGTGAGAACAGAGGAGGGGCAGAAGCAGTTAGGGGTAGCTGGGGAAATCCACAAGGGAGTTAATGGGAGTCTAGGCTAGTGCGTGTGTACAGGGGGAAGGGGCAAAGGTAGAACTGGTGGGACTTGTCGAATGATGGGGAGTGGAGGACATTTTGACTTGCTTGTGGTTTCTTTGGTTAGTTATTTCTTTAACTTGTTCCACAAAGGATTTAAAGGAGCTTACATATATAATAAAATATGAAAAAAAAAATTTTGAAAGCCGCGGCCCTCCAGGGGGCTCAGATCTCAAGCATCTGTTGTACTGCTGCTGCTGCACTGAGTCGTGGCCGACTCTTTGCGACCCCATGGACTGCAGTCCGCCAGGCTCCTCTGTCCATGTGATTTCCCAGGCAAGAATGCTGCAGTGGGTTGCTATTTCCTTCTCCAGGGAATCTTCCTGACCCAGGGATCGAACTAGAATCTCCTGCATTGGCGGATGAATTCTTTACCCCTGGGCCACCTGGGAAGCCCATGCATTCATTGTAACTGAGCTAATATTGACGCTGAGTTTCCAGATGGCCAAGGAAAAGGAGGAACATGATTGCTTACATATTCCTCATTTTTCAGTACCTGAGGGGAAAGCAGGCCTGTTCCACTGGAGATACAAAGTTCTTGTCATCCTTGCCGCGCAGATGACCTCACAGGAGGCCCTAGGAGGCACTGGGAGGGCCTCAGGGGGTTGCCTCCTCACCCCATATGACAAGTTTGCTCAGGTCACAGCAGGGGAGGCTCAGAGGCCAGTCATAGCCAAGTGGCTAGCTATTGGCCTCCAATGACCCCAGGGAGTCACACTTCAGATAAGAACTGAGGAGATTTAAGGTCAGGACCAGAGCCAAATATGAGCTGTCTGGAAATTTGTTTTTAATGGGATAAAAATTTCAACATCCACTGATTAGGACGTGAAGAAACACAGTCATTTGTTTAATTATTTATAGTGTGGCTGGGTGCAGCGATCAGTATTGAGGGCAAAGTTTCACCTGAGTTCCCTGCTTTTCTGGTAGCAGACGGAAAATGGATAGAGGCGAGGGGGTGGCCAGACTGGGGACTGGCCCCCTGCCCACGTCCACAGGCCACACTGCGGAGGACACCAGTTCAAGAACATCAAGCAAGGACTGACTGTCAAGTCCCGCTTGTTTGTATAAGTGGGGAAACGGCTCTATGGTAGCACTAGACTCAAACCCATCATTGGTTAACTTACTGGTCAACCCCCAAACCAGTAAATTAATCCCCATGCCAGGCTCTCTCAGCAGAGAAAACCAGCCTGTTTATAGTTACTAGATGACCCCTTATAAGTATACTTGGAGAGATTTTAGAAGATTTTAAACGGGGGGTGAAATAAATCTAGTTTCAGATTAATGGCCAGGTTCTAAGAAAAGCGATCATCCAGATTTGCCTTCTACCCCAATGTGGCAGTTATCAGCGTTGCGTGGTGTATGTCTGGTGTGTGCAGGTGCATGTACCTGCAGAGGATAAGAGGCGGCTGAGAGTTTCTCTGATATTCTGTTTTTTTATCCAACATTAGAAAGCACACCACCTGAGAGTCAGGAGTCTCAAGTTCTTGTTCGGACTCTACAAGAACTCTCTGTGTGACTCTGAGCAAGTCCTTTACCTCTCTGGGCCTTTGCATCTGAAAAAATGAAAGGGCTGCTTTATATGATCTGTAAAGAGTCTTCCCAAATCCCAAAGAAAGGCAATGCCAAAGAATGCTCAAACTACCACACAATTGCACTCATCTCACACGCTAGTAAATTAATGCTCAAAATTCTCCAAGCCAGGCTTCAGCAATACGTGCACTGTGAACTTCCAGATGTTCAAGCTGGTTTTAGCAAAGGCAGAGGAACCAGAGATCAAATTACCAACATCGCTGGATCATCAAAAAAGCAAGAGAGTTCCAGAAAAACATCTACTTCTGCTTTATTGACTATGCCAAAGCCTTTGACTGTGTGGATCACAATAAACTGTAGCAAATTCTGAAAGAGATGGGAATACCAGACCACGTAACCTGCCTCTTGAGAAACCTATATGCAGGTCAGGAAGTAACAGTTAGAACTGGACATGGAACAACAGACTGGTTCCAAATAGGAAAAGGAGTACGTCAAGGCTGTATATTGTCACCCTGCTTATTTAACTTCTATGCAGAGTACATCATGAGAAACACTGGGCTGGAAGAAGCACAAGCTGGGATTAACATTGCCGGGAGAAATATCAATAACCTCAGATATGCAGATGACACCACCCTTATGGCAGAAAGTGAAGAGGAACTAAAAAGCCTCTTGATGAAAGTGAAAGAGGAGAGTGAAAATGTTGGCTTAAAGTTCAACATCCAGAAAATGAAGATCATGGCATCTGGTCCCATCACTTCATGGCAAATGGATGGGGAAACAGTGGAAACAGTGTCAGACTTTATTTTTCTGGGCTCCAAAATCACTGCAGATGGTGACTGCAGCCATGAAATTAAAAGACGCTTACTCCTTGGAAGGAAAGTTATGACCAACCTAGACAGCATATTGGAAAGCAGAGACATTACTTTGCCAAGAAAGGTCTGTCTAGTCAAGGTTATGGTTTTCCTGTGGTCATGTATGGATGTGAGAGTTGGACTGTGAAGAAAGCTGAGCGGTGAAGAATTGATGCTTTTGAACTGTGGTGTTGGAGAAGCCTCTTGAGAGTCCCTTGGACTGCAAGGAGATCCAACCAGTCCATTCTGAAGGAGATCAGTCCTGGGTATTCATTGGAAGGACTGATGCTGAAGCTGAAATTCCAATACTTTGGCCACCTCATGCGAAGAGTTGACTTGTTGGAAAAGACTCTGATGCTGGAAGGGATTGGGGGCAGGAGGAGAAGGGGACGACAGAGGATGAGATGGCTGGATGGTATCACCAACTCGATGGACATGAGTTTGGGTAAACTCTGGGAGTTGGTGATGGACAGGGAGGCCTGGCGTGCTGCGATTCATGGGGTCACAGAGTTGGACACGACTGAGCGACTGAACTGAACTGAAAGAGTCTTCCAGACCTTCCAGCCTGGGGCTCCAAAATGAGTCTGGATTTATACCTAAAGCATACAGCAGAGCTCTTTAGTGGACTGATGGGTTTCCAAAGCGACTGAACTGAACTGAAAGAGTCTTCCAGACCTTCCAGCCTGGGGCTCCAAAATGAGTCTGGATTTATACCTAAAGCATACAGCAGAGCTCTTTAGTGGACTGATGGGTTTCCAAAGCTCTTATAGACTGTCTTTCTTTTTTATTTTTTTCCTTTTGAAAATTTTTATTTATTTTTTAATTGAAGGATAATTGCTTTATGAATTGTGTGGTTTCTGCCAAACATCAACACAGAATGTCTTTCTAATAAGCAGAACTGATCATGTTAACTCTACTTGAAGATCCTTCTAAGAACACACCAGTACATTCAGAGTAAAGGCTCTTTGCTAAGACACAGAGGCCCCAGAAGCTCTGATCCCTGATGACATCTCCAGCCTCCTTCTTCACTCCTTCATGCTTCTCACACCCTACTTCTACCAAGCTGACTGATGCCCCTCCGTGTATCAGACCTCTACTGGCCCTCCCCTCCACCCTGCTCTGTTCACTACTCTCCTCTTCCTCACCCATCCTGAGGCTTCAGTGCTTACACCATTAGCTCACCATTCTCTTCTCCAGGAAGCCCTCCCCTGACCGTCTTCCCACCTGACCCTACTCCTTCCTGAACTCCTTGGTCCCCTCTACCCCTCCATCATCTCCTTCCTTAAGCAATGAGATCTTCCAGTTGTGTTGATTTCTGTATCATCAGTACCTATTACTTCAGGGGACTCTGGACCAATGTGCTGAAATTCTATTTTATACAAGTTTTTTTTTCATTGCTCAGACTCCTTCTCTCTCCATCATCAATTTCAGGTGCAGCAGCAGGGAGCAGAGGCAAATAGAACAGTACTGAAAAAGTACACTGATAACTTCCCTGGTGATTCAGTGGCTAAGACTGCACTCTCAATGCAGGGGACCTGGGTTTGATCCCTAGTCAGGAAACTAGATTGCATGTGCCTCAACTAAGCATTCACATGCTGCAACAAAGACTGGTGAAGCCAAACAAATAAATATTTTAAAAAATAAAATGTACACTGGCCCACTGGAAAGTAAGCAGTTAAAATAAGCAAGTAAATGCTGTGAATTGGCCATGAGGCATGTTAGCGTTCATGAGGCTGGTCACTAGACCATCAAAAGTCAGCAAATTGGCGTGGTTCTATCACAGGAGTTGGCATGAGGTAGACTCACAGGAAACATGAGCTGATTCTCACTGTTCTTATCATCAGTGGTCACTTAGTGAATGTTTGCTGAATAAACCAAGGTCATTTCTGCACTGCAGTTTAAGATCATGAGCAAAAAAACTCTTACCCTTCCCTCTAATTGAAACACTCTTCCCTTTTCAAGCTACCAAAATCTTACTTATTTTTCAAGGCTCAATTCCAACATCACCTCCTCCAGGAAACCTTCCAAGCCCTGCAGGTGAAGTTCATACCTTTATAGTCTCCCCTCAGCCTCATGGAACTGTATGGATTTGTTATTACTTCTGTCTGTACCATGAAACCATAAATTCCTCAAACAAAAGAGCAAGCTCTGACCCAGCTCTGAGTAGAGCCTGGCGTCTAGCTGAGGATCTAGCTCGAGGGAGGTGCTCGTGAATGTCTGCTGAGGTACAATGGAAAAACAGGATGAAGAAGCCCGGATCCTGGGTCTGACTTGGTCACGCACTGGCTCTGCCACCTTTGCCCTCAGTTTCCTCCATTTCCCTTTTAAAATGAGAGCACTGGATCAGGCCAGCATCTCCCAGAGTGTGTTCTTTGGAACTAATATGACGATGATAGGATATCCCTCCAGCGGAGAGTGGGAAGTTGTATGTGTGTGTTAGGAAAATTAGTCAGTGCTGTGTGAAAGTTTTTCAAGTTTTTTTTTTTTTTTTTTTTAAGTTTCAGGGCCTCTCAGAGACTCTTATGCTCATGCACATGATGAATTTCCAGGAGGAGAGGATGTACTGTGCTTAGTCGCTCAGTCATGTCTGACTTTTTGCTACCACATGGACTGTAGCCCACCAGGGTCCTCTGTCCATGGGGGTTCTTCAGGCAAGAATACTGGAGTAGGTTGCCATTTCCTTCTCCAGGAGATCTTCCCAACCCAGGGATCAAACCCAGGCCTCCCGTATTGCAGGTGAATTCTTTACCATCTGAGCCACCAGGGAAACCCAAGAATACTGGAGTGGGTAGCCTATCCCTTCTCCAGGGGATCTTCTGGACCCAGGAATCGAACTGGGGTCTCCTGCAGTGCAGGCGGATTCTTTACCAGTTGAGCTACCAGGGAAGCCCAGAGGAGAGTATACTATGCAGGATTTCTCAAACTATTTTGACCAGGGAACACTATCTAGTAAAGCATATCTATGGGATTTCGTTCCCAAAGAACACACTTTGAAAAACACTAGATTAGTCAGTAACCTCAGGGACCTTCTCTCCTCTGTTTGCTGTGTTCATGCCCTGGGATTTCCACAGCCGTGTCCCAAGGTGCCCCTGCCTGGGCAGGAGGATAACACTTGTGCTTGGGCAGCCAAGTGCTGGGTAGGAAGGATCAGTGCCCAGGAGAGGTCCAGGCAGAGATCCAGGAGTTGAGAAGGGAGGGAGAGCGGGAGAGCTGTAGGGATCTGAGCTGGTGTCCCAGGGGAGGCCTGAGAGCAGACCCTGCTGATGAGGAATGGTGGTGAGGGAGGGGAAGGGCGTCAGCAAAGACAGAGAAGGGAAAGCACAAGGGATGTACAAGAGCCAGCAGTTCACCTGGAGGCAGTGTGCTGAGGGGAAGCCTGCAGGTGAAGTTGGGAAGGAAAACTGGAGTCAGTCCAGAGAGGACATAGAGAACAAAGCTGAGCCTGGACTTCATCCCGGATGCAGATGGGGCTGCTGAAGGTTGGTGAGCTGGGGTACCAGTCAGCCAGGGATATGTTTGTGGAAGGGTCATCTGGTGACCATCCTCAAGTTAGGTGGGAAGAGAGGGCAAGATGGGGAGGAGGAAGAGCAGGAAGAGCAGCTGTGAGGACAAAAGAGAAGCCTGAGCAGAGAGGCCTTTAAGAACCCAAACAGATAGAGCTGGTTTGTCTGGGAGAGGTAGAGAGAGAGATCTGCAACAAATATTTACTGGGCAACTGCCATGAGCCAGCAGCAGCCAGGGGGACCCAACAGCGGGTTAGAGCACAGCCTCCACTTGCATAGAGCTTGCAGGCTAGTGAAGAGGACAGACAATAATCAAACACCCACACATATTAATAATTATAAACCATGACAGGTGTGTAAAGTGAAGTTTAGGATATGAAGCATAGAAGAGGGGATTAACTGAGATCAGGGGACCGGGATCAGGGGGTGTCACTGAGCAAGAGTCTGAAGGATGAACCAGAGTGGACCAGATAGGGGCAGGGAGGTAGGGAGGGGATGGTGAAGACATCCCAGGCAGAGCAACTGTGCAGTAAGAGCGGCGCTCAAGGAGCTGATGGCTAGTGGGACTGGCTTGCCATCTGATTGCCTGGGAAGGTGGTGTTGTCACTTAGAAGAACAGAACCCAGGAGAAGTCCTTGTTTTCAGGAAGTGGGAAGAGGACAAGAAGCCAAAAAAGGAGCAGCTGGAGCAGTGGCATTCAGGCTTTCCACCCCACCTGCCCACCCCCTCAAACACCCCCATCCAAGCACGTCTCAAGCTTGGACCAGCAGTCTGACCTTGCATGAAGTCCCAGATGCTGCACCTCTCTCCTGACAGGCGGACTACAGGGCAGTTTGGGGCCAGACCCCCTTGTTCAGTCATGTCCTCCAGTCGCTGCCAACGGACCTTCAGGATAAACCAGAAATACTGGGCACTGAAGAAGGTAGGGATCCAGTTTTCATGGGAGAAGTGTGGGTTCCTGGTCATGCCAGTCTTCTCGCCCATGGCCAGGATGTTCTTCTTGACCCTCCTGGGAAAGAGCGTCAGGAGCACTTTGCCTATGGCTACATGCAGGGCCACCTGAAAGAGGACCCAGAGCCTCTTCAGCCATAGCCCTGGCGGGGGCAGCCCCATCACAACACAGCCAGAGCTGGCTCTGAGGCCGGTGGACAGAGAGGAAACCTCCCGGCCACACAGGGAGGAGCTGGACAAAGGTGACAGATGGCGGCAGCCAACCCAGACAGGAGGAAGGTGCCAGGACAGAAGGGGCTTGCCTTCCGGTCAATAGAATGGAAAATTTCAAGCCAGGGGCTAAAGGTCTGTTCTAATGACCATTTCAGACTTTTTGCCTTACTTAACCTTTGAGAGATACCTGGATGGGAAGATTTCAGGTCCTAAATTCTCCCTCCGATAAAATCAAAAAACAAAAGCTTTAAACCGGCACACTTAAAGGGATTCTGTGGTTCTTTAGAAAGGCTCTGTTGCAGTAAGTTCTACTGTTAATTATTTAATAATGTAAATTGTCCTTTTACTGCTGAAGGATGTTTTCTCACTCACAGCTTCTAGCTAGTGGTTGTGAATTTCTGGAGGCCTAGCCCTGCCCAGAGGATTTGGGTCTGGAAGCTCTCCAGGTAGAGACTGAGCTGACATCCCCAAGGAAACCTGGGCCTGCTCCTTCCCTCAGCACTGAGGGTAGAGTAATGAATACAATGTTGCTCTTAGCTGGGTGCAGTGCAGAGCAGGGAAGGGTCAAGTGGACAGAAGAGTGTCCTCCGTGTATGTACAGAGAGGAAGGTTAAATGGGGCACTGGGAGCATGGAGAGGGGGCAGCTAATTCTGTTTAGAAAGGTCAAGAGGAATTCCCCAAGCAAGCGATGTCTATGCTGAAACCAGAAATACAGAAGCTGCTGCTGCTGTTGCTAACCTACTTCAGTCGTGTCCGACTCTGTGCGACCCCATAGACGGAAGCCCACCGGGCTCCCCCATCCCTGGGATTCTCCAGGCAAGAATACTGGAGTGGATTGCCATTTCCTTCTCCAATGCAGGAAAGTGAAAAGTGAAAGTGAAGTCACTTAGTCGTGCCTGACTCATAGCGATCCCATGGACTGCAGCCCACCAGGCTTCTCCATCCATGGGATTTTCCAGGCAAGAGCACCAGAGTGGGCTACCATTGCCTTCTGCAAAATACAGAAGAGCAAGCAGTAAGCAGCCCAGTGGGGTCAGTGGTCCTGGTGGAAAGAACCACGTATCCAGAGAACTTCAAGCCAGAGAGTGCCTGGCTCATGAGAGAAAGAGAGAAGAATCACAGAAGCTCAGAACTGTGGAGTGTTTCAGAAAACCTCTGAAACCACTTTATTTTTTAAGCAGGGAAACTGAGACCCAGAGAAAGGAAGTGGCCTCAGGTCCATTCTGCTGTTAGTAATCTCTAAGGGGTTGATTCACAAGACGTAAGTTTAGGCCTCCTGAGGCATTTATGTACCTGTGTGTTAGGACAGAAGGGAGAACGCCATGAAAGTGGTTGTCGCCTTCAAAAAGGTGTCAGCCTTGGCCAGCAGCCCACTAACTTTATTTAGAGAAAGAAAAACCGGCTCCAAAAGATGTTCTCTTTCTGAGCATCTCAGTGCAAATACCACATGCTGTGCCCACAAAGTGCAAACACTTGCCTCTTCAAGCCATGATAACTCTCCTGTGTATACAGCATTTTGCCAGGTACAAAGCAATCTTTATCCCTGGTGTCAGTTGTTTTTTCTTATCATTGTTTGTTTTAAATGGGCTATTTTGGGAGCAGTATTAGATTCACAGTAAATAAACAGAAAGTACAGTGAGTTCCCATATACCTCCTGTTCCCACACATTCACAGCCTTCTGCAATAGCCATATCCCACCAGAGTGGTACATCTGTTACATGGATGAATCTATATTAACAAATCCTTATCATCCAAGGTCCATAGCTTACATTAGAGTTCACTCTTGGTGCCGTATACTCTATGGGTTTTGACAAATATGTGATGTATGTATTCACCATTATGGTATCATAAAGAATAGTTTTGCTGTCCTAAAATCTTCTGTGCTCCACCTGTTCATTTCTCTCTCTCCGTGGGCAACCATTCACCTTTTGAGTATTCCCATAATTTTGCCTTCTCTAGAACATCATATAGTTCTAGAATCATACAGTATATAGTCTTTTCAGATTGGTTTCTTTCACTTAGGAATATGCCTGTAAGAAACCTTCATGTCTTTTCAAGACTTGATAGCACATTTCTTTTTAGCATTAGATAATATTGCATCATCTGGATATATACCACAGTTTATTTATCTGTTCACCTAGTGAAGGACATCTTGGTTTCTTCCAAATTTTGGCAGTTATGAATAAATAACTGAATGTTTGTATCCCTACAAAGTTCATACAATGAAACCTAATCCCTAATGATGGTATTTGGAGGTGGTGTTGTTGTGAGGTGATTAGGTAATTATAGCAGGGCCCTTTGAAAAATCAGATGACTATATTTGTGTGGATCTGTTTCTGGACTTTCTCTTCTTTGTATTGATCTATTTGTCTATTCTTTTGCCAATATCATATTCTTTTGACTGCTATGTCTCTATAAAGGCTTGAAGTCCAGTAGCATCAGTCCTTCAACTTTGTTTTTCTCCTTCAATATTGGGCTGGCTATTCTGGGCCTTTTGCCTCTTTGTATAAACTTTGAAATCAGTTTTTCAATATCCACAAAATAACTGGCTGGGATTTCAGTTGAGACTGTGTTGAATCTACAGATTAAGTTAGGAAGTATCGGCATCTTGACAACATTGAATTTTCCTATTCATGAACATGGACTATCTCTCTATTTAGCTCTTCCTTGCTTTCTTTCCATCAGAGTTTTATAGGTTTCCTTGTATAAATCTTCCACATATTTTATTATTTTTATACCTATGGTTTTTTTTAATTTTTATTTTTACTTGATTTTACTTTACAATACTGTATTGGTTTTGCCATACATTGACATGAATCCATCACAGGTGTACATGAGTTCCCAAACATGTGCTAATGTAAAAGGTATTATGATTTTAATTTCAGATTCCAATTGTTCATTGCTGGTATCAGTTCAGTTCAGTTCAGTCGCTCAGTCGTGTCCTACTCTTTGCGAACCCATGGACTGCAGCACGCCAGGGCTCCCTGTCCACCACCAACTCCTGGAGTTCACTCAAACTCATGCCCATTGAGTCGGTGATGCCATCCAACCATCTCACCCTCTGTCGTCCCCTTCTCCTCCTGCCCTCAATCTTTCCCAGCATTAGGATCTTTTCAAAGGAGTCAGCTCTTCACATCAGGTGGCCAAAGTATTGGAGTTTCAGCTTCAACATCAGTCCTTCCAATGAATATTCAGGGCTGATCTCCTTTAGAATGGACTGGTTGGATCTCCTTGCAGTCCAAGGGACGCTCAAGAGTCTTCTCCAACACCACAGTTCAAAAGCATCAATTCTTCCACGCTCAGCCTTCTTCACAGTCCAACTCTCACATCCATACATGACCACTGGAAAAACCATAGCCTTGACTAGACAGACCTTTGTTGGCAAAGTAATATCTCTGCTTTTGAATATGCTATCTAGGTTGGTCATAACTTTCCTTCCAATGAGTAAGTGTCTTTTAATTTCATGGCTGCAGTCAGCATCTGCAGTGATTTTGGAGCTCCCCCCCAAATAAAGTCAACCACTGTTTTCACTGTCTCCTCATCTATCTGCCATGAAGTAATGGGACCAGATGACATGATCTTAGTTTTCTGAATGTTGAGCTTTAAGCCAACTTTTTTACTCTCTTCCATAAAAGTGAAAGACTTTTATCAAGAGGCTCTTTAGTTCTTCTTCACTTTCTGCCATAAGGGTGGTGTCATCTGCATATCTGAGGTTATTGATAATTCTCCCGGCAGTCTTGATCCCAGCTTGTGCTTCTTCCAGCCCAGCGTTTCTCATGATGTATTCTGCATAGAAGTTAAATGAGCAGGGGGACAATATACAGCCTTGACGTACTCCTTTTCCTATTTGGAACCAGTCTGTAGTTCCATGTCCTGTTCTAACTGTTGCTTTCTGATCTGCATGCAAATTTCTCAAGAGGCAAGTCAGGTGGTCTGGTATGCCCATCTCTCAGAATTTTCCAGTTTGTTGTGATCCACACAGTCAAAGGCTTTGGCATAGTCAATAAAGCAGAAATAGATGTTTTTCTGGAACTCTCTTGCTTTTTCGATGATCCAGCGGATGTTGGCAACTGCTGGTATATAGGAGAGCAATTGACTTTTGTGTAGTAACCTTGTATCTTACAAACTTGCTATAATCCTTTATTAGTTCCAGAGTTTTTTGGTCAGTTCATTCAGATCTTCTACAGAAACAACTGTGTAATCTACAGAGACAGCTTTATCTATTTTCCCCTATATGTGCACACGGATTTCCTTTTCTTTTATTGCATTAGCTAGAACTTTTGGTATGATGTTGAAAGAGTGGTGAGAGGGGACATTGCAGAAGATCACGGACAGGGCATGACTACTGGTTAACCTGTAAGCTGGACTTGGGCAATCAGATGCCCCTCACCTTTTCCCCTGTCCTTGGAGTCTGTGCTCTGCTTGCCTCCCCCATGCTAGAATCTACCCTAGGATGCAGCCTGAGATAGTAATATGGTGTTGAGACCATCCAGATGGCCCCTACGTCACATAGCAAATTCCCACTGACTATCTGTTTTACATATGGTAGGGTTCATGTTTCAATGCTACTCTCTCAATTCGTCCCATCTTTCTCTTGAGGTTTCTTATTTAGCCTTGCGTTATTTAGAAGTGTTTTGTTTAATCTACAGGTATCCTGGAGTTTTCCAAGTATTTTTCTGTTTGATTCCTCTGTGGTCTCAAAGCATATATGACTGTCTAAAATATTTTTAAATGTATGTTATATGACCCCAGATGTTGTCTATCTTGGTGAATATTCCATGTAAGCTTGACAAGAATGTATATTCCACTGTTATTAGGTAAAGTGGTCTACAGATGTCAATTCCATCCAGCTGGCCAATGGTGCTAGTGAGTTCTCCGACATCCTTCTGGTTTTCCGCCTGCTAGATCCATTTCTGATAGTCTCCAACTATTAGAGTGGATTTGTCTGTTTCTCCTTTCAGTTATATCAGTTTTTGCCTCATGTATGTTGATGTTCTATTGTTAGGCACATACACGTAAAGCCTTCTTGGAAATTGACCCTTTTATCATTATGAAATGCCTTTATCCCTGATAATTTTCCTTACTCTGAGGTTTGCTCTGTCTGAAATTAATATAGCCATTCCAGCTTTCTTTTGATTAATATTAGCATAATGTGTCCTTTTCCTATTCCTTTACTTTTTTTTTTTTTGGAAAGAGTTGTTATGTAAACAGTTAATAGAATTACATGATCTACATCTACAATCACTGGCCCTACTACTTTTTTCTTTTTTTATTATAATAAATTACACAAAACATAAAATTTACCATTGTAACCACTTTAAGTGTATAATCCAGTGGCATTAATTTACCTTCATGTTGTTATCCCACCAGTCATTGTCGTAAGTCTTTTCATCTTGTGAAACTGAAACAATACTCATTAGACAGTCTCTCTCAATTCCCCTCTCTTGCTAGCTCCCAGCAGCCACCATTACATTTCCTGTCTCTATGATTTGGACTTCTCTAAGTGCTTCATGTAAGTGTAACCATCACAGCATTTTTCTGTTTATGACTGTCTTATTTCACTTAGCATAGTCCTCAAGTGTCTTCATGTTGTAGTGTGTTATGGGATCTCCTTCTTTTTTTGGATGAATAATATTCCATTGTATGTATATAACACATTTTGTTTCTCCCTTCATCTGTTAATGGACACGTGGTTTCCTTCCACATTTTAGGTATTTTGAAAAACCTGCTTTCCTTCTGGGAATCTGAAATTTAGGTACATGCTAGACAGGGTATGACCAACCTCCATTAGAAACCTTGGGCATTGATCTCTGATAGACGATATTTCACATGTGTTGTTACAACTTGTTGCTGGAAGAGTTAAGTGTGTCTGTGTGACTCCTCTGGGAGAGGACTCTGAGAAGTTTCTCCTGTTTTTCTCTAGACTTTGACCTCATGTACCTTTTCCCTTTACTGATTTTGTCTTGTATACTTTCACTGTTATAGCACAGCTATATGAATATGGCTATACGATAAGTTCTCTGAGACTTCCTACAAATTGCTGAACCTTGGGGTGGATTGCCAATACACCATGTTACACAAGCGGCCAATAAAAGTTTCAAACCTTTAGTAATTCTGTTATTTTCAGTGGTATATCAACCAACACTTTGGAAGCTGACAATCGTTTATACCTACAAAGTAGGTATGTGCTTAGTTATTCAGTCGTGTCCAACTCTTTGTGACCCCATGGTATGTAGCCTGCCAGGCTGCTCTGTCCATGGGGTTCTCTATGCCATGCCCTCTTCCAGGGGATCTTCCCAACTCAAGGATCAAACCCAGGTCTCCCGCACTGCAGGTGGATTCTTTACCAGTTGAGCTACCAGGGAAGCCCAGAGGAGAGTATACTATGCAGGATTTCTCAAACTATTTTGACCAGGGAACATTATCTAGTAAACCACATCTATGGGATTTGGTTCCCAAAGAACACACTTTGAAAAACACTAGATTAGTCAGTAACCTCAGGGACCTTCTCTCCTCTGTTTGCTGTGTTCATGCCCTGGGATTTCCACAGCCGTGTCCCAAGGTGCCCCTGCCTGGGCAGGAGGATAACACTTGTGCTTGGGCAGCCAAGTGCTGGGTAGGAAGGATCAGTGCCCAGGAGAGGTCCAGGCAGAGATCCAGGAGTTGAGAAGGGAGGGAGAGCGGGAGAGCTGTAGGGATCTGAGCTGGTGTCCCAGGGGAGGCCTGAGAGCAGACCCTGCTGATGAGGAATGGTGGTGATGGAGGGGAAGGGCGTCAGCAAAGACAGAGAAGGGAAAGCACAAGGGATGTACAAGAGCCAGCAGTTCATCTGGAGGCAGATTATCCTATACTAAAGGGTGCTGCTGCTGCTGCTGCTAAGTCACTTCAGTTGTGCGACCCCACAGACGGCAGCCCACCAGGCTCCCCCGTCCCTGGGATTCTCCAGGCAAGAACACTGGAGTGGGTTGCCATTTCCTTCTCCAATGCATGAAAGTGAAAAAGTGAAAGTGAAGTCGCTCAGTCGTATCCGACTCTTCGCGACCCCACAGACTGTAGCCTACCAGGCTCCCCCATCCATGGGATTTTCCAGGCAAGAGTACAGGAGTGAAGTGCCATTGCCTTCTCCGAGCTTTAGCATTATTCCTTCCAAAGAACACCCAGGACTGATCTCCTTTAAAATGGACTGGTTGGATCTCCTTGCAGTCCAAGGGACTCTCAAGAGTCTTCTCCAACACCACAGTTCCAAAGCATCAATTCTTCAACGCTCAGCTTTCTTCACAGTCCAATCAGGTGGCCTAAATATTGGAGTTTCAGTTTCAACATCAGCCCTTCCAATGAATACTCAGGACTGATCTCCTTTAGGATGGACTGGTTGGATCTCCTTGCAGGCCAAGGGACGCTCAAGAGTCTCCTCCAACACCACAGTTCAAAAGCATCAATTCTTCCACGCTCAGCTTTCTTCACAATCCAACTCTCACATCCATACATGACCACTGGAAAAACCATAGCCTTGACTAGATGGACCTTTGTTGGCAAAGTAATATCTCTGCTTTTCAATATGCTATCTAGGTTGGTCATAACTTTTCTTCTAAAGGTATAAATATGTATAATTGAAATCTACAAAGTGGTTAAGTATGTTTTGCCTTTCCTTTCCAATTGCAGATATGTGTTAGGAATTGGGATTCTTGGTGCTATAGCATCAACACCAGAAGATAGAATCATTTTATTATTCTACAAACTAATCCTTATTTTAAATGAATAGCAATGAGTCTGATATATCTTCTTTACTGATTGATCACAAGCTGTTCCTTTACCCTCACTGGAAAACTTCCAGGTATGTATTTGCATAAATCAATTCATTATTAATTTTATATCTTATTATTTATTAATTTTTAATAACTTTGATTTTCATTTTATTATCATGTTACATTCTATTACTGGCAAGAGATCATGGTTTTCCATTCCATGGAGTCAACGCAAGTTTCTCTTCAAAACAAATGTGTTTAAGTTTTAAAAGTGACCTCACAAAATCACAAAAAGAAAGAAGAAAAAGGGGGATCAATGGAAAAATTGCAGTAAGTAAATATGGGTGATGGTGTGTGGGATTTCATCATATTGTTCTTATCTTGTGTGGGCATACTTGGAATTTTGAATAATAGAAAAGTTAGTTGAGAATCTAATTTCTGGCAGCATGTCAGACTTTTGCTCACTAAACAGTTAGCTATTCCATGAAATAACTATTTTAATGTACTGCTTTCATAAGAGTTGGGGCTTCCCTGGTGGCTTAGACAGTAAAGCATCTGCCTGCAATGTGGGAGACCGGGGTTTGATTCCTGGGTCGGGAAGATCCTCTGGAGAAGGAAATAGCAATCCACTCCAGCACTCTTGCCTGGAAAATCCCATGGACGGAGGAGCCTGATAGGCTACAGTCCATGGGGTCACAAACAGCTGGACACGACTGAGTGACTTCACTTCACTTTCATAAGAGTTAAAGGAAAATCCCCAAGCATTTACACATATGTATATACATGCACATAATTAATATCATTGGGTAAAAGCAAAACAGGAACTGGGTAAAACAGTCCTGGACAAATAGTTTAACAAAAGTTAGAGAAGCCCTGAGGGGAAGCTCCATTGCAAGCTCTGTGTTGGTGAATCTACGCTCTGAACCAGCTGTAGAATAGGGCAGCTGATTCTGAGATTCCTGTATTAAGATGGAGACTCCTAAAAGGATATCAAAGTGATCCCTTATCAGCAGTGACTTTGGAAGATTTTCTTGCTTCTGGAAGATGCAAGAGCAATGCATCTCTGAAGTATCCCTTGTATCTTGGTGTCAAACATGGCCATGTACTTTTGATAAAAGAGCCAGAACTTCACCGGCAGTCCAGTGGTTAAGACTCCATGCTTCCAGTGCGGGGGGCATAGTTCCATTCCTGGTTGGTGAGCTAAAATCCCACATGCCCTGCAGCACAGCCAAAAAAGTATTTTAAAAGAGTCAAGTAGAACTTTTTAGAAAAGACAACATATTTAGATGCTGAGAATTTACACAGACGAGGATGAAACTAATACGAGCTCACAAAAATTATCAACACACAAACCAACCACCATGAGTGAGAATCAACAGAAACAGCAATATTTAGATCTTCAGGAATTTCAGACATTAGAATTATCAATAAAAACTATTTAAATAACTACAATACAACTATGTATTAAAGGTTTAAAGCATTCATGGGCTTCCCTGGTGGCTCAGAAGAGAAAGAATCCACCTACAATGCAGGAGACCTGGGTTTGATCCTTGGATTGGGAAGATCCTCTGAAGAAGGAAATGGCAACCCACTCCAGTAATTTCGCCTGGATAATCCTCATGGACAGAGAAGCCTGTTGGGCTACAGTCCACTGGGTCTCAAAGAGTCAGACAGGACTGAACAGCTAAGCACAGGCACCCTGGTGTACCCTGACAGCAAAGATCAGCTTCCACTAGCAAGTTATTGAATCATTTGCCTTCCTGGATTAAAAAAAAAAGCATTAATAGGCTATCCAGAATGATTTTTTAAAGAGTCAAATGGAAGTTTTAGGAAACAAATACACAATTGTTGAATTAAAGACTGGGGGAATATGTTAAACAGCAGACTAGGAGCTACTTGTTCAATAGCGTGGTGTATATATATATATATATATATATATATAGCTTAAAAAGCTGATAATAAAAAATAAAATGAGTTAAAAGCAACAACCAAAATAAAATTAAATGAATGTACAACTTTGAACTAGCAAGAAAAAGTAGGTAGTGAAAGAACGGAAAGAAGATATGAAAGAGTCATGGAGGTAATTAAAGTGAAAAAAGATGACTGAACTGTCTACATATAAAAAAATTAATGCATTTAATATAAATGAGTTAGAAGCCCTTCTGAACTAGAAGAGTAAGAATCTCTGAAAATCCACTTCAAAACGCATGAGGACACTGGCAGAAATTGTCAAAATCAGCTTCTTTCAGTGTTCTGTAAATTAACCAAAGAAAGGTTTTTTGATCACCAGAGAAGTGTCTATTTAATGAGAACTGCTGAATCTTGGTAAGAACAGTGAGCTTTGTGGTGTTTTAATTTGCTCTAGCCCTATTCCCCTCTTCCAGCTCCAAGGCAGCCTTGAAAAATTTAGCTTTGCAACCATGGTTGTTGTGAAAATTAAGAATTTAGTAACCACTGGAAGGGAAGAATAGGTTTGGAGCCCTTCAAAAAGTCCCAGTTCCAGAGAACTGTCATTATGTGACTAGTCTGATATCTCCTTTGGAAAGCTCCATTCCCAGGTCTTGGTTTTATTTGACCTGACTCAGCTCACTCTACAAAAACAGTGCATTTGCCAAAATAATGAGTGGCAATTCTGTAACATTGCATCATCCTGAGATAATAATGCAAGGGCCAGCAGCTTTCTCCCTGGGATGGATGTCACTCAGGGGTGTTAGAGACACTTTCAGAGCATGGCTTAGTTGTGTGGTTGCCAGCTTTCCTCTTTGTGGAAAATCAGTGGATTCTGTCAGGAGGAGAAGGGGTCGACTGAGGATGAGATGGTTGGATGGATCACCAACTCTATGGACATGAATTTGAGCAAGTTTCCGGAGTTGGCGATGGTCAGGGAAGCCTGGAGTGCTGCAGTCCATGGGGTTGCAAAGAGTCGGACACGACTGAGCGACTGAACTGAACGGACTCTGTTGGGATCCTGTGCAGCATCTAACAAGGCTCCCACTTTTCAGACGGTCCCTCCACCCCAAACCCTGTCCATCACAGCAAGGCTTTCCCCTCAGTTTCCCTTCTTCCCTCATTCTTCCTCCATTCTATCTAGGTGAGGGTGAGGTGGGTTCTATCTCTCACTGGTTCATTCCCCGCTCAGAGCAGAGTGTGCATCCATTGCTCAGTTGGGTCTGACTCTTTGCGACCCCATGGACTGTAGCCCACCAGTCTCCCCTGTCCGTGGGATTTCCCAGGCAAGAATACTGGAGTGGGTTGCCATTTCCTTCTCCAGGGGATCTTCACCCAGGGATGAAACCCTAGTCTCTCGAGTCTGCTGCACTGGCAGGCAGGTTCTTTACCACTAGCGCCACCTAGGGAGCAGTAGAGGTCTAAATAGCATCAGCTGGGCTCACCTTCCTTACCATATGTATTTGGACCAATGAGCTAAGGAAATATGAACATTTTGAGGTCAGATTTTTTCAACCTTGACACCACTGACATTTTGATAATTATTTGCTGTGAGGGGCTATCCTGTGCACTGTAGGATGTTTAGAAGCACACTGGCCAGTAACACCCCACAAGTGGTGACAATCAAAAATGTCTTCATGGGACCTCCCTGGTAGTCCAGTGGCTAAGACTCTGCGCTGCCACTGCAGGGGGCACGGGCTCCATCCCTGCTCAGGGAACTAAGATTTCGCATGTTGTGAGGTGTGGCCAAAATATAAAAAGAAATAAAGTAACAACAAGAATAATAAAATAACTTAAAAAAAGGGAAAAAAATTCTTCATAAGTCAGGCAGAGAAAGACAAATAACGTATGACATCACTCACACAGAATCTTTAAAAAAATGCTATAAATGAAGTTACTTACAACACAGAGGCAGACTCACAGATTTTGAAAACAAATTTATGGTCACCAAAGGGGAAATGTGGCGAGGGGGATAAATTAGGAGCTTCAGATTAACATACAAACACTGCTGCTGCAGCTGCTGCGAAGTCACTCCAGTCGTGTCTGACTCTGTGCAATCCCATAGACGGCAGCCCACCAGGCTCCGCCGTCCCTGGGATTCTCCAGGCAAGAACCCTGGAGTGAGTCGCCATTTCCTTCTCCAATGCATGAAAGGGAAAAGTGAAAGTGAAGTCGCTCAGTCGTGTCCGACTCTGTGCAGCCCCATAGATGGCAGCCCACCAGGCTCCCCTGTCCCTGGGATTCTCCAGGCAAGAGTACTGGAGTGGGTTGCCATTATACACACATTACTATATATAAAATAGGTAACCAACAAGGGCCTACTCTTTAGCACAGGGAACTCTACCCAATATTTTGTAATAACTTATATGGGAAAAGAATCTGATAAAGAATGAGCATATTGTATATGTATAACTGAATAACTTTGCTATACACCTGAAACAAGCACAACATTGTAAATCAACTGTACCTCAATACAATTATTTTTTAAATGTCTTCAGACGTAGCCAAATATCCCCTAGGAGCAAAATAGTCCCCAGTTGAGAACTGCTGTTTTAGTTAAACCAGTACAGTTACATTTGATGCTTGTTTCATTTTTAGCCAAAACTTACATATCATTATAATTAATATATCACTGCAACTTTTATTTCTATTTCCAAGAGGAGAAATATATAGTCTATGTATTATTACCTCTTTCCAACATAGCTGCGGGGTTGTTGTTGCCATTTGACTGGAGCGGTCTGGTTCCAAAACTCTATCCTGAGGGCTGCTTTCTGGGACCACGCTTGGTACCAACAGGCCTCAGTGTGGGCTCCTTATCTCATGGGAGTACTTTGTTGGCAAGTGTGAGTCCAAGGACCAGGAGTGAAGGACGCGAGTTGTAGAACAGGGCGGGAAGGAGACCCATTGCATTATCACACTGGCCACTGCCAAAGGCATTTGGCTGTTTGATTCTGCAAGCCAGTTCAAAAGCTGTATGAAATATCTGAGGAGAGTCCATCTAAGAGGAAAAAGAGAAACATGTATTCGGTTACTGATTCCATTGGTCTAAGATTTGTCCCATGAGGCGCAGACCGCTCCCCACTTACGCACTTCTGGGCTGCGCTATCCCAGTGCTGAGCCATTCCCACGGTCCCATGACCCCATGACACAAGCCTTGATGCCGGAAGGGAGAAGCCTGTGATATGGACTTGAGGTGATGCCCACTTAGGTTACACCTGCTGAAGCTGGAATAAGGTCTGTGGTGGTGAAATTAGCAGCAGGTGCAGCCAAGAGGGTCGGACATGCGCCATAAGAGGTGTTTGAAACACTTGCACATATGAATTTGTGTGTTGTAATGCATTCCTGGTACCTATTCAAGCAAAGCAACCTACACATACATACATGACCTCAGTTTTCTCTTTAGAAAATGAGGATAGTCTCCTTGAGCTTGCTGGATTGTTCAGAGAACTAAAGAGCTGCATGTATAAAGCCTGATTACAAGGTTAGTCCAGTAAATACACTGTGTGTGTGTGTATAATTATCTCATTAGTCAGGATCTTACTGACCCAGGGATCGAACCTGTGTCTCTCATGTCTCCTGCACTGGCAGGCAGGTTCCTTACGACGAGTGACACCTGAGAAGCCCATCAGTCAGATGTAAGTCATTCTAGTGGACTGTGAAGGCCCAGTGCAGTGAGGCGAGTCACAGCTTCCACCTTGTGTGGGCAGTGGTGTTGGCTTACGCTGCTAAGATAGTCAGAGCTCGATCGCTCTACAGTTAACCTTTGGTGAGCAGATATCGTGTCCCTGATTTTGGGCTGCCCTGAGGACCCAGAGACCAGAATCATTCCTGATCCTTCCCTGCAAGTCACTCACAAGCCCGCAAAGATGGGCAAATAATAGCAACTGCTGTGATTTAGGCAAATACAGGGCACTATGAGAGCAAAAGAAATCCTCAGAGGCGAAGGAGGGCGTTCCCTAGGAGGAACAAAGCGTACCCACATCTGAGGGATGTCTAGGTCTTAACCAAGCAAACACTGGGAGCAGGGGCAAAATGTTTCTCACCAGATCACTCAGTGCAACTTCATCGCTTACTGGGCTCCTGTGGTAGTCAAGGCATTGATCAGATGCTGTGCGGGGGACACAGGGGTAACCCAGGGGTAACACCTCTCACTGCCCAGAGACCATAAGGCAGACCGTTGCAGGAGTGAAGAAACAAATTACACACATACGGCGGTGTCTCTGTGAACAGACATCCTCCTGACCCAGATCATGGGCATTCAACCACTCAAAAAGTAATTGACTTGCATCTCCCTCCCTGGTTAATTAGACTTTAAAAATAAGTAAATAAATAATTTTTTTAAAGAATGGCCAAGAATGGGAGGATTGATGGTATTTTTTCCTTTTTACAATTGTCTTTCCTTAAGCTGTTCCATATTTCAATAAGAAAAGAGATATAACCAAATATAAAGTAAACCCCACTCTAGCTAATTCTCTGCTTCCCCTACCCCTGACCCGGGAGCGAGGTGAGCCAAAGCAGACCCTCTCAGTATCCCCTTCGCTCCGCCCCGGGCCACCTGCCTCTTTAAGAACCCGATCTTCTCCCTTAGGTGTGTGGCGCAGGGAGCGAGCTGTGGAGGGTGCTGCTTGTTGAGGTCTCGGGAAGTGATGTCTCCGGGAGCTGCTGTTTCTTTAAGGGGGCGGAGCTCTGCCCGGAGGAGGTGGAGAAGGTTTGCCCCCCGGATCTCCGGTTTCCGGCAACTCGGTGGGACCAGAACTAGCGCGGAGAATCTGAGGCCCCAGGCTTTCCGAGACTGGTTGGACTCCTAGCGCCCCCGAGGTGAGGCAGCGGGGTCTGCGGGGCCGGCCAGGGACTGAAAGACCCCGGGATCTATCCACCTGGGTCGCTGCGGCCCAGCTCCTCCTCCTAAAACACTACCCGTGCATCTTGGGCAGCTCTTTCCCAGACCATCCTGGGCTCAGGGGGCCCCAGGCTGCAGGGTTCCCATTACTCCAACGCCTACTAATTGCTTCGCTGTGCACTAAGCGCCTCACACTCACTTGTCTCAGTTAATGGCACCCAACATCGTGTGAGTAGGTACAATTATAAAATCCATTCTACTGATGAGGAAACAGGTGCTGAGGAGCCCATAGTCAAAATAGCCAGAAGCAGCAGAGTCAGGACTCAAACCCAAGTCTGTCCAACCCCAGAGCCTGTGCCCTTAACCACGGGCTAGGCTTACGGCCTTTGCTCTTCACTGCCCTCATAGCCATCTCTATCAAATCCCTGTCTCCCCTTACTCATCCTTCCGTCTCCAGGCTGCACTTGGCCCTTAAACACCCACGTTATAAGTGAGATTGGATGGAACCAATGGACCCCTGTTCGCCAACCCCCTTAGTTTCTTTATAACATTTTTGATAGTATCTGATGCTAAATGGTTATCTTTGTATAAACCTATCAAATCCCACTAAAAAAGGTCACAAGGGAAAGCAACACCATTTCTAACCCTAAAATAAAATGTTTGCAGATATTGTATTATGGTATCCTATGAAGTGTATTTATTTTTTCCTTTTAGACCTCTGCAGATTATCTTCCTAGTAATTGGGAGACGACCCACTGACTGAATGGCAACGGTAGATGACTTGCAGTTTGAAGGTACATCATTTGAGTGTCCACCTTTTATGATTAGCGTTTCTGTAGTAAAAGCAATGGATTTATGTTGGTACACTGGCACATATATTAAAGAAGATTATTTCACACATCTTCATAAAAGAGTATTTGCCACAACAGGTTATTCCATTTGTCCGTATTAGCTGTTCTTTTTTTGCCAAATAGCCCTCTAGGTTGGTAATATTGTAAATTTAGTGCAGATTACAGAAATTGTTTATAGAGTTCCTGCTTTAGTTAAGCACGCATTTATTGAGCACCTATTTGTGCTTAGAACTCTAGTAGGTGCAGAAGATCAAAAGTTAAAGGGGATTTTTTTTTTTTTACACTGCTGAGTAGATGAACGTATAAAAGATTATTATGATGAAACATAATCAGGTCATTCCTTCATTAAATCAATAAGTCTTTCATGAGTGTGACCATTGTTCTCACTAACAGGGTAGAAGAGTGAATAGTCAGTGTCTTCCTTTATAAAGCCCTCAGTCTAGTGAGGGAGACATTCTTTTGTTAAATGATCTTTTAAATACATATCTACAAACTATTAGCCCTCGTAGCTCAGTTGGTAAAGACTCTGCCTGCAGTGCAGGAGACCCTGTTTCGATTCCTGAGTTGGGGAGATCCCCTGGAGAGGGAAATGGCAACCCACTCCAGTACTCTTGCCTGGAAAATCCCATGGACAGAGGAGCCTGGCAGGCTACAGTCCATGGAGTTGCAAGGGTCAGACACGACTTAACAACTAAACCACCAAGCTATTAAAGTAATGAAAGAAAAGTTCATAACTCAGCCCAGAGCCTGACATAAGCTAAGGATTGATGAATGCTCATTTTGTCTTGTAATCACGTGTGTGTGTGTGTGTGTGTGTGTGTGTGCGCACTCAGTTGTGTCCAACACTGTGACCCCATGGACTATAGCCCTCCAGGCTCCTCTGTCTATGGAATTCTCCAGGCAGGAATACTAGAGTGGGTTGCTATTCCCTTCTCCAAGGGATCTTCCTGACACAGGGATTGAACTTGAATCTACCACATTGCAGGTAGATTCTTTACCGTCTGAGCCTCCAGGGAAGCCCATAGTATTTCCTAAATGGCAGATACTGTTCTAAGTGCTTTACAAATAAATCCTTTCATCCTTATGTCAACTTTATGAAGTAGTTATTTTACTCTCCCTATTTTACCAATGGGGAATTTAAGGTACAGAAAAATTAGGTCATTTGCCTAAAGGTTATAGTGTAAGGAAGAGTTTGAATAGCATAGGCATCACAACCTATGCTATTCCTACCTAAGGAAAACAAAAAATGTTTGAAGCAAAATCCACTTTATCAGCCAATACTGTCAACACCGCCTTCAAAATACATCCAGCACCTGACCACTGCCTACCACCTCTACCACTCTCCTACCATAATCAAGGTCACCATCACCTCATGTCTGGATTATAGCCCTTTCCTTCCTTCAGATCTTCCCACATCTTCCCTTACCTTTCTGCTGTCTTTGTTTTGCATCCAGAGTAGTCCTTTAAAACTAAGCCAGATCATGCCATTCCTCCAAAGCCTTTCAGTGGCTCCATCTCACTGGGAGTGGAAGGTGGAGCCCTTGCTGCGCTTAGGAGGCCCTCGTGATCCAGGCCTCCTCTGCCTCCGATTTCATTTTGTACTACTCTGGCCCTTTCTTTCTGCCTCCTCACATGGGCCTCCTAGACACCAGGTACACTTAGGGCTTTCGTGCCATCTTCCTGCTTAGGACACTCTTACCGCAGATAGCCATATGACTCGTTCCCTTGCTCGGCTCAAATCTCACTTCATTCCAGAGGCCTTCCTTGATCATCCTATCTGGGAGTACAGGGCATGAAAGTTCAAGTCTAAAGAACAGCCTGTGCAGAGTACTTGAGAAGAGTGGGAGTGTGTTTCATCTTTTTCCTCAAGGAATTAAAGGAAGGCCAGTGTACCAGAGCACAGATGGAGGGGGAGGCTGTTGTAAGGTCAGATTTGAGGGGAGGCAGAAGCTAAGTCACACAGGACTTAATTGCTGTATGGAAGAGAACACAGGATGCTGTGGGGGACATGGAAAGCTTCTCCAAGGAGGAATGGTGTTAAATGAAAAAGTGGAGGTCAGGGTCCTACAGATGGGAGAAGTGTCAGGAAAGGAGCAGAGGCAAAACACAGCAGAAAATGTAGAAGCAGGCGGTGCTGGTGGCAGAAATAAGTACATCCGTCTTTCTCTCAAGGGGCTGAGATGGACAAGAATGACTACTTCGGAGCAGAATGTGTGAACAGTCATGTGCGAGGCACACACATCCTACATACAAATCAAGCTAGGCCGTCTGCTGTTCTTCACACACGGGACACGCTTTTCATCTTCTGGGTCTTGCTCATCCTATATCCCTTGGCATCAGATGCTGTCCCCACCCTTCTCATAGGGCAGCTTGAGGAGTTATCTCCCTCCCTTGAACCTCTTTGGACTTGGTACCTCTAAAGTGACAGTCTCCGTTCCTCCTTCTGGCATGTCCTTCCTCTGGTAAACTACTGCTTTTTAAATATGAGACTTAAATATATCTTCCTTGGTCTGATTCTCTCAGGCAACGTTATAACCATTTTTTAAAATGTCAGTGCCCTGCCCAGTCAATAAATGATAGCTATGAAAATATTTATTGTTACCTCATATCATCCTCAACATTTCTGTGAGATAAGTATTATCTACATTTTATAGTTGAAGAAACCAAGACTCGGAGATATGGAGTAATTTGCCCAAGGTCATGGAGTGCTAGTTTATCTTAAACAAAGGACCGTCTCACTTCAGAGCCTCATGCTGCCAAAACCCTGGAGACGGAAACTTGAGTAATTGTTATATATCAGCCATCTCATTAATGTCAGCCACTTTATTTCTCTCCACAGACTATTTGCATAGCTGAAAGCCAATAAGATTGGGCTCGGTCATGCAAGCGCCCCATCCCACTGCCATGCTTCCAGGGTTAGAGTGGTGCCCTGTTGATACCCTTTCTTTTGTTGTTGTTGCTGTTTAGTAGCTAAGGTTTATCTGACTCTCTTGCAACCCCATGGACTGTAGCCTGCCAGTCTCCTTTGTCCAAGGGATTTCTCAGGCAAGAATACTGGGGTGGGTCGTCATTTCCTTCTCCAGGGGTTTTCCCGACTTTTCCCTAGACCTGTCAAATTCCACAGCTACCCTGAATTTTATCTGAGTGGCTAAATAAAGTTTGTTAGGATGCCTGGAGATAGGAAGTCATGAGCATTGCTGGTGGACATGAATGGGCAAGGTTCTTTTGGAGAGCGGTTTACCAGTATGGCTCAAGAGCCTTAAAAGTGATTTGTACCCTTTGACCTAGTGATCACGCTGATAATGTTCATTGTTGTTGTTCAGTCACTCAGTCATGTCCGACTCTTTGTAACCCCATGGATTGCAGCACGCCAGGCTTTCCTGTCCATCATCTCCCAGAGCTTGCTCAAACTCATGTCCGTTGAGTCGGTGATGCCATCCAGCCATCTCATCCTCTGTCGTCCCCTTCTCCTCCTGTCTCCTCCTTCAGTCTTGCCCAGCATCAGGGTCTTTTCCAATGAGTCAGGCCTTCGCATCAGGTGGCCAAAGTATTGGAGCTTCAGGGTTAGCCTTCTAATGAATATGCAGGATTGATCTCCTTTAGGAATGACTGGTTTGATCTCCTTGCAGTCCATGGGACTCTCAAGAGTCTTCTCCAACACCACAGTTCAAAAGCATCAAATCTGCAGCTTTCAACCTTCTTTATGGTCCAACTCTCAGATCTATACATGACTACTGGAAAAACCATAGCTTTGATTATAAGGACGTTTGTTGGCAGAGTAATGTCCCTGCTTTTTAATATGCTGTCTAGGTTTGTCATAGCTTTTCTTCCAAGGAGCAAGTGTCTTTTAATTTTGTGGCTGCAGTCACCATCTGCAGTGATTTTTGGAGCCCAGGAAAATAAAGTCTGTCACTGTTTCCTTTGTTTCCCCACCTATTTGCCATATGATGCGACCGGATGCCATGATCTTAGTTTTTTGAATGTTGAGTTTTAAGCCAGCTTTTTCACTCTCCTTTTTCACCTTCATCAAGTGGCTCTTTAATTCCTCTTCACTTTCTGCCATAAGCGTGGTGTCATCAGCATATCTGAGATTATTGATATTTCTTCTGCAAATCTTGATTCTAGCTTGTGTTTCATCCAGCCCAGCATTTCTTGTGATGTACTCTGCATGTAAGTTAAATAAGCAGGGTGACAATATACAGCCTTGGTGTACTCCTTTCCCAATTTGGCACCAGTCTCTTGGTCCATGTCTGATTCTAACTGTTGCTTCTTGACCTGGATACAGGTTGCACAGGAGGCAGCAGAGGCAGGTAAGGTGGTCTGGTATTCCCATCTCTTTAAGATAGTGTTCATACTAAGGCAATAAGCCCTAAAACTTTCTCTGTACAGATACTCTTAACAGTGTTATTTGTTCTAATAAAAGTGGGAAGCAACCTAAACATCCAGTAGCAGTGGAATAGTTGTATTAACTTGTGGTGTCTCTCTCCTAATCTTCCTACCTCCAGCTCAATGACTACTATGTAGACACATAAATGTTCATTATAAACACTGATATAACATGAAAAAGTCATTTTTGTATAATCCCCAGTAGACGGAGCAGCATACAAAATTGTTGACATAGTATGCTATCACGTCCTAAGTCAGTGTTTGGCAATTGTAGGCATATAGTAAATATTTGTTGAATGAGTGATCATCACTGGTATGAATCTACTGTACAGAGAAAAGGAAACATACCAAAAGTTAATAGTGTTAGTTTTATATGGGTGGGACTAAGAGTGATTTTGGGGAGCTTCCTGGGTGGCTCAGCGGTAAAAAAAAATCTGGCTGCAATGCAGAAGACACAGAAGTCGCCAGGAGTTTGAGCCCTGGGTCAGGAAGATCCCTTGGAGGAAGGCATGGCAACCCACTCCAGTGTTCTTGCCTTGGAGAACCCCGTGGACAAAGGAGCCTGGCAGGTCACAGTCCATAGCGTCACGCAGAGGCAGGCACAACCGAAGCAACTAAGCACCATGCACGCACGCAGGAGTGATTTTTATTCTGTCGTTTCCACGTTCATCTTTGTCTCCATGTTCCCTGTAGTGATCACATAGGACTTATTGGAAAACAATAACTTCCATTAGATTTTTTTTTGAACTTGAATCAAAGAAGAGAGAGTTAGGTTGGTTACTTGCTATGGGCTAGGCACTCTGCTGAGAACTTTACTTATGGTAGTACTCCTAACTTTCCCCCAATTCCTTAAATATTATTCTCCCTGTGGAAGAGATGGGAACACTGAAGCTTATCGAGGTTAAGTTGCTTACTGAGGCTTGAATACTTAGTAATTTAACCAGGACTACAGTTCAGGTCTGACTTCAGATTCTGTTGTCTTTATGATCATTTTTCTGTGTCAGTTTGTTTTCTATGAGATGTTTTTTAGAGCCTTTTGCCATTTGTCTCAAATAGGGTCTATAGCAAAGCTGAGGTTGTAACAGCTTGACTTGAAATTAATAGTAAGATCTCTGATACCCTTGTGCTCTAATTGATTTCAGAATTTGGTGATACAACCACTTCCCTAGCAGCAAACCCAGATGCCACCACAATCAGCATCGAGGATCCTGGTGAAACCCCAAAGCATAAGCCAGGACCCCCAAGAGGCTTGGGGAGAGAAGAAGATGATGAGTTACTAGGAAACGATGACTCTGACAAAACTGAGGTTTGGACTTGTGTTTGAAATTTTTTTTTTCTTTTAACTTTAAAAAACCTCATCCATGCATTTATTGCAGTTTCCTGTGTGCTAGGAACTTCTTGGCCAGCCCAGTAGTATTTCTAGTGATATTTTATAAATGGATCATGCTTTTGATTCACTAGAGGAGTACTCGATTTGTAGCAGTGTGTTCACAGGCTTATGAAATAGTGGAGTGCCGGCTGTGCTTTGTGGAACTCCATGAAATACCAAAATAAGTACCAAAGTTTATGCCAAATTAAATACCATTATATACTAGATATCACAGCAAGAGCTCAGACTTAGGAGCCTGAGTTTGAGTCCTGGTCTGGCCAGTAGTAATAGCTCTGTGGTCTTGGGTAAGATATTTTAATTTCCCTAAGCCTGGATTTCCTCATCTGAAAGTAATATATTGACTCTTCTCATCATTATAATCACAATAGCTGACATTTATTCAGTGTTTACGGAGAAGGCAGTTGGCACCCCACTCCAGTACTCTTGCCTGGAAAATCCCATGGGCGGAGGAGCCTGGTAGGCTGCAGTCCATGGGATTGCAAAGAGTCGGACACGACTGAGCGACTTCACTTTTCACTGTCATGCGTTGGAGAAGGAAATGGCAGCCCACTCCAGTGTTCTTGCCTGGAGAATCCCAGAGACAGGGAAGCCTGGTTGCCTGGGCTACCGTCTATGGGGTCGCACAGAGTTGGACACGACTGAAGCGACTTAGCAGCAGCAGCAGCATTCGGTGTTTAATAGCTGCCAAACACCATTTGAAGTTCTTCACTTGGATCATCTCATGTAATCCTCAAAACAACCCAATATGCAAGGAAGTATTCTTATACTCCTTTTATACCTGATCTTAGCCAAAAGGCCAGGAAGCAATCCTGTGCTTGTTTTATAAATGAGAAGCCTGAGGCACAGGGTTTAAGTGACTTGCCCCAGGACATGCAGCTGGCAGGTGCAGAGGGAACTTTAAACTGAGGCAGTCTGAGTCCTTCTGAACTAGAGTTGTTGTTTAGCTGCTAAGTCCTGTCTAACTCTTTGCGACCCCGTGGACTGTGGCCTGCCAGGCTCCTCTGTCTATGGGATTTCCCACACAAGAGTACCAGAGTGGGTTGCCCTTTCCTCCTCCAGGGGATCTTCCCAACCCAGGGATCAAATTTACATTTTCTGCAATGGCAGGTGGATTCTTTACCAACTGAGGCACTGGGGAAGCGCCAATAATTAATCTAATCCTCCCTATAACCCTATAAGGCAGATCTGTTAGCTATACTTTTTTAGATTAGGGAGACTGAGATGAGTCTAGTGATTTGATGAAGCTGCCCCCTAGTGGAGGGACAAGGATTAAAAACCTTTTGATAAAACTTCAAAACTGATGCTTATTTTATATCACGCAATGGCAAGAAGTGAAGAGGAACTAAAAGCCTCTTGATGAAAGTGAAAAAGGCGAGTGAAAAAGTTAGCTTAAAGCTCAACATTCAGAAAACGAAGATCATGGCATCCTGTCCCATCACTTCATGGGAAATAGGTGGAGAAACAGTGGAAACAGTGTCAGACTTTTGGGGGGGCTCCAAAATCACTGCAGATGGTGATTGCAGCCTTGAAATTAAAAGACGCTTACTCCTTGGAAGGAAAGTTATGGCCAACCTAGATAGCATATTCAAAAGCAGAGATATTACTTTGCCAACAAAGGTCCGTCTAGTCAAGGCTATGGTTTTTACAGTGGTCATGTATGGATGTGAGAGTTGGGCTGTGAAGAAAGCTGAGCGTGGAAGAATTGATGCTTTTGAACTGTGGTGTTGGAGAAGACTCTTGGGAGTCCCTTGGACTGCAGGGAGATCCAACCAGTCCATCCTAAAGGAGATCAGTCCTGGGTGTTCATTGGAAGGACTGATGCTGAAGCTGAAACTCCAATACTTTGGCCACCTGATGCGAAGAACTGACTCATTGGAAAAGACCCTGATGCTGGGAGGAGTTGGGGACAGGAGAAGGGGACGACAGAAGATGGGATGGCTGGATGGCATCACTGACTCAATGGACGTGAGTCTCAGTGAACTCCGGGAGATGGTGATGGACAGGGAGGCCTGGCGTGCTGCGATCCATGGGGTCACAGAGAGTCGGACACGACTGAGCGACTGAACTGAGGAACTGGGTGTGGCTATGGTAAAAGTGATAGATGAATGTAGAGGAGTTTGGTCTTTCGTATTTCTTGAGTTTCTCTTAGATCCTCTCTCTTTCTCTGTCTGGGTGGCTAGAATAAGGAAGTTCTGTGTTCATTATGTTTCATTTTACCTCTGACAGTTACTTGCTGGACAGAAGAAAAGCTCCCCCTTCTGGACATTTGAATACTATCAGACGTTCTTTGACGTAGACACTCACCAGGTCTGTAACCACTTTCACCTTTCTTTTGATGTATGATGCAGACTTAATACTTCTGCTGTTAAACAGTCAAGTAATGTGACAGGCATTGCACACTGGATATGGTCTGCAAAAGTAAAGGGTTGTTGGCTCTTGAAAATGCTAAATGAAATAATAAAAAGATAATAAATAATAAAAGCTCTAATAACTGTTTCAATTTTGCAGTAGTTAAACTTTACTAAACTTTAAGAAAAAAATCATCTGTAGGTTTACCACTATGCTGTTTTGCAGGTCTTTGACAGAATAAAGGGGTCTCTTTTGCCAATACCAGGAAAAAACTTCGTAAGGTTGTATATCCGCAGCAATCCAGATCTCTACGGTACGTGTAGCACTGTTTTAGTTCTTTTTCATGTACCGGCTAAATGCAGATGAGGGTGTGGGTTGCCTCGAAAGCTGGCGGAGCACACTGTTGGTGGGGCGTGAGCGTTTTGTTTGTCTCTTCTGAGCTTCAGTAGCAGCTCTTGCAAAGAATTTTGGAGAAAATGCAATTACATGTTTGATGAATGCCATGATGACAAGAAGAGTGTGTCCTTTGAAAGTCTTCAAATGACATTACAAACTTGGGACAAATTAAGTCACTTCATATAGAGGAGATTATTGATTTTAACTTTAGAGGATTTGGTGTTTGGGGTGAGTGTGGAGGAGGCTCTCTTATACTTACTCATTGATATGCTGAGTTCCAGCCCCGCCCCTCAGACAGGCTGGCTTCCCCATGGGAGTTTGTAAGGGGATGAGCCTAGGGATTGGTGTCAAGGAGGGGCCTCAGACTGCTGTCTGAGGAGGGGCCAGAGGTCCATCCGGTGCTTCTGAGGGAAAGGGTTCCAACACTGGTGACTTCTGTGTTTGCGGGGAGAAAGCCAGAGACTCGGTGCTTCTGTGTGCAGATGCTCTGTGCTAGACTTGGTGTATGTGGGCACAGCTAGTTCTTTCAACGACCTCTGAGGCAGGTGTTATTATCCCCATTTTTCTCATGAAGAACCTGATGCTCAGTGGTGTTCAGTAATTTATATGTTCAACCCTAAACAGTAAGTATTAGAGCAATTATACATGTTGATTATAAGAGGAAAAGGAATTCATGAGAATCTGCTGTGTACCAATCAGTACATACAGTCTTTAATCCTTTCAAGAGGGCAATGTATTAAGTGCTATTATCTCTGTTTTCCATGTGAGAAAACTAAGATTAGAAGTTGTCAAACTAAGAACTCCCATTAGCAACATAATGGATGAACTGGGAGGGTATTATACTTCAGTTCAATAAGTCAGACAGAAAAAGACATCCTATATGATTTCACTTATATGTGGAATATAAGAACTAAAACTGGTGAATCTAACAGAAAAGAAACAAACTCACAGATATAGAGAACGAACTAGTAGTTACCAGTGGGGAGAGGGAAGGGAGGAGGGGCAGGATAGGGGTAGAGGGTTGTCAGTCAGTCAGTTCAGTCGCTCAGTCGTGTCCGACTCTCTGCGATCCCATGAATTGCAGCACGCCAGGCCTCCCTGTCCATCACCATCTCCCGGAGTTCATTCAGACTCACCTCCATCGAGTCCGTGATGCCATCCAGCCTCTCATCCTCTGTCGTCCCCTTCTCCTCCTGCCCCCAATCCCTCCCAGCATCAGAGTCTTTTCCAATGAGTCAACTCTTCGCATGAGGTGGCCAAAGTACTGGAGTTTCAGCTTTAGCATCATTCCTTCCAAAGAAATCCCAGGGCTGATCTCCTTCAGAATGGACTGGTTGGATCTCCATGCAGTCCAAGGGACTCTCAAGAGTCTTCTCCAACACCACAGTTCAAAAGCATCAATTCTTCGGCACTTAGCCTTCTTCACAGTCCAACTCTCACATCCATACATGACTACTGGAAAAACCATAGCCTTGACTAGACGGACCTTAGTCGGCAAAGTAATGTCTCTGCCTTTGAATATACTATCTAGGTTGGCCATAACTTTCCTTCCAAGGAGTAAGCGTCTTTTAATTTCATGGCTGCAATCACCATCTGCAGTGATTTTGGAGCCCAAAAAAATAAAATCTGACACTGTTTCCACTGTTTCCCCATCTATTTGCCATGAAGTGATGGGACCGGATGCCATGATCTTTGTTTTCTGAATGTTGAGCTTTAAGCCAACTTTTTCACTCTCCACTTTCACTTTGATCAAGAGGCTTTTAGTTCCTCTTCACTCTCTGCCATAAGGGTGGTGTTATCTGCATATCTGAGGTTATTGATATTTCTCCTGGCAATCTTGATTCCAGCTTGTGTTTCTTCAGGTCCAGCGTTTCTCATGATGTAGAGGGTTAAGAGGTACAAACTGCTTATGTATAAAATAAAAAAGCTATAAAGATGCAGCACAGGGAATATAGCTAATATTTTATAATAACTAAAAATGGAATATAATGTTTAAAAATTATGATGCACTATGTACACTTGAAACTTATGTAATATTGTATAATAAGCCAACTATTTATTATAAATAGTTAAAGTAAAACTGGAACCTAGTTTGGGCTTCCTAAGTGGTGCCAATGCAGGAGACGTAAGAGATGTGGGTTTGATCCCTGGGTGGGGAAGATCCCCTGGAGGAGGTCTTGGTAACCCACTCCAGTATTCTTGCCTGGAGAATTCCATGGACAGAAGAGCCTGATGGGCTAGAGTCCATGAGGTCTCAAGGAGTCGGACGGAACTGAAGCGACTATATACACTCACAGCACCTGGTTTAGTGTTAATATAAAGCTCCTACTTACTCTATTAAACTGGTGTTTTTAAGCTCCAGAAACTTCATCAAATGTTATGGATGTTATCCAATATTTAGAATCAGTTAAAGTGGAACTTGGACTGCACAGAGATCCAACCAGTCCATTCTAAAGGAGATCAGCCCTGGGATTTCTTTGGAAGAAATGATGCTGAAGCTGAAATTCCAGTACTTTGGCCACCTCATGTGAAGAGTTGGCTCATTGGAAAAGACTCTGATGCTGGGAGGGATTGGGGGCAGGAGGAGAAGGGGAAGACCGAGGATGAGATGGCTGGATGGCATCACGGACTTGATGGAGGTGAGTCTGAGTGAACTCCGGGAGATGGTGATGGACAGGGAGGCCTGGCGTGCTGCGATTCATGGGGTCGCAAAGAGTCAGACACGACTGAGCGACTGAACTGAACTGAACTGAAAGTGGAACTGCTCTAATGGATGCTGAGGAAAGTCTCCTTTCCACTCACCTTTGATCCTGAAACATTCTTCTTTGCACAGCACTATTAGCCTCATAAATTCATGTTGTTCTAGTCGCTAAGTCTTGTCTGATACCTTGAGACCCTACAGACTGTAGCTCAACAGGCTCTTCTCTCCACAGGATTCTCCAGGCAAGAATACTGGAGTGGGTTGTCATTTCCTCCTCCTGGGCATCTTCCGGACCCAGGAATCTAACCTGCATCTCCTGCATTGTCAGGCAGGTTCTTTACCACCTGAGCCACTGGGGAAGCCCTCATGAGCTCACAGACATGCTTAAAAAAAGAAAGTACAGGATTTCTCTGGCAGTCCAGTAGTTAGAACTCTGCACTCCCAATGCAGGCAACACAGGTTTGATCCCTGATCAGGGAAGACCCCACATGCCACATAGTGCAACCAAAAAAAAAAAAGTACAACTAGAAAAAAGAAAGTTTTTTAGAAGAGAGGGCTGACCTTCTCTTGGGGTGGATTGGAGGAAGGTGGTTAGGAGCAAGATAACAGAAGAGCCAGTCTGCAGGATCTGAGGGAAAGATGAATGAATTTGACTACATTTACACCAAAATTTAAAATTTCTATGCCACAAAATAAACCATAAACAAGGAAAAATAAATAAACCACCGACCAAAGATAATATTTCAGAGCACATAACCCACAAAAGATAAAATCAAGAATACATGTAGAGTGCCTACTGATTATAAGAGTAAAACCAATTATAAATTCTAGCAAAAAATGAGCAATTCACAGAAAAGGAAACCCGAATGGCCAATAAATACATGAAAAAATGCTTAGCTACACCTGTAATAAGGCTTCCCAGGGGGCACTAGTGGTAAAGAACCTGCCTTCCAATGCAGGACACCTACAAGATGCAGATTCGATCCCTGGGTTGTGAAGGTCTCCTGCAGGAGGGCATGGCAACTCAAGTATTGCCTGGAGAATCCCATGGATGGAGGAGCCTGGCGGGCGACAGTCCATAGGGTCGCAAAGAGTCAAACACCACTGAGGTGACTTAGCACATGCCTGTAATCAGGGAAATAAAAACTAAAACAGGATATCATTTATGTGCATCAATTTAGCCATCATACAACTTGGCTTGTCTTCGTTTATTCATTCAGTTAACAAATATGAAGCATGCACTATTCTAGGCACTGGAGGTACAGCAGTAATAAAAACAGACAAAAGTCCCTGCTCAGAGGCAGTTTATAATCTAAGTTTAACAATAGACAAAGAAAATAGGTAAAATACACAGTATGCTAGTGATAAATGCTAAGGTAAAAGTTTAAAAGCAGAGAAGAGAGACCGTAAATGTTTATGTAGGTGGGTGGATTTGAATCTTTTAAAAAATGTAAAAGGTGGATTCTGAGTAAACACCTGAAGGAATTGGGAGCAATGCAAGTAAGTATCTCAGAGAAGAGCATTTGAAAAAGAGAGTTCTGGGATCTCTCTGATGGTCCAGTGGCTGAGACTTTGTCCTCCCAATGCAGGGGCCCCACTTTGATCCCTGTGCAGTGAATTAGATCCCGCATCCGTAACTATGACCCAGCACAGCCAAGTGAATAAATGGAAGAGAGAGCTCAGCATGTACGAAGGCCTTGAGGCAGGAACTCGCCTCATGTGCTCAAAGAACGGTGAAGACACTAGTGTGAATGGGCTGGAGTGAACAAGGGCGTCTCGTCGATGAGGTCAGAGGGCAGTGTGGAGGGACACATGTAGGGTCTTGGAAGCAAGTAAAGACTTGGGCTTTAGCTTGAATGAGATGCCACTGAAGGGTCTAACCAGAGAGGAGCGATAACTCAGCTTTTCATAAACATTGGTATCAAATGTTGCCAAGGATATGGAGCCATGGGGCCTTGTGTAAAATGTGGGTGGGTACGTAACTGGAACCACAAATTGGAGCAGTCTGAAGATGCTCCTGCCCTACAGCTTAGCAGTTCTCCTCCTAGATAAATAAGAAGACATATAGAAGGGCATTATTCTTCATTGCCTCCTCGTTGCTTGTAATTAGCAAATATTTGGCAATGACCAGAGTAAATATGGTGTGTTCATATCCAGAATTCTGTAGGTTTTAGAAATGGATTTGATCTATAAGCATCAACAAGGACACATCTCAGAACAGTAGTCGATGCAGCATGTTGGAGAAGGATATGAGTAGTACCGCAGCATTAGAAAGATTTGAAAAATAAGCACGATGAGTGCGCCAGTGTTTGTTTTATCATTCTTTGGGCTTTTCTGTCTGTTAGAAATGTTTGATAATATAAAAATGCACAATGCAAGCTAAGTTGACGTTTCCTCCCACCCCACCCCGTAATTGGAGTAGGAATTTGGCAGGCATGAGCAAGAGAGAAGGCAGTGTGGAGCCTTGTGGCAGGCCTGGGAGGAGCAGGTGGTGTGTGTCTCTGGGGGCCACGCCTCCTGTGTGCCTGAGTGCGGCAGAGGCAGTGACTGCGCCTGTCACACATCGCTGTGTCCCCAGCACCAGGGCCCAGAGGAAAGGAGGCAGTTAGTAAATAACAGCTGACAGGGTAGCTTCTGCTTCCTGTCTACGAGTACGCTAGTATTCTGATCACTTGTGGTTGCCTGCTTCGATGGTCTCAGCCCATCAATAACACATGGTTAGTTTTGTTCATTTGTTCAATAAAGCTTTGGGGGATTTTAAAATTACTGTTACTGGTTGTAAGGGTGGTTTTTTGTTTTTTTTTTGGTTGTTGTTACACTGTTTATGTGCTAGGCATGCAGAGTACTGCAGTGAACAGCATCTGATCCTTGGCTGTAACAGAGCGCCCACAGGCTAGTGAGTCAGCGATGCTACTTGGGAAGCTGATGTTGGTGACTCTTTGGAGCTTCCCAGTCAAGTGCTTGTTGTGAATCCTTTCCCACCTTCAGGAACCAACTTGGCCTCAAAAAGTGCTCATCCATTTCTGCCAGTCATCTCCCCAGCGCAGTAATTTTCTTAATTTTGTGATATGTCAAGGTGCCTACAGTTATCCAAAAGAAAGAAACCCTACAGAATATTACTGAAATTGAAAAATGCAATTCTTAAAATCTATTAAAATCTCTAGATTTATAAATTGTATTTGTTCAAATAGTCCTTTTTCTAGATGGGGAGAAACAAGAATGGTCAAGAAATCAAGGGAAATGATCAAAGGGACTTCTAAAGCATGGTGTACTCATTCACTTAGTGGAATATTTTATAATCATTAAAAAGAATAAGCTGAATTTTATGGGCTTCCCAGGTGGTGATAGTGGTAAAGAATCTGCCTTCCAATGCAGAAGACATGAGACACGTGGGTTCAGTCCCTGGGTGGGGAAGATCCCCTGGAGGAGGGCATGACAACTCACTCCAGTCTTCTTGCCTGGAGAATTCCGTGGACAGAGGAGCTTGGTGGGCTACAGTCAATACGGTTGCACAGAGACGGACACAACTGAAGTGACTTATAAATAGCTATAGTAGAGTCTCCAGGACATGATAAGGTGAAAATACATATGCATGTTAGCATTTCTTTAAAGCACGCACACAAATATGTATTTGCTTTTGTGTGTCTAGAAATCTCTGGCAGGGTTCACCAGAAACTGGTTATGGTGGTGAGTTCTGTGGAAGAGAATGAATAGCTAGGGAGCAGAGAGGAAAGAAGGTTAATTTTCTCTATATCCCCTTTTGTGCCTTTTGAACAATGCACTATGTGCGTGCATTACTTTTTCATTAAAAAAAAAAAGGAAAAAAGAAAGCCTTACATATGCACTCACATATAGACACCCATGGTGATTTGTTAGATTAAATGAACTGTTTCCTAAAGCTTGCCCTGCTCTTCTGTTTAGACAGCAAAGGACCTATATAATTTTAATTATTTTTTTCTCTGGCATTAACATCTGATACTTACGTAAAGGAAGTAACCTTTGCTTCCTGTATCCTCCACAGGTTTGTTAAACCTGTGAAGTGTTAACAAAACGTCCATGAATTTTTTTGGATGATCTTCCAGCAAGAGCCGTATAAACAAATCAGTGTCTTCATTCACCTAATTGGGGAGGGTGTTTTGTTTTGCGCGTTTCAATCCCCACTGTCTTTGAGGCAGGTAATTACTGAGTTGTGTATTTGACTTTTTAAAAAGAAAATTCCCACTTAACAAATACTGATTCCATCTAAACTTCATTTTCCACTGCTTCCATGAGGCTGGTTCGTCACTCTCTTGTCTGAGTTTTCTGGTTTGCTTTGCAGGCCCCTTTTGGATATGCGCCACATTGGTCTTTGCCGTAGCAATCAGTGGGAATCTTTCCAACTTCTTAATCCATCTGGGAGAGAAGACATACCACTATGTGCCCGAATTCCGAAAAGGTTGGTGAATAGCTTGACTTATTTGGAATGCTGTCAGTTGCTAACTGTGAGTTCTTGGACCCCTGTCTGTAGGTCCTGCAGCCCATTTTCCTGTATAAGGGTTCAAAACTAATCATCTGTCCATATAAATCCACATAGTCTTTTTATCTTTTGTTTTGTTAAAATAACCTAAAATGTCCCATTTTAACCATTTTTAAGCGTGCAATTCAGTGGCATTAAGTATATTCACAGTATTGTGAATCTGTGTACTCTTCTGGAAAACTGTAAGGCAAGGCCCCATAGCAATCAGAATGTCTCCAAAGAAAAATGTACAAAATAAGTAAAAAGCAGTGTGTAGAAGAGTCTCCACTGTAGTGTTATTTGCATTATCTGTTAGCAGCAGTAGGGGCCTTGTTATTTAAGGCATGATGACTCAGCTAGCTATGTCTGTAGCAATTAATTATGAAGCACTTAGAACTACGTGGAGAACTCCTAATCCAAACTTACACCAGTGCTGTTAGCAGTTTTGTTAAAGAGAAGTCCGCAGACGGTCAGGGCCGAGAAGGAAGAATGCAGAGGTGAGAGTGTCTGAGTGAAGATGGGCCTGTGGATGATGTTCTTGTTTTAAAACTTCCTTTCTAGGGACTTTCCCTGGTGGTCCAGTGGTTAGGACACTGTGCTTCCACTGCTGGGGGCCTGACTTTGATTCCTGGTTGGGAAACTAAGATCCCACAAACTGTGCGGCACAGTCAAAAGAATAAACAAAACTTCATGTGGCAGTATTGGATAGCTGGGGGAAAAGAAACAGCTTTTAGGGACTTGCAGGTGACAGCCACCCAAGGCAGGAGTGTTTGGCTGTGCAGGAGATTGGCCTTTGCCCCATTGTCTGTCCTCTCCTTCCCTCGCTCTGTCCCTGACGACCCGCTCTCCTGTTGAGAAGCTGTGTAAGGGCATGGGCTCGGGCACCCAGCCGTCGGCTTCTGCCTCCCTCTTTACTCACCAGCTTCTACCTTGTTGGGCAAATTATTTCATCTCTCTTGACCTCAGATTCCTTGTCAGTGAAATGGGAGTAAGAATATCTATATTATAGGGCTATTGTAAGAATAAAGAAGTGATGTCTCTAAAGAGGTTAAAATAGTGCCTTGTACAGAAAGGATTCAGTAAAATGAACTATTGCCGTATGTGTATGTACACATGCCTGTGTGTCTACGGAATACTGTTTTTGCCTGTCTGTGTGTCCGTGTGGCCTTCCTGTCCTGCCCTCACTCTCTGTGCCTGTTTGCCCTTCTCTCCTCCATGTGGAGTCAGTCCCAGCTGCATTTGTCAGGTGACCTTGGTTTAAATTTAACTCAATCATTGTTATCCATGAGCTCTCAATCTGCCTTCAAGTAGTTCAGTGGTTAAGTAAAGAAAAATAGGTAAATGGATATTGCTGTAATAAATGGCTTGTGTTCATTTCTGTATCAGAGGTCTGTAGAAGTATATTGACAGAGAAGAGGAGTGAGTCACCCTGCCTGGGGGTGTGGAAGCTGGGAGGGAAGCGGGGAGGGCAGGGGGCGGGGGTCCTTGTCTCTTCTTATTCCTGTTGGACTGGGCATCCCAGTGTCAGAGTGCCTTGGGATATATATGCTAGTGAGGTCGTCATTGACTCAATCAGTCAGTATTTTTCCATTTTATGTAAAGAGTGTAACTGACACATCCAAGGTCAGATCCTGCTTCCCCACTTATGAATTTTTTGACCCTAACCAAACCACTTAGCTCTCTGATCTTATTTCCTCATCTCTAGAGTAAAGATACAATTTATATGAAATAATGTATTTATATATCAGTTAACAGTATAAAAAGCTTATTCTTGATCGGGCATTTATTATTTATCAGTCAGTGTTCTAAACATACCTGTTTTTACTCATTTAATTCTAATAGTCTTATAAGGTAGTGTACTGTGATTATTCCCATTTTACAGATGAGGATACTGAGGCAGGAAGGTTAAGTAACTCACCACCCATCTATTAATATCAGTGACAGAGCTGGGCTTCCGAGGTGGTTCAGTGGTAAAGAATCCACCTGCCAGATAGGAGATCTGGGTTCGATCCCTGGGTTGGGAAGATCCCTTGAAGAAGGAAATGGCAACCCACTCCAGCATTTCTTGCCTGGGATATCCCACAGATAGATCAGCCTGGCGGGCTACAGTAGTCCATGGGGTGGCAAAGAGTCAGACACAACTTGGTGACTAAGCAGCAAGCGGCAGAGCTAGGATTAGCGTCTACACATACAGTCTGTAGCTCTGATTGTTATACAGTGTCACCTCTCAGTAAAGCACTCAGTGTAATGCTGCCCATGGACAGCCATCGTCATAGCAGCAGCTTCCTGCCTCTTCCTTTCCTTATTCAAGAAAAAGGCAGTAGATCAGCAAAATTACATTTGACTTAATGACAGAGTTACTTATATGAAAAAACTGCTCTGGGAGCTGGAAGATGTTTTGGACAATCACATATCTTACCCAGAGCCTGGCCATAGTTGCTAGGAGTGCTTTTGTTCTTGCCAAGAGCATTTGATGGGTTACCTGCTGATTTTCACGTGGGAAGGGCTGGTGTTGTGGACTGAACCACAGTTAGGATCCTCCACTCCAGAAGAGTGAAGCTGAACCCTCTAGGACATGCTGCTGCTGGGAAGGAGGAGGGACGGACCGTAAGTAATGCAGTGAACACTGCTGCTCTGAGGAGTCACTCAGTAGCATTTCCACCACAGAGACAAGAATTATTTAAAGAAAGTGGAACTGGAGAATATTTTAAGCAATACATCAATGAGCTGAAGCTCCCTGTTTCAGAGACAGAAGGAACTCTAAATAGCACACAGAACAAGTTAATCTGTTCCCAGGGTATTTTCATAAATTTGCTAAAGAAATCAGTGTCAGCTTTTGTTATATTAGGAAAGAGGACGTGTTCTTCCAAGGGGATAGTTGACTTTTATTTGATTGGAATGCTCCATGTATTTAAATACTTGTAGTATGGTCCTCGGAAGTATTTCAGTACATAATTCAGTCATTTAATACTATTAGTTGTTAGTTATAAAGTGAATTATAGAAGCCATAGGAGAGATTGCTAGTCATCATCGCAAAGTCAGATGCTGAAGGAACACGGATTCAGCACATTTATCAAGCGTCTGCTGTTTATCGGGTACCTTGCCAGGCTCAGGGACCGAAACCAGTAAGACATCATCCCCTGACCGAGTGAGGCAGACGGACACCCCTGCAGGAAGTGAGCCCAGTGGGTGCCCGAAGTACCGCGACAGTGGAATCGCAACTTGTGTCTTCTCGCCCTCAGTGTCCATCGCAGCCACAATCATCTATGCCTACGCCTGGCTGGTTCCTCTCGCACTCTGGGGTTTCCTTGTATGGAGAAACAGTAAAGTTATGAACATCGTTTCCTATTCATTTTTGGAGATTGTATGCGTCTATGGATATTCACTCTTCATTTATATCCCCACGGCAGTAAGTACCACACTCTGAGTGAGGCCACAATTACTCAGCTAGCATCACTATTTCTAACCTAACACTGATGTGCATCTGAAAAAATAACCCCAGAATTTAGAAATGTTGTGGGAATGGGGGCCAGGGAGCCTAGTTCCTTCCGTGTGTCTTGGGCCCTTCATTAGAGAAGCGTTCCCCTCGGTCTACACCAGGTGGAATTTCTCTGGGCTGTGCTGGGAAGCCTGAGCGGCAGCAAGGGCTCCTCTGCCGATGGGCTCCCGGGCCTTTATGAGCACATGTGTCTGGAATGAACAAATGCCACTCTGAACTAACCCTCCCCGCCCTCCTTTTCTTTCAGATACTGTGGATCATCCCCCAGAAAGCGGTCCGCTGGGTTCTCGTTATGATTGCCCTGGGCGTCTCGGGCTCTGTCTTGGCAATGACCTTTTGGCCAGCTGTTCGTGAGGACAACCGACGCATCGCATTGGCCACAATTGTGACGATCGTGTTGCTTCACATGCTGCTTTCTGTGGGCTGCTTGGTACGGTCTCATTCCAATGCTCTTCTGGTGTGCTTTAGATGCCATGCTAAGACCTCAAACTGTTAAGACACCATGGTTCTTTAAAAGCTGGCTCCCTGGAATAGATATTGTTTTAAATAGACTCTGCTGGATGAGAAATACTAGTCATGAGAATTTGGTTGTAATCTCTGACTTCACCTAATTTCGTTTTCTGACTTGATCTGATTTCTGAAGTTTGGTTGAGATTTGGTGTCTGGCTGGAGGAAGTAGGGATGAATGAGTGTCTTCACGTAAGGCTGGGGAGCAGAGGCCTGAGAGTTCCACCTCTGGATGCCTTTGCTGGGTTTTTGCACATACTCAGATGGAGAACTTGAGAATGAAGTCAAAATAAAAAAGAGAAGTTATTTTTAAGATGAACAACATTTAAAACAATGTTTAAATTAATGTGTTTGGCTGTCTTTTAAGGAAGAGCATGTACTTTTTGAGTCAGACACACTCAGGTTAAAGATCAGCTCTATCACTCACCAGCTGTGTAAACTTGGGCAGGGAACCTAACTTCTCTGGATCTCTTAATCTGTAACATGGGTATAATAGTTCTTGCCACAGAAAGTTGTTTTGAGGATAAAATAATACAGATAAAGCACTTAACCTGAAACTTGTCCCATGAATGCCCATAAATTAGGTCCATTTCCTTTGATCATAAGGAGATATGGTTTTTTAATTTCTGTACACACTGTGTATGAAATTTGCTGCCAATAGCCTTAACCAGGCCTGGTATAGGTTTTTTTAAAAATTTTGAGTCCAAGAATGTTAAGGTGGTTGATGCCCATAGGAAGATGCCCACATAGCATATGGCCAGACCGTTGGTCAGGCTTTGCAACAGGATATATCTTTGGCACTGTTCGATCTTTAATATTTTCTCTAGACAATCATAGTCTCAATGAGTGCTTTAATAAGATCCCAATACTTTATCATTCAGCAAGTCTCATAGAAAGTGCCAAGTTCTGAAACACAGGGTTGCTTGACATGCATTTTACATGTGTCTAAGCTTTAACCCCTTGAGACAGAGGACTCACAGCAGAGTGACACTCTTCATGTTTGGTACTTGGAACCTCTGGACTAATGCTTCCAAATGCTGTGACCCTCCTGTCTGCTGAGGAAGAATGTGCTTTTTATTGAAACTGACTCTCTCGGTGTAACACCTCTCCCTGGCATCTTCCCATTTCTGTTTTGAATTTTGTGTGTGTGTTACGTTCCTTGTTAAGAAGTTGGTGAAGGAAAGGAGGCAGGAGAAAGGTGTTGCCACGTTCAGTTCTGGAAAGAATAGAGCGGAGCGAGGCAGACAGGGCTGCAGAGCAGGGAGGTAGCGTTGTTAACCCATTTAATTTGGTACCTGCGGCCAGGATCTCTACCTCCCAGGCCTGCTCCTCCCTCTCGGGGTAAATGACACTGAAGTTAGGGCTTACCTGCCCATCTTACTACCCAGCAGTTTGCTAAAAGAGAGCATCATAACCAAGTAGAAAGAACACCAGACTGGGATATCCTTGGCATTGAGTGCCTGCGCTTCCCTTTCTGCCAGGGAGGTTTATGTTTCATGGGCTTTAGTGAGACTCAATGAAACGGCTGTGAAAACCCATCACATGCTGTGATGGTTTTTTCAGATGTAAAGAAGTTATTAAAAGAGGTTATCAAAAATTACCGGGGCCACTCTGTGGCCTGTTCTGCCGAGTGCCTTCTGCTCTCCAACAGGAGACGTGAATTGCTGTGTTTGCCCCCAGTGGTCCCAGGTCACAAAGAAGGGCAGTGCCCTTTCGTTGATGTCTCTCCCTGGTGGCTTCCCATCTTTCTCCTGAACTTCTTACCCATACACACACACACACACACACACACACACACACAGGCACACACACACACACACACACACACACATAGACCCAGGCACACACACACACACACAGGCACACACACACCCAGGCACACACATAGACCCAGGCACACACACACACACACACACAGGCACACACACACCCAGGCACACACACAGACCCAGGCACACACACACACACACACTCACACACCTGCTTGAGAAGTTGGTGGGGAGAAGGAGGCAGCAGAAAAGGCATTGCCCTGTCCAGTTCTGAGGGTTTTGAGAAATGGGGCAGGTTGGATGGTGGAGCAGGCAACTAATCGCAGGTACAGGACTTCTTGGAGGGGAGGCACAGCTTTCTCTCCTTGAGGAGGCCACTGTGCTTGGGTTCTGCTGTCCACCCTGGAGACGGCCTCCTCCGTTCTCTTCTGGGGGAGATGCACAATGCAGGAGGGCGGAGGCAGACATTAGGAGACAGGTGTTAGTCTCAGCTCCATCACTCCTTGCTTTTTCGCTTATTGGTTCGCCCCTGTAGACCCTACCTCCTCACTTAGAAGAAGTAAAGACATGGTAACATTTTTGCTGTTGTAAGGATGAATGATGCATGCAATTATCATCATTGTACGGGAGAAAAAGTATCAGGGGAGTTATTTGAGCTGAGGGGCACCGGCTGAACTGGACTGCTTAGCCTTCTGCTCTGCAACAGGAGACGTGAATTGGGGCTCCTCGGCGCTTGTACCTGAACATGGTCTAAGTTGATCCTGGAATACACCTGGCAGGGATGACTAAGGAGGCACTAGAGTAGAGGGTGCGCTCTTGGCTGGTATGTTCGGAGATGCCCAAACCTGTGTTTGGCTCCTCTGCAGGCTACCGTCTGTAGGGTCGCAGAGTCGGACATGCCGGAAGCCACTGAGCATGCGTGCAAGCCTACGTTTGAGGTGGTTACAGTTACGGATAGAATGTCTGTGCCCCCTTTGTGAAATTAATTAGGGATTATTCTACGGATAAGACTTGTCCAAAGTCATAGTGTGAGTTCCTAGCAGAGCCAGGTTTAGAACCTGGGCTTTCTGGCTTGTTCTGTCTGGTGAAGGTTTCTTCCAGGAGCCTGGAAGAGAGTTGCTGTTCTTGCATCCTGGGGGCGTCTTGGCCCAGAGCACGTGCGAGATAACTGGAGGGACCAAACGCTAGCAGCGTGGCCTGGCCTCCGCTCGGGTTAGTGCCATTCTTCTCCTTCTTCAGAAAACAGAGCTCCTGGAAGGGGCCCTGGGGAGGAAGGCTTTCAAAACTAATAGCATTTCTCCAGGGACGACAAACTAGAGGGAGTCTGCAGCTAGAAACTTTTTGAAATGGACTGTTGAAGCGCTAACTTAAAATAGAAAGTGCCTTGGGGAAACTCCAGTGCGGTGTATTGGCGCCCCCTTCTGGCTGATAGAGGGTAGAGCTGGTGAGATGGTTCTTGGTGATTTTTTTATCTTTTTCACCTTCCTGATGTCCCTGCTCCAGGCAGGAATGAAGCGCAGGCAGTGGTCATGGATTTATTAATGGGTTCACTTGTCCTTCGAACAACCCTCATTCAAGGCTATGAGACTGGTATTTTCCTGGGCTCACACTAGGCTTCTCAGACACCAAAACAAGTGGGAAGATCCTCCTTAATGTTTTCCAGTCTTCCACCTCCTTCTGATTTTTGACAGTTAAATTGTAGATGGCGAGTGGAAGCACTTATCAAACCTTTCATTTCCATGCTGAAGAATTAAGAGGTAAAGGCTGCCTAGCACTTTCTTTGAAAGGTCTTTAGAGGGAGCCGACTGGTTTAGCAGCAGCCTGTCTTGGTTCAGTTCATTAAGTATTGATTGTCTACACAGTGTACCAGGCCCTACATGAGGGGCTGGTGATGCAGAGACAAGAAGGACATGGTCTTCGGAGGAGGGACTGTGGTGGTTAACAACTTGAGCTTTGCAGCTGGAAAGCCGGACCCGTTGAGTCCTGCCTGCATCTCTTGCTGCCCTGTGTGCCTGATCAAATGACAGCCTCCCTGAGCCTCAGTTTCTTCATCTGTCAGATGAGAGTGATGAGAACAAACTCACCAGGCTGTTATGAAGACTGAGTCATAGGTAGCAAGTGCTTAATAAATGGTAGCAAAAATTTAGAAGGCATGCAGTCGAGTGTAAGACAGAAATAGAGACAGTTCAGTGATCACCAGAGCGGTGGGGAAAATGTAGAGGCCACGAGGGCCCAGAAGAGCTCTTAGCGTGGAGTCTAGGACATTGACCTCGACCATTATTTTTTAACTCTTCTCCTGGGTCTCCTTTTCCTGCAGGCCTACTTTTTTGATGCACCAGAGATGGACCATCTCCTAACAAGCACAGCTGCCCCAAACCAAACAGTTGTAGCAGCCAAGTCCAGCTAAAGAGGAAAGCCAGAAAGTATCTTTCATCTTCTCGCTGTGAGGTACAGTAACCATGGGCAGGGACGTCAGTCCTGTTGTTAACATCAAACATCGAGAGGCGTGGACCCTTATATCCATCAGCATGATCCAGTGTGGTGTGTGTGCACACGCGTGTCCATGTGTGTGTCCCTCTTGCTGAGGCTTCAGTGGGAAAGTTTACTCATCTGGCTTTATCCGTTTGGGAAACTTGACTGAGCGACTACCGCTTTTACTTTTGCTCATCTGTCTTTATCCGTTTGGGAAACATGAGCTCCCAGATTCTTCTGTAAGGGGAGTTCCTGCTTTTTGGCTCCAGCATCTTCTCTACTCCCTGTCGCCTTCCCAGCAGCACAATGTAGGTTTATTCCATTTGGTTACAGTCTGATGGTTGTCTCCAGTTTCTCTGTGACTTGTCAGGCTGGCCTCAGACCCTGAGTATGACCTCTCCTTAATTACTCATGCAGTTCTCTGAAGGGTACCAGTTCTCATGCCTGGTTTGTTTTCGGGCCTCTTTGATGATTCCACTGTCGGTGGTTAGCCTAGGGTGTCAGAGTACAGGAAGAAGACCCTGATCCTCCTCGGCTGGTCTCTCGCCTCCCTGTCCCACTCCTCAGCATTCTGAGCCTGCAGGCTTGCGGAGCTGCTGCCATCACCGGAACGCATCCTGCCTTTGCACTAGCCGCCCTAGTCATCTGAAGGTTCCTTCCCTTCCAGCAGTCATTGCTTACCTTGTGATTCCATTATGTGCTCTATTATATGTCACTTTTTTTTAAAGATTTTTTTGACCATTTTTAAAGTCTTTATTGAATTTTTTATAATATTGCTTCTGTTCTGGATTTTTGGCCACAAGGCACGTGGAGTCTTAGTTCCCCGACCAGGGATCAAACCTGCACCACCTGCATTTTGAAAATGAAATCTTTTTTTGTTTTAATTGAAGTACAGTTGCTTTACAGTGTTGTGTTAATTTCTGCCATGCAGCGGCATGGATCAGCTATACATATACATATATCCCCTCTTTTTGGAGTCTGTCTGCCACAGGCACATACCTGCAGTGATAGGTGTACTTTGAAGCATTTGCAAAGACTGTTGTCAATCCATGTAGTAACTATTAAAGCTTAATTCCTTACTTTTTGATGAAAGAGAAATATTCATAGACGTTCTAATATTTTCCTTCCACTACCTCAGTGGGTTGTTTTTTGAAGCCCACTGCCTTAGAAGGAGCATGTGGTAGCTTGTTTGCATAACTGTTTAATTGTCTGCATGCTTGTCCAGCTCATCCTGCAAATGGACTCCATTAACTGTTAGCAGAGAAAGCCTCAGCAGGATCTGAGGTCCACGGGGAAGGGACTCTTGTTTCACTCACACTCCCAGGTCTTGGCTTAATGCCCACCTGGCATGGACAAAGCAAGTGCTTCATTACTGTTGAGTAGATGGAGGTGACTTTGTAGGATTCAGGCAAGAGTCAGGATATGGGCTTTTACCCAGAGGTGTCTTGGCTTGCTGAGTCCTGGATCACCATTCACACTCTCACTCGAAGTTTATTTGAGGCACTGGGGACATAGAAAATCAGCTACAGTCTGCCTGAAGGCACCTTGGTCCATGGGTAAAACAGCTCATCAGATAAGGACCAGGCGGTGGGCCAGGCTATGTGAGAAGTGCATTGGCCAAGCTGTTAGTTGATAGGCACTGTGGGAGCACAGAAGCACTGACTCACTTGGCCCGGGGGAAGACTTCACAGAGAGGGTCTTGCTTGAGCAGAAGCAATTGACTGCCCGTTTTTCTGAAACGAGCAGTCGGTTTCCTGTGGTTTTTGGGAGAGTGAAGATGCAGGCCATTCATTGAGACACTGAGATGTGCTGTGGACTCACATCACCTCGAACAAGAAAACCTGAGCTCAGCTGCAGAGGGACAGAGGTGGAGGACACATAGCTGTCTGGCTGTCTGCCTTGCCTGGGAACACGTGACATCAACCTGCAGAGGGGCTCTTGCAGCCTGCTCCTGGCTGGGAACTTCAGTTCCTTCCATACAGTTTGGTTATGATGTCTCCAGACCAAGTGTCCCAGGTGCTGTCAACCTTGAGAGAGTCAGAAGCTGGCATCTGGGAAGAGCCTAGCCCTCAGGGCCCTTGCTGACCTCCCATCCTGACTTTCACAGGTTCAGTGTCTCTGGGCTTTACTCACATCTATAAACTTGGGTGTCGGTGTTTCCATTTGGGTGTCTAGTCTCTAATCACCTCTCAGTCCTCTGCTCTACCGGCTGACCTATCGAAGGGTGCTGGTGTCAAGTCTCTAAATGAGATAGTGACAGACAGTTTCTTTGGAGCCTCCCTGGCAGAAGCATCAATTGCTTTGTCGATGAGAAGGGCTGCCCAGAGCCTTGAGCCCTGCAGATTTATGAGCTGACTGTGCCTCCCACTGTAATCTGTGGACTCCCAGCTTTCAGGAAAAGGAATGACTTTTTATCTTGCAGATAACCTTCCTCATGTAAATCTGTGGATCAGAGGGCTTAGCCTGAAAGGAATTGCTGGGAGAGCATTAACCCCTTCTCTCCCTGGAACCTGAGGATCATAGAGGAGCTTCTGATTGCTTGTAATCAGGGATGCTACCCCTGCATAAGTCACTGGGATATTTTAAAGAATATTTTACTTTCTTCTTTCCTTCCTGCTTTATGTATATTTATCAGGTGGCTCAGATGGTAAAGAATCTGCCTGCAATGCAGGAGACCTGGGCTCAATCCCTGGGTTAGGAAGATCCCCTGGAAGAGGGCAACCCACTCCAGTATTTTTGCCTGGAGAATCCTCATGTACAGGGGAGCCTGGTGGGCTCCATGGGGGTCACAAAGAGTTGGACATGACTGAGAGGCTAAGCACAGAACATCACCTTAGAGCCAGTGCCATTTCTTCTCTGAGCCAGGACCCTGGTGGACCTAGGGAATCTTAATTGGCTTGAGGGATGGAGTGTCTGAAGGCCCGTATCCAGACTGGGACTGCCTTCCCAGGGGCAATGACAAGTGGTTCTATCCAGAGGAGGGTGACTGGCATATAATTATACTGCTGTGTGATATGGGCTTTGTTAAGAGATGAACAGAGGGCTTCAGGAAACTCCTTTGTAATTAAAACCCTCCTGATTTGATACCCAGGGTTTATATGCAATTATCCTTTCACTCACTCACGTCAAGAGTTCATTTCATAAGCCAAAACTTCAAATGTTTTTACATCCGTTCTTTTATTCTGAAATCAGCTTTAACTCAGTGCTATAATCCCCTTTAACACAGCATCCAGACTGCATGATTTCACAGCATAGCTAACACTATTTTTTACAGCCCCTTATTCTTTTCCACACCACGTCTGCAGTGTCCCTTCCCAGAGAACCTGTCTTCAATGCCTGGGCTATTTCTTTCTCAGTTTTCTTCTTTGTTCCCTTTCTTTGAGGAAAATTGGAAGAATGGCAAGTAGGTCAGCACAATAACTTTTTATTCTTCCATTTGATTTATTTAGTGGAAAATGTTTTGCTGTTGTTCAGTCACTAGGTTGTGTCCGGCTCTTTGTGACCCCATGGGCTGTAGCACTCCAGGCTTCTCTGTCCTCCACTGTCTCCCAGAGTTTGCTCACATTCATGTCTACTGAGTTGGTGATGCTATCTAACCAACTCATCCTCTCCCGTCCCTTTCTTCTTTTGCCTTCAATCTTTCCCAGCATCAGGGTCTTTTCCAGTGAGTTGGCTCTTCACATCAAGTGGCCCAAGTATTGAAACTTCAGCTTCAGCATCAGTCCTTCCAGTGAATACTCAGGGTTGATTTTCTTTAAGATTGACTGGTTTGATCTCCTTGCAGCCCAAAGGACTCTCAAAAGTCTTCTCCAGCACAGCAATTCAAAAGCATCAATTCTTCAGCCCTAAGCCTTCTTTATGGACCAACTCTCACATCCATACATGACTAATGGAAAAACCATAGCTTTGACTATATGGACGACCTTTGTTGGCATGGTGATATCTCTGCTATTTAATACACTGTCTAGGTTTGTCATAGCTTTCCTTCCAAGGAGCAAGTGTCTTTTAATTTCATGGCTGCAGTCACCGTCTGCAGTGATTTTGGAGCCCAAGAAAATAAAATCTGTCACTGTTTCCACTTTCTCCCCTTCTACTTGCCATGAAGTGATGGAACTGGATGCCATGATCTTGGTTTTTTTTAATGTTGAGTTTTAAGCTGGCATCTCCTCTCACTCTCATAGACTGAATAGTATAATGAATCCTTAAGTACCCCTCCCCTCTTTTACTTTCAACAGTTGTCAACTCACGGCCAGTCTTGTCTCATTCATATACCCATATATTCTCCATCTCTTTCCCCTGTATTATTTGGAAGCAAATCTAGAACATCCTGTTCTTTCATACATAAACATTTATATTCTGTATCTATAAAAGATACTCTTTTCAGAGACTTCTCTGGTGGTCCAGTGGTTAGGATTCTGTACTTTCAATGCCATGAACCTGGGTTTGATCCCTGGTCAGGGAACTAAGATCCTACAAGCCACGTAGTGTGGCCAAAAATAAACATAAAATAAAAGGCTAAAACAATCTTTAAAAAAATATGTATATTTAAAAAAATGTATATATATATATATATACACACACACACACACACTCTTTGCAAAACCTAGCTATAGTACCGTAATCACATTTTAAAAGTCATAATTATTTAATATCAAATACATTCAGTGTTTGAATTTCATATTGCAGTTGGGTAGTATATCTCTTAAATGCCTTTTATTTATTTTTAAAATTATGTATTTATTTATTTGACTGCACTGGGTCTTCATTGCAGCACGCAGGGTCTTTGATCTTCTTTGCGGCATACAGGATGTTTTAACTGCAGCATATGGGATCTGGTTCCCTGACCAGGGATCAAACCCAAGCCCCCTGCATTGGGAATGCAGAGTCTTAGCCACTAGACCACCAGGGAAGGCACCTTAAGTGCCTTTTTTTTTTCCTTTTAAATTGCAGGATAATTGCCTTTAAGTGCCTTTTAAATTATAGAGTTCTGTTCCGTCTCTCTCTTTCTCTTTCCTTTTGCCATTTATTTGTTGAAAGCTCATTTATCGTGGATTTTGCTGATTGTTTCTCCATGGTATCATTTAACATTTAACTCTGTCCTCTGTTTTCTGTGAATTGATGGTTGTATCTAAAGGATTGATCAGATTCAGATATGATTTCTTTGGCAAGACTACTTGATGTGTGCTGTAAATTCTTCCATCCATAAACTCATAATGTCCAATTATCTCTCTTTTTGATATTAGGAGCCATTAATAAGCTATGCTTAGATTCACTGAATCAGTAGGGGTTTTAAAACAGTGATATTTCAATTCTATCTTTCTTTCTTTATTAACTAGAATATTTCTTTAATAAAAATTTCCTTTCATTTGTTTGGGTATCCATTGATACAGTTTATGTATAAGAAAAGCAAGATAAATGATTTTTTTATTTTTTCCCTGCTTTCAAAATTGTAATTGGCTCACTAGGACTCTGCAGCAATGACCAATTAGTTTCAGGCCATTGCAAATATTATGCTTATTGATGCTCAGATTGTCCTATATTTGGACGCCAGTTGGCCCCTGGGTCTTGTTGGCACAATTCTAGGAGTCTCTCTTAACTGCTTTGCTGTCTGTTATAACCAACTGTTCTCGGCTCATTTTGAACTTTTCGTGTTCCAGATCCAGACTGGGCCATTTCTCTAAGGACTCCTGGTTCCATTTAGTGGCGAAATAGCATTTTCAGGTCACAATCTGGATGCTACTGCTGCTCATTGCAATTGGCTTGGTCATTGTTTTCAGGCCTTTCCAATGTGTATGATGGTTGTTTGCTTGATAGAACATATGTGAGTTCATACTGATACTTCCAATTCCTGTTCAGTACTACAGAGTTCTTACGAAATTGCTTTTATCATACATTCATATCTCCTTTCTCCTGTGTTGAGGATTTCACTTCTCACTGATACCGCTGGTGATAGAATTGGACTGCCACATAAGAGTGTGCTCAGTTGCTCAGTCATGTCTGACTCTTTGCGGCCCTGTGGACTGCAGCCCGCCAGGCTCTTCTGTCCATGGGATTCTCTAGGCAAGAGTACTAGAGTAGGTTGCCATTTCTTCCTCCAGGGGATCTCCTGACCCAGGAAATGAACCCAAGTCTCCTGCATCTCCTGCACTGGCAGGTGGCTTCTTTACCACTGCACCACTTGGGAAACCCACCACAGAAGTACTTACCTGTTTCATCCACCGTGCACTCGTAATGATCTAGTAACAAAAGTTCCAAACTACCTTTAACTACTGGAAATGTTACTTTAAAACCTTTGAAGGGAATTCCCTGGCAGTCCAGTGGGTAGGGCTCAGTGCTTTCACTGCCAGGGCCCAGGTTCAATCCCTGGTTGGGGAAGTAGGATCCCACAAACTGTGCAGCATGGCATAAAAAAGATTAAAAATTTTAAATAAGATCTTTGAAGATTTTTTTTTAAGTTTTGGAGTATGCTGTTTCCTCCCTTGTCTGCTTGGAAACTTCTTATTTATTCTCCTATTTATTCTTCAGGACCTACTTCAGATATTCTATCCTTGATGAAGTTTTGCTTTACTTCTCCAGATAATATTACTTACTTATTTCTCTGGGCTGTGGTAGAGCTCTTTGTATGTTTCTCTTTTATGGCCATTTTCTTATTAACTGTGATTTCATAGACTGAGAGTTCCTTGAGGTCAGAGATTTATTTACCATTATAGCCCCAGCACTCAGCAGGCATTTGGGGAAAGCTTGATTTTGAATAAGGAAGGATTATATACATACCACGTGGCATTCAAAACTTGGATCATTTGCCAAGTTGCTTGGAAACTCGTGTTCTTCACTGAGGACTGGGCCACTCGTGAATAACGGAGACAGGTCCTTATCTCCCCAGACTTCACAGCCCAGCTTCTTTCTTAATTCATTTGGCTGCTCCGAGTCTTAGTTGCAGCATGTGTGGGATCTAGTTCCTCGGCCAGGGACTGAATCCCCAGGCCCACCCTCTGTGTTGAGAGCAGGGACCACCAGGAAAGTCCCCCACAGTCCAACTTTATATCTCCTGCATCACACAGATGAGCAGGCCTTACTAAGTTAAAGAGAGAATCATGCCTTTGGGAACTTCGGATTGGAATGCCTCAGATGAGGCAGTTGTCTGACATTGTCTCGCTTGGATGCAGGGATGGGGCCAGGAGGGGAGCAGGGCATGGCACAGAGGGGCTGCCACAGTGGGGGCCAGAAGTGACCAGGGGCCAAGTCTTAGGCCTGACAGTGGTGAAGGAGCCCTGGCTGGTAGTGACATTATGGACCACATCTGGCCCAAAAGGGATCTTACTCACTATCCTCAACCTAAATGCCAGGAATTCCAGCCTTTGCCCCACAGGCCACCTAGTAACAGTTAGCAGTGGGAGGAGGGAATCTTCTGTCTTCATGTTGTTGTCCAGTCTTGACATTAATTTGGAACAGACGGCTAGAAACATGAGAAAAACAGAATTTTTCATGACTTCCCTGTGGGCTGGCTTGTCCTTACCTTTGCTTGGCATTTCAGAACCCAGTGCCGATGTTTACCAGAAGGCCAATCAGGACTTTAGGTTCTGGCCTTCCATCACATTATACCATCCACCCTTCTCCAACTACTTTTCACAGCTATTTGATTGACAACTTTTCCTTTTTCTAGAGCAGGTAGATTTAGGCAGATTTCCCCTGCCTCAGCATCACCTTTGTGGTGTGCTTAGATACTGACCCTGATTGTGACATTTCCCCTGATGAGGTCCTCAGGGAGGCCTGGCTCATTCTCTTAGGAGGAAGGCCATGCATTAGGAACCCCTCTCTGCCACATTCCCTCATCTTTCCTGGGTTTGACCATATCTCTACCTCTCTTTCCAGTTCCCATTTCTTGCAAATCCTCGACCAAGTGTATCAACAGATGCCACAAATTCATCATGTTCAAAACTAAACTCATCTGCCCGGCAACTAGATCTTCATACATTTTCCTCTCTTAGTGAATGGCACTACCATCCACTCCTGACTCCAGACTAGGTTTGATTCTTTATCATGCCCTTTCATTGTACCTGGCTTCCCTGGTGGCTCAGATGGTGAAGCATCTGCCTGCAATGCGGGAGACCTGGGTTTGATCCCTGGGTTGGGAAGATCCCCTGGAGAAGAAAATGACACCCCACTCCAGTACTCTTGCCTAGAAAATCCCATGGATGGAGGAGCCTGGCGGGCTACAGTCCATAGCGTCGCAAAGACTCAGACACTACTAAGTGACTTCTCTTTTCATTGTACCTTGCATAAATTATGTTTTATATATTTGCTTATCCCGTAGTTTCCCCTGCTGGACTGTTAAGTTTCTTCAGAGTTAGAACCATGTTTGCCTTATTATCATTGTATCCAGTGCCTGGCACATGAGTCCTCCATCAGTATTTGTTGGATAAATTAAGAAATCTACGGAAGAATTTCCTGGTGATCCAGGGGTTAGGACTCTGCACTTTCACTGCTGAGGGCCCAGGTTCAATCCCCAGTCGGGGAACTAAGGTTCCATAAGCCACAAAGCATGGCTGAAAAAAAAAGAAATCTGCCTAGCCACTCAAGCTAGAAACCTCAGCATCAATGTAGATTCCTTCCTCTTATCGTCCACATCTTATCTGTCAGCAGGACTTGTCTATGCTACCTTAGAAATGTTTCTCAGATCTGCCCTATTAGTACCATACCCAGCGCTAAGGACCTGATCATCTTACATCCAAACTATGGTCATAGTTTGATGGGTTTCTCTGTCTCATTTCTTTTCCTCCTTCTGATTTATCCTATATGTAGCTCAGTCATGTCCGACGCTTTGTGATCCCATGGACTGTAGCCATGGAATTCTCCAGGTAAGAATACTGGAATGGGTTGCCATTCCCTTCCAGGGGATCTTCCCGACCCAGCGATTGACCCAGGTCTCCTGCATTGCAGGCTGATTCTTTACCTGCTGAGCCACCAGTATGTGTTATGTAGCTATGAGGGTCTTTAAAATTTATAAATCTGACTGAGCCTTTGAGTGCATCACTCTTCTACTTAAAAACTAATGTTGGGTTTTTTTTTTTTTTTTTTGGTCTCCTGTCATCTAAAGAAGAAAACCCAGACTCCTGTATTGCCACAATTTATCCCTAATCTACTTATCCTGCCTCATATCCTGCCATTGTCCCCTGTATAGCCTTATGCTTGTTGTTGTTCAGTTGCTTAGTCGTGTCTCATTCTTTGTGACAACATGGACTGCAGCACACCAGGCTTCTTTGTCCTTCACCATCTCCTGGAGCTTGCTCAAACTCATGTCCATTGAGTTGGTGATGCCATCCAACCATCTCATCCTCTGTTGACCCCTCTCACCCTGCCTTCCATCTTTGCCAGCATCAGGTTCTTTTCTAATGAGTCAGCTCTTCACATCAGGTGGCCAAAGTATTGAAGCTTCAGCTTCAGCATCAGTCTTTCCAGTGAATATTCAGGGTTGATTTCCTTTAGGACTGACTGGTTTGATCTCCTTGCTATCCAAGGGACTTGCAAGAGTCTTCTCCAGCACCACAGTTTGAAGGCATCAATTCTTTGGCGCTCAACCTTTTTTATTGTCCAGCTTTCACATCTGTACATGATTACTGGAAAAACCATAGCTTTGACTAGACGGACCTTTGTTGGAAAAGTAATGTCTCTGCTTTTTAATATGCTGTCTAGGTTGGTCATAGTTTCTCTTCCAAGGAGCTGGTGTCTTTTAATTTCATGGCTGCAGTCACCATCTGCAGTGATTTTGGAGCCCAAAAATATAAAGTCTGTCACTATTACCTTTGTTTCCCCATCTATTTGCCATAAAGTGATGGGACTGGATACCATGATCTTAGTTTTCTGAATGTTGAGTTTTTAGCCAACTTTTTCACTCTCCTCTTTCACTTTCATCAAGAGGCTTTTAGTTCTTCTTCACTTTCTGCCATAAGGGTGGTGTCCTCTGCATATCTGAGGTTATTGATATTTCTCCTGGCAATCTTGATTCCAGCTGTGTTTAAATAAACACAGTCATCTCTCAGCTCCTGAATCTTTCTCTGTCCCTCCATATTTCTTTTTATTTTCTTTTTGACTGTGTGTGCAGCATGTGGGGTCTTAGTTCCATGACCAGGGATCAGACTTGTGCACCCTGCAGTGGAAGTGTGGAGTCTTAACCACTGGACCACCAGGAAAGTCCCTTCCATATTTTCTTTTATCTTTTCTCCTCTAGCACCAAACAGAGCAATCACAAAGAAGAGTTTGAGGAGACTGGGTGAAGGTAGCTTTGGGATCTGTGTCCGAGGAAGTCACTGGGTTTCCAAAGAAATGGAGAAAAACTTTAAAATGTCATCTCCGAGCTAGCAGTAAGTCTTCCCTGTAACCTGTAAATCAGGACTCAAGGCTCTAGGTTTGGCGAGCTGGTGGCTGCAGACTTCTCTGGTGTCGAAGTTCTCTCTCTGAATCCTTCCTGTATGGGGGAGTCTTTGTCTTGAGAGTGACTCTTTTCGCTCTTCCGTTCTCTTCGATGGGTTTTGGAGTGTGGCTCTTTTGGACATGGCATCCGCTGCAGAAAAGCAGAACAACCAAAGGCATCAGGAAGACGGATGGAATGGACCCAACACCCCACATCTGGGTGGTGCCACACTGAAGCCTAATCATCTCCTATTTAACAAACAAGAGTTAAATGTGGTTGAGTTGAGAGCCATGTCATTCAGCTCTTCGTTATGCTGTTGGTTGTCATTGTGACTGTGCGCTGATTTGGGGAGAAATACAAGGGGGTGGGAGGCTACTTTGGTGCCTGGCATTTGCCTCTCACAGTCACCTGGTGTGCTTCACATTAGGCACACCCTTAATCCCTGAGATGGTTCCATCCTAACTGGGGTGCTTTTCTTTGGATTGTGTACAGATTACCCAGGTGAGCCTCTGCTCCCCTTGCCATCCTCAAGTGGCCAAACTGTGAACTTTGGTTTGGATTCATAGTGAGTCTGAAAATTTGTCTTTGGTGACCTGACTGTGGGCAGCTGAATCTAATGGTTGCAAAATAAATATAAAATGCAAATAATAATAATAATGTCTGTGTCTGTACTTCATGACTTTAACCTCACCTTCTTCTTTGATGTTTTACTGTCAGCCTGCAGCGTGCTGCTGGGAGTCTTGACTTCATGTGCTAACTTTTGGGGTGTTGGGGTTAGAATGAACATCAGAAGTTTTCCTCCTCTAAGTATGATAAAGCTGAAACTCCAATACTTTGGCCACTTCATGCGAAGAGTTAACTCATTGGAAAAGACTCTGATGCTGGGAGGGATTGGGGGCAGGAGGAGGAGGGGCCGACAGAGGATGAGATGGCTGGATGGCATCACCGACTTGAAGGACATGAGTTTGGGTGAACTCCAGGAGTTGGTGATGGACGGGGAGGCCTGGCGTGCTGCAGTTCATGGGGTCGCAAAGAGTTGGACATGACTGAGACTGAACTGAACTGAACTGAAGTATTGAACAGTGCTTACGGGACTTTCCTAGTGGTCCAGTGGCTAGGACTCTGTGCTCTCAGTGCAGGGGGTCCAGGTTCGATAATATCTGGTCAAGGAACTAGATCCCACATGCCTCAACTAAGGGTGAGCATGCCGCAGCTGAAGATCTCATGTGCTGTGACTAAGACTCGGTGCAGCCAAGTAAATAAATATTAAAAAAGAACAGAACATGTTTACCTATTACCTATTGACATACATATTTTGGAAAATTCTTTTAGAGCCCTTTGAGCGCCTCTTCCAGGTGGCATTACTTCCTGGCTAGAGTTCATGAAAGGGAGAAGTGACACCTCAAAGACACTTTTTTTGTACTTTGTGTTCAAAACGCGTGCCATCCACACCTGATTTCTGCCAGGTCGGGACTCCTGATTGCCCCCTGCTTCTGTTGTCCTCTTCAGCACCAGAGTTCCCCGTGAATTTGTGTGTTGTGTCATGTGTCTGCGAGACAACTGCGAAGATGCATTTAGAGTTAAAAGGCTGATAATGCAGGTAATCTCCTTGGATTGTAAGGAGATCAAACCGGTCAATCCTAAAGGAAATCAACCCTGAATATTCACTGGAAGGACTGATACTGAAGCCGAAGCTCCAGTACTTTGGCCGCCTGATGTGAAGAGCCAACTCACTGGAAAAGACCCTGATGCTGGGGAAGATTGAAGGCAGGAGGAAAAGGGGGTGACAGAGGATGAGGATGGTTGGATGGCATCACTGACTCAATGGGCATGAGTTTGGGCAAACTCTAGGAGATGGTGAAGGACAAGGAAGCCTAACGTGCTGCAGTCCATGGAGTAGCTAAGAGCTGGACATGACTTAGCAATTGAGAGCAACACAGAGATAAAGGAAGCTGCGCACAAATTCAGACTACCATTTAGCTGATGAAGGTCACCTTGGCAAACCTCCTATCAAATGCTGAATGTCACCCCCATTACCTTATTCAACAAATATACATATATTATGCACCTACTGTGTGCTGATCACCTTTCTAGGTACTGGGGCAGTGAACAAAACAGACAAGGTCTCTGATCCTGTGGATCACTGGATCCAAGGTCCAGTGATCCCTACTCAGGAGTCACCAGCCTCAGCCTCACCAAGGCAGCCATTCCTCCTGAACCCCTCAAGCTGTGAGAAGGGCCTCTTCGGTTTTCACTGGTTGGTCTGAGCGCTAACCCTGGGCTCTCAAATCGAGGCTAAGCTTCTTTCCCTTTGATAACTTCAGATGTTTGAAAGCTGCTATTCTGCGCCCCCTGAGTTTTCTCCAGCTAAATATTTCTTTTGTCTTCAAGTACTCTTCAAAGAACTTGGCCTTCATACTCTGCAGTCACCCTCTGAACTGGTGCCCTGGCTCACTCTTTCTTGAATACTTAACTTCTGCTGCCCAAGGCAGCGATTCTTACACATGTGGATCCTGTGAATTCCCCTGTACAAGCCGTCTGTCACCTCTCCTTCCTCTCTCTTACCAAAAGTGACAGGATTTTCCTCTTATTGAAGACCAGAAGCATATTGTGAAATAATATTTATATATATATGTCAGTTTCTGTCCCAGTTCCTGACAAAAGCCCCTAAAGCCCTTGTGAATAGGGGTACTAGGAGAATCTTCTGTCCTGATGTTTGGTCTTTGGCACCAGTTCCTGACAGAGAGCCCCTGAGACCCTTGTTTCTTGAGCTATAGAAGTATCTGACAGAACTCCCAAATCTCTCGGAATTTCCTGGGTAGTAGAGCATTTTTGGTTCTAATTAGGAGATTTGGGGCCCCTGGATGGGGCTGGTCACAAGAAAGCAAGCCATGATCAGAAGCCTGGAGCTTTCATCCCTAACCCCCATTCTCCATAGAGAGGAGAGGGACAAGAAACAGAGTTACTAATCAATCATTATGCGATGAAGCCTCCATAAAAATACCCAAAGAACTGGGTGTGGAGAGTTTCTGGTTTGGTGAATACATCCATGTGCTTGGAGGGTGGTGTGCCCCCAAATCCAGGTGGACACAAGCTCCTGCACCTGGGACCCTTCTAGACCTCACCCTATGTGTCTCTTTATCTGGCCGTTCATTTGCATCCTTTAAAATGTCCGTTGTATATTAGCCAACAATAGTAAGTTGACTGTTTTCCTGGGTTCTGTGAGCAAATTATCAAACCCAAGGAGGGGATTGTGGGAACCTCCAACTCGTAAGCTGAGTCAGGCAGAAGTCATGGGTGCAGAGGGCTATTCCAAGGCCACAGGTGCGAGGCCTTGCATCAAGGCCTGAGAAGGGGAGCCCAGAACCCAGGTCACCTCCGAAATTGACTGAGCTCCTTCATAACTGTTGCCAAAAGTCCCCTGATCATCACCAGCAAGTTTCCTGACCTAATGTGTGTGCATAGTCACTCTGTCATGTCCAACTCTATAACCCCATGGACTGTAGCCCACCAGCCTTCTCTGTCCTTGGAATTTTCCAGGCAAGAATACTAGAGTGGGTTGCTATTTCCTGCTCCAGGGAATCTTCCCGACCCAGGGATCAAACCTGAGTCTCGTGTCTCCTGCTTTGGCAAGTGGATTCTTTACCATTGTGCCACCTGAGAAGCTCCATATTATTCAAAAATGCCCAGCGTAGTACTCACTTTATAGCACCCTAACCAATCACCTAATGCTAACCTTCCAGCAGGAATTTTCTTTGTTTTGAGGCTATAAAAATTGGCTACTAACCCACAAAAAGCGTTGGCTCTCCCTTGAGCCAGCCTGGTGTTCTAACAGTGTCTGGTCAACTTTCCCTGGTCTCAGGAGGTTGGCCCTCTGTGCTTTCAGCGCCCACATCATCTCTGCTGTTTGTTCTTAATAAACTCATTCTCTTCTGAAATGCTCTGTGTCTGGAAATTCTTCTCCAATCTGCCGTCAGACTGCCACGACAGTGTGTAACCTGGGGACTCACTGCTTGCAGTTAGCATTAAGACCCTTAACCTGTAGATCGGTACTACAGGCAATTAATGTAAAAATTATTTAATGTGGAAAACCACACATCTGGTCACAGAAGTGTGATAAGTGTTCAAGTAAAGAAAAACAGTAAGTTTTTTTCCAGGCACATATAAATATCCAATTTTGATGGGCAAATTAGTTACTACTAAGTATTTTTAAGTATGATATGACCTAAATACATTTTTCCAAAAATATGTTTAGAGATTCATTATACAGTGGTCAAATTTAATTTTTAAGTAAGGATTTTAGACATAACCAGCATCGTAAATTAGCACCATCATCTTATGAAAGAGAGGACATTATAATATCAAAGGATCTGGAAGGGCATAGTCTCAGTACTAAAAACTTGAATAAATTTCCCTTATGAAAAACTGACTACATTGTTTATTCTTTCTCACCTACCAAGTACCATTGAAAACTTCATGAACCAACCAGCATCACCCTTTAGGAAGCCACTGCCCTTGGGACCCCCATGTAGCCCTTGAGAACTGCATTCAGCTGTAAAAGAACTCAGAAAAATAGTGGCTTAAACAAATGAGCAGTTTTATTTTTCTCATGTAAATAAAAGTTGAAGATATGGCTGCTCCATGAGGCCATCACCGACTCTGCCTTCTATCTTCTTTTGTTCAGCAAGCTTTAGCACGAATTTGTTACCATTTTACCCCAATATGCCTGCTTCCTTTTTCAGCAAAGTGGAGGAAGTGAGGAGTCCAGCTCTAAGCCTAAAACCTATGTGTCGTATTTCAGACCCAGCCATAGGCAATTATTAATTCAAAGCTTTACTCACAGCTTCATGGGAAGGTACAGAGGCTGTGCACTGCACCCTCTGAGGGGATCTGCAATCAAGGGCTCTGGCCTTACTCTACCGTCACCCCAGCCTTAGCCCAGGCTTCCTGTGGGAGGAAGGGGGACCTAGCCATGGCCTTTCTTAGGTGCCTCTGCAGAGACCAACTTACTGGCTGTGGGGTGGTGGGGGGAGGGAAGGGGGCCAGTGTGTGGCCTTGAAATGTTTCCTCCGTTCTAAGTGTGTAGTACTTTTCCACTCTCAGCCCTTCTCTGCTCCCTTCTCCCTGCCTCCAAGTATGCAAAAAGGCAGGAGCCTTTTGTTTAGGGATCCTTCAGCAGTGAGACAATCCTGATTATCTGTACTAATCCATCTGACTCTTGCCTGGCACTGTGCCAGGGAGAAAAATGGAACATTTGGGGAGCCAGCACTTTCTCCTGTTTAGTCTCTTGGTTATACTGTCACAGTAAATGAGTCAATCATTGACCATTAGTTTCATTTTTACTACTTTACACAGATGCTTGGCAGCTCAGCTCTTTGCAGCTCAGCTCAGCTTTTGACAGGTGAAAAGAAGGGAAAGGGCCAAAGGGGTTGGTTGGCCAGCTGAGTTGAGCTGACTTTTGGTGAGCTTTCTCCAAAGTCCCACTGCTGTCTTATGCTTGTATCTTATTGGTCAGAACTGGATTACATGGTCATCCCTAGCTGCAAGGGAGGCTGGGAAGTGCTTCTTAGCTGGGCACACTGCCGCCCTAAGTAAAATCAGAATTAATTTTAGATTGATAACTATTACATCTCAGAATCTTCTACTTTTAGAAAAGATCATGGATGGTGGTTTGCCCATTGTCTGTCTGATTTCACTGGTTGGCATTGTGTAAAGAATTGAGAGAAAAGAATTCTGGGAAGATGGCAGTGGTATTTCTTAAATCTCCCTGAATTCCCTCCTTAAAAACAAAGCAAAACAAACAAAAAATAGAGCAACTGGGATAGCAAAACCAAAAACTTTTATCGACATCTGTAACAAAACTGGGAAACAAGATAGCACCACAAACCCCAAAATTCGTGTAGGTAGAAACTGCTGATGTCTCAAAGACTTGTATGATATCAGCATTTTTGTGGAGAGAAGGAGAGGGAACCAAGAATATCTGAGAAATCTGAAAATAAAGAGAACCCCAAAATAGTCAACAGGTACTCCCTGGAAAGTACAAAGGACCAATAGAATAACAGCAGCTGGAACTGGGAGAGAGAGGTTATTTAACGCAGTTTGCAGCTGATGAGCAGAAGGGTCCACAGTAAGGACTGAAGAGGCTGGAGCAGCCCAGGTGCTGTGAACCCTCAAAACCAGCCAAAGTGTCTTTCCAGGATACCAGACTAGAAACTGCAGGGAACAGACTACAAATAGGGTAGGCCAGGGATATTTGGGACAAAGAAAAGGGAAGGCCGAATGAATAGGGGAGGGGAACAGGGCCAGAAGATCTGAGAAAGTATGAAGCCATTCATTTGAACACTTAATGGACACATAGACAAGGAACTATAGAACCTTGAATTTAGCAAAGCCATCCTAACTCACTCCTCCCTGCTAAATATGCAGGAAAATTAATTTCATATTAAAAAAAGGAACAACAGAGAGACTGCAGTCAAATCTCATAATGAAGTTATAAGAAAAATGAGAACATGGAGCAGAAAAACATCCTTAATGAAAAGAAAGCATTCCAGAAAGACATGCCCACAAAACCAGATAAAAATTGTAATTTCAAAATAAGCAAAGGTAAATTAAGGAAATAGTATAAGATATGAAAGACAAGCACAAGTCAGAGATAGAAAGCAAAAATTAGGTATTCAAACTCAGTAAAGAATTGGAAATAAAAGGGAAAACTCATTTCACAAGTGAAGACCGAACTAGAAGGAATATAAGACTAACACGGTTTTTGCACAACAGATAATGCCTTAAGGGAGTAAAAAGTGAAAAGAAGAAAATTAAATTGCGAATGAATAAGAGAAATCTGAGCATTCAGAGTCGCAAAAAGTTGCAAAGTTTGCAGAGTCGGACACGACTGAACTGAACTGAGAATTCAAGAGAAAATGACAAATAAAGAAGATAGGCAGACTTACTATCTAAATTTGTAGTATACATGTCCATGTAGGGAAAAGAATAATGGGGCAGTGGAGGAGAAAAAGTACATTTTTAAAAAGTTGTATAAAAAACACTTCCCTAAAAACAAAACGACTCAAGACTGTGAGGGCAGATCAACACTGAGACATAGTAAAATTGGTGGATTTTTTTTTTAAGAAAAAAATACTTGGGGCATCTAGGCTAAAAGACAAATTCACTCATAAGGGAAAGAAAATCAGGTTGTGATGAGACTTGACAACAGCACTTTATGTCAGGAGACTATGGAGTAACTATGTCTAAGATACCTGAAGAAAGGAAGGGTGACCTAAGCATTTTACATTCGGCAAAACTGACTTTCAGGTATGAAGGCCAAAGACAAAACGTTATCAGCATGGAAAAACACAGGGACGATTCTCATGACCTTTCTGAGGCATCTTCTAGGGAACATACTTCAGACGACCAGACTAGTGAGACATTGACTTAACAGGTGGTGAAAGTGAAAGTGAAGTCGCTCAGTCGTGTCCGACTCTGCATCCCCATGGACTGTAGCCCACCAGCCTCCTCCGTTCTTGGGATTCTCCAGGCAAGAGTACTGGGGTGGGTTGCCATTTCCTTCTCCAGGGCATCTTCCCGACCCAGGGATCAAACCCAGGTCTCCTGCACTGCAGGCAGACGCTTTACCCTCTGAGCCACCAGAGAAGAGCACTAAATATATATTTGCTTGTGTAACTAATGATAACTGATGGTTATAATGGAGAGAATATATTTTTTAATGCTTATGTGTCTTTAATATACAGTAAAACTAACAAAATAGAGAATGGGGAGAACATATGTAAGAGGCAGACAAAGCCTTCTGATCGCCTTACAGTTATTAACCAAAATATTGCTTCCAACCAGAGGCTGGAGAAGAAGTGAAGGAAGAAGTTACTAGATAATATTGCTCATAAGAGGAAAAAAATCGATAATTGCCCTCCTCTATAAAGGGGATTAAACATGTAACAGGAAATGGTTAGAACAAAAGTACTGTTGCTGCTGCTGCTAAGTCGCTTCAGTCGTGTCTGACTCTGTGCAACCCCAGAGATGGCAGCCCACCAGGCTCCCCCGTCCCTGGGATTCTCCAAGCAAGAACACTGGAGTGGGTTGCCATTTCCTTCTCCAGTGCGTGAAAGTGAAAAGTGAAAGTGAAGTCGCTCAGTTGTGTCCGACTCGTAGCGACCCCATAGACTGCAACCCACCAGGCTCCTCCGTCCATGGGATTTTCCAGGCAAGAGTACTGGAGTGGGGTGCCATCGCCTTCTCCGAGAACAAAAGTACAAACCTTCATAAATATTCAAACCAAAAAAAAAAAAAAGAGTGAGCAAGCACATAAACAAACCATAGAGTGAAAAACTATTTATATAACAGAGTTGAAATTTTCACACAGATGTGGGTGTGAATCCTTGCTTCACTTTCCTCTCCGCTTGGCTGCCTCAGAAAGAGTCTGTATATATGTATGTAGACTTAAGTGCCTGGGACCACACTGTGTGTGTGTAAAACTGATTTTGAAGGGCAAGTGTGAGAATTAAACTTACATAGTATGATTTGCAGTATTCAGTAGGTATCAATAATAAGTGTTCAACCAGAGCAAGATCTGTAGCCTTCTCAGCAAGGGAGGGGCAAAGCTAGGACTTGAAAGTGGGATTGTCTGGCTCTCAAGTTTGCTGTTTCTCTTCCGTGCTACTCAAGGCCACACGTATTCACTGAATGCTGGAATTACAGGAATTTTTAGAAGGAGAGATTCGATAGCGAAGGCTTCATGGAAGACATGGCATTCCATGTCCATTTTAAGCAACTCTGACAGTAGCAACTTCACTCTGATTTACATGCCTGGGACCCAGCATAGTGCCTGGTCTACACTCAACCTATGCTCATTAGGTAATTGCATTTATTGGTTTACTACTTGTATCATTTGGTATAGGTTAGATTATTTTACAATAATAAAGCAATTCGGACTTCCCTGATGGTCCAGTGTTTAAGAATCCACCAATGCAGGGGACATGGGTTCAATCCCTGGTCAGGGAAGATTCCACACGCCTCGGGGCAACTCAGCCCATGTGCCACAACTCCTGTGCCCATGCTCAACAGTCTGTGCTCCACAAAAAGAAACCACACCAATGAGAAGCCCGGGCACCACAACGAAAAGTAGCCCCCGCTCTCCTCAACTAGAGAAAGCCCTCTCATGGGAAGGAAGACCCAGCCAGATATAAATAAATTAATTTTTTAAAAAGTTCAAAGATTTCATCAGTTTAAAACAATGAAGTTTTGTTTCTTGCTCATGTTACAAGTTCATCACAGATTGGCAGGGAAACTGTTCACTGTAGTCACTCAGCCCCCTGGGTTGTTGGAATGAGCACTTCTCATGTAGGGTTGGTCACTGTGCCAGAGGACAAAGAGCTCTGGAAGGTCTCACTGCTGCTGCTGCTGCTGCTGCTAAGTCGCTTCAGTCGTGTCCGACTCTGTGCGACCCCATAGACGGCAGCCCACCAGGCTCCCCCATCCCTGGGATTCTCCAGGCAAGGACACTGGAGTGGGTTGCCATTTCCTTCTCCAATGCATGAAATGGGAAAGTGAAAGTGAAGTCGCTCAGCTGAGTCCAACTCTTAGCGACCCCATGAACTGCAGCCCACCAGGCTCCGCCGCCCATGGGATTTTCCTGGCAAGAGTACTGGAGCGGGGTGCCATCGCCTTGTCCGAAGTATAATCCTACTATATGCCTAAAAAACAAGAGACCTGCCATGCAGTATTAATGACTATCACATTATCTGAAGGTGGGTAATGGGGGCTCCATTAGCTAGGTAGATGGATTGAAAGAAAGGACAGTGTACACTACACTATTATCCTCCTTTTCGTAGTTGAGGACACCTGTGCACTAACAGCATAAATGATTTGCTCACACTAACCTATTACCAAGGTGCTAGGATTCAAATATGCATTTGTCTGACCCTGAAGCTCTTACCTATTGCTTACCAGGAACATATCCTGCTTTTGATCCTGTCTTTCCTCGTAGGGCTTCCCTGATAGCTCAGTTGGTGAAGAATCCTCCTGCAGTGTAGGAAACCCTGGTTCAATTTCCAAGTCGGGAAGATCCACTGGAGGAGGGATAGGCTACCCACTCCAGTATTCTTGGGCTTCCCTTGCGGCTCAGCTGATGAAGAATCTGCCTGCAATGCGGGAGACCTGGGTTTGATCCCTGGGTTGGGAAAATCCCCTGGAGAAGGGAAAGGCTACCCACTCCAGTATTCTGGCCTGAAGAATTCCATGGACTGTATAGTCCATGGGGTTGCAAAGAGTCGGACACAACTGAGCGACTTTCACTTTCCTCATATACTTGGAAACGAGGCACCAGGTAGCCTCACCTTCCTTCACCTACAAATTCCATTTTACTCTCTCTGTGTCACTGGTAGAAGTTTAAATCAGACTTTGCAAACAACTCAGGCCAGTTTAAAAGGAAGAAAAGGTCACCTCCAAAGTCTGGATTACATACTTTGTTTGTATTGTGTGGATTTTCCCTCAAGGATCTGCCTCTCCCTTCATTGTTCTCTCCTTTGAAATCTAACCCAGCAAACAGCCATCAAGACTAGCAGCTTGGCTCCAGAGAGGGGTTATCAAAGGAAGGAGGAGGAGCTTGAGCCTCATTTTTAACTTGCTGAACCTTTCAAATTCTCCCTCAAGGCTCCAGTTTGGTAAAAGAAAAGTAATAATGACTTATGTTTATCCTGGGGAATATGTGTTTTCCATGCTCCCTTAGGAAATATCATCCATGTGTTTCAAATTTATTTTTTGCTTGACTCATCAAAATACTGTTGCACAAGAGACTCTGGATGTCCAAAGAGCTGTCTTTTAAAATAAATGTCTTTTATTTTGTCTTTGGAAACAGCTAATCACATTTTATTAAGAGTCAGCAGCTTCTTTCTTCAAAGGATTGAATGTAACACTAAAAAGGTTACAGATGGGGAGAAAGAAGGGTTATTTGCTACCACCAACCCCTTCCACTAACAGGCTATAAGATGCCAAGGACTATACAATGTGAAGGTTTTGAAATGAAAATTCTAGGAAAATGATAGCTCACTTAAAAATATTAGCAAAAAGTAATTTCCATATCCCTTACCTTGTTGGGAGTGAGTTGAAGTTAAAAATGAGAGTCCAGATTCTCAAGGAACTCCAGTTATTCATATGTTAGATCTTCTTTGCCTAACATCTCTATTTATTTCTTTTTTTATTTTTAATCCTTTTTGTTTGAAAAAGTCCTTCCTTTCTATGGCATTAATCTCCTGTTTCTTTGCTCTTGAGTTCCTCCTAGTTCAACCTCCATTTCTCCAGTGATTGTTGCTATATTTCTATTTCTTTCTGGCATTCAATGTAATAATCCTGAGTTTTTCTAGTACTGATTAGTGCTATCCTTTCATATTTTATATGATTTTCTTAGTTTTATTTCATTTTGGAAGACTAGGTTATAGTTTCATCTGTTTAGTGTACATGCCTTTCTGGTATGCTTTAGTTGTCTATGAAAGTGAAAGTGAAGTCGCTCAGTCGTGTCCAACTCTTTGCAACCCCATGGACTGTGGCCTATCAGGCTCCTCCATCCATGGGATTTTCTAGGTAAGAGTGCTGGAGTAGATTGCCATTTCCTTCTCCAGGGGATCTTCCTGACCCAGGAATCGAACCCAGGTCTCCCGCATTGCAGGCAGACACTTTAGTTGTCTATAGGGATGCTTTTAAATCTTTTTACAAAAGCCAAGAAAGATAAAGTGACTTTCCCAAGATGAAACAGCTATTAAGTGGCAGAGCAGGTGTTCACACCCATGCTTATCTGACTCCAAAGCCTGTAATCTTCTTACTAATCATACTTATCATATATTGAAATTCTACTGTGTGGCAGACAATTTATAAACAAAATCTGATCTAATACAGCATCTTACAACATCTTTTTATTATTGATGAAGAAACAAAGGCTTGGAAAGCAACTGCAGATGGTTGTGGGCACTTGTGGTAGTTTCAACTGCTATAGGCTACTAGCTCCTTAGTTTCAGAAGGTAAAGGCAGATAGCCCACAAATAGTATGATTGCTCCAAGTAATCAAGTTTTCTTTTAGCTCAGTATTTAACTTTGTCTAGAATCTGACCTTCTTCCTGTGGTTCAATATAGCAGGCAATACATCCAAGTTCCATGTAGCTGAATGGAGGAAGGGATTAACAAGGGGCAAAGAAGATGAACTAGCTCTTTCTTAAGCAGGGGTTTTAGGAAAGCTACTATGTAATCACGATGGTGTGATCACTCACCTAGAGCCAGACATCCTGGAATGTGAAATCAAGTGGGCCTTAGAAAGCATCACTATGAACAAAGCTGGTGGAAGTGATGGAATTCCAGTTGAGCTATTTCAAATCCTGAAAGATGATGCTGTGAAAGTGCTGCACTCAATATGCCAGCACATTTGGAAAACTCAGCAGTGGCCACATGACTGGAAGAGGTCAGTTTTCATTCCAATTCCAAAGAAAGGCAAGGCCAAAGAATGCTCAAACTACCACACAATTGCACTCATCTCACACGCTAGTAAAGTAATGCTCAAAATTCTCCAAGCCAGGCTTCAGCAGTACGTGAACCATGAACTTTCTGATGTTCAAGCTGGTTTTAGATAAGGCAGAGGAACCAGAGATCAAACTGTCAACATCTTCTGGATCATGGAAAAAGCAAGAGAGTTCCAGAAAAACATCTATTTCTGCTTTATTGACTATGCCAAAGCCTTTGACTGTGTGGATCACAATAAACTGTGGCAAATTCTGAAAGAGATGGGAATACCAGACCACCTGACCTGCCTCTTGAGAAACCTATATGCAGGTCAGGAAGCAAGAGTTAGAACTGGACATGGAACAACAGACTGGTTCCAAATAGGAAAAGGAGTATGTCAAGGTTGTATATTGTCACCCTGCTTATTTAACTTCTATGCAGAGTACATCATGAGAAACGCTGGACTGGAAGAAGCACAAGCTGGAATCAAGATTGCCAGGAGAAATATAAAAAACCTCAGATATGCAGATGACACCACCCTTATGGCAGAAAGTGAAGAGGAACTAAAAGCCTCTTGATGAAAGTGAAAGAGGAGAGTGAAAAAGTTGGCTTAAAGTTCAACATTCAGAAAACGAAGATCATGGCATCCAGTCCCATCACTTCATGGGAAATAGATGGGGAAACAGTGTCAGACTTTATTTTTTTGGGCTCCAAAATCACTGCAGATGGTGACTGCAGCCATGAAATTAAAAGATACTTTCTCCTTGGAAGGAAAGTTATGGCCAACCTAGATAGCGTATTCAAAAGCAGAGATATTACTTTGCCAAGAAAGGTCTGTCTAGTCAAAGCTATGGTTTTTCCAGTGGTCATGTATGGATGTGAGAGTTGGACTGTGAAGAAAGCTGAGCGCCGAAGAATTGATGCTTTTGAACTGTGGTGTTGGAGAAGCCTCTTGAGAGTCCCTTGGGCTGCAAGGAGATCCAACCAGTCCATTCTGAAGGAGATCAGTCCTGGGTATTCATTGGAAGGACTGATGCTGAAGCTGAAACTGCAATACTTTGGCCACCTCATGTGAAGAGTTGACTCATTGGAAAAGACCCTGATGCTGGGAGGGATTGAGGGCAGGAGAAGAAGGGGACGACAGAGGATGAGATGGCTGGATGGCATCACCGACTCGATCGACAAGAGTTTGAGTGAACTCTGGGAGTTGGTGATGGACAGGGAGGCCTGGCGTGCTGTGATTCATGGGGTCGCAGAGTCGGACACGACTGAGCGACTGAACTGAATGAACTGAACTGAATGTTTGTACAGTATTTTAGTACATCGTCACATCATCTGATGACCTCTGTGTTTTTATCCTTTTTTTATAGGCTCAGGGAGAGTCAAGATATTCCTCTCAGCAAGTGGTAGAGCTGGAACTAGAAAACAGATCTTAGGAAACCAAAGGTTTCTCTAGGGAAAGACAGTTCTTAATTTCAGTAAAATTAGTTATCTATGTGGAGAGGCCCACAGCATCCTTTGACTTCACTGTCAGACAGCAGATAAAGTAAGACCGAAAGAAACGAAGGCAAATCATTTTGCCAGTTTTTGGTAATCATGGAACTCAGTCAACACTGCGACTAGTAGCGGCTTTATAAATGACTACGATTCCCAGGATGCCACAAGGTACGGCAGGCAAGACTTCGACTCCCAGCATGCTGTACTCTGGAACTTCCAGTCCCAGAATGCAACGCTCCTCCTTGCTCCCAGAGTCCATGAAGACTACAATTCCCGGCATGCAGCGCCGCCCCCAGTTTCTGGCGCCCCGCTGGACCCTGCTTCGGAGAGACCTTTTGGACTCCAGAGGGCGGGCCCTGGAGTCCCAGCCCCCTCTGGGGGTAGTGTCTGCGCGGCAGTTCTGGTCCGTTGGGCCTGTTCAGACGAAACCTCGAAGGGATGGGCTGGGGCCTGGGCCGGGCTTCTCCCAGGCAGCGTTTGAGGCAGCCCCAATGGGGCCCTCCGGGGGCCTTCCTCCCTTTGAACTGCGGTGGCGGGCGGGCTCGCTGTATCCTGCACCCCTCAGAGTAGGGGCCGCCATCACCATGGCCACGGCTGCGAGTCGGCCCTGCCCCGGAGGGTCGCGGGACATCCTGTGGCGCGTGAGTGCTGCGCGCACCATGGCAGGCGCTCGTTACCTGCGGGGGTCTGGCTGGTTTAGGGGCGTCGGTAGCGCGTGCGCCATGGGCGGGGGAGGGGCTGGCTCTACTGTAGCGTGGGGAGCGCGTGGGGAGGGGGGAGACCCGAGTGAGTGGTTTCGGGGTTGTGCGGGGCATCCTGAGTGGAAGCTAGTTATAGTAGGGAGGGGCGTGCTGAGGAGAGCTGGTTACAAGATGTGTGTCTGTGGGGGACGTCCTGAGTGCAAACTTGCTACTGTGTGAGAGAGGGGTCCTGAATGGAAGCTGGTCATGGTGGGAAGGATGACCTGCATGGGAATTGGGGCGGGGAATGGGAAAGAGTTGTATGCCAGGGAGGTGTACCTACTAAGTGCAAACATCCTTAATTTGTTGATTACTTGGGATAAGAAGCGGGAAAGAATATCCGGAATCGGGAAGACAACAGCTGGACTTGGGGTCTAGGTAAAAGCAGGACGGGTATTTTGTCAAATTAGAGGAATGTGGACACTGTGGGCCGGAGGTGAGGAGGTACTTCCTTGTGGAAGTTTAGTCAACAGTTCTGCATCCCCTCTGTGGCGGGCAAAGAGTAACAGGAGTAAGATCCCTTTTGGAACAGTGCTTATACCCTGGCAGCACTGCCATCTACTTTGTTCAGTTCAGTTGCGTCTGACTCTTTGCGACCCCATGGACTGCAGCATGCCAGGCCTCCCTATCCATCACCAACTCCCGGAGTTTACTCAAACTTATGTCCTTTGCGTCGGTGATGCCATCCAGTCATCTCCTCCTCTGTCGTCCCCTTCTCCTCCTGCCCTCTATCTTTCCCAGCATCAGGGTCTTTTCCAATGAGTCAGTTCTTGGCATCAGGTGGCCAAAGTATTGGAGTTTCAGCTTCAGCATCAGTCCTTCCAATGAATACTCAGGACTGATTTCTTTTAGGATGGACTGGTTGGATCTCCTTGCAGTGCAAGGGACTCTCAAGAGTTTTCTCCAACACCACAGTTCAAAAGCATCAATTGTTTGGTGTTCAGCTTTCTTTATAGTCCAACTCACATCCATATATAACTATTGGAAAAACCATAGCTTTGACTAGACAGACCTTTGTTGACAAAGTAATGTCTCTGCTTTTTAATATGCTGCCTAGGTTGGTCATAGCTTTTCTTCCAAGGAGCAGGCATCTTTTAATTCCATGGCTGCAGTCACCATCTGCAGTGATTTTGGAGCCCCCCCAAAAAAAGTCAGCCACTGTTTGCACTGTTTCCCCATTTATTTGCCATGAAGTGATGGGACCAGATGCCATGATTTTAGTTTTCTGAATGTTGAGCTTTAAGCCAACTTTTTCACTCTCCTCTTTCACTTTCATCAAGAGGCTGTTTAATTCTTCACTTTCTGCCATAAGGGTGGTGTCATCTGCATACCTGAGGTTATTGATATTTCTCCCGGCAATCTTTATTCCAGCTTGTGCTTCATCCAGCCCAGCATTTCTCATGATGTACTCTGCATAGAAGTTAAATAAGCAGGGTGACAATATACAGCCTTGACGTACTTTTTTCCCAATTTGGAACCAGTCTTCCATGGTTGTTCCATGTCCTGTTCTAACTGTTGCTTCTTGACCTGCATACAGATTTCTCAAGAGGCAGGTCAAGTGGTCTGGTATTCACATCTTCTTGAACAATTTTCTTTGTATCCCAGGTTATTAATACTAAATCTTGCCTGTTCTTTACAACCTTTATTATCGGCTATCGATTTCCTACACATTGTGCATCAGAAAGATGGCTGCAGTTTTTCTTTTTCAAGCTTTCTTATTGCCACTGCCTTCCTCAGACACTGAAGTCTTTGGGTTGGGCCGTTGGTGTGTGCTTCCTCCTGTTTGTCTGCTGCCTGCCTCTTGTCCCCTCTGATCCATCTTCAGTGTAGCCACCTTACAGACACAAGGGTGTTTTACTTTCCAGAGATAAATCTGATTGTCACTTTTGCGCTTAAAATCCCTGAAGATCTTTTCTTGTGTTTATGTATTCAGCAGTAAATCTTGGGCCTCTTATGAGGGGGGGTGTGTGTGTTAAGTCGCTTCAGTCGTGTTCGATTCTTTGCCATCCTATAGACTGTAGCCCACCAGACTCCTCTGTCCATGGGATTCTCCAGGCAAGAATACTGGAGTGGATTGCCGTGCCCTTCTCTAGAGGATCTTCCCCACCCAGGGGTGGAACCTGTGTCTCTTATATTTCCTACATTGGCAGGCAGGTTCTTTTACGGCTAGTGCTATCTGGGAAGCCCATCTCTTATGAGGTGGGCACTGATAATTCAGACATGAATACAATGAAGTAGGTGCCCAGTTAGGAGCCCATATCTAATCATTGTAAGCACAGTTGCAGTATATACATGATTCCTGTAATATGTATACACTTTCAGATATTGACATGTTTATCAAACCTAGGGAGACAACTGTAAAGTGCTGTGAAATACAGCTGTAAACTAAATGAACCCTTCACTCCCCAAAGTGTGGTATTTAATGTGACATCTGATTCTGAACTAAAACAGCAAGCGTTCACTGATAGGAGAAAATTCTGTAGTGGTGTGTAATATTGTTAATAGTAGTGACAATTGGAGTTTATAGACAGCTGCATGGACTGTAATCTGGGTAAATGTTAGTGATTAACATCCTGTATGAAAAGATAAGATTTGCATAACTGAAATAACTGGAATATAACTGACTTCACGATTGAGGGATTTTGTTTATTTAATTACAGGTGTTGGGCTGGAGGATAGTTACAAGCATTGTCTGGTCAGTGCTGCTGCTGCCCATCTGTACCACAGTATTTGTAATCTTCAGCAGCATTGATTTATTTCATCCTATACAGTGGCTGTCTGGTAAGTGATATTCAGTTTGGGGATAACAAATTTACAGGACCCACTTTTCGACATAAAAATTGCATTACGTTTTAAATTTATTTTAGTGTCTGTATTGAGAGTGGCAAAAAAAAAATTCACTCTGAGGTTCTTAAGCCATTCCCTGCCTAACATAGGCATTTTCACTACATAATAAGATCACAAAACCTGTCAGAGACTGTTCACAGAAACAAAGATCACTAGAGACAACATTAATAAAAACTTAATTTTGTTTGTCATTTCTCTTTAACAGCTTTATTGAGGAAGTGAACCTGTGAGCTTTCTTTTTAAGGAAGTGAACTAATACTTTTATATATTTAAAAATTATAGATAGAAAATATGACATATCTTTTAAAAATTTTTTTCTAAAATTAATTCTTCATTTCTTTATTGTGGCTGATAAGAAAGATGAAAAGAGAGAAAAGGAGGAGACTAAGGAACATAGAGTTAAACTGATTAACAAGAAGGAAAAAAATTGTAGCAGGCTAATGCTTCTCAAAATTCTTGGAGATAATAAAATTAGTAAATTCATCAAAGTGCAACTACTTTATGTTAATAATAGCTACCAATTATTGCTGCCTACTGTGTGCTAGGCACCATGCTAAGTACCTTAAATACATTCTTTTCTTTTTTTTTGTCCACTCCTCATCGCATATGGGGGTCTTACTTCCCCAACAAGGGATTGAACTTGCACCCCTTGCATTGGAGAAGTGGAGTCTTAACCACTGGCCCACCAGGGAAATCCCAGGATGTTACTTGTTAACCTTCCTATTAACACAATCTTGTATGATAAGAATAAGGTAGTATTCCTACTTAATTGAGGGACCTGAGACTCAGGTTATAAGTCTGTGCAGAGACACAGCTAGTAAGTAACTGAACTAGGATTTGAATATTGGTCTGTGACTTCAAAGCCTATGTTTATTCCACTCTGCCACACTAGAATTTATTTTTTGTTGTTGTTTTTTTTTGATTCTTGAATATGTATTTTTTACTGAAAAAATCATTTATGAATTAACATACAAAATGTACAAACATATGAGTAAATAATGTAATGACAAAGGGCTATATTTTTGTGAAAAGTGTTTTTTAAAACATCTTTAGATTTCAGTGCAAAAATGTACCCCTGGCACCTCTTAAAACATAAGAGCAAGCTCAAAAAATCATAGTGATGGAAATAAGCTAGTTCAGTGTCATCGTCATTGGTGAGTGGATACCATCAGTCCGTGTGGCTGGCGTTCAGCTATAGGTGTTTGTGGTGGAGCAGCTCTTAGGGGAGGCCCTGTATTGTCAAAATGAATAGCTTTGTGGACACTCCCCCCACCACACCCGCCCTGCCCCCCCCCCCCCCCCCGCAAAAAAAAAATCAGTGTGGAAGAAAACTTTTCCTTGCACACTGCAATCAAAAGACAAGGCTGATTTAAGGGGTCATCCATTTGATAGCCTTAAGGAATTTCAGCTGCTAAAATATGCGCAAGGTCACATTTGGTTCTTGTTGTTTAACATGATAATTTCATGCTATCAACAGCACACGGGGCTGGCTGTGGTTTTTTTTTTTTTTCTTTTACGTTTCCCCACTTAGTTTAGTGGATAAATGATTAACAGTGCACAGTAAGAGATTTCACACAGATTAAACAAACTCACACATGATTGCAAGATGATTTAAGTCACCCAACTTCCAGCCCTGGAAAGACACTCTAGAATTTAAAAAGAGAAATGTTCCCAGAGTAGATTTTGAAGCCTTTTAAGGTCTCGCTTAAGGCTAAAAAGCACAAATACTCTTGAAATTCTTCCTTTCCCCACTCCCCTCCAAAATGGTAACAATAAATTTCTTTTGCTTTGAAAAGTGAGAAGTATGTTGTTAATTTAATTTTTCAGAAGAAATGCCAATTTTCAAAGAGTTAAAAGCTTTACCTTATGGCCTTTGGAGAGAGATTGCTGCTAAAGAATTGAAGTCATTTTAAGTTTTTTGTTGAGACACATCAGTCACTCACAGTCAGATGAAGTTAAGCCATAAGCTAGTACCAGGGTGGCAGGTATTTCTGTAACCACCTTGCCTGTGTCTGCGTCACTCATGCTTGTCTAGTTGCTGCTGCTGCTAAGCTGCTTCAGTCGTGTCCAACTCTGTGTGACCCCAGAGATGGCAGCCCACCAGGCTCCCCCGTCCTTGGGATTCTCCAGGCAAGAACACTGGAGTGGGTTGCCATTTCCTTCTCCAATGCATGAAAGTGAAAAGTGAACGTGAAGTCGCTTAGCCATGCCCGACTCTTAGCCACCCCAGGGACTGTAGCTCACCAGGCTCCTCCGTCCATGGGATTTTCCAGGCAAGAGTACTGGGGTGGGGTGCCATTGCCTTCTGTAGTTGCAACTTAAGAATATTCAATATTGTAATCTAGAGCCATTACCAGTTGTTATGGATTGATACTTCAGACAAAACCTTTTTCCCATTTCGTGGCCCATGGGTTCTTTAATTGTAGAGTCCCTTTTTCTCCAGATTGGATTTGATTTATGCCATTTTTCTTATCAAATATTACTTGTCTGCTTCAACTTTTGCTTCATAAAGTCTTTACAGAAAAATTTAGTCCTTCCTTCCTTATTTCCAGCCACATGAATTAGTTATTTCACTCTTTTAGCTCAGTGTAATGCTTGAGAAGTTTACTTGTGGATGCTTAATAATTTTTCAGTAATTTTGGTCAATGAATTAAAATTTTAAAAATAATTGGCCTCATTTAGTCTATTTAACAAACATATGTCCGTATTTTTATTTCTCATTCATGTTTTTAGGCATAATATATACATATTTTAAACTGTCACATTTTTTAGATGGAATATTGATTGTTGAACCACTCTAAAATGTGAATGTATTAGTATTTCACAGGGATGTCATGAATTTTTATTTTTAATTCTGTTCATTTGATTGATTTACAGATTATTCTATTTCTGGAAATGTTACTTTTTTTAGCTATAGGGACTAACTGCATTTAAGAAGCGATCTGAAAAATATTTACATTTTAGAAAGAAACTTTGTTGGTATATTACTAAATGTGGTACTTCTCTGTTTCACATGAAATGTATTTGCATATGGTATTATTTATCTGATGTTATCATATGGGTCATCTAAAAGAAATTCTGGTATATATTAAAGATAAGTTTTTAAATTAAAATTAGAGTTGTGGTTCAAGAACCCCTTTTTATTGCAGTATACTAAACGTGACTGAATGAACTCACTAATTCATCTCTCTTTTGTTTTAGCTTCTTTCAATGATCTGTATAATTCCTACATTATCTTTTACCTCCTGCTGTTGTCAGTGGTAATTGTAATAATAAGTATTTTCAATGTGGAGTTCTATACAGGTGAGTTTTCAAATGTTAACCATCTTTAAAATACCTGAATTTATTTTACTAAGAGCAGAAATAATGAATTTTGTATGTGGATGTGTACATCAGAGGCTGTATTTTGTGTCAAAGTTTTAAAATGTATACAGAATTATATACTTTTGAGTGCCTTACTGTAAAATTTATTTAACTGGTACTTTCTCTGATTTTAAAAAATAATTAGCACTCTTAGGACAAATTGTATGATTCCACTTCCATATGTGAGGTAACTAGAGTAGTCTCGAATTCATGGAGATATGAAGTAGAATGATGGCTGCCAGGGACTCGAGGGAGGAAGGAGTGGGGAATTGTTTAGTGGACGCAGAGTTAATAGACACAGGGGGAGACGGAAAAGTCTGGAGATGGATGGTGGTGATGGTTGCGCAACAATGAGTGTACTTAAAACTATAAACTTAAAATGGTAATTTTTTAATATGTATTTTATGACATTAAAAAATTTAGATGTTTTAATAGTTCACAGCTAGTGACTAAAGTTGTGATTCAGTGGATATATTATAAAAATAACTCCTTTATAGAGTAGGAGATCAAGACCAGATGATTTCTGAGGTCCTTTTCAAATATTGAAGTTTACAATTCTGTGATTTTGGAACAACAAAATTTAAAATATCATATGTTTTGCCTTGGGAGAGTCACCTGCTAGATTTTAGAGTTTTTTACTTTTTCTCACTTTCTCTCCTTGCTCTTGCTGCCTTTTCAGATTCCTTAAGTCTGACCTTGAGGTAAAATGAGAAGATTTTTCTTATACTTCTTTTTTCCACTATAACTTAATTCCTCTTTTTAGCTCTTTAGTACTTCCTGGCTAGATATGATATACAATTTCACATTGTTCTCTGGGTTTTAAAATATACCCTTTTCCTTTGCTTTTCTAATCGCTCACTACTTGCTAATGGATCTCTTTTTCTATTCAAGCCATCTGTAGAACCCCTTGGCTCACAGCTAGCTTTTTTGGTGGGGGGCGGGGGTGGCAGGCCTGTGCTACATGGCTTGCATGATCTTAGTTCTCCAACTAGGAATTGAATCTGTGCCCTCTGCAGTGGAAGCATGAAGTCTTAACCACTGGACCACCTGGGAGGTCTTCATCTAGTCTTTAAGCCTGACTAGTCACTTTGGCTCATTCCTTCAGCGTTTGTTATGCAATGCATTGTGTAGGGTTAAGAGATGTTTGGTCCCAGTTTTCCCCAAGAGGTCACAATTAATGTTGAGACAGTAATACACTGGATAGTAGGAGAGTATAGAAGAGCACCATTTGCCCAGCATGTTGAACTTCCTGAGGAGATGACATTTAAACCAGGCCTCGGAGGGTGTGTATATTAAGTAGACAAGGAAGAAAAATGATTTTCCAGGGGAAAGATATAGCATATAAAAAGGTTTAATGACATCAGAAGGTTTGGTATATGTTCAGAGTATAAGTCAATTACACAGTCAGTAGGTCTTGTGGGCACTACTGGTAGGGAGGGAAAGGTGATAGCATCCTCTTCTCCAAATTGTGAAGCACCTCAGCCGTCTCCCTTTATGCTTAGTTTTCCACCATACTTGGCGTGTATTAAATACTGTAAGAGTTAAACGAAGAGTGTACAAAGATAGGTCACGGAACCCTGTGCCAGCTGTTTTCAAAGGCCAGCAGTCCTCACCTCCTACCCACTCTTGCCTACCCCAGTTCACCTTGCAAGCGTTTATTTTAGTGTTCAGTGTTTTCATTATTTACCTAGTTTGTGGTTTATTTTTCCAGATGAACTATATATTGTCAATTCAAAACTCTGAAATAAGGATAACTTGCTGGAAGACAGGCACTATCTTAAAATTATTGTTTATTCCTTTATGGCAGTAAGGGGAGTGCCAGGGTAGGCACTATTTGAGCTGTCCGGAAATCTTAATTAAAAAGAATTGAAAAATGTTAATCATACTATCCTTAGATTTTATCTCTGGATTCTTTGGTTTTTCTTCTTCTGCGTGTATCTCTATTTACTCAGCCTTTTTTCAGATTATTTTGACTTAGAATGTTTCTGTACTGTGTTTTATACTGACTTGGCTTCTTCCTGCCCTTTGGAGTATTTATGCAAGGAGGGGAGGGAAGAGTTTAGGTCCCCTGCTTTATATGTGGAGGATTATAAAGCCACAGTCTTGTCTTTTGTTTTCAGTTGTGCCTTCCATTCCCTGCTCAAGGCTGGCACTGATAGGGAAGATCCTTCACCCGCAGCAGCTCATGCACTCCTTTATTCACGCTGCAATGGGAATGATGATGGCTTGGTGTGCCACAGTGATAACCAAGGGCCAGTACAGCTTCCTCGTGGTTCCCTGCACTGGTACCGAGAGGTAATGTTCCGTATATTTTTTATAAGGGCCCTTGTTTAGTTATTAATCCAAAGGTGATCTGTATATATTAATAGTTTATGGACATTCTTTACTTTCCAGACTTCTGTTAAAAAGTGCTTTCTCACGTACATCAAATGTTTTTGATGTTTTATGTTTGTTGAATTCAACAGTTCTTTTTAAACCATTCTGTGCAAGGTGCTGTGCTAGATGCTGTTGGATTTATTAGGATGATTTACGTATATATGGACTACAAGCTCCTTCAGAGTTGAGAACAATGGATGATGTAAGACATGGATGCAAATGAATATATGAGGAGAGGAATAGAAATGTGTGAGAAATAGGATGTAACAGGAAGGAAAATGAAATGTGCAGATAAACCTTGTGGGAGTTCAGAAAGCAGGGAGGGATCTGTACATGGCTTCTAGGAGGAGGTGGCATTTAGGTTGGGGTTTGAAGGAAGGATAATATGGGAAGAATGAAAAAAAATTTTAAATAATTACAACTACCTTCTTCAGTAGAGCACTTTTATAATTTTGAAACATACATAGTTCTTGAACAGATGACATTGATATAAATATCAAGTTGATATTCTGACTTTAAAAATAAAAAAAGATTTCTGGAGTAGTCTTTAAGTCCTCAGTTAGCCATTGCTTTTATACAGTGTTCATGACTACTGAATACTTGATTTCCTTTTGTTCCCCAGTTACTGTTATATAGGGCAGGCTTTTTTCCTAATGTGGTAAATGTTCCTTAGTGAAAGGGTTCCCAAGAAGGATTGCCTCCTTATAAGAGACAACACAGAGAGAATCCCAAAGTTACGGCATCTCTATCAGGTATATAGCCTTCATTTAGAGTTCTACCTAGCCCAGATATAGTTTACCAGTAACTCAAAAGCACCATTGCTTACTGTCAGAGGAGACATTCTTACCCTTATCAGATTTCCAAATGAGCAGAGCTAGAGTTATGTTTTTTGTTTTGTTCTTAAAATGGGAAGATTTATTAAGGTTTTTCTGCAAAAGTAACAGCCAAGCCCATGCTTCTTAAGAGAAGTGATTAGCAGGAGAACCACAGGATGCTTCTTAGTTTTAACTAAAGGTCAAATTCTCATGCATCAGAGGAAAGGGTTTTGTTAATCTTTTGCCCACACTTAACCTGAAACACACCCTTATGTTAGAATTTGGGGATTTCTTAAGTAATTAAGTCAAAGCTTTGGCTTCAGTAAATATTGAGCCTAAATGGTGATGTGTCCCTGGCTATTGAATTAATAATCTAACTTTTCCCTTTCAGCTTAGATAGTCCTGCTGTACAAACCTGCTTAAATGAGTATCACCTTTTCTTCCTACTGGCTGGAGCATTTATGGGCTATAGCTATAGCCTCCTGTATTTTATTAACAATATGAACTATCTTCCGTTTCCCATCATACAGGTAAGCTGTCATTTTAGCATTTCCTTGTATCAGAATTTGGCTGGGTTAAAATTGCCCTGGTGATTCTTTATATAACTGGCCTCATCTGATTAATTCAAGATTTGATCAGTGAAACTTAGGACTGAGATGCTCAAAATGGCATTTGGAGGGGAGATCTTTGTCTTCATGAGACTTGAGTGTCTGGGAGCAGGGAGTTACCCTTCCTGTTGCATCTCTCAGAATACCGCTTTGCTCCACTCTTTCCCTGCTTGCTAGGAAGTGGCAGCTGCTGTGACCAAGCAGGGCTGGGGGAGGGTGAAGATGACACGCATGCAAAGTGCCTCTGTGCAGCTGCCAGCTTCTTTTTGAACCTAAGAATCTCATTAGCTTGAGGATGTACAAGTAAGTATAGAACATGTCAGTTACATTCTGAATAAATAAAACAGTCTGATTGGTTTGAGTGGGATAGTTTAGACTGTCTTTCACTTAGGTTTTTAAAAAGCTGCTAATTTGGTAGAAGCTGTCCGCTCCTCTGGCAGGAGAGAGAAAGGTAGGTTGAGGTTTCTCCAGTGCCACCAAGGCTCTCCGCAGAAGTTGCCACTGTTCTTGACTGTTGTTATTCGCTTCATTCCTGCTCTATGGCATACTGATTGCTGGGCTTTGGAGTGAAACTGTCAGAACCAGTTCCTTCGCGCTAGGACCCAGTCTGGGAGGGAGAGCGTAGGGGAGGGATGTATAGATAAATGATATGCCGCGAGAGTGTAAATATTAGTGTGGTGGATTAGGGTTCTCCTGGTTTAACTGAAGTTTCCACATGCCTGTTGTATTCTTGAGAACAATCCAGTGAAAATGCACCTACTGCAGAGAGATAGTGCTCACAGGCAAGACTGTGGCGCTTACCTCTCTGCTGTCTGTGAGCCTATGACAGGGAGTCCTGTTACCAGTTCTTCCCATCCTGTGAAGGTAAGTTAAAAGCAGAGGGCCATCTGTGCTACCTCAGAATTTCACAAGGAGAAAGATCCCAAAATCCTGCATAGAAATGTCCATGGTGAATCATCTTTAATTCAGACATCATTAAGAATATAGAAAATGAAGAAAAGAAAGTACTAGAGAAAAATTAGATTACTCCCAAATATCTTGCTCCTTCATGGACTTCTGTTGATAGTGAAAGCCTGTTTAACATCACAGATGTGTAAGGGAGTGAACAAGGAGAGTCCAGTATTGATAGTACTGATAAATTATTGTTTATACCATGTAATGCACATTTGTAAAATTTGACTGCTAAATTTTTTGTAATTTCTTTTGATAAACTTTTGGGTTCATTCCTGTGTATTTTTCCAGACCCTTCATTGTACATTTATAAATATAGTGGCTGTAATATTATATATTTGATGGGTTGGGGTTTTCATAAATACTTTTATTTTGCGCATATTGTTCAGTAACTACTTTTTCATGTAACAATATGAAAAATTAGATCTCTTTAAAAATATAGTATTTTAACCAATTTGCTGTTAGTCCATTAGGTTGTTTGTTTGTTTGTGTTTCCTTTAAACTTGCTTCTGCTACAAAACTCAGTTCTGTTGCCCTTATTAGATTCTTAATGGCTGACTGATAGGGAAAAGCACAACATTGGTGTGGAGTAGGATACAAAGAAATGAATAAATGCCAAGATAGGCTTGGTAAGTTATACACCAACAAGACTATTTGAAAGATTATTAAATGAGATAAGATTTATAGAGCCTGACACATAGTGAATATTTGAATAGGTAAAGGATAGCTCATAGCCAAATCACAGAAGAACCCAACAAGGAATTGAAAAGCATGTCACCTTAGGAGCAAGAAGAGGGTAGATTAGCTTTCTCTGTGTATCTAACTGCTCCTGTAGCCTCTCTGGACCCTTGTAAGTGATGGTTGAGGTGAGAGCTGCAATGGTAATAGTATAGGAACTGTGCCCTTTTTATTGGAAGGTGAAGGTGAGGTAGTGGTAGCTCCCAGTGACTGCATGCAATGGGTGCAATTCTACATCTTGGACTTTGAAAGTATTTTAATAAACCCGGATACTTCAGGCTGTATGGTTAGTGACCAAGTATTCATTTCACCTGGGCTGCTTTTTGTAAGATACTGTTGGAATCTGCAGATATGGTATGAAGACAAAAACCTCTGCCTAAGGGCTTTGCTGTCCTTCTGCTTCTGAAATCCTTAAAGAAGGACCAGCCCTAATATAAACACAAAGGAAGACTAGAATTTGGGAAGTCCATCTTTGGTTCTTCAGGTTTCCTCAGATCCTCTCCAGTAATATAAAAATATTTTTCCCATTGGCATTTTTAGGGTACACAACCCTTGTTTCACAAGCAGTGTAATTTTTTCTGTCTTGATTCTTTACTCTTAGATTGTTAGTGTTGGAAGGTACCCACTGAGGAGCTGTTTAGCTGGTTCAGCCTTATTCTCTCTCAGATAATTAGATAGGTGATGAGACTTACTTAATGTTGTAGTAAGAAAAAGGCAGAAAAAGGCAGTATTACAGCTCAGGTCTCCTGATTCTTAGGCTTGTGTCTTCTTTACTACCTCCTGTTTTTCTGCAAAGCCCATGTGAAAAATTTTAGTGTAGAGGCATTATACACTGTCTTTAAGGTTTCAGGCTCTGAAGCCAGCCAGCCTGCCTTAAAATCACAGATTTTTATTTTGCTAACTGGTAACATTGGTTAAATTACTTAACATCTCTGTGCCTTGGTTTTCTCAATTGTAAGATGGAAATAATAATAGGGGGTTGTTGTGAGGTTTAAATGGATTAATACATTTAAAGTGCTTGGAATAGTACCTGGTATGTGGTAAGTGTCCAAAAAGTATTAGCTGTTAATTATTATGTAATTATTATGTTTTTTTATACTTACTCCATCTTGATAGTCCTTACTGTATATTAGGTTGGTGAAAAACTAATGGCCGTTTCAGACCATGAATTTTAAACCATTATAACTAGGCTGAAACACATCTTTATTCATCAAAATAGGAACCATTACAGTTGACACATTTTTGCCAACGAGAAATAAATTTGTTTACTCCTGTACTATAAAAATCTGTGCTTTGGGATCTAACAAATTCTTGGAAAGCATTTTCTGCCTCTTGCTGGTTGTGGAAGCATTCTCCCTGCAAAAAATTCTCGAGATGCTTTAAGAAATGGTGGTTGGTTGACAAGAGATCAGGTGAATATGACGAATGAAGGAAAACTTTGTAGCCTAGTTCTTCGAAGTTTTGAAGCGTTGCTTGTGTGACGTGCAGTCAGATGTTTGGGGGAAGAACTGGACCCATTCTGTTGACTGTTGTGTTGCAGTTTTCAGTGCATCTCGTCGATTTGCTGAGCATACTTCTCAGGTGTAATGGTTTCGCCAGGATTCAGAAAGGTGTAGTGGATCAGACAGGCAGCAAGGCGCCAAACAGTGACCATGACCTTTTTTTGGTGCAAGTTTGGCTTTGGGAAGTACCTTGAGCTGCTTTTCAGTCCAACCACTGAGCTGGTCTTTGCTGGTTGTATAAAATCCCCTTTTTGTGACTCATTGTAATCCGATTGGGATATGGTTTGTTGTTGTGTAGAATAACAGAAGACAACACTTCAAAACGATGGTTTTTGAATGTGCAGTCAACTCACGAGGCACCCGGTTATCAAGTTTTTTGACCTTCCCAGTTTGCTTCAGATGCCAAATGATCATAGAATGGCCGACTTTGAGTTCTTTGGCAGCTTCTTGTGTAGTTGTAAGAGGATCAGCTTCAGTGATCCTGTCAGTTGGTTGTTGTCAACTTCTGATGGCTGGCCACTGCACTCCTCATCTGCACGGCTTTTGTCTCCTTTGCAAAACTTCTTGAACCACCTCTGCACTGTACTTCATTAGCAGTTCCTGGGCCAAATGCATTGTTGATGTTTTGATTTGTCTCTGCTGCTTTATGACCCATTTTTTATAAGAAAATCGCTCAGGTTTGCTTTTTGTCTAACATCATTGCCCTAGTCTAAAATAAATACAAAATAAACAGCAAGTAATGAATCATAAGCAAAAAAATATATAAAGCGAGAAATACACCTTAAATGTAACCACATTTATTTAAGAATGTATTCCAATATCAAACAGGAAAGTTCAACAATGCAAAGCCACAGTTACTTTTGCACCAACCTAATAGATTGATAGTTAATTTTCTCATTTCTGATGTTATATAAATGAGATGTTGTATAAGAAAGTATTAAATATTTTAACATCAGAGATAGTTGATTTTTTTTTTTTTTTACCTCTGGAATAGACTTTGTCTTTTTATGTGTGAACTGTTGTGTGCTTGCTTTAGGATAAAGTAGAACCTTTCTTTGAATGTGTCATTTGATTCTGGTTTTCTTTTTTTCCACAGCAATACAAGTTCTTACGCTTCAGGAGGTCTCTGCTCTTGCTAGTTAAGCATAGTTGTGTGGAATCACTGTTCCTGCTTAGAAATTTCTGCATTGTGTATTATTTTCTTGGTAAGAATTTCTCCTTTTTGATACAGCGTATGTATTAGCTCACAGCTCAGGAAATGTCAGTTAAAAAGCTGTTCTTAATTGTATTCACATATTTCCTACTGATGCTGGGAAAGATTGAGAGCAAGAGGAGAAGGGGATAACAGAGGATGAAATGGTTGGATGGCCTCACTGACTCAATGGAGATGAGTTTGAGCAAACTCAGGGAGATGGTGAAGGACAGGGAAGCCTGGGACGTGGTGCAGTTCATGGCATCACAGAGTTGGACACAATTTAGCGACTGAACGACAGTAATTAGTCCAACTGATTGCTTGTTTAGATTAAATGTTTATATTTAGATTGAAACATTCAAAGACTAGTTAGTTGAGAGAATATTGTTAAAGAAAATGTGGCGTATACATGTAATGCAGTAATAGCCTTAGAAAAGAAGGGAATCTTGTCACATGCTACAACATGGGTGAACGTTAAGGACAATATACTAAGTGAAATAAGACAGGCACAAAATGACTACATTATCCCACTTAACGAGGTATCTAAACTAGTCAAACTGTTAGAAACAGAGAGTAGAATAGTGGTTGTCAGGGGCTGGAGGGAGGGGAGAAAAGGGAGTTGTTCAGTGGATAAAGTTGTTCATTTGCTAAGCTGTGTTCAACTTTTTGCAACCCAGTGGACTGTATGTAGCATGCCAGGCTTCCCTCTCCTTCACTGTCTCTGGGAGTTTGCTCAAATGTCCACTGAGTTGGTGATGCCATCCAACCGTCTCATCCAATGTTACCTTCTTCTTTTGCCTTCTGTCTTTCCCAGTATCATGGTCTTTTCCAATGAGTCAGCACTTCACATCAAGTGGCCTAAGTTTTGGAGCTTCAGCATCAGCCTCCAATAAATATTCAGGGTTGATTTCCTTTAGAATTGACTGGTTTGATCTCCTTGCTGTCCAAGGGACTCTCCAGAGTCTTCTCCAGCACTGCAATTCAAATGCATCAGTTCTTTGGTGCTCAGCCTTCTTTCTGGTCCAACTCTCACATCTGTGCATGATTACTGGGAAAACCATAGTTTTGACGATACGGACCTTTGTCCGCAAAGTGATGTCTTTGCTTTTTAATCTAGGTTTTTCTAGGTTTGTCATAGTTTTCCTTCCAAGAAGCAAGCATCTTTTAATTTCATGGCTGTATTCACTGTCAGCAGTGATTTTGGAATCTAAGAAAATAAAATCTGTCACTGCTTCCACTTTTTCCCCTTCTATTTGCTATGAAGTGATGGGACTGGATACTATGATCTTAGTGTTTTGAATGTTGACTTTTAAGCCAACTTTTTCACTCTCCTCTTTCACCCTCATCAAGAAGCTCTTTGGTTTCTCTTCACTTTCTGCCATTAGAGTGGTATTATCTGCATATCTAAAGTTGTTGATATTTCTCCCGGCAATCTTGATTCTACTTGTGGTTCATTCAGCCCAGCATTTTCCATGATGTACTCTTTATAGAAGTTAAATAAGCAGGGTGACAGTGTACAGCCTTGATGTATTCCTTTCCCAATTTGGAACCAGTCTGTTGTTCCATGTAGGATTCTAAATGTTGCTTCTTGACCCACATACAGGAGGTCAGGAGATAGGTTTCTCAGGAGACAGGTAAGGTGGTCTGGTATTCCCATCTCTTTAAGAATTCTCTATAGTTTGTTGTGATCCACACAGAGGCTTTAGCATAGTCAATGAAGCAGAAGTAGGTATTTTTCTGAAATTCCTTTGCTTTCTCTATGATCCAATGAATGTTGGTAACTTGATCTCTGGTTCCTCTGCCTTTTCTAAACCCAGCGTGTACATCTGGAAGTTCTTGATTCATCTATTGTTGAAACCTAACTTGAAGGCTTTTGAGCATAACCTTGCTAGCATGTGAAATGAGTGCAACCGTGTGGTAGTTTGAACATTCTTTGGCATTGCCTTTCTTTGGGATTGAAATGAAAACTGACCTTTTCTAGTCCTGTGACCACTGTTGAGTTTTCCAAATTTGCTGGCATATTGACTGAAGCGTTTTAACAGAATCATCTAGGGATTTAAAATAGCTCAGCTGGAATTCCATCACCTTTACTAGCTTTGTTCAAAGTAAAGCATCCTTAGGTGCATTTGACTTCATACTCCAGGCTGTCTGGCTCTAGGTGAGTGATCACACCATCGTGGTTTTGCGAGTCACACGACTGAGCGACTGAACTGAACTGAAGACCTTTTTTGTGTAGTTCTTCTATGTATTCTTGCCACCTCTTCTTAATCTCTTCTGCTTCTATCAAGTCCTTACCTTTGCTGTTCTTTATCATGCCCATTCTTGCAAGTGTTCCCTTGATATCTGCAGTTTTCCTGAAAAGATCTCTAGTCTTTCCCATTCTGCTGTTTTCTTCTACTTTGCATTATTCATTCAAGAAGGTTTTCTTATCTCTCCTTGCTATTCTGTGGAACTCTGCATTTGTTTGGGCATATCTTTCCCTTTCTTCCTTGTTTTTCACTTCTCTTCAATGGATATAGAATTTCAGTTTTACAAGGTAAAACAGATCTGGAGATCTGTTGTATGACAAGGCCCCATATAGTGTTTATAAACTTAAAAATGGTTATGATGATAGATTTTTTTTCTTTTTTTATGATGATAAGTTTTATGTGTTTTTATCTCATAAAAAATGTATTCTTTAAAAAAGAAAATATTATATATCATTTGGTCATTATAATAACATATTCCTTTTTATAACATTTTTGTAACTTGCTGTAAGTTCAATCCTAAAGAAAATAAACCCTGAGTATTCACTGGAAAGACTGATGCTGAAGCTCCAGTACTTTGGGCCATCTGATGTGAAGAGCCAACTCACTGGGAAAGACCCGGATTCTGAGAAAGATTGAGGGCAGGGGGAGAAGGGGGCAACAGAGGATGACATGGTTGGACAGCAGTACCAACTCAACGGACAACGGACATGAGTTTGAGCAAACTCCAGAGATAGTGAAGGACAGGGAAGTCTGGCGTGCCGCAGTTCATGGGGTTGTAAGGGTCGAATACGACTTAGTGACTGAACAACAATAACTGATATGACAGAAATATCTTGTTGCTCAAGGAATATTATGGGGCGTCGCAGGTGGCTCAGTGGTTTAGAATCCGCCTGCCAGTTCAGGAAGGTGCAAGAGATTCTGGTTTGATCCCTGGGTTGGGAAGATTCCCTGGACTAGGAAAGGGCAACCTGCTCTAGTATTCTTTTGCCTGGAAAATTCCATGGACAGAGGAACCTGGTGGGTTGCAAAGAGTTGGACATGACTGAGCAACTGATTATACACACAAGTAAATTATAGAATATACTAACGTGAATTTCAAGCACAAAGATGCAGCTTATTTAGTATAATGAACAGTACAAGTTGAATGGAAGACTTTAACGCAAATAGCAACACATTAATGTAAACAAAATCCAGCATTCTAAAATAAATACTCTTTTCAGACTGTTTCTGAACATTTCCTGGTCCTACTTTTTTCTGTGGAATAATTTTATAAAATTGTTCTATTTGTGTATAGGCCATTCTGTTGTCTGCTGTTAAAATTTTTAGTTAACTATTAAAAGCATGTGGAAAAATGGATTGTTGTCATTTTAATGTTAACACTTTATTGTTTTTTTATTAACCTACTGCAGTCAGGCTGGTACCCTTTGGGCTGACATAGTAGCTGTGTCAGCATAGCCATGGTCAGCTAATTCTTCTGTCATTCCAGTAGTGTTTCATTCAGATTTTATTTTCAGTATTAACACTTTTCCTTTCTTTGTTGCACTTTAGTCTTCTTGTCCAGTTTCCTCTTTCAGTTTTTCGTTTTTGTAAAATGTCATGAGCATTTATCATGGGAGATAAGGAGGCAACACAACTATATGCTTTGCTGTCTGTGCCAGAACTGAGATGTGACCCATCACTAACAGACTTTGAAGAAAAGAAGGTCCAGCTGTTGTCTGTATGTGATTTGTGTGCTACTGAAAAGCTAGGGTACTATATTCAGTTGCATACAGCTGATGCCAGTAACTGAAATTTGAATTGTGTTGTTGAGAGCTGGCGTTATTTAATTAAACTATAGTAACTGAAATATGTATATGTTGGACCTGTGAAAAGCAAGGACTGTCTAGAAATTACTCTCTTTTCCTGCCCATTCCCAATCCAACTCTAGCATTTTGACTGAGGTCTTTGTGTCCACTTGGTCATCTCATCAGTCTCATATTCCAAAGCATAATGGTTTATTTTGTTAATTTTATATGATTATAGCATGGCATTTTTTTTCTTCCCCCTCTCAGGTCATATTCCAAAAGCTTGGATTAGCACTGCCATGGACCTTCAGATAGATAAGTAAGTGTCACATGAAAAGTCTAATTTTAATTATCTTAATTGTTTCTATCCTTTATGTTTTATTTAAATTTAGCTTTTACATGAAAGAAAATTGTATTCAGAGGCTTCCCTGGCAATCCAGTGGTTACGGCTTCATGTTTTCAATGCAGAGGGCATGGGTTCGATCCCTGGTTGGGGAACTAAGATCCCACATGCAGCATGGCCAAAAAAATATTATTGAAAGAATTGTATTCATTTTTGAATATATATATATAGTTCACATAATTGAAGTCCCAGCGGTATATAGAAGGGTGTACAGTGACTGTTGGACCAGTTTCAGTCACCCAGTTCCTTTCCCCCAAAATAAGCAGTAATGATTCCTTTTTCGTTAGATATAGCTTTTATATAAGTGGACTTGAGTTCTACAGGCATGCCTCTCTTGCTTCTCTCCTCAATAATCATTCTATGCTATGTTATAGTAGAGAAGCACCATACTGTGGTTTTACTGTTAATTGTGCCTGTGCGGAAACCAGATTTGAGCTGAGTCATGTGGCCAGCTGAAGCTCCTCAGTAGCAGTGCAGTGACAGCACTGGGGCTTTTTGTTCCAGTTGTTTCCCCATGCACTTTGCACTTTAATTTTTATTTGGCAAAAAAATACAAACTTCTCTATTACTGTTTGTTCTTTTAATTATTGGTTATTCCACCGTGATACTTTTTGTATGATCCTAATTACTACCACTTAAAAAAAAATAACACTTTCATTGTCTTTTTAAAAAATATTTCTTTACTTATTTGACGGTGCCAGGTATTAGTTGTGGCATGTGAGATCTAGCTCCCTGACCAGGAATCGAACCTGGGCCCCCTGCATTGGGAGCATGGAATCTTAGCCACTGGACCACCAGGGAGGTCCCTTAACTACTACCACTTTTGAGAAGTGAGAATATTGACATTTACGAATATTTGAGATATTATGATTTCTGCACAGTAGATTTCATTTCCTAGCTTGTAAAAGTTTCTTGGTAAAATTTACTTTTGTCTTCTGCTTAATCACTAGATATGAAACCAAATGGGCAGGTTACTTATTATGTTAGCCCAGATTTTAAACTTGGCCAAATAGAAAAAGAATGATATTTGATAGACATGTAACATAATGCTTTTTTCCTCTTTTCCCTTAAAAAATGTTTTGCTTCTATGGCAGTGTATGGTATTATGGTCTTAACGTTGGCCAGGACCTCAGTAATGTTTATTTAAAAGCATAAAAAAACATTATTTCCCCCCTTCCCTCTCCCAGCCTCAAGGAGTGTCAAATACTGTGCTGGGCACCCCTAACATAAACTGTTGTAAATCACCTAAAAGCCCTAAGAGGTAGAAGAAGAGATTATGCTACCATATGGATGAGGAAACTGAGGGTAGGTTAGGTCAAATGATTAACAAAATCACAGCATTTACAAATAGCAGAGTCAGAAGTTCCACTCCTGTTTTCACAGTTGCTAAGTGTCTGTTTGTAGAATTATGATGATGTTGCAAATTGAGCTGTTCAAGGTTTTGGTAAGATTGCCTGTGTTCTCTTTATTTAGCATTCTAACAGAGTTTCTTAAATTGATTTAAAAGTAGAGTTTGTTATTTTTAGATAGTACTTTGTGCCCTTAACTATTATGAAACTGTTTATGCATATGCGGATAGAGTTGAAATCTGGTCCAGGAGAGGTGCTAATCTTGTTGAATGGTTTTTAAGTATCAGGCTACAAAACAACAATACTAAATTGTACCCAGCCTCTCGGGGAGTCTTCCTCTGTCATAGAAAATGACACTGAGGATTTGAAATGCAAGAAACTGAGAGCTAGTTTAGGCCTACTCTTCCCTCAAGGCTCCCTTGTGCACTTTGTAAGAAAGTATTAGTGAGAGAACTGTATAGAGTACAAAAGAGGAGGAGTTTGTCACCATTACTGTTTAGAAATAGGATTTGCTTCTCAGCCTGGGGCCCCAGGTCTCTTAAATGCTTAGACTGTAGTCTTCCCACAGGATTAAATAGTGATTTCTGTTTTCATAGGCAGTTTCATAGGCCTCTTGACACTGTGAGTGGCCTCTTGAATCTCCCGTTGCTCTACCACGTCTGGCTGTGTGGTGTCTTTGTCCTGATGACCTGGTACATCTCATGGCTGCTCTTCAGAATCTATGCCACAGAGGTCAGTGCTGAGTTTCTGTTGGTGCTTCTCTGTCCTGGAGCGCAGAGGTTTATTTTTGGTAGCACACTCATCAGCATGCTGTTGTGCCCAAAGCCATTTTGCGAAGTTGGGTTTTGGTTTTTTCCTGAGACTTCACAAGAAATGTGTCAGTTATAACCATCATTTAATTATAGTGTTTTTTGTTTTTGTTTTTTCCTGAGGAAAAGTATTAGTATTTATAATGTTAGAAAACTAAACTGAAAGAACAGTTGGTTAAACTTGCTATGAGTTATCTCTAGTGTAATTCTCTTTGGAAAGTTTCCATTTCTCTATTGAGTGTATACTAGATTGGCCTGCATTTTAATTAATTTTATATGCTATTGATATAGGTACTATTAAAATATTTAAATATAAGGCAATAAAAATACATATTCTTTGAAGGACATTTTAGAATTTATATTGAAGAAATGATTTTAAATGAATAGGAATAGCATTGTCTTCATCATTCAAATGTTCGTCTTAGAAAATGAGTGTTTCTGTTTTATTTTACCATTTCTGTAGATTTGTATCCTTCAGTGGCTTCAGAGAATTTTTGTTTCTTAAATTTGTTTCTATTATTGGAAGCCAGGGATCCAGTAATTTTGGGAAAGTAACATTTTAGAAGGTAGTGTATTTGAGTATATATAATTTTAATGCTGGCTGTTTTTGTAAGGAACACTAAAGATGTTAACTTTGGTGTCTTGTCTTCTTTATAATGAATTCCAAATAGTGCTAAATATACTGAATGTCATTAGTGCTAATATACTGAATGTAATTTGTCATGAAAACAAGACATTGCATAGTCTTTACATTTAATTATATTTGATAGGCTCATCTGTTCCCTGTTCAACCACCATTTTCAGAAGACTCAGATGAATGCCTCCCAAAAGTTTTAAACAGCAATCCTCCCCTCATCATAAAGGTACCAGAGCTATGTATTCTGTGTCTTTACACAGTCATCTCTAACTTATCTTACAGAATGATCTTCATATTTAACGTATTTATATTTTTTGAAGGTCTAGAATATTCTAATACTGTAAAAAGTATTGTAAAAATCACCTACATGCTACATTGAATGTTATTACTTTTTCCAACTTCCATTCCAGGTGACTAAAATGCAAATATATATTGCAATGTATGCGTATAAGCTAGACTATTTCTATGTTTAGGAGAGATAGAAAAATATTTCAAGTATGAAATATAATGATATGCAATGATATACATTGGTTTTTCACAAATTCTTCATGGTAGCAAAACAAAACACTTTTTTTTAGTCACTGGATTAGGAAATATTTTCACTCATATAGTATTGTTGACTATTATGATCAAAGAAAGTTTATTATGATCAAACAGAGTACATAGTTAATGAACTGTCTTAAAGTTTGGATAATGATAATCTGAAACAAATTTTAATCAAAAGTCTAAAGAATTTGTAATATGTTTCTAAATCAATCTAAGTGAGAATAAATTATTTTGATTTTGAAATTTTAAAGTAGAACTATAATATATGTGATTTTGTTAAGAGTTCATAGTACTTAAAAAAGAATTAAAGTAGAACCTAGAGTTTGGATTATACTCTAGAAAACTTGTAAACTAATAAGAAAATGACCCACTGAGGTTCTAATTACCCTTAAATATCAATTCTGCTTAGTTTATTAGATAAACAAAAATATCAGATACTCATTTGGTTATTTAACAGATCTGTAATTATTGGGCATATGTCGGCCACTGCTAGTTGCTTAGGGTATAATGATGAACAAGACAAAGCACAACCTAATGGATAAGGCAGATACACAAAATAATGAAAATTTACTGTGGTAAGTGCAACGGGAACCACTTACTCTGCTTGGGACCCAGACAGGAAACCTTCACGGAAGGGGTGGTGTCTTGAATGATGAGTGAAGTGGCTTGTCAGGGAACAAAATGAAGATCTATCATAAAAAAGCACAGAGTATGTTGTGTATCTACTGCGTGCTGGGTACTACCTTTGGATATGGTAGTGAGCAAGGTATTGTCCCTGCCTCACAGCTTAGTGGCTGGTACCAGGTGAGACAAGTCAGTAGGCACTTAATATAAGTTACAGTAAGCACAGCAGGTGAGAGTTGTGTGAGTATGTTTTCGTCAGGGAGGCCAGGGAAGTTCCAGGAGGAAGTGATGTTTATGTTTCCCACCGCAAGGTGGAAAGGAACACAGTTCCTTTCTGTAATTCCTTGGTAGCTGGAGCCCATAGTGACTAAGGTAGCCTACGGAGGGTAGAGGCAGGAAAGTGAAAGTCTTGAAGGAAAAGTTATGATTCTGCAAAATCTTCCCTTCATGAAAAATCTCAGCTGATTTCCCCTTAGATATGTAGTGTTGAGCCCCATTCATAAATAAGATTTTATATAGAGGATAAAAATTTAAATAATGTGTATTTTCTTTCCTTTCAGTATTTGGCCTTGCAGGACCTGATGTTGCTTTCTCAATATTCTCCTTCACGAAGACAAGAAGTTTTTAGCCTTAGCCAACCAGGTATTGCTAAAAGTAATAGACCTAATAGGAATTGAGTATGTGTGTGCAGAAAGCAATCTACTTTAAATTTTTGGTGAGTGAGATGTATTTATTAAAACATCACACATCAGTGAGTCTGTTAAAGTATCGATTTGAATCTTATACAGCTAAGTGTTCACATTGTTGTGGTTAAAAATTATGTTTCTAGGCAAAGTATTTTTTAACTTTTATGTTATTTCTTTCAGCCCCCATCTTCCCTTCACCTAAAGATCTTGTGAGGTAGGCTGACAGTTTTAGAGCAGAAAGGCACAGTTTAAGAATCCCAGAAGTTTTAATGCTACAAAGTTTCTTAAAAATCAAGTGGTCTGATTCTCTCATGGAGGACTTAAGTCTCAAGAGAGATTAAGTGGCTTAATAAAGTTAATGTCAAGAGTTGGAATTAAGAAATTCTGTCGCTTGACTCTTAAGTGCAGAGCTCCCTATTCCGGCCATGCTACTTGGCCTCCCTGTAAAAAGGAGTGTGAAAAGGAACTAGATTCGATGGTGATCTGTCCAAGGAGGCTCTTGGCAACTCTGGAACTCTTCTCCATTATTACTTGCCAGGCTCCTCAAGGTTGCAGCTGTGCCAAATAATGCTCCGCCTAGTTCTTAGAAGAAAGCCTTCCAGCCTAGCACCAGTGGGGACAGAACCAGGTGGCTTTATCTCTCTCTAATAAGCGCTTCATTATTTGGCCAAACTTGTCAATTCCCACATTATAAAATAAACCTATAGTTACATGCTACATGGTAATAAAATCCGGTTATATAAAAATATAAATGGATCAGCACCCCTCTCCTTATGTGGTGTTCAGTCACCAAGTCATATCCGACTGTCTGCCACCCCGTGAACTGCAGCACGTCAGGCTTGCCTATCCTTCACTATCTCCCTGAGTTTGCTCAAACTCATGTCCTTTGAGTTGGTGATGCCATCTAACCGTCTCATCCTCTGTGGCCCCCTTCTCCTTTTGCCCTCAATCTTTCCCAGTATGAAAAAAAATCCACTGCTGGTGCTATGAAAATTAACTGTAGCAATTCTTTTCTAGTAGACTTAGGTTTACTTAAGAATTCCCTATACACTAAATGTTTTTACCAGATATTCAAGTAAACTGTAACAAGGTGGCCTGTTCTCTGCCAAAGGACATATTATTAACTGGGCAGAGAAATAGAGATCAGATTTATGGTTACCAGAGGTGAAGGATAGAGGAGAGAGAATTAGATAACGGCAATCAAAAAGCACAAACTCTCAGTTATAAGATAAATGAGTACTAGGGATGTATGTGCAATAGGATAAGTATAATTAACACTGCTGTATATTATATATGAAAGATATTGAGTGTAAATCCTAAGAGTTTTCATCACAAGGAAAATCGTTTTTTTTCTATTTGTTTAATTTGTATCTGTCAGAGATGATTGATGTTCGCTAAACTTACTGACCTGCCTCTTGAGAAATCTGTATGCAGGCCAGGAAGCAACAGTTAGAACTGGACATGGAACAACAGACTGGTTCCAAATAGGAAAAGGAGTACGTCAAGGCTGTATGTTGTCACCCTGCTTATTTAACTTCTACGCAGAGTACATCATGAGAAACACTGGACTGGAAGAAACACAAGCTGGAATCAAGATTGCCGGGAGAAATATCAATAACCTCAGATATGCAGATGACACCACCCTTATGGCAGAAAGTGAAGAGGAGCTACAAAGCCTCTTGATGAAAGTAAAAGTGAAAAACTTGGCTTAAAGCTCAACATTCAGAAAACGAAGATCATGGCATCCGGTCCCATCACTTCATGGGAAATAGATGGGGAAACAGTGGAAACAGTGTCAGACTTTATTTTTTGGGGCTCCAAAATCACTGCAGATGGTGACTGCAGCCATGAAGTTAAAAGACGCTTACTCCTTGGAAGGAAAAGTTAATGACCAACCTAAATAGTATATTCAAAAGCAGAGACATTACTTTGGCGACTAAGGTCCGTCTAGTCAAGGCTGTGGTTTTTCCAGTGGTCATGTGAAGAAGGCTGAGCGCTGAAGAATTGATGCTTTTGAACTGTGGTGTTGGAGAAGACTCTCGAGAGTCCCTTGGACTGCAAGGAGATCCAACCAGTCCATTCTGAAGGAGATCAACCCTGGGATTTCTTTGGAAGGAATGATGCTAAAGCTGAAACTCCAGTACTTTGGCCACCTCATGCGAAGAGTTGACTCATTGGAAAAGACTCTGATGCTGTGGGGGATTGGGGGCAGGAGAAGAAGGGGACGACAGAGGATGAGATGGCTGGATGGCATCACTGACTCGATGGACGTGAGTCTGAGTGAACTCCGGGAGTTGGTGATGGACAGGGAGGCCTGGCATGCTGTGATTCATGGGGTCACAAAGAGTCGGACACAACTGAGTGACTGAACTGAACTGAACTGAAACTTACTGTGATTACCATTTCATGATGTATGGAAATCAAATCATTAGGCTGTATATACCTTAAACCTGATACAGTGCTGTGTGTCAATTATGTCTCAAAACTGGAAGGAAAAAATGTAATTGGACCATGAAATAGTTCCTTTGTGGTCTTAAGTTACAGCAGAATAAAACATCCTGGGGCCTATTGTTGAAGTATTGTGTTTGTTTTCAGGTTAAGTGGTATTTCTCTTTTGAGCTGTAAATAGAGGGAGAGATTTAAGGACGGACCTAAGCACAGAGAGAATGATTTATTTGGCACCCAGGATGGAGAAGCCAGTTTTCAGTGGATTCCTCTGCTGTTCTGAACACAGTGAAGCACAATTGGTTTTTACATGACAGCTGTAGGAGATAAAGGTTTTAGAAATCAAAAGATAGAAAGGAATTAAGAGTGTGGATCACAGTAGTTTAGATTAGTAGGATAGCAGATTCATAAACCCTCTAAGGATAAAGTATGATCACTATCAAATAATGTGTCACTTCTGTAGATACAATAGCAGATAGGGGCTCTTTTGCAAATGAAAATGTAGGGAAGCACAGCAGGCCAGCCACAGCAGTTTAGAGGTCACGGGGGCCATGGGGTGCATCTCATTAGACATGGTCAGTGCCTTAGTCTTTGGTCCATTCAGTATTGCTAGTGAAGTAACCTGGGTCTGTTTCACTCAAATCGTGCTCCTGTGTTTGGCTTTATTTTGGCAATCAATTTGAGAGTTTTGTTGTTGTTGTTTTTTTTTAATGGTAAAATAGCAAATTTTGTTTTGTAGACTTAGGAAAATTATTTCACCCAAATATTTATGGAATTTCTGTTACTAGATGGCTTGAGTATAAATATTGGCTTAATAGTAGAAAAGTAGGCCTTTTCATGCAAAGTGTAGTAAGCATGTCTCATTGATATTTCTCCCCATTTTGAGAGGATACTATAAGATTATCTTTATTTTAAAAGCTGGTATTTTTGGACCTCTTAGGTGGACATCCCCACAATTGGACAGCTATTTCAAGAGAGTGTTTGAATCTTTTAAATGATATGACTCAGAAACTTGTGCTCTACCAAGAAGCTGCTGCTACGAATGGGAGAGTGATGTCTTCATCGTACCCAGCGGAACCTAAGAAATCGAATTCTCCAGGTAACTCCTTACACTACTAAGAGAGGGGAAAGCACTTACATTCTATTTCCTAAGAAAGATAACAGTAGTTAATCTAAGGATTAAATTGTATGTAAGTGTGAAGTATATATTTGTAGGCAGAATTGATCCAATATATGGGATATTGTACTGAACCAAGAAGGCAGCCTGAGTATCATTGTAGATTGAAAAAATTAAGTTCATTGTGGTGGTAGTGTTAAAAAGGCTAACACATGTTGATCATTAACCAGAAGACTTCAGTTTAGCCTGCTGCTGCTGCTGCTAAGTCGCTTCAGTCGTGTCCGACTCTATGCGACCCCATAGACGGCAGCCCACTAGGCTCCCCCGTCCCTGGGATTCTCCAGGCAAGAACACTGGAGTGGGTTGCCATTTCCTTCTCCAATGCATGAAAGTGAAAAGTGAAAGTGAAGTTGCTCAGTCATGTCTGATCCTCAGTGATCCCAGGGACTGCAGCCTACCAGGCTTCTCCATCCATGGGATTTTCCAGGCAAGAGTACTGGAGTAGGGTGCCATTGCCTTCTCCCAGAGCCAAGTGAATCTTTACAAGTAGTAGTGGATGCTGTTCTGATTGCAGTATCCCAGAGGTAAAAAATTGCTGGAGTGCCAGAGAGAAGTAACTGAAGTGACTCAGTGGTTTAGGGATGGGGGTGTCACATTCATTGTTTTAAGGTAGCTAAATGTTCGAAAGATGAAAGCTGAGAGGAAGAAGTAGAGGTGGAGGAACCTATGCTATTTTACGAAACACCTTTAGTAGGTGATACTTAGGAACGTAAGACTGAGAAAAAGACTTAATGTTCTGATGCCTTGGGAGCCAGGCACTTAAAGAAAATGGGCAGAACTAGCTGGGTGAGGACCATGGTAAACTTGGGGGCATAAGCTTCATCTGAAACGGAAAACTATGGGTTAGCTTTGATCCATGGTTCCCATGTGAGAATTTGGGCCCAGTATCTGAACTTCTGATACTGGAGGTTTGTAACATTGTACAGGAGGCGGTTATCAAAACCATCCCCAAGAAGAAGAAATGCAAAATGCAAGATGATTGTCTAAGGAGGCCTTACAAATAACTGAGAAAAAAAGAGAAACAAAAGGCAAAGGAGAAAAGGAAAGATATACCCATCTGAATGCAGAGTTCCATAGAACAGTAAAGAGAGGTAAGAAAACTTTCCTAAGTCAACAGTGCAAAGAAATACAGGAAAACAGTAGAATGTGAAAGACTAGAGATCTCTTCAGGAAAATTGCAGATATCAAGGGAACATTTCATGCAAGGATGGGCATGATAAAAGATAGAAGCGGTATGGACCTAACAGAAGCAAAGATATTAAGACAAGGGGGCAAGAATATACAGAAGAACTATACAAAAAAATCTTAACAGCCCAGATAACCGTGATGGTGTAATTACTCATCTAGAGCCAGATATCCTGGAGTACAAAGTCAAGTGGGCCTTAGGAAACATCACTATGAACAAAGCTAGTGGAGGTGATGGAATTCCAGCTGAGCTATTTCAAATCCTAAGAGAATATGCTGTGAAAGTGCTGTACTCAATATGCCAGCAAATTTGGAAAACTCAGTAGTGGCCACAGGACTGGAAAAAGTCAGTTTTCATTCCAGTCCCAAAGAAAGAATGCCAGAGAATGTTCAAACTATTGCACAGTTGCACTCATTTCACATGCTAGCAAGGTAATACTCAAGATCCTTCAAGCTAGGCTTTAACAGTATGTGAATCGAGAACTTCCAGATAAACAAGTTGGGTTTAGAAAAGGCAGAGGAACCAGAGATCAAATTGCCAAGATCTGCTGGATCACAGAAAAAGCATGAGAATTCCAGAAAAACATATACTTCTGCTTCAGTGACTATTCTAAAGCCTTTGACTGTGTGGATCACAACAAACTGTGGAAAATTCTTAAAGAGCTGGGAATACCAGACCACCTTACCTGTCTCCTGAGAAATCTGGATGTGGGTCAAGAAGCAGCAGTTAGAACCAAGAACAACAGACTGGTTCCAAATTGGGAAAGGAGTATGTCAAAGCTGTATATTGTCATCCTGCTTATTTAACTTATATGCCGAGTATATCATGTGAAATGCCAGTCTGGATAAAGCACAAGCTGGAATCAAGATTGCCAGGAGAAATATCAATAACCTCAGATATGCTGATGACACCACCCTTATGGCAGAAAGTGAAGAGGAACTAAAAGCCTCTTGATGAAGGTGAAAGAGGAGAGTGAAAAAGCTGGCTTAAAACTCAACATTCAAAAAACTAAGATCATGGCATCCAGTCCCATCAGTTCAGTTCAATTCAGTCACTCAGTCATGTCCGACTCTTTGCGACCCTGTGAATTGCAGCATGCCAGGCCTCCCTGTCCATCACCGTCTCCCTCTTAATGGCAAATAGATGGGGACACAATGGTAACAGTGACAGACTTTATTTTCTTGGGCTCCAGAATCACTGCAGATAGTGACTGTAGCCATAAAGTTAAAAGACACTTGCTCCTTGGAAGAAAAGCTATGACAAACATAGCATGTTAAAAAGCAGAGATATCACTTTGCCGACAAAGGTCCTTATAGTCAAAGCTATGGTTTTTCCAGTAGTTGTGTATAGATGTGAGAGTTGAACCATAAAGAAGGCTGAGCACTGAAGAATTGATGCTTTCAAACTGTGATGTTGGAGAAGAGTCTTGAGAGTCCCTTAGACAGCATGGAGATCAAACCAGTCAGTCCTAAAGGAAATCAATCCTGAATATTCATTGGAAGGACTGATGCTGAAGCTCCAATACTTTGGCCAGCTGATTTGAAGAGCCGACTCATTGGAAGAGACCCTGATGCTTGGAAAGATTGAAGACAGGAGGAGAGGGGGACAACAGGATGAGATGGTTGGATGGCATCACCGACTCGATGGTCATGTGTTTGAGCAAACTCCGGGAGATGGTGATGGACAGGGAAGCTTGGTGTACTGCAGTCCATGGGGCAAAGAGTAGGACTGAGTGACTGAACAACAATCTGAACTTCTGGTCTTTTTCTTTTTTTCTTTTAAAGAGATAGCTGAATAAGTTTTGGGGGAAATCTATCACTTTTTAAACATTGACAACTAATCTTGATATGTAAAAAAATCACTATATGGGCCAAAGGAAACATATCTCCGACTTTGATTTCATTATTCTGCTGGCTTTATAGACCACAAACAAAGAGATTGCAGAAGAAAAGTGATTTAGATAAGTTCATGGATGTCATGTTTTAAAAGATTCTACTGTGTTTCAGATGTTGTCAACATTCAGATTAGCATTTATTTATTCAACAAGTATTCACTGAATGACTGCCACGTACCAAGCACTACCAGAGAGTCAAAGATGCAGAAACATTCTTGGGCCTGACCTTTTAGTGGGAGGCACACAAACGATGACAAGACAGTGTAACTATTAAAAGGAAGTCTGAAGGAGTAGGGTGATGCTTGATAATGAAAGGAGGAGTTTAAAGTTGGTCCTGAAAGATGTGGAGCCATTAGAGGATTTGAATAGTTATAGTTTCATTAAATTAGCATTTTAGAAAGATCATTGTAATTCTGAGGTGGGGGTCCTGGGGCTGAGCAAATATGGATTAGTCATTTCTTTAAATGGTTGTCATATCCCATCAGTCAGAATTTGCCTTTATTTTGAGGAATAATTACAAAACTTAAAAGCACTGATCTTGGAACTTCGTGGTGGTCTGGTGACTAGGACTGCGCTCCTAATTCAGGGGACCTGGGTTCAATCCCTGGTTGGGGAAGTAGATCCCACATGCTGCAATGAAGATCAAAGATCCTGAGTGTGGGAGCTAAGACTTGGTGAAGTCAAATAAATAAATAGAATTTAAAAAAATATATTAAAAAACAAAAAACCCCACCAGTTTTAATTTTTAAATTGATTCTTTAGCTATTTCTTATTGTCATTTACTCTTAAAAAGTCATGTAGTAAAAATTTGGTTCTTATAAATGTTTAGTGTCTTATGCCAGTTTTATTAAAAAGATAGAATACTAGTATAATTTATTGTCTTTGTGCTTTGTGCTGGAGTGGCAGAAAGATATTATTGTATCTGTATAATTGGTATAAGAGACTGTATAATTGGTAGAGTTATAAGATAATTTTTGAAGAAGCTGTTTACAGAACAGATGTGTAGATACCTGGACGAGTTAATCACTGGTGTGACTTTTGTTAACTTTAAAGAACTCTGCGGAAAATGAGATAAGATTAGTGCTCTGTACATTTTCACACTATAGATTTGATTTAGCCAAGTAATGGTTACAGTAAGAATATACAGTAACCCAGGGCATATACTAATGCAATAAAGTTGTTGCCATTTAAAAATAAAATATAAAATATAAATTCGTTCAGTGCAGCTTAGAGTTGGAGAAATTTACCTTGAAGATGAAGATATCTGTTTAGGGTAAAAAACCGAGAGAGGCTGAACCAGTCTGACAGAAGAAGATGTATAAGCTCCTTAAGTGGTCACCAAGTTGCAGTAGTAAAATCTGGGTGTTGAAATTGTAAACCTAGGTGGAAACAATCTACTGAGTCTTGGTTAAATGAGTTAAACAAAGAATTGAGATGTGTAGAATTTGAGAACCTCCTCTCTGGCCTACTTCGATCAGATTGCCTCTTCTCAGCACTGGATCTGTTCTTTTACAGAAGAAACTGCATTTCAGACCCCCAAATCTAGCCAGATGCCTCGGACTTCAATGCCATCATTAATTAAGACATCACTGTTCTCCTCAAAGTTATCTACACCTGATGTTGCAAGTCCCCTGGCCACCCCATTTGGCTCTAGTGTAGTGAACCGGATGGCTGGAATTTTTGATGTAAACACAAGCTATGGGTCACCTCAAAGTCCTCAGCTCACAAGAAGAGGGCCAAGATTATGGACTTCAGCTTCTGGTGAGGACCGTTTATTTTCTAAAATTTGAAATGTCATAGCTGCAGAGAATCATACAGCCTAAGTTTTTGCCTTCTTGGTTCTTTTTTTTTTTTTTTTTTTGTAGATCAGCAAATGACTGAATTTTCTAACCCTTCTCCATCTACCTCTGTTAGTGCTGAGGGTAAGACAGTGAGACAGCCCAGTGTGATTTACTCATGGATCCAGAATAAACGTGAACAGGTAGGATGATATGGGCATAGGATTTATATTTACATATAGCATTGAGAACATCAAGGATCTCACATAAGTAAGCCATCAGGAATAAATAGAACTTTGGGGATGCTTCATATATTAAATTGACCCATATGAAGTTATTAGTATTTGGTTTTGAGTTATACAAATTACAAGTTCATATGGCTTAACCTAATGCAATCAATGCCTTTGATCTATGAATTTTTTCATTTAAGAGGTATTTATTGATTTCTTCATATACACTGGGTGTGTTTTTAGATACTGGGAAAACAGCAAACAAAAGTCCCTGACTGTATGTTTACATTGCTGGGAGAAATATCAATAACCACAGATATGCAGACGACACCACCCTTATGGCAGAAAGTGAAGAGGAACTAAAAGCTTCTTGATGAAAGTGAAGGAGGAGAGTGAAAAACTTGGCTTAAAGCTCAACATTCAGAAAACTAAGATCATGGCATCTGGTCCCATCACTTCATGGGAAATAGATGGGGAAACAGTGGAAACAGTGTCAGACTTTATTTTTCTGGGCTCCAAAATCACTGCAGATGGTGATTGCAGCCATGGAATTAAAAGATGCTTACTCCTTGGAAGGAAAGATGACCAACCTAGATAGCATATTGAAAAGCAGAGACATCGCTTTGCCAACAAAGGTCCGCCTAGTCAAGGCTATGGTTTTTCCAGTGGTCATGTATGGATGTGAGAGTTGGACTGTGAAGAAGGCTGAGCGCCGAAGAATTGATGCTTTTGAACTGTGGTGTTGGAGGAGACTCTTGAGAGTCCCTTGGACTGCAAGGAGATCCAACCAGTCCATCCTAAAGGAGATCAGTCCTGGGTGTTCATTGGAAGGACTGATGCTGAAGCTAAAACTGCAATACTTTGGCCACCTCATGTGAAGAGTTGATTCATTGGAAAAGACCCTGATGCTGGGAGGGATTGAGGGCAGGAGGAGAAGGGGACGACAGAGGATGAAATGGCTGGATGGCATCACTGACTCAATGGACATGGGTTTTGGTAGACTCCAGGAGTTGGTGATGGACAGGGAGGCCTGGCATGCTGCGATTCATGGGATCGCAAAGAGCTGGACACGACTGAGCAACTGAATGAACTGAACTGAGGGCAGATAGCTGAGCAAGCACGTGTATTATAGTTCTGCGTGGTGAGATGAGGTAGCAGGCACCTGGAACAGTTTGTCAGGCTCATTAGCTGTTTTAAAGACTGAAATTTTCTCTGAATGACATGGATGACTACTGCATGGTTTTACCCACAAGAATGATATGATGTAACCTTACATTTTGAAAGTACTGCTGTGTTGAGACTAGATCCTCAGGGGGCAGGAGTGGAAGCAGAGAGATAGTAGTAAAGCTGTTAGAGTAATCTGGTGACCTGGTAACGGGATCTGGATGATGGTATCAATGACCTGAGTGATGGTGATGGAGACTGTAAAATGTGATCAAAGTTGGGGTGTATTTTGAAGATAGGTATGATAGGATTTGCTTATGGTTTAGTTGTGGTGTGAAAGAACCAGTGTTGATTCTGAAGCTTTGGCCCGAGGATCTGAAACAATGTAGTTGCAGTTTATTGAGTTGCAACTTTCTGATGATTCTGGAAAAGAGATTTGATAGAGACGAGGTAGGGAATCATGAGTCTGATTTTAGACATAGCAATTTTGAGATACTAGACAATCCAGTGAAAATACTGGATAAGATATTAGACATGTATCTGGAGTCTAGGGAAAGTCCAGGTTAGAATTGAAATTCTGGAAGTCATCAGAGCGTGAAAGCCATGAGACTCCATGCAAATTATTGGAGAGTGTAGATATAGAAGAAAAGAGATGCAAGAACTGGAACCCTTTGATGACAAAGTCTGGGAGATGAGGAGGAATAGCAACGGAGACCGAGCACCAAGAAAAGGGTGTTTCAGACAGAAGTGTCAGATGCTGCTGAAAAGAAAAGATGCTGCTATATCTGAAAAGAAGCATGAGGTTCAAACTAAAAATGAACTGGTGTGCTAGGAATATGGAGGTCATTGAGTCCTTGACTAGAGCTATTGGGTGGAGTAGTAGCAAGGAATACCTGACTGGCGTGGGTCCCAGAGAGACTGGGAGAGGAATTGGAAGACACAGAGAAGCTACATCTTTCAAGGAGATTGACTGTAAGGGGACCAGAGAAATGGGCGAATAGCTGGGGGAAGTTGAGAGGTCAGGGAAGGGTTTTATTTTTTAAGGTGGGAGAAATAACAACATGTTTGTTGATAGAATGCTCAGTTAATAGAGAGGGCAGAACTGAAGGCACTTTACAAAACTCCAGCAGCACCTATGGCTCTATGTGTGTAAGTACTACTATGTCATGAATTTACTTTCAAGTCAGTTGGGTTATGTAGCTTTTAACTTAATACTGAGAAAATTATTTTCCTTGTAAATGTCAACTAGTAGAAAACTACTTCTGTCTTAAGATCTGTTTTTTGTTTTTTTTTTTGATAGAGGAAACATGCTCTTTTTTGGCATTAATATTAAGAGGTTAAAGGGTAGGACAGTTGTAGAGAATTGAGAAAGAATATGGTTTTAGGAAATATCACCAGAACTACTTTTTGATTATGACAGGGCTCTAATTTGAAGGCTAGACATGTGTACATGGGAGTGCAGTTTAGATTAGATGGCCTGTCTTGGTTACCCAATTTATAGTACAAAGGTATTTACTTACGTGGCTTACCTTACCTTTCTTTGTAAAGTGTGATGTGTTTCATTTAAGTTAGTGTCTGGAAGAACCTGGAAATGTGTAATATTATATTTGAGTAGCATCGAACTGTTCATGTGATAATTCTTCCCTTTTTTTCCATCTCAGGTTAAGAATTTCTTATCAAAACGAGTGCTGATAATGTATTTTTTCAGTAAGGTAAGAGTATGTAGTTATAACATTGGGAGTGGGGGGAGAGAAAACAAAATAAGAAATGAAGTAGCAAATAAGATTAGACTTTTCAATATTTAGCTTGATCCTAGCACGCCAAACAGCTTGGCATCATGCTTCACTAAACCTCCCTTTAAATAGTACCTGACCTAGACAGGCATCTCCCATCAATGACTTCCTGAGGCTGGGCTCGGTGGCCTTCTGGGTCTCTTGGCTGCAGGCAGCTTTGTGCCAAGATGTGGCCCCTTCCTGCAAATTGAGCAAATCTGTGGCGATCCTTCATGGCTCATTGTCCTGCTGACATCGTTGTGGCCAGTTTGGTTTTCAGAAGAGAGATAACTGGGTTAGACTGCAGGTGTTAAACTGGTGTTGGATTAAAGTTGTAATTTAGGCCACAAAGTAAATGACTTTCCAGCTTGTCTGTCAGCTGCCCCAGCTGCTGTAGGAGAGTAAATCTCAGAGGTAGAAGCTAAAGATTCATTTCTGTTTTCACTGCTACAGCTGTTGTGTGTCAGTTAATCCTTTGATGAGGAAAACCTTTGCCCATGTGTAGGGGAAAGAATTTTTGTTTTAATTATTTTAATCTAGCTTCTCTGTTTTTGCAGATTCTGCATTATTAACTGATAGTGCACTTGTATTAATGCCTTGAAGTGAAGTCTGTATTGGCATACATTACTCATTTTATTCTTTGAGGATCCTGCTCTGGTGGGGGGAGAGATCTGAGTAACTCTGGTAGAATATAGATACATACAGCAAAGAATCCTTTCAAGTTCTTGAAACTTTTCACTGTGGTAGCAGGGAATATCCATGCAACTAGCAAGAATGTTTGCCAGAAATAATCTGTAGGCTCTCCATTAGAGCCCTGGGAAAACCATCCGACCCCTGAGAAAGGTGTCTCATCTTCTACCAAGAGAAAGAGGAGTTGTCTGAAGTTGTACTTCAGAGCTTTGTTTCAGAAGGAAGGGAAGAAAACTTAGCTTTTGTCTTTTGTGTGCCGTGCTCTTTTCACTTGCTAAGTTGTGTCCGACTCTTTGCCACCCCAATGGATTGCAGCATGCCAGGCTTCCGTGTCCTTCACTTTCTTCCAGAGTTTGCTCAAATTCATCCATTGAGTTGGTGATGCCATCCAACCATCTCTTACTCTGTCACACACTTCTCCTGCCCTCAATCTTTCCCAGCATCAGAGTCTTTACCAGTGAGTTGACTCTTCGCATCAGGTGGCCAAAGTATTGGAGCTTCAACATCAGTCCTTCCAGTGAATATTCAGGGTTGATTTCCTTTAGGATTGACTGGTTTGATCTGCTTGCTATCTAAGAGATTCTCAAGAGTCTTCTCCAGTGCCACAATTTCAAAAGCATCAATTCTTTGGTGCTCAGCCTTCTTTATGGTCTAGCTCTGACATCTGTACACGACTACTAGAAAAACTGTCCCCTCATTTAATTCTGACAGCTTTCCTGTGAGGTGTCTTTTTGGCCTTGTTTTACAGAGAAGGAAGCTGGAGGCTCAGAGGGGTCAAGTAGCTAGCCTGAGGGCATGTAGCCAGTAAGGGGCAGAGCAGAAGCTGAATGAGATCTCCTTTTTCCTTGGAAGTGAATGCTTCCTTAGATTCTGATTTTGCAGGTGGATCTGCTGTGTGATAAGGAGTTGTAGACACCACTGCTTAACGTTGGGAAATGTAACATGCTATTGTTGTGAATGGGCTTCATTGGCTGTATTACGATAGCCACTTACCCAGGCCAGTTGTTGTTCAACATCACAATACCTTGTTGTATTAAAGACTGTTGGGTGGTTTTTCTTTGTAGTGGGGTTGAGGGTAGACACTTTAGGAGAGGTAGTATGTACTTAACTTAGGCAGTACTTTTTTTTTTTTTTAAAGCATTCGTAACCATTCTCTTTGGGCTTCCTTGGGGGCTCAGCAGTATAGAATCTGCCTGCAATGCAGGAGAGGTGGGTTCAATCCCTTGGAGAAGGAAATGGCAACCCACTCCAGTATTCTTGCCTAGAAAATCCTATGGACAGAGGAGCCTGGTGGGCTACACTCCTTGGAGTCGCAAAGAGTTGGACATGACTGAATAACTGAGCATGCATGTAACCATTCTCTTGAATGATGTCTATGTTAATCCTCTGAGGTGGGTTGAGGGAATATAACTTATTTTAAGTGAGAAACTGAGGCACATAGAGATTTAGATACTTGGCTGGGGTCACACAGTAAGTTGTAGCAGATTGCTTTATTGCAGTTAAATCATAATGTGTAAGAATTTCAGGTCTTAGCTCTAAAGAGGCAGCTGTGAATTCTTTATTATTTTAGTCTACATGATTGATTGGATGAAATGATAATTTCTGGGCAACTGAGTTAAATGTTTTTGTCATCTTTTAGCACCCAGAGGCCTCCATTCAGGCTGTGTTTTCAGATGCCCAAATGCATATTTGGGCATTAGAAGGTAAGTAGTCTCAGTGAGCTGCAATAATGATTTATTTTATATTGAGATATTTAATGAAAGATCAGTTCTGGACTTTGATCTCAATCTTTGAGTTTTCAGATACATTTTATGTGTTTGTATTATATAGATAAATTTTTATTTAGGTTTAGTTTAATTTAGAGATTTTCCTTGTATATAAGAGGAGAAACTGAGCCTGGGGTTCTTGGCATCTCTTTCTCTACTTCAAAAAAATTGCAATTAATAGATTGTTTTTTAACCATCACCTTATGTTGATGTAACTTGCTTAATATATTTAAACATATTTAGCTTAGTTTTAGTTGTTAAAGAACTATTTCTTTTCATCTTACAGATAGCACCTTCTCAATGTTTAAATGATACTTCCTCAGAGAGGCCTTTCCTGACCACCCTATGAAAAGTATCCTTACTTTGCCCCCTTATCAGGCTTTGTTTTCTTAGCCTTTATCACTGCCAAACAGAGTATTATTTAAAAGAACTTTTTTCTATTAGAACATAAGTCAGATTCATCTTATTTAAGACTATTGCAGTTGAGTACCTTTTCCATCCCTTTTGCCTCTTTTTCTATTCTATTCCTCCCTTTTTTATTTAGACTTTTATACATTCAGAATATTAATTCATCCTCAAATAGAGGTATTGCAAGTGGATTTGCCTAATTTTGATTCACTTTTAACTTGTTTCTTCTTTTCCCCTCGAGGTCTGTCTCACTTAGTAGCAGCATCATTTACAGAAGATAGATTTGGCGTAGTCCAGACCACACTACCAGCTATTCTTAATACTTTGTTGACGCTGCAAGAGGTAGGCAATATATGGGTCGGGTGGAAGCAGAGGTCCTGTCTTCTCCCCCGCCTAGCTTTTTCTGTTTGTTTCTTACATTTCACATTGACTAACGAAAAACTTGTTGGAAGTCAAAATAATGGTACTGTTCTCACGGTCAGGCACTTACAGTCTAAGAGAGACTAGGAAGACAGACTTAATTCATTTATAAGTGTTAATTTTATTGTAACAGAGAAGGTATATTAAACCTGTAGGACATACCTCTGGTATTAATCAGATTATTTAGGATATTGGAATTCTGTTCAATACTATAGGTTTGTATCCTTACATAATTTGTAGCTCCTGAAAGTGACCTGTAGTTAAGTTACTTGTGTAAATAAGAAGTTACTTATCGACTAGAGGCTTAAGAAGATAGAGCTGGGACCAGTGGATTCCTGCTACGAGGCTGGGTGCATAGTTTTAAACTAACAGGTCTTTTTTAGGCTTCAAGGAAGAAAAATAAAACATACGCTTGTTTTTCATTAGGCTGCCTTTTCTGACTTCATGTTGGGTGATATGTTTTCATTGCCTTGTATTATTAGTTCTGTGTCAGATGAGGTGTATAAACACTAAGGGCTGGGGACATTTAAAGGTAGGGGCTTAGGTGTACAGGTTTTCTGGAGGAAGTATTTCTGAACTAGGTTTGAAGGATAACGACTGATGCATCTTTGGGTCTTGGGGAAGCAATTTAAGATATGAGAGAAAACAAGCTTTGCTCTTCCTTTCTTCAAATCTCAATTCAGTTTACCTCTTAGAATGTCTTACCCTTCAGAACCAGTGATTTTTTTTCTTCACTTTGTCCTCTTTGTGCCTACTTTCTCATGTATGTTATTTGATACATATATATACCTGTGGATAGCTTTATTATTTGGGTTCACTTCCCAACTACCTTACTTAAAGAAAGAATTTTCTACTGTTTCCATAGCTTCTACTGTTTGGCTTATCTAACCGCACATTAGGGTAACCATGATTATGGGTATATCTTTGGTATTCATAGCATAGCTTTTTTTTTTTTTTTTTAATCACTCTGGTTGTGTAGTTTAAAATAAAACAACAGTACAGTGTTCCCTAGTCTACACAGTGATTTCATACCTTTTTTTTTTTTTTTTTTGAACTTCAAGTCTATCTTGTAAAGTAAAGTGGAGATGTTTTGGCCCTGTCTTACACACGAAAGGGGCTTGGTAGTGCAGTGGCTTACCTCAGATCTTACACACGTCTTAGTGGCAGAGCTGGGACCTGATGTGATCTCACTGCAGGGCATTAGCAGTGGAATAGGGGCTTCAGGGAGGGGCTTCCCTGGTGGCTCAGAGGTTAAAGTGTCTGCCTCCAATGCGGGAGACCTGGGTTCGATCCCTGGGTCAAGAAGATCTCCTGGAGAAGGAAATGGTAACCCATTCCAGCATTCTTGCCTGGAGAATCCCATCCCATGGTAGGCTACAGTCCACCGGGTTGCAAAGAGGCGGACACGACTGAGCGACCTCACTTCACTTCACTTCAGACCTCAGGGAAAGCTGCAGATCCAGTCTCCGAACTTGTCTGCTGTCTTCTGCTGGGCTTTTGTTTTTACATAGGGTTCTCTTCAGAGACAAGGGCCCTACTTTTAGAACTGTAACTTTCAAACTTTTTAGACTATGATATGTAGTACATTAGACTCAGAATGTAGAGGGGTGTGTGTGTGTGAGTAACAAATAAAAGATTCTTACAACAGTGCTTACCTTTTATTTTGTGCTTCATTCTAATGTTTCCCACTCTATTTCATTTTTTTAAAAATGCTGGTTGAAACATTTCACGAAGATCACACTGCCCTAGAGGTATTCTGCACCAAAATTACTTTCTTCTCATCTCCTCACTGTCAAAATCATTACTCTTCGTAGTTGATTATGGCTAGGCATGATAAGGAAAGCAAATTTCTTTATTTGGTTGTAGTCATTCTTACCTTTGATTAGGAAGGTATGAATTACAGATTTGTTGAAGGCTCAAGCTCTTTTACTTTGAAACAGGAGCTGAATGGAAAATACTTTTGAGGGGCAGAGGAGAAAGAAGCAAAGGTATATTTTTGAGAGTTTGGGAAGCGGTAAATGGAACAAAAACCCCTCTTTGTGCGAGGCTTATGGCATCTCTTCTCCCCAAGACAGCATCGCAGTCGCCCTTTTGGTCATGCCCTACAGTCATCAGATTTTGCAGACTGCCTTGCAGTCTTTCTGCCCCATGTCCCAGGGTTGAGTGTCGCGACTGAGTCAGTGTCCACATGGATATTTATCCTACACTTTGACTTTCTCACTTTTTTTTTCACTTTTTACTTTGTACTGAGGACTAACCGATTAACAAACGGGGTTGTGCTAGGGTCAGGTGAGCAGCGAAGAGACTCAGCCATACATGTGCACGCATCCATTCTCCCCCAAACTCCCCTTCCATCCAGGCTGCCTCAGCATTGAGCAGCGTTCCCCGTGTATACAGTGGGTCCTTGTTGGTAATCCATTCTAACTATAGCAGTGTGTACATGTCCACCCCAAGCTCCCTAATTCTCCCTTCCCCTCCCCCTTCTCTTTGGGCAACCATAAGCTCATTTTCAGTCTCTTGAGTCTCTCTTGTAAGTCCATTTGTATCATTTCATTTTAGATTCTACATATAAGGGATGTCATATGATATTTCTTCTCTTTCTGACTTCACTCAATAAGTAAGTCTCTAGGTCCATCCATATTGCTGCAAATGGCACTATTTCATTCTTTTTAATGGCTCAGTAATGTTCCATTTATGTATGTACAACATCGTCTTTATCCATTCCTCTGTCGATGAACATTTAGGTTGCTTCCATGTCTTGACTGTTGTAAAGAGTGCTGCAGTGAACACTGGGGTGCATATATCTTTTTGGATCATGTTATTCTCCAGATATATGCCCAGGAGTGGGATTAGAAGGTCATATGGTAGCTCTAGTTTTAGTTTTTTAAGGAATCCCCAAGTGGCTATACCAATTTACATTCCCACCTACAGTGTAGGAGGGTTCCCGTTTCTCCACACCCTTTCCAGCCTTTAATGTTTGTGGATTTTTTGATGATAGCCACTGTGACTGGTGTGAGATGGTATCTCATTGTAGTTTTGATTTGCGTTTCTCTAGTAATTAGCCGGGTTGAACATCTTTTCATGTACCTCTTGGCCATCTGTATGTCTTCTTTGAAGAAATGTCTGTTTAGGTCTTTTGCCCATTTTTTGAGTGGGTTATTTGTTTTGATGCTGTTAAGCATCACGAGCTGTTTGTAAATTTTGGAGACTAATCCCTTATTGGTCTCATTGTTTGCAAATGTTTTCTCCCAATCTGTGGATTGTCTTTCATTTTGTTTATTGTTTCCTTTGCTGTGCAAAAGCTTTTGAGTTTAAGTACATCCCACTTGTTTTTTTTTGTTTATATTTCCATTATTCTGGGAGACAGATTGAAAAAATATTGCTGCGATTTATGTCAGAGTGTTCTGTTGCCAGGCTTTTACACACTTATCAGCCTCAGCCTTTGACTGTCATCCAGGCTTCATCGGCCCGTGTATTCTCCACCTCCAAAGCTTAAAACTCCACGATTCTAGCCTCTAAGCCAGAGTCCTTGAATGTTTTTGTGCCAGAGATCCCTTTAGCAGTCTGATGAGGCCCATGGACTTTTTCCCAGAATAATGGGAAAAACAAATACATAAAATATAAAGTCTTTCAGATTAGAAAGGAAATCAGTTATATTAGAATATAATTTTGAAAGTATTAAGTTTGTGATACATTAATGCGTTAAATAACAAGGTCTATCAGTGGGTCTATGGAGAAGGAAATGGCAACCCACTCCAGTATTCTTGCCTGGAGAATTGTGTGGACAGAGGAGCCTATCAGGCTATAGTTCGTGGGGTCACAAAGGGTCAGACACGACTGAGTGAGTGAGCATCAGTGGGTCTAACTCATCATTTTGAAGTAATGATTAAGATGAATGGTATTTAAAGATAATTACACTAGTGTGATGAAAATATTGATGATTTCTGTTGGTGGCAAAGTTAGAGGAACTACTAATGCTATTGTGATTTACTGTTTCATAATTGAAACAATTGCTAAATTTTAATTAGAGCTTAGTAAAGATAAACATGTCATTTTTAGCCCAAAGTTCATGGCCCCTGAATTCTGTCCGTAGATCTGTGGGCTGTATAAGAGCCCCTCTCCCTCATGCACAGCCTTTTATGCCTTGCTTCCTCTTTTGTCTTTGCTAATATTTTCACTCCCTTTGTTTTTCAGCTCCCCCAGCTACACGTACATCGTTCCTCATCCAGGTTACACCTTAGAGTCTGTCACTTCAGCCATCTTGTTACCAATTCCCTCACCTCCTAGTTGCCAGGTCCTTTAGGTGCACCCACGTGGCAAAACTCTAAGGGATCAATCCTATACTGACCACCTACCCTTTCTCTTGCCCATCCCTCCTACTTCAGTCTCATTTCAGGCTCTTGGCATTCCTGACCTGAATTATTACTATGGCCTTTTGCTCCTGGGACTTAACAGGGACCCTTCATTCTAACTTTAGCCACTGCCCAGTTCTTCCCATAAGCCCTCTAGTCTCATAACCACCATGGACTATTCTATTCCTCCACCCCTGCCCCAAATATATTTTATTTTCTTAACCTAACTCTAACTCTATATGTGATGCCTCTTCTTTCTTTGCCTAGAACACATTTTTCTCGTTTTCTCTGGCTCCGCCTGTAACCCCCATTCATCATTTTATTACACTGTATTTTCATTGTTTACTTTTATTGTCTCTAGTCAGAGTAGGGGGCTTCCCCGGTGGCTCAACTGGTAAAGAATCTGCCTGCAATGCAGGAGACCCGGGTTTGATTCCTGGGTCAGAAAGATTCCCCTGGAGAAGGAAATGGCAACCCACTCCAGTATTTTTGCCTGGAGAATTCCATGGATAGAGGAGGCTGATGGGTTACAGTCCATGGGGTTGCAATGAGTCAGACATGAGTAGAGTCAGGGATCTTGTCTTATTTATGTATTCCTGGCATCTGACCTGGTACCTGGCAAATAACAGGTACTTATTTATTAAATGCTTGGTGGATGACTGCTGGATAGCTTCATGGTTGGTTTGATGGGTGAAGGCTTCTGTTCTGGGGCCTGAATTAAATGATAGTTCTGATGTGAATTAATTATAATAGTCACAAGCCCCTTCATTTTGTAAGACAGGGATGTCATGTGACTCATATGAGTCCTGTTGTATGTTTTTGGCTTTATATTCTTTGATGTAGAAGGGATCCTTGCTTTTAATAACAAAAATAAGTTCTAAATATCTCTGTAATTTAAGGTAAGTTATTAAACACAGGCTTCTGGATTTACTAAGGAACAGTTGTGTGTGGGGCTTCCCAGTTGACTCAGTGATAAAGGATCTGCCTGCATTGGAGGAGTTAGGTTTGATCCCTGGGTCGGGAAGATCCCCTGGAGTGGCAGGTGGCAACCCGCTCCAGTATTCTTGCCTGGAAAATTCCATGGACAGAGGAGCCGGGTGGGCTACAGTCCATGGGGTTGGAAAGAGTTGGACGCAGCTGAGCACACACACAAACACAAGGAACAATTTATGGAACTATTTTGTTCTTTTGCTTTACTTTTCATTGTCAATCACTTCAGCCATTTTACTGAATCATTAAAGACAAAATATGAAAGAAAAGGGGGAGCCTTTCATTCTTCAAACCATTCAGAGGGCAAGGAGTGGACGGATGGCTATCCTAGGACAGGTGTTCCTAATAATAGTGGGCCAAGCCATCCTGGGAGATCCAAATACTACAATGGGTTCATGGATCCATACATGTACTGCTGTCATCTGAATAATTAATGTTTGTCTGGCATAGTTACAGCTGTTTTTTAGAGGTTTCTATATACTGTTTTGGTTAATTGAAATACATAGTCATTTAAAAGCATTATTGAGTTCATGGAATTATTTCGTACTTTAGTGGATGGAACAGTTACTGTCCCATGGAATTCCACTACATAGCTATCTATCTAAGTGCGTGTGTGTGTATATATATAGTCTTTAAAAAGGATCCTTATATGTGAAAGGTTGGGGACCAAAATGGTAGAGTGGTTTGTTTAATTAAAAAAATTTTTTAAAATTGTGTTAAAATACACATATAAAATTTAAAATACACTTAACATTTTAGCTGTCTTTTTGTGTATAGTTCTGTGTCATTAAGTACAGTCACATTGTTTAACAGTCAACCACTTTTTCATTTTTGAAAGTATGTTTTAAACTTTTCAGAAAGCCTTCTAGTCTTTGAAGAGTCACTGTCACCTTGATATAGGATATCAGCTCTATCTATTATATTTTTTGCCTTATCACCTGAAGGCCAAATTTCGATATACTTGGAAATTTGAAGTTGACCTTTATACTATTCATATATTCAATAAATATCAATTATCAAACAGTTCAGCGTGTGCTGAGATACAGAATAAGGAAAGACAAGCATGGTTCCTGCCCTCCAGGAGCTTGAAGGTAGTTGCTCAGACATGTCCAACACTTTGTAACCTCAAAGAGAAAGTCATACAAATAAGTAACAGTAAAACAGGAGATCATACAAGTAAGTGTAACTATAAGTGCCACAATGTACAAAAGTGCAGGGTGATTAAAGCACAGAAAACAGGCAAGTCTAACTAGCCTTGCGAATAGGAGATTAAAGGGAAGGGTGTGAAGTCATGAAAGGCTTCCCTTTCATGGGAAGTGACACGGAAGTAGGAAGTGACACAGAAGTTAGACGGAAGAACGAAGAGGAGGAGAGCAACGTTCTTGAGGGCCAGAACTCTTGAGTTTGAAGGTCCAGAGACCCTTGACCAGCATTCTTCCAAAGTCACACGGACCCTTGCCCAGGATTCTTCCAAAGTCACACGGACCCTTGCCCAGGATTCTTCCAAAGTCACACGGACCCTTGCCCAGGATTCTTCCAAAGTCACACGGACCCTTGCCCAGGATTCTTCCAAAGTCACACGGACCCTTGCCCAGGATTCTTCCAAAGTCACACGGGCCCTTGCCCAGGATTCTTCCAAAGTCACACGGGCCCTTGCCCAGGATTCTTCCAAAGTCACACGGACCCTTGCCCAGGATTCTTCCAAAGTCACACGGGCCCTTGCCCAGGATTCTTCCAAAGTCACACGGACCCTTGCCCGGGATTCTTCCAAAGTCACACGGACCCTTGCCCGGGATTCTTCCAAAGTCACACGGACCCTTGCCCAGCATTCTTCCAAAGTCACACGGACCCTTGCCCGGGATTCTTCCAAAGTCACACGGACCCTTGCCCGGGATTCTTCCAAAGTCACACGGACCCTTGCCCGGGATTCTTCCAAAGTCACACGGACCCTTGCCCAGGATTCTTCCAAAGTCACACGGACCCTTGCCCAGCATTCTTCCAAAGTCACACGGACCCTTGCCCAGGATTCTTCCAAAGTCACACGGGCCCTTGCCCGGGATTCTTCCAAAGTCACACGGGCCCTTGCCCGGGATTCTTCCAAAGTCACACGGACCCTTGCCCGGGATTCTTCCAAAGTCACACGGGCCCTTGCCCGGGATTCTTCCAAAGTCACACGGGCCCTTGCCCGGGATTCTTCCAAAGTCACACGGACCCTTGCCCGGGATTCTTCCAAAGTCACACGGACCCTTGACCGGCATTCTTCCAAAGTCACACGGACCCTTGCCCAGGATTCTTCCAAAGTCACACGGACCCTTGCCCGGGATTCTTCCAAAGTCACACGGACCCTTGCCCGGGATTCTTCCAAAGTCACACGGACCCTTGCCCGGGATTCTTCCAAAGTCACACGGACCCTTGCCCGGGATTCTTCCAAAGTCACACGGGCCCTTGCCCGGGATTCTTCCAAAGTCACACGGGCCCTTGCCCGGGATTCTTCCAAAGTCACACGGGCCCTTGCCCGGGATTCTTCCAAAGTCACACGGGCCCTTGCCCGGGATTCTTCCAAAGTCACACGGGCCCTTGCCCAGGATTCTTCCAAAGTCACACGGGCCCTTGCCCAGGATTCTTCTGCAAGGCACACTGTTTCTGTTTCTCTAGAGTCATATTTTTTACTTCTGTATTTATTTTTGTCGACTATATTTATACATGTAATTTATATATTTTCAGTTTTTATGGTTTATTTCTGTAGAATCCAAAAGAAATGTTCTTTCTTTAATTTTTGTAAAAATCCCATAAAGATAGAATAAAGCTTATTTTGCATGATTGAATCTCTCGAAAAGACTATATCTGTATCTGTTGGTATGACTTACTCAAGATCATGCTCAATGAATGGTCGGGTAAATTTGTAAACCAGGCTATTACACCCCAAGTTCTTTGCTTTCTACCATATCAGATCACTTCTGCGAGGGCTTGGCAGAACATGTATTTCTTAACTTCTTTCTTAATATCGACTGTAGCAGGTTACAAGAGCCGAAGTGTGAGACCTAGGGGCAGAGCCACCTGTGTTTAAACCCTGGCTCGCACTAAAGCACTCAGGGTGCCTAGCCCATGTTATTGTTGTGGTAGTTGTAGTCACTAAGCTGTGTCCGACCTTTGCGACCACATGGACTGAAGCCCTCCAGGCTTCTCTGTCCGTAGGATTTCCCAGGCAAAAATACTGGAGTGGGTTGCAATTTCCTTCTCCCGGGGATCTTCCCGACCCAGGGATTGAACCCATGTCTTCTGCATTGCAGGCAGATTCTTTACCACTGTGCCACCTGGGAAGCTAGCTTATGTTAAGCGCTCAGCAAATGTGAGTTAGCTCTTATTGCTTTGTTGTCACTATTACCATGCTGTATGACAGAATTCTTGTACAGGAGAAAAGATTTTTAAAGATTAAAAAGAAAGTACTGCTGTCAATACTGTAAGCAAGTAGTCTGGGTGACAGTGTCAGACAGATGCCCAAGGCTCCACTGCTCTGTGAGTGACTAGAGCAGTTTATTAAAGTTTTCTGAGATCAGTATCTTCATTTATAAAATGAAAATAGTATCTTGCAGGAATATTATGAGGGTTAGAAATAATATCTGTGAAGAGTTTAAAATGGTTCTTGGCAAGTATAATATATGCAATAAATAGCATATACTATTGTTATAAATAATTAAATGAAATAAGTGGTTATCAGACATGGCTTTGTTAGCAAATTATTATTTAAATGAGATTATATATATATCACAATTAACCGAGTTCCTGACACAGAATAACTGCAATCAATAAATTTAGCTATCATTATCATCATCTGATATTGTTATTATTCTGTAGCAATGGTTCTCAGCCAGGGATGATTTTGTTCCACAGGAGGTATTTGGTAATGTCTGCAAACAGTTTGATTGTCACAGTGGGGGATGCTGCTGCATATGTTGTGTAGAGGCCAGGGATGCTGCTGAACAGCCTACACTGCACAGGTCAGGCCCCACAGGAAAGAACCGCCCAGTCCAGAATATCAGCAGTGCTCAGTTTGAGAAACTCTGATCTATAGTCATGATTTCCAGTAACAGAGTCCGCTCTTATCCTTAACATTTGTTTGGGATTCTGGCTTTAGTGGAGCAGAACTCTTTTTAACTAGGTTATAAGTAGGATCCTTGAGACCAGGGACTTTCAAGTCTCTGCATGGCAGACTTTTATTAATGATGTTGATAGATAAATAATCAGGAAGGAGCAACTGGAGTTTTCTGTTTATGTGGCCATTGTACATATGCTACTGCGTATAAATATAAATGGGCAAAAAGTGCCTGTTTCCACAGTACAGCCCCTCTTTAGGCTTCTTTTAGGGCCAAAGTGAGGCCTTCATAGAATTTATTTTTCCCAGAGTATATTTATATTGTTCAGTGGTGTGTTCTACTCACCACTTACTCTTTTCATTGTTTGGGATAATTCTTAACTAGATATTTGAGATTCCAGTTGTGTGATCTGAGTCTTAAGGGCAGGAACCAATGCGTAAAATGAGTGCTCAATAGGTACTTGTTTAATCTCATAGCTGATTAAGTGGATACTTCAGTTCTGATAACCATGGGGCATATCATTAAATACTATAAACCAGTATTCTCTAGGTTCAAGTTATTCATATACTACCATCATAGTTTTTGCTTTAACTGTTGATTAGCATACACTGTTGTCATAATTTTAGTCACATTTATATACCACCTAAATGAACTATTATTTACTTAGTATTTTAAGTTAAATTTATTTAAAAGGAAACAGTATCACTGTTGTAAAAGGAAAGCTAGTTTGACTTGCTATGAATAGATATAGGTCTACCATTCCTTATCTCAAACCCTCAAATTGTTTCAAAATTTAGATATTTTAAGATTTTTCAAAGTGTTACATGGTATACACAGTCTACATTATGTAACACTGCTATTGCTATCTGAGGTAGAAGCCCCTTAATCAGATACAGTAATGCTTTTCTGCAGTGAAATATCTGAATATTCATAGCAAGTGGAATATAGAATATAAATAACCTATGTCAGCTTCAGTTCAGTTCAGTTCAGTCGCTCAGTTGTGTCCGACTCTTTGTGACCCTATGAATCGCAGCATGCCAGGCCTCCCTGTCCATCACCAACTCCCGGAGTTCACTCAGACTCACGTCCATCGAGTCAGTGATGGCATCCAGCCATCTCATCCTCTGTCATCCCCTTCTCCTCCTGCCCCCAATCCCTCCCAGCATCGGAGTCTTTTCTAATGAGTCAACTGTTCACATGAGGTGGCCAAAGTACTGGAGTTTCAGCTTTAGCGTCATTCCTTCCAAAGAAATCCCAGGGCTGATCTTCAGAATGGATTGGTTGGATCTCCTTGCAGTCCAAGGGACTCTCAAAAGTCTTCTCCAACACCATAGTTCAAAAGCATAAATTCTTCAGCGCTCAGCCTTCTTCACAGTCCAACTCTCACATCCATACATGGCCACAGGAAAAACCATAGCCTTGACTAGACAGACCTCAGTCGGCAAAGTAATGTCTCTGCTTTTGAATATGCTGTCTAGGTTGGTCATAACTTTTCTTCCAAGGAGTAAGTGTCTTTTAATTTCATGGCTTCAGTCACCATCTGCAGTGATTTTGGAGCCCCCCAAAATAAAGTCTGACACTGTTTCCCCATCTATTTCCCATTAAGTGATGGGACCGGATGCCATGATCTTCGTTTTCTGAATGTTGAGCTTTAAGCCAACTTTTTCACTCTCCTCTTTCACTTTCATCAAGAGGCTTTTTAGTTCCTCTTCACTTTCTGCCATAAGGGTGGTGTCATCTGCATATCTGAGGTTATTGATATTTCTCCCAGCAATCTTGATTCCAGCTTGTGTTTCTTCCAGTCCAGCATTTCTCATGATGTACTCTGCATAGAAGTTAAATAAGCAGAGTGACAATATACAGCCTTGACGTACTCCTTTTCCTATTTGAAACCAGTCTGTTGTTCCATGTTCAGTTCTAACTGTTGCTTCCTGACATGCATACAGATTGCTCAAGAGGCGGGTCAGATGGTCTGGTATTCCCATCTCTTTCAGAATTTTCCACAGTTTCTTGTGATCCACACAGTCAAAGTCTTTGGCATAGTCAATAAAGCAGAAATAGATGCTTTTCTGAAACTCTCTTTTTCCATGATCCAGCGGATGTTGACAATTTGATCTCTGGTTCCTCTGCCTTAGGTTAGGTTTTATTGTCCGATCAGGGCTTTTTGGATTTCAGTATCGAGGAGAAGACAATGAAAGAGAAAAGACAGTAATTTTAAATAATTCTTTTTTGCTGAAGTCCCTGAACCTGAAGCCTTCTTGTCCTTTTGTTGTGAAGGGAAATTAGAGAGGATTAGAAATGTGTTAAAGACATATCACCTCCATACTGAGACTTTCTTCCCCAGTGTAACTTTTATACATTAGGCTCTGTTGGACCCAATTTAAGTTTTGGCATTTATTTTTTTGAGCTATTCCAATTATTTGTAAGGATTGATATTTTATCACTTTTATTCTTTCTTAGAGTTCTTTTAAAGAACAAAGAGAAAACAAAATTCATTCCTTTACAATTACCCTTTCAACCCTTTTAAAATCTGAGATGTATTATGGAATCCTAGTGATTTTCCATTTCCAGTGTCTTGAAACAGTTTGCTATTTGATCATCCTAGGAATTATTTCATCATTACTCATCAGTTATTCCAATTGTGGTAAAAAGACCAGTAAGAAAACAGAAGGATGATGAAATCATATAGTATTGCATCATCTTTCAAGAAAAGGTATATAAATAGTCTGAACAAACATCTTTGTAGTTTTTTTTTAAGCTTTCAATGAATACAGTTGCTAATTCAGATTTGAAAGATTTTCCACTGATGATAGTAAAAAGGAGAAAATTGCCCATATGTTAAATAATTATTTAGATAAATCAGATGATGCATGCAGAGACACAGCACTCTAGAAATTTATATGATTCTTAAATGGATGCATGCTGAAGGTATACAAAGGTGTATTCAAAAGTGACTGGAAGGAAATAGTTGATGTTGAAATGAGAAAAAATCACATGTATAAAATAATTTTATATGTGATTGCATTTCAGTTCATCTTTATAAACCTAAGAATGAAAATGTTTTGTATAGTTGGGTACAAAAAAATGGCTGAACTTTGCAACAAAATTATGAACTGTCAAAAGTTTTTTGAAGTATTGAGTTTTGATGGTGCAGATGCAAGAAAAAGAACCAGAAATAATGATAAGCTAGAGTCTGTTGGAGATATGTCTTCAATTTGAAATCAGTATTATAGGATGGATATGTTCCAGGTTTGTTCATAATAGCTGATAAGTAGGTAGTTGCATTCAAAACACATTTCATACTTCAGATGTTTATATCTTCGAAACCTGGAAACTATGTTTATAATATTATTTATATTGTTTTAAAGTTATTTTACATTATCCTGTTATTGTTATTTCTGTAAATTTTTTGTAAAAAGACTATAAAGAGGGTCCACCGAATCCAGGTGAAAATGATGATGACTATTTTGCTGGTATACTGAGAGTTAATTAGGTTTATAAGATAATTGAAAAGGAAGTAATATTTCCATTGTGATTCAGTGTTACTTACTGTTACTTAAGTACGTCACTGAATACTATCTTCCATACTGCCTAAAAGTATCCTAAAAGCGTGCCCCAGTCTCAGGCATTCCTCTTACAAGTTTCTGTTGAAAGAATAAATGGTTGGACTTGCAATTGTTGTGACAGACTGAACACATGCATCAGATCTTGTTCCTTCCCCTAAACTCTGCTAAACTATGGTGAAAGTACTTTTAAAAAGACATGAATCCGTAAATAGGAGAGGAGACAACAGCAACAAAGTTCTCTCTCTAAGCTGGAGAGCAGACGGTTGAGAAGCTAACTTAGCAGTCAGAGGCAGTGCGAAGGTGGCAGTGGGGTGAGCACCTCTGGGGGCCAAGGCCTGAGGGACAGACGCCAAAACAAGGAGGCTGGGTGAGCACTGTTGAAACCCAGCTGGAGCTCTAGATTCTCCGAGGTGCTTCTCCCTCATTCCAGAAGTTAAGTTTCATCCTTTAGAGAGAGTGCAGCACTGGCTGTCTGGACTGGGAGAGTTCATAGTTGTAGGCACTCTACTAGAAGTTTAGGGTGTGCTCGATAGCTCTGTTACCTGCTCAGCTTCCCTGAACTAGGCCTTCCAGAGAGGGTACTGGAAGGTTCTTCTTTGGGAACTCTGATCAAACCAAGAAGAAAGACCTAAAGTTACTGAGTTGGGCACTCACCCTCCCTGCCCTGCATACCCCTCTGCACCCCCCACCCCCCAGAAGTCCATACAGATCACCTGTTGTGAAGCCTATTGGCGGTAATCCCCAATCATGTACTCAAAGCTGTTATCAGTCATTTCTAGTACTTAGAGCTTTTGGTCCAGCTCTTTAGAAGGCCCTGTTCTCAGTCATGAGCCAAGGGAAGTCTTCAATACAGATGATAGAGACCAAGTGGAGTACAGAGGGAAAAGAAACTCTAAAGCAAAAATAAACCCCCAAATATAACAAAAAACCACAAAAACGCTCAGAAATAAAATAGGGTATTGCATCCTGGAAACAAAAATAGGATGTTGAAATAAAAAGGATCATTTAGTTGACGTAAAAGAACTCTTGAAATTAAAAACATGATGGCAGAAATCATTTTACCTAGAGTCTTAGGTACTTTTTTGGTGCTTACATCCATAACTATAAATAATAGGCTTCTGCTATTGCTTCTTGTCACCTTAGACATTATACTTGCTGCAGTAGATTAACACAGTTATTCTTCTCAATCTTCTCTTCTCCCTTCTCTTAATATAGTTATAGCATTTAAAGGGGCTTCCCTGATAGCTCAGTTGGTAAAGAATCCACCTGCAATGCAGGAGACCCTGGTTTGATTCCTGGGTCAGGAAGATCTGCTGGAGAAGGAATTAGGCTACCCACACCAATATTCTTGGGCTTCCCAATATTTAAAATTATAATATTTACCTTTGGCTTTTAAAAGTTACACTTAAATCTTTTTCTCACATTGTCAAGTATGTAAATAAAATCAGTTTCACTTGTGAGTTCTCTCTTCCTACCTATTCTTGCACATTAGATGCTTAATCATCTAGAATTGAAAAGGAAGATAAGCTAGTTTTGTAAATAACCTTACTTATGTAAAGTATAAAGTTTGATCTTTTTTTGGACTGAGATTCATAATAAAGGTATTCTTACCTGTCATGCATTGTAAGCAGAGTAGGACATCTGTGTTTCACTTCCCACTTTTGAATTTTCAAGGCTGTAAAAGTATATAACTGCTTTTGAGAGGATGGATGTAGACTTTTCCCTGGTAACTGCTGAAGTGGCAGAACCTTGACTGCACTGGTTTTCAAACCATTTGACTGTGATCCAAAATAAATACTTCATTATATGTCTATGTGTTATCTCTGTATCTATCTATATGAAATGAAATCTCTTTAAGCCTTGCACTGAGTTGGCTTTTTTGATAGTCTGAACTAATGTGTTTCCTTTTTTTCTTGATATAGTCAGTTGATAAGTACTTCAAGCTTCCTCATGTTTCCAGTAAGCCACCTCGGATTTCAGGAAGCCTGGTGGACACTTCCTATAAAACGTTAAGATTTGCATTTAGAGCATCTCTGAAAACAGCCATCTATAGGATAACCACTACATTTGGTGACCATCTGAAGTAAGTTTACCTCTTCTGCTCACTTTCAAGAGTTCCCCTGAGAAACAGGCATGAGAATTAAGGCTCGTAAATTGAAAGTGGTTTTTTTGGGACCTTCTTGATTCCTACTGGGAAGTAACAGCTTAGATTTAGATTTAATATTTGCATTTTAAAAATTGGCCTATTGTATAAGCTTTGGGACCTTCTTTCAGATGGATAAAAAAGGATAGAAAGTTAAAAAAGCAGTAAATGTAATTATATATTGTTTTCTTATATTCCTAAAATGACCTTAAGGGAGAAAAAAGGCAAAATGAATACTCTCCAAAAAAGCATATTAAAAATAATTCTGTTATTACGTCTTGGTTAGCAAACCAAGGCTTGGGGTGAGCAGAGTATTCCATAGATGAGTTCTTGGTGCTTTGTGAATCATGCTGGAAAAACAGCAACAGATCATAACACCTTCAGAAACGGAACCAGAAAGAAAACCACAAATGCCAAGCCTGTGTATATTTAGTTTCATTGATGTTTACTGCTTTCTTTTCATGAAATAATCTAGCTAGGCAGTGTAAGGGATACTAGTTTACTAACTAAATTACATTTATCATAATTGTAAATAAACTTTAAAATATGAGATTGCTCTTTTTTTTTTTCTGTATGCAATTAATAGTTTAGAATTTCTTCAAACTAGCTGCTTTTAGAAACAGTAGTGTATTTCCTTTTACTTCCGTAAGGCAAATACATAAAACATACTATATACATACCTAAGGGAGCCACAGCAGCAAGTTTATGGAACACTTTGGTTCTGTGTGGGAATACAGAAAAGCTGTAGATAACCCTCTGTCCTTAGGAAGTTTATTCATTTGTTTAAAAACAAACCAGAAAAAAAAAAAACATTCATTGAGTGCTTTCTAGATCTGCAGTCTCTAATATGATAGCCATGTGTTGCTATTTAAATTTAAATTAAGTTAAATAAAATTGAAAATCCAATCTGTCAGTTACATTGGCCACCTTTCAAGTCCTCAATAACTACACATGGCTACTGGCTACTGTACTGGACAGCTTAGGTATAAAACATTTCCATCATTGCAGAAAGTTCTTTTGGACAGTGCTATTCTAGACAATACACTTAACACTTTTCATTTATTCTTCTCAAAGAGCCTGTGAGGCATAGAGATTATCATAATTGTATAATATAGAAACTGAGACTCAGAGAGCTTAAGAACATGCCTGATAGCACCGTCAAGTCAGTGTTAGAACATAAATCTGAAATTAGGTCTTTCTTGCTCTTAAGATTCCAACTTCTTACCCTATACAACACTAGACTCCCTCCAAGATGTAAACTGTAAGGTTTAAGGTATAAATGTAAGGTAGAAGATGTAAGGTACTCTTAGAAATTCTCAGTGAATTCAGATAATGAAATACATATGATGACTGATGTATATTGATGATACAACCAGAACAGGAAGAAAAGGGGAAAATAGATTTCTTCCATAAGAAAAGTAGATGATTATTAAAAAAAAACTGTAAGAATGAAACTCTGCCTTAGTTTCTTTTCTCTGAGTAGAGCCATATATTATATATATACTAAAATTGATGAGGCCAGTAAAGACTATTTTGTGCAAATATTAGACCAAATGGTAATAGTAGAAGCATTAGATTTGGAATTAAAACATTTGGATATATGTCTGATTACAGTACTGTCTGTTGTAGTTGTGGACAAGTCATCTGTTGATTTAAGTAACTTCCAGGTAGTAACTTATGCAGGTAGTAAGTTGTAGAACCAGATATTAGACTAAATCTTTCAGACCCTAGAATTCTATATACAAACCTCTGAAAACCATTCTGATACTGTTTTCCTGCCATGAAAAGGGTATATTATTTGTCCCATTTTATTTCATTTGCTGTTAATAGAGATAAAATAGGATCATACATATGTAAAGCCCACATACATTATATATTATTGTGACAACAACTATTATTATTGTATGAAAGTGAAAGTCGCTCATTCTTGTTCGACTCTTTGCAACCCCATGGACTATACAGTCCATGGAATTCTCCAGGCCAGTATTCTGGAGTGGGTAGCCTTTCCCTTCTCCAGGGCATCTTCCCAACCCAGGCATTGAACCCAGGTCTCCCGCATTGCAGGTGGATTCTTTACCAGCTGAGCCCCAAGGGAAGCCCAAGAATACTGCAGTGGGTAGCCTATCCCTTCTGCAGTGGAGCTTCCCGACCCAGGAATCAAACCAGAATTGCAGGTGAATTCTTTACCAACTGAGCTATCAGGGAAGCCCCTATTAATACCTGGTTTATTCATTCCCCAGAACTTCACCTCTGAGAACCAGGTATAAATGAAGTAAACACTTGAGGTGTGAAAACTAACACAGACCAGTTACACATTGGAGACCTTCATTTTACTCTTAATTTAGACAAGTTTGATTTACTGACTTTCCAACCAATAACATTAAAATTTGAGAGGAAGACTACTATTAGAGTTGAGTACTAACAACAGTAAGAGAAGTACAGTGCCTGCGGGAGAGGGGAATCATGAGAATAAAAATCAAAAGAAAATCATGAGAGAAGACTTGGTGTTTGAAAAAATTCAGAGCCACTTAGTTAGAGATGACAGCCTCCCTAGCACCGAGAGAAAGTCTGAATAGTAAAATATACATGAGATGGTTCAGTTGGTGGCAGCTACATGGTTTAAGAAAGCAGAGATGTAAAATGTGTAAGGTGTTTTAGGATAATTTGTAACAAAATTATTATAATAAGCCTTTGACACTTTTAAAAGTGGCGACCTTCAGCTACCTGGAATTTTATTATTCAGTGTGTGAAAGTTGCTCAGTCATGTCTGACTCTTTGTGACCCCATGGACTATACAGTCCATGGAATTCTCTGGCCAGAATACTGGAGTGGGTTACCATTCTCTTCTCCATTATTATTCAGTCAGGATACAGTATAATCAACAACTAGAAAACTGAAATCTTTCATTGTATTTAATTTCTGCCTAAAATTTTAAAAGAAAGCTCTATACTGGTTTCAGTATACATTTGCCCCACTTTTGTCAAGGTAATGTATTTTTGTAGGGGTGAGGGTGGGAAGAGAACTCAATTCCCCATCCAAGGCATAACTTGTGTTCAAAGGGAAAAGTAAATCTAAACCACCAAGCTGTTACCTTTGAAAACGATTAGTGGAGTCTATTGTATTTTATCCAAACATCTTAGTTTAAAGGATTTTATATTAAAAGCAATTCATATACTCTATAACTCAAAGATAATGTTGGAATCTGGTTTAAATAACATAATAAAATCCAGAAAAATCTACTGCACAGCCTGAAACTCTGCACAGCAGGTTCCACAGCAGAGCAGGTTACAGTTGATGCCTTCAGTTGTCAGCCTTAATTTTCTTTGGGCTTTTAGAAGGTAGAAGCATGCTGTTGCTCAATACACGTCCTCCTCTCATTAGATTAAGGAGGGTTTTCATCCAACTTTTTTCAGAAGTACTAAATAAGTGAAAATTTCTATTCATTTTTAATTGTTTTGAAAAATATTGACTCTGTGCTCTGTGGTTCACTTAATATGCTTAATGTAAAATAAAGCTTATGCTTTGAATTTATGTCTCATTTAGTGCTGTGCAAGCATCTGCAGAACATCAGAAGAGACTTCAGCAGTTCTTGGAGTTCAAAGAATAGTTAAGTAATATAAACTGTGTTCATTACACTGCTGATACAACTACAGATGGGACAGTAAATGTTCAGCATTCTTGGATCAGAAGAAAATGGACTAATTAGATGCTTCCTTTGTCGTGGTGGTTGCTTTGAAAACTATACTTTAATGGGAGAAATCATGGAAAGAAATTCTCAACAGAAAAACCAAAAACTGCCTTTTCTGTACCGATTGCTTTTTGTGTGTGTGGTATAATAAAATCTTTATTCAATTTTACAGAAGCCTCTGTGGCAGTAGAAATGTTTGTAGCTTATGCAGCTTAATAATAAGAACTAGAAAATGTTTAGAATTTACTTTTGAGAGGAGTAGAGGCAGTTCAGAAGGTAAAGCAGGTCAACTTGATCTAGTCTTCCTTCCTAATCGGTCTGAGAGTTTAGCTCTCTGTAAACTCAAAATGCGTAAACTTTTTTGGAATAGTTTTTGTTTACTAAAGTATAAAAAGAGTAACAGTGGAGAAAAAGTCACAGAAAATGCTGTCTAAAGGACATATTTTGTTAATCTGTTAGGTTGTGTTTTTGCTTTTGGAGACAAATTAAATTTGCATGATTGTCAAAAAGAAGTCTCAATTTACAGATGCTAACTCTATGTAAAGGAATGTGGAAAAATTCAGCTCTTAAGTTACAAGATGAAACATTCACATTTGGTTTTCAAAAGATAATTGACCGACATCTATGAATTTATTTTGTATCATGCTAGTAAACAATGTGTATGGGTATTTTCTCAGCTAGTTTTTTCTTTCTTTTTCTGGAACAAAACATTAAGTGATTGCCAGGTTTTTCAAGTGAGAGAAAAAGTTTTACAAGAAAACCAGGAAACTTCCTTTTTTTCCCCCCACTCTCCCTATCTTCATTAGATCAAATTATTTTGTAAAGCTTATTGTCCTCACAGGGAAGCAACCTTTGCTTTGTTAACTGGCTGGTTAAAATAGATTAGGAACATCTTTACACCCAGAAACAACTTAGTCATCAGGTAGGAAGTGAAACCAAAATGTCAGAGGGATTAGTGTACTTAGGAGTATGTTGTATGTCCTGAAAGTGAGTAGGTAATTGTATAATCTATCAGCTCAACTTTGGAGGTGAAAGATTGGAAGTCCTACTGGTAGACATTCACTGGACTAGCTTTGGACTGAAATACTTCCTTATGATTCTTTCCTGTTATCTTTTCCCTCTAGTGTCCCCTAATTTTTTCTTTAAAGTCAGCACAGGACTGTATATGAATCTTTATTGTGGTGTATATGTCTACCATTTGTCTGATTACTTGATGTATTATATCTTGATTTATTTGTTGCCCCTTCAGCCAGCACATGCCAAATTATAAATGAATCCTGCTGGCCTTTATGAGACAGCTTCCCAGTTGTCAAGTGTTTGGAGTATGTAGGCTATTGCCTTTTTTTTTTTTTTTGGCATCTGAAGTGGAGTTGATTGTTTTTTGAATGTAAAAGTTGAATTTTGAATGTAGAAGTTACTTACAGATGACCAGAAACAGTTGAGTTCCATATTTTAGTCATTGAGCTTTTTATATTCCATTCTCTGTGCTGTCCCTGTTTGAGGCATTTTGGGAGAAAAGGACTCTTAACCTTATGATTGCATAAAGAATTTAAAGTCTGACTTACTCGGATAAAATGTCTGGCTTTGTTTTAAGGTTTTGTTTTTTTTTTTTTTTTTTTTCCTGTCATTTCCCATATGCTTTGGGCAAACTATATTTGATGAGCAATGTGAAAATTTCTGAGGTGTTCATCCCTATTTTTTCTGAAGATAACATGCCTTGTACTCAATACAGTTCACATAGTATCTGCCTGGTGGAAATTTGGAATTGCCTCCCCAGATCTGGATTGTATTTAGTCGATAAGAAAATCAGTTCCTTTTCCTCATTGTGTCGATAATCTACACCCCCATCTGTTGGAGTAGGGTGCGGCTTGATCACCTGTTAGGGAAGAGGGAAGAGAGCTCCTTCTCCTGTCTGCGGGAAGGAGGATCTTAGGAAGGCCAGCAAGAGGAGAGAAGCATTTCCTTTGATGAAGTCACATCCTGCCTGTGAACCCGCTGATACTGTTGACCTTGGCCTGAAAATTAAAGGGGGTTCTTTAAGTGTTTTCTGACTGTCAGTACAAAACGTGATTGTATCAGCTCTTGTAATGTTTTCTTGACCCTTATGGAAGGTATAAATCTACATAACTTCTTTCCTAGAAAACTGGGAAAGTGTCCTAGAATTTAAAAAAAAAAACAATTTGTATAGTTGAGTGGACATGGATAAACAACAGTTTGTTACTTTGCTGGGTTTATTCCTTGGTAATTGTTCTCTGTCTTCCTGTAAATATGATAATCTGTTTATATCCTTTTGTATATCACTGATACTGAATTGGGTAGAAAAATAAATTGATAGTTTATAGAAATGGGACTATTAATTGAAATATGTATATCTGTGAGATCAGTTATTTAATTTCTGGTGTATATGTGTATATGTTTCCTTAGCCATTTTGATCAATCTGAGAGCTAATACTTATAAAACCTGAAACATGCCTTGAGAAATCAGCTTTTGCCTCTGACTGGACTCATCTGCTGGGTGATCTGTAATGGTAACCCTGAGGACCCTAAATTCTAAAAGCCTCTTTCTTCAAGGATGCAGGTGCTGAAAGCCATTTCTTAATAGAGGTTTCTTTTCTTGCCAGAATAGTGTTTCTAAATGGATCATATTCCCCCAGGCTAAAAGTTATGTCTGTCAACTTTACTTAAATTAGCCTGAACTTCTCCTCAGGGTAGCTGAGGTACTATAACTAAGGCCCTCAACTTTCCCTGTTTGCGATCCAATCCATAGTTATCTTTCTTTAGAACCAAATAGCTTAAAACAAAGATGACTTTAGTTCATCAGTTAATAATCTAGCTATTCTTAAAAAGCTGCTGACCACCATTCTAAAATGAGCAAAATCATTGTTTTGGGGGGGAAGTGGGGCACACAGCACATTACCACCTTAAGAGTTCTCAGTCACGGCCCTAAGCAGCTTTGGCAGTTGCTGTAGTGGTTGGTGCTTTAATGTGGAGCTAGCTAATCATTCAGAAATACTCACCTAATGCCCCTTTTGGCCCAGCTACTGGAAACAAACTGACCTGTGAACAAGATAGTCCTGACCTCTAGGAGTTTGTAAGCAAATGCAGTGGCATTGGAAACTTGGGTTCACAAGCATTGACTCACAGGGAGTGCTCATTAGAGGTACAGAGTCTGGGCTCCACTTCGGTACAGATTCTGCTTCAGGAGGTCTGGACTAGTTTCCAAGAGGTGTAGTTCGTAGCCAATTCCAAGCAGTGATCTCAGAATCACACTGTGAAAAGGGTTTATCTTAGCTCAGGAGTTGTCAGATTCAGCATGTATCAGAACCACATGGAAAGCTTGTTAAAACACAGATAACTGGGCCCCCTTTCCAGAGCTTCAGATTTTAGTAAGTCTGAAGTGTTCAGTCAATAAGCTGTGTCTAACTCTGTGACCCCATGGACTACAGCACACCAGGCTTCCGTGTCCTTCACTGTCTCCTGGAGTCAATTCATGTCCATTGACTCGGTTATGTTTTCTAGCCATCTCATCCTTTGCCACCCTCTTCTCCTTTGGCCCTCAGTCTTTCGCAGCATCGGGATCTTTTCCAGGGAGTCTGCTCTTTGAATCAGGTGGCCAAAGTATTGGAGCTTCAGCATCAGTCCTTCCAATGAATATTCAGGGTTGATTTCCTTTAGGATTAATTGGTTTGATCTCCTTGCTGTCCAAAGGACTCTGAGGAGTCTTCTCCAGCACCAGTTGATTCCAGAGTATCAATTCTTTGACACTCAGCCTTCTTTATGGAACTCTCACATCTGTACATGGCTACTGGAAAAGCCATAGCTTTGACTATATGGACCTTTGTTGGCAAAGTGATGTCCCTGCTTTTTAATGTGTTGTCTAGGTTTGCCATAGCTTTTCTTCCAAGGAGCAAAGCGTCTTTAAAGTCTGAGGTGGAGCCCAAGAATTTTTAGTGTCCAGACACTGTGTCCAGACACTATGCTAGTCAGGAGACCACATTTTGAAAACCACTGCCTTAGTGAGTTTTCTCATATTTGGTATTCTTTCAGAAGCATATGAACAATGATTGCTATAAGGTGGAGTTCTTAGATCTGATTGATTTGTTGGAAAGCGTGAAAAATATGGTTAGGTCCCATAGGTAATGCAGGAATGCTGAGAAATATTCTGGTGTTCCGATGCTTATTTTGAGTTTGCAGCAGGGATTTGCCCAGAGTTGCTCTCTTGCACCTAGCCTTCACTTGAATTTCTGTCTTGGCAAACTTAGCATTTTTCACAATGAGCTTAGCCTTCCCTCATACTCCCAGATAGGTTTCAGTGTGTTTTTTCAATGCTTTATCATTCTTTTTTGGACCTTATCACATTGAATTGTAACTTACCTGATTACAGATCTGCTTCTCCTTGTAGATGATAAGCACTCTTTCCTTCCAGGATTCTAGGTACACCTTCTCAGTGTATCACCCTGTCTTCTTACTTTTAATTATTTTGACTTTCCATGCTTTATTCTGCATAGTTCCTTCTGACCTATCTTACAAGTCATTTTCTTCAACTGTGTCTAATCAGTAAACTTACCTATTACATGAACAGTAGTTTCACGATAAGTGAAAATTAGCAGTCGTTTTTGGGATTAATTTTTAATTTCATCTTTAACAGGCCTTATCTACAATTCTGAATTTCAGAGGATGTTTTTATTAAGTTTGGTGACAAAACATATTTGGCAGCTAAATCTGACCTTAACTGATATGAGGCTATTTGTAGACTTCATTTACTCCTTGTAATATGACTGTTCACATTCACTGTAGTGTGATGATGTAGGTGCTGTCCCAGACCCTATGGGAGTGTTATGTAATATGCATCTTTCTTACCTTTCTAAAATCCTTTATTCAAAACTTCGGACCTTAGGAGTTTAAGACAAAGCATTGTAGACCTGTTTTTGTAAGATGCTATTAATTCTCCCATCTACTCATTCAGCAGTTACTAACTGCCTGCTGTATACCAGGCCTTGTGATAGGCACTGATAGTACAGAAAGAGATCACTTCTTTGTGTGGAAGAAGTAAGTGGAGGTAACCCTTATTTTTCTGCTTTTTCTGCTGCTTTGCAGGGTTGGTGTGTCTGGCTATATGCTGTCTCATTGTTGAGTGTCTGTTCTGCTCCTAGCCTGCCCAGAGTGCAGCATCTCTCTAGGTGTTCTGGTGCTGCCCACTTGTTTCCTGCATTGTGTTTCAGGAGCTGTATGGCTCTACCTTGTCTTTACTCGCTCACGTTCCTCCTGTGCAGACACATCTCTTACCAGATACTGCTGAGTGGGCCTTGCAAGTGATCCTGATGGTATAGTAGTTCTGGAAGACCTCTGGGTGTCTGTGGCAGAGAAACATTGGGAGATGACCTCTGAATCACAGGCTTTTACTTGATAGTCTTTTGAAAAGACGTTGGCTTTCTTTTTGGCTGCACCACATGGCTTGTGAGACCCTAGTTCCCTGACCAGGGATCAAACCTGCACCCCCTGCATTGGTAGCATGGAGTCTTAACCATTGGATCACCAGGGAAGTCCTGAGATATTAACTCAAGTGATTTATCCCTTTTATCTCTCAGCTGATAAAGTGATCTATGGTCTTGATTCTTTGTTGCAAGGACACAATCCCCAACTTAGCTGAAGCATAAGGCAGGGAAAGTGAAAGTCAGTTGTGTCCAACTCTGCAACCCCATGGACTATATAGTCCATGGAATTCTCCAGGCCAGAATACTGGATTGGGTCGCCTTTTCCTTCTCCAGGCGATCTTCCCAACTCAGGTATCGAACCCTGGTCTCCCACATTGCAGGTGGATTCTTTACCAGTTGAGCCACAAGAGAAGCCCAAGAATACTGGAGTATTCCTGATAGGATCTTCCTGACCCAGGAATTGAACCGGGGTCTCCTGCATTGCAGGCAGATTCTTTACCAACTGAGCTGTAAGGGAAGCCCATAGGCAGGGAGTTGACCTAAGGCACAGGGATGTCTTGGTGAGCATAAGTATAGATTTGCTTCTGGGCCCCATGAAGAACCTGGAAGGCTCTCAGGATCTCTAAATGGTTCATTTTACTTCTTTGTGCATCAAAGCTTTATTCTTTCTCTGTCTAGTGGCTTTCTACTACTCTTCCCATCTGCCCTGTAACTCCTGAGTTTACTTATAACAGATAGAAACTGACCAGCTCTTTCTGAATGCCAACCAAATTCCTGTTCGAAAGAAATTAGCCTTGATCACCAGCATGGCTTCTGAGAACTTAGCTTTGTTGATCAGGATAAGTGGCAGGTAGGGTCAGTTTCCCAACATAGACAGAATTTGGGGTTAAGGACCTGCAAAAAGGGGCTGGTAAGTCCCCTTGCTTTGGGTTGGAACCCCAAAGGGCCGCAAACCTAGAAGGAAGGGTGAGGAGGAAGTAGACTGCATGAACTGTAGATGAGTTAGAATCCTCAGTAAGTTGAACTGCAGTAATCTGTTTGCCAGTGCTTCTCGCTCCTGGGAGAAGCCACCATAAATCCTCTCTGGAGGAAAACAATATCCTAGGTCTCAATTATTTCTACAAATGAGTTTTCAAATATAATGTCTACAGACAATTAAAAATAACCAGGCACAGGAAGAGACAACATGAATGAGAATAACAAAAGCAATAGACCATAGGATAGACCCATGAGGACTCCAGATCTTAGAATTATCAGATAAAGATCTAAAAGAATTATGACTACTGTGTTCATTAAGATTTAAAAAAAACCTTTAATTCTTTAGAGAACTAGAAACTACGATATATATGGAGTAGAAATTATACATACACACAGATAATTTGAAAAAGCAGACAGTTTAGAACAGAAAAATAGAATAACTAAATTAAGTCAAAGGATAGGTTTACCTGCAGATAGATATAGCTGGAAAAAACTGACTTAGAAGATCAGTCAGAAGAAATTATTTGGAATAAAGCATGGAAAGTAAGAGTACACACTGAGGGGTGTGTGTGTGTATGTACTTGGTCATGTCTGACTCTTTGTGACCCCACGGACTGTAGCTCACCAGGGTCCTCTGCCCAAGGAATTTTCCAGGCAAGGATATTGGAGTGTGTTGTCACTTCCTATTCCATGGGATCTTCCCGACCCAGTGATCAAACCCAAGTCTTCTGCATTGGCAAGCAGATTCTTTACCAGTGAACCACTTGGGAAGCCTGGGCACTGAGTACTGAGTAAAAGTGCTAAAAATAAAAGTATTCAAAGTAGCCAGAAGTGAAAAAAGACCACATTCAAACAAGCAACAGCTAGACAGCTAACATTTCAACAATAACAACTGAAGAGAATGGGATGGAAATTTCAAAGTGCTGAAAGTTAGAACTCCATATCCAGCATTAATCTACAAAAATAATGGAGAAATTCAAAACATTTACATACCAAAGCTGAGATATTTCATCAATAGGACACACTAAAAGGAACTTAATTTATAAAGGTAGTTTTTGTTTTTTTCGTTCATTTTTTTTTTTTTCAGGCAGAAGAAAGGGTAGAGAAGCAGGAAGAAATTAAGAAACAAAAAAGATAAATATGAATATTGACTCATTAAATAATACTGTCTTGATGGAGTTTTAAATATACACAGAATTAAAGTACACAGCATAATGGTATATAAGTCAGATTTTGGGATTTAAAATATCTTAAGGTCTTCCCCGGTGGCACAGATGGGTAAACCGTCAGCCTGCAGTGTGGGAGACCTGGGTTCAATCCCTGGGTTGGGAAGATCCCCTGGAGAAGGAAATGGCAACCCATTCCGGTACTCTTGCCTGGAAAATTCCATGGACTGAGGAGCCTGGTGGGCTACAGTCCATGGTGTTGCAGAGTTGGACATGATTGAGCGACTTCACTTATTTTACTTCCCTGGTGGCTCAGATGGTAAAGAATCCGTCTGCAATGCGGGAGACCTGGGTTCGAGCCCTCTGTTGGAAAGATCCTCTGGAGGAGGGCATGGCAACCCACTCTAGTATTCTTGCCTGGAGAATCCCCATAGACAAGAGGAGCCTAGCCGGGTACAGTCCGTGGGGTCACAAAGGGTTGGACACAACCAAGCGACTAAGCACAAGGTCTTTACATTGGGAATAGAGTAAAAGTGGACTTTGATATGGTGACTTTGATATATTAAAGGAGTGCATTGTAACTTAAGGATAACCTGTAAAAGAATAGTTAGAGTTTCAAACTAAGACGGAAAAAATGAAATAACAAAAAATGAACAAAAGTAAGTAGGAGGGAAAAAGACATCTGAAGTAGGTAGCACAAAGAAAATGTACATAGTAAGTTGTAGATTTAAATCCAAGATACCAGTAATTACATTACATATAAATGGACTAATGCACTACTCATAAAACAAGGATCATCAAACAAAACCAAAATTGTTAGCTGTCAACAAAAGCCACATTTAAAGAAAGATAGATTGAAAATAATAGGAAAGAAAAACAGGCAGACGTTAAAAGAAAGCTGATATTCTTGCGTTAATTTTTGACAATGTATAAGGCAAATGCCTTACTAGTGGTAAAGAGGGTCACTTCAAAATAAAAGATTCAATTCATGGAAAGATAACAATTCTAAATGTTCATGCACCTAATAACATAGCCTCAAAGCATATTAAAACAATTGGGAAAAAGTTTAACAGCACTTCAAAAGTGAGGGTATTGAAATGGCTTATAAGAGAAGGTAGGTATTCAGCACCATTAGTTATTGTGTCTGTGTGTGTGCTCAGTTATGTTCAGCTCTGCAACCCCGTGGACTGTATAGCCAGCCAGGCTCCTCTGAAAATACCATGAGGTTTTTCCAGGTAAGAAAACTGGAGTGAGTTGCCATTTCCTATTAGGGAAATACAAATTGAAACTACTACACACTTATCAGATTAAAAACACTAACAGTGACCAACTTGGTGAGGATGTGGAACAAATAAAACTCCTAATTGCTGGACGGAGTGAACCAGTGCGCACTGTCGACTAAAGCTAAACGTGCCAGCCTTAGACTCAATCCCTTAATTGGCATGTGCCCAAGAAAAGTAAGTCCATGTGCTCACCGAAAGTCATACTTACAAGGATGCTTACAGCAGGATTTTTTCACAATAGCCACAAAGTGGAGACAACTATCAGTAGTAGAATGAATAAATTCTGCTATACTTTTACAATGCAGTTTTACATAGCAAGCAAAAGAATGCATTACTGCTTTGTATTACAACATGAACGAGGCTCATAGACACAGTAGTAAGCAAAAGAGGCCAGACACAAAGGAATATATACTGTATGATTATATTTTATGCTTTTCAAATCCAAGTAAAAACTTTACCCCCCTCAGTCAGAATTGTAATGGAGAGAGGGGCGGCATATTGGCTTAGAGGAGCATAAGGAAATATGAGGTCCTGAAAATACTCTGTATCTTGATTTGGATTATATGGATGTGTACACAACAAATTCACTGAAAAAAAAATTTTATTGAAGTGGATATGAAAGATTTATGTGCTTCATGTATACTTTAATAAAAAATACACAAAACAAAAATGGACAGAACCACGGACAAGGAGAAATAAATCCACAATTATAACAAGATCCTTTACATACCTCTCAATAACTGAGAGAATAAACTTCCCAGGTGGCGCTAGTGGTAAAGAATCCTGCCATTGCAGAGGATGCATGAGACGCAGGTCCTGAGTGGGGAAGATCCCCTTGAGTAGGAAATGGCAACCTACTCCAGTATTGTTGCTGGAAAATCCCATAGACAAAGGAACCTGGCAGGCTACAGTCCATGGAATCACAGAGTCGAACGCAACCGAGCACACACACTTAAGTAGGTTTTAGCAATCAGTAAGGATGTGGAATATTTGAATGACACAGTCAGCAAACTTGACCTAATGGGCACATATGAAATATTGCAACTGTCAATTAAAGAACAGGCATGCTCTTCAAGCTCACGTTGAACATTTACAAATATGGCTACTTGTTGACCTGTGAGGCAAGTTTCAACAAATTTCAAAGGATTAAAATGATTTAGATTATATTTGTAAGACAATTAAGGTAAATATCCATTGAAATGACAATTACTGGGTTGGTCAAAAAGTTTGTTCAGGGTTTTCATACTGTCCTACAGAAAAACCTGAATGAACTTTTGGGCCGACCCAATAGAGTAGTCCATGAAAGTGAAAGTGTTAATTGCTGAGTTTTGTCTGACTCTTTGTGACTCCATGGATTGTAGCTTGCCAGGCTCCTCTGTCCATAGAATTCTCTAGGCAAAAATACTGGAATGAGTAGCCATTCCAGGATTGAACCTGGGTCTTCATTTCCAAAATAAAAAAGAATACTCCATGTGTTTGGAAATTAAGAAATACACTTCAAAATCACACAGGTGGGAATTAGAAAAATGATTCTTAAAAAATGATAATAAGAACAATGCTGAAACTTATATAGCTAATGCAATTCTTGGAAGGAAATTTAAACCCTTAAATGCACATATTAGGAAAGAAGAATAGTTGAACATCAGTGGGCTGAGTAGCATCTCAAAAAGTTAGAAAATTAATTTAATCACTTTTCTCTTTACCACTTCTTTTTTTTTTTTTTTTACTTTACAATACTGTATTGGTTTTCCCATACATCAACATGAATCCGCCACAAGTATACACATTCCCCATCCTGAACCCCCCTCCCTCCTCCCTCCTCGTACCATCCCTCTGGGTCGTCTCAGTGCACCAGCCCCAAGCATCCTGTATCATGCATCAGAGACCCAGATGTATAGAACAGTCTTTTGGACTCTGTGGGAAAGGGAGAGGGTGAGATGATTTGGGAGAATGGCATTGAAACATGTATAATATCATATATGAAATGAGTCGCCAGTCCAGGTTCAATGCATGATACTGGATGCTCTTTGCCACTTCTATACCTTTTCAATGCACATGACATAATTAATGAGTTTACTTGGTCTTACTGGAAATGGTGATCTATGAGTTCTTTGAGTTCCAAGATTCATGTCTTTTTATAAACCAAGTGTCTGTTGAAGTACCTTGCACATGGTTGATAATTGTTTTAACTGAATTCAGGTCATCCTCAGTGCCTTAGGGAGGGTAGAAACGTGGAGTCTCAATCTTAAACTTACAAAAAGCCAGACAGATAAAGTGATGAGTAAGGCTGTCAGGATGGGGAGCGCAGCAAACAGCACATGCCCCATCTACAGGAATGACTATTGAGTAATACTCCATCGTATGCACGCACCACATCTGCCTCACCCGTTCTCTGTCAGTGGACATTTTGGTTTTTTCTGTGTCCTTGGGTATTATACAGAGTGCTTCAATGAGCATCCTTTCAAATCATGGTTTTCTCCAGATGTATGTCCAGGAGTGGGATTATATTCAGTCATAAAAGGGAATGAAATAATACCATTCTCAATGACATAGACGGGCCTAGAGATTGTCACACAGAGTGAAGTAGGGGACTTCCCTGGTGGTCCAGAGGTTAAGACTCTGTGCTTCCACTGCAGAGGGCATGGGTTTGATCCCTGGTCAGGGAAGGAAGATCTTGCATGCTGCATGGCATGACCAAAAAAAAAAACAAAAAAGGACGAAATCAGAGAGAGAAAGGCAAATGTTGTATAACATCATTTGTTTATATGTGGAATCTAGGAGAGTGGTACAGATGAACTTATTTGCAAAGCAGAAATAGAGTCACAGATGTAGAAAAAAGAAACCTTAAGGGTTACAAAGGGGGGAAGTGGGAGGTAGGGTGAATTGGGAGACTGGGTTTGACATATAGCACCGCTATATATAAAATAGGTAACTAATAAGAACCTACTGTATAGCACAGGGAACTCAGTGTTCTATGATTCCTAAACAGAAAGGAAATCTAAAATGAGATATATGTATGACTGATTCACTCGCTGTACAGCAGAAACTATCACAACACTGTGAAACAACTGTACTGCATTAAAAATTAATGAAAGAGGAGCAACTACTGCTGTTTGGCCCCAGGTGATTATTGCTATGGGCAAATGCTTGCCTGGTATGTCTAGGTCTCATTTGTTTCTAAGAAGACAGAAATTTAGATTTTGCTGTGAAATCTCCATGTTTAAAGTGTTGGTAAATAATCAATTTAAAAAAAGATGCAGTAAGTGCCAAATTAAACCACATAGCCAGTTTGCAACCTCTGTTTTACTTAAATATCCCAGCCAACAGACTCTTGGGCAGCCTCCTCTATCAAGCATATTTCTGCCTGAAGGAAAGGGTCATGACTGCTTCCTAATTGGATTTCTGGGTCATATCTGTAAAAGATTTGTAGATTAAAAAAAAAAAAAATCCTTCTTTGTAGCTGGCTGTTTACCCCAGCTGAATCAGGCATGTGTTCCCAAAGTTCCTTTCCCTCCTTTTGTTGTAATATTCTTAATGATGCATTCTGACTTTTTAGCTCTGTTTTCTACACATTTGTCACCACTTCTGCTTTTGGATCATCATGCTGGAAAATCTGAGGCTTACATGGAAGATTGATTTTTAATGCCCCTTGCGTTGTTTTTCGGCTGTAACATTTGCATGCAATTATGACATTTTAAAAATAGGAGACCATGGGGTTTGAAAAAAAAGAAACTTCTGGGCAGATGAGCAAATGGAAAGGCCGGCCTTTAATTTTGTTAACATCCCAATTACATCGTGGTAACCCTTGTGACGATTTCTGTCCCTTGTAACGCAACACCTGGTTTTTGTTCCGGGGATAGGGACCAAGCCTGGCTGACTCAACCCTTGCTCACTTGCCAGACTTGGTTGGAAAGCTCATGTTTTCCACTGGCCAGCAGAGGTCACTGTTTCAAAGTTGTTAGAGGAAAATTATCTGTAGTCCGCACCACTTCTTTTTTGTTTGAGGGAGATTGTCTATTCAAAATTTTCTGTATTTTCCTAGCGTTCTAAAAAAAAAAAAAATCAGTTTTTAAAATGTATTATGTTTAAAAGTGCTGCTGGCTTGTGTGGACGTCTGTAGCTTATTTTGCTTTAGAGTGATAACATTTACTGAGCACCTAGGAGGTGCTCCACGCTGTCTACTCTCTTATTTTGTAACAGCCGTCTGTCTTCTGGGGTAGCTGTGATGCTTGCCTTAGAAGGGGAGGCCGAGATGAGGAGAAATTCAAGGAGATGGGATTCAGATGCAAGGAGCCCTTGTCTTCAAAACCAGACTCTTAATTTTCTTGGGGTCTGTATTTTTTCTTCAAAGAAGGAATATTTTAGCAGCTCGAAGCACCAGTCATCAAGAACGTATGAGAGAAGTGTGTATTTTTGAAGCAAAGCCTCAGCAATAGTTTGCTGTTTTTCTTTGCAAATGTTCTTCAAGAAGCTAAACTTGGCTTCTTGGTCTTTGAAGATGGGAACTATGATGTTCTGTCAGCCTTTGCTCCTTCTCCACAGGAAAAACAAATATTAGTAGTACATTGTCTCCAAAAATGTCCCAAGCTTAAGGTTTATTTGGTGAGTAGTTTACTCAAAAGATTTCTAATTTCAATTTATAAGTCTAACGGAAAACTTCCTAACTTTGACGAGAAATAAGCTGTTTGTGAATGAAAAGATAAATCTGTTTTAATGGACTTTTATTTACTCATGTTTTAAAAAACATTAGTAAGTCATCCGGATTTTCCATAAAGCTGGAGAGTTATGGGGACAGCTGTGTTCATCACTAGATCGTGAGTGGTCATTTTGACCCCCCCACCCCGCCCCTGTTCTCACTGAAGAGGTCACATGAGAACAGTAAGAAAAAGCTTTGGATCTTCTGGGCTGCTGAAAGGACATTTAGTTCTGGCGTCAGCCTTACAAACTGGCCCCACGTACTTCTGCCCATCATTCTTATTGCAAAAGTTTTTATGTTTTGTAGTTGCTGTTAACTATAATAATTATTATTACTATTAGAACAGAAAGCCATTTTACCCTTATAGATCTTCTTAATTAACCAATAAGATGGAGCTGCTGCTTTTTGTTGCGGGGAAATATTTACCAAATTTCCATGTGGACGGCAGGTTGCTCAGAGTAGAAACACTAAGGCTCCAGTGGGGGATGTAGACAATGACTATAAACAAACATCATGTGGTGGCAAGTATGCAGGGGGACGAGCAGACAGCAGGCGGTGGGCGGGATTCTGTTTTAGGTAGGGTGGAGAGGGGATGCCCTCCTGATAAAGTGATGCTTGGCCAGAGGCCTGAATGAGGTAAGAGAGATGATGTGTGGATATCTGGGGGAAGAGTTCCTTCAAGCTATGATCCTGGAGACCAGAGCATGGCTGATACGTTTAAGGAATAGCAAAGAGGGCCTGGGGGCAGGGTTCAGTGAGTGCGGGCAAGAGTGGGAGCTGAGGTGAGAGACAGGGGAGGGGACCAGTTCACGTCAGGGCTGGGAGATGACAAGGACTTTGCTCATCCTCTGTCTGCGTCAAGGGCAGCCACTGAGAAGTCCTGAACAAAGGAGGAATATGGGGCCACTTATGTCTGAAAAAAATTAAATCTGGCTATTCTGAGGAAAACAGACTGAGGGGAGGGGGTGGCAGGAAAGAATGAAAACAGGGAGACTAGTTAGGAGGTTACTGCTGTAAACCAGATGAAAGAGAATGCAGTTAAGCCTTGAACAATGGGTTCAAACTTGCACGGGTCCTTTTTTAAAATTGTTTTTGCTACTTTAAAAAATTTATTGAAGCTGAGTAGATTCACAGTGTTGTGTTGATTTCTGTGGTACAGCGAAGTGACTCAGTTATGCATCAATATATCTTCTTTTTCATATTCTAACTTTGGAACTCTTGATGATGATCCTCTAGATAATGGTGACAGCTCTTAGGAAATGGATGGATGACCTTGCCTTTGAGAATATGGACAGCTGGAGAGCGAGAAAGATCTCAGCCAGCGTTTAAGGCTGACTAGAAGATAAAGATATAAGAGGGGGCTGGAGGCAGGGGGGAAACTGAGAGAGTGAGTGGGTCTTCTTACATGCAGATTGTTTTCAGTAAATCTGTACCATAGTACCACATGGTTAGTGGTCAGTCGAATCTGTGGATGTGGAACCATAGACACAGAACGTAGACTGTAAAGTGTGATGCAGAGCCCTCTGTGCACAGAGGGTGTGGGCCCCTGAGTCCTGTGTTGTTCGAGGGTCAACTGTAGCGATGGGCCCAGAGTGATAGCAGTGAAAGCAATGGAAAACAGACAGGTCTAGGTCTATTATGAAGAAAGAGTTGATGAGAATTGCTGGTGGGATGGTTGTGGGGTATGAAAAAAACAAGTCAGTAATACTGACTCCAAGGCTTTTGGCCTGAGCAGTTGGTAGACTAAAATTTCCATTTGCTGAGCTGAGAGAGGAATGGGTTGACAGTGGGGTAAGTAAGATGGGCTAGTTAAGTTTGGCTGCATATAACTGAAAAACTCAAAATAATGGTGGTCTAAGTAACATAGAAATTTACTCATTTATTTTTTTCACATAAAAGAAGATCCAGAAATAGGCTGTCTTGGGAAGACTTCCTGAGGTTATTGGGGATTCAGGCTCATTCTAGCTCTTTCCTTGGCTAGCCCCAAGGTGTGATCCTCATCCTCATGGTTTCAAATGGCTGCTAAAACTACAGCCATTATATCTGTATTCCAGGCAACAAGAAGGAAGAAGAGAAGTGAGAATGTATCCCCTCCCTTTCAAAGAGGCTTCCTAAAAGTCCACACATTTACCTTTGGATCTCATTGGCTGAAGCATAGTCTGTATCTGGCTGTATCTGGCTGCAATGGAGTCTGGGAAATGTCCTTTAGAGGTTGTGTGTAACTTCTCAATAAAACTGGGGTTTTGTTACTGGAGCTCTGAATGAATATTAATGTAGAGTGCCAGCAGTCTTTTCTCCAGAGTTTGAAGTTTGATTTTGGAAGAAGCAAGTTCTAATCTGGCATCATCTAGCCATGTGATTTTGAACTAAGATTTCATCACTAAAATAAAAGAATTGGACTGAATGATTTTTAACTTCCCTTCTAATTGTAACTTTGCATGAGTCTTTGACTTTGTCACATAGTAAGGTAAGTATAGTTTTCACAAAGAAATAAGACTTAGAAGAAGATGTTATGGTAAGAAGATGTCTATCAAATGTCTTAAAGTGATTTTTGTCATTGATTCATTTAAAAGTTATTCACAGATACAGTTCTATTCTATTTTTCAGAATGCTTTCTTCCTATAGATGATTTAAATACTAGCTCAAAAAGCATATGAATTGCATAATACTAGTGTGCACAGATGAACTTGATATTTACTTATATAAATTAAATAAAAATAGTTATTATAAAAATGTGAATAATTGACTATCTTGTTCCTTACTCCACATATATTTTTTTGTTGTAGCCTCATTTGCCAACTTTTGGACCTATTTGGATAATTTAGTACATGTGTTCAAATCCACGCACCACTGATCATCTCTCACACATATAGAAAGTCTGTGCCTTCAAGGGTGCTACAGTTTATAACTGGAAATAGGTATGTAATAAAGGCTTCCCTCATAACTCAGTTGGTGAAGAATTCCCCTGCAATGCAGGAGACCCTGGTTCGATTCCTGGGTTGGGAAGATCCTCTAGAGAAGGGATAGGCTACCCACTCCAGTATTTTTGGACTTCCCTTGTGGCTTAGCTGGTAAAGAATCAGCCCGCAATGTGGGAAACCTGGGTTTGATCCCTGGGTTGGGACCCCTGGAGAAGGGAAAGGCTACACACTCCAGTATTCTGGCCTGGAGAATAGTCCATGGGGTCGCAAAAAGACGACACAACTGAGCAACTTCCCCTTCCCCTTCCCCTCCGTGTAATAAGGTGGGTTTCCCAGGTGGTGCTAGTGGCAGTGCTCTGAAGGTGGCTTTGTGTGCTGGTGTTCATCTGGGAGGCAGGTGATGTGGACAAGGGGCCATTTGTGGTGAGCCTTGGGGGTCTGAATGGATTCGGGTGGGAGTGGTCAGCCACAAAGGCATTCTGAATGAAAGGAAAATAAAGGTCAGGCAAAGAGAACATTCCAGTTCAACTGGAGATGAGGTACAGTGGCAGGATGACAAGACCACTATATTTAGGATCAAGCAGTCCTGAGGCTGAACCCCGAATGTGCCACTTGCTAGTTGAAGCCTTGGGCAAGTCACTTAACCTGTTTGGGTCTCATCTTCCTCATCTATAGCAGGAGCTATACCACTTTCTTCCTAGGTTGTCATCTGCATTTAATTTATATACGTAGTGTGATCTACAGTAACTATCATAAAAGAAACTTCTGTAAAGTACTCCGGTGCTCTGCACTTCTGTAAATAACAGCCCCCTTCTCAATGGACAGCCCGTACTGTCCCTCACTGCTTTTCCAGCTGCCAGTTCTGATTGTCCTCATTAGCATCCTTTGGTGCACATTTTATATTGGATGATTCTGTTTCCTTATAAATACAGTGATGTGCTGAAAACCAACTTTTTATGGAAAAGCAGTTACATCATAATGAAAGAGGAAAGGGTATAACTTAATGGCCTGTTAATTGTGGCATCTTTGCTTCCAGAAGCCACCCTTAAGGATGACGAATGCCTTGGGCCACCCAGTGAAAGAAAAGTGAAAGTTTGTTGTTCAGTCACATCTGACTCTTTGGTACCCCATGGACTGTAGCCAGCCAGACTTCTCTGTCTATGGGGTTCTCCAGCCAAGAATACTGGAGTGGGTAGCCATTGTATTCTCCAGGGCCACGCAGGGGAAGTTCCAAACTCTAAAACTGCTCTTCTTCCAAATAGTCTCTCCTTTCTCTTCACTCCCATTACTAGGCTTGTCAAATTTCCTTCCTCAGTGACGCTGCATTCCAGCCACCTCGCCGCATCTCCACCAACCCCTGGCTTGTCAGCATTTCTCCTTGGGATTATCTCCTGACTTATGTTCCATTACCCACACTTGCTCCTTTCTCAATCCATTTCCACAAAACAGCTAGAATATTTTCAGAACAGATCTGGTCATGTCAGTCTCCAACCTAAAGTCCTTCACTGATTTTGCATCCAGCCCTTGCCAGCATTTGATAATGTTTATTGTTCTATTTTTTAATTTTAATCATTCTAAAGATGTGTATTGGTATCTCAGTGTGCTTATACTTTGAGTTCCCTAGTTCTGAGCATTTTTTCATGACTTACTTTACATCGTCATGCTTTCTTTGGTGAAATATTTGTTCAAATCTTTTGCTCATTTAGAAAATCTGGTTGTTTTCCTTTTATTGAGCTGTAGGTCTTTATGCTGAGTACAAGTCATTTGTTGGATAAATAATTTGCAAATATTTTCTCCTGGTCTGTGACTTGTCTTTTCATTCTTTTAACAGCCAGTATCTTTCACAGAGTAAAAATTTTAAATATTTGATGAAATCCTATTTAATACATTTTTATTTTATGGACTGTGGTTTTGACATCATTATCTAATTACTTTAGTTTTTTCTAGAAGTGATAGCTTTGCATTTTTGTCCATTTGTGGTTAATTTTAGCATAGTGTGTGAAATATAGGTTGAAGTTTATTTTTTTACATATGTATGTATAGCAGTTCTAGCACTGTTTGTTAAAAGACTACTATTTCTCCAGTGAATTGCTTTTGTACCTTTGCAAAAGCATATGGCCATATGTGGGTTCCACAGAATATGAGTATTCTGTTCCATTGACCTACGTATATAATTTTTTTTCCCAATATCACACTGTCTTGATTACTGTAGCATTAGCCTGGTAGGCTACAGTCCATGCGGTCGCAAAGAGTTGAACACAACTGAGCGACTTCACATAGTGAATTTTAGAATCAAATAGCGAGTCCTCAGACTTTGTTCTTCTTTTTCAATTTTTTGGCTATTCTAGTTCCTTTCCAAATAAGTTTTAGAATCAGTTTGTTGATTTCTATTTAAAAATCCTGCTAGGATCTCGATTCAAGTTATGTTGAATCTACAGATTAAATTGGGGCAAGTTGACATCTTCACAATATTGAATCTTCCAAACCATGAACATAATATACCTCTTTATTTACTTATTTCTTTGACTTCTTTAATCAGTTTCATAGTTTTTAGCAGATTCTGCATGAATATTTGTTAGATTAATATTTATGTATATAATTTGAGTGCTATTATAAACAGTATTTTAAAATTTTCATTTCTAATTGTTTAATAAATGCCAGTATTTACAAATAAAATTTTTTATATATTAATCTTATATCCTGCAACCTCAATGAGCTCATTTATTAGTTCTAGGAAGAATTTGTTTTGGTAGATCCCTTGGAATTTATGTAGATAATCAGGTTGCCAGCTAACGGTTTTAATCTTTCCAGTCTGTATGCCTTTATATATATATTTTTTCTTGCCTTACTACACTTGTTAGGAATTCCAGTATGAAGTTGAATAGGAATAGTGCAGATGGATATCTTTACTGTGTTCTTGATCTTAGGGGGAAAGCATTCCGTCTCTACCACTAAATGTGATGTTGTGCTATGTGCTAAGTTATTTCAGTTGTGTTCAACTCTTTGTGACTCTGTGGACTGTAGCCCTCTAGGCTCCTCTGTCCATGGGATTCTTCAGGCAAGAGTACTGGAGTGGGTTGCCATGCCGTCCTCTAGGAGATCTTCCTGACCCAGGGGTCAAACCCATGTCTCCTGCACTGGCAGGTGGGTACCACTAGCACCACCTGGGAAGCCCTAAGTGTAATGTTAGCTATAGGTTTTGCTTTTGCTGATGCCCTTGTCTTAGTTAAGGAAGTTTATTTCTGTTCCTAGTTTAAGTTGTTTCTTATTCTCTAACCATATATGAGTTTATATGTAAATCATCACCTTTGGCCCTTTGTGACAATATGGAATATGGAATCCCAATATGGAAATATTGGGATTCTCCAGGTTTTTGTTTGTTTGTTTGGCTTGGTTTTTAAAATAGCATCTTTGAGTTATAAGATGATTCTAGGGATTCTAGGGACTTCCGTGGTGGTCCACTGATTAAGAATCTGCCTTGCAATGCAGGGGACATGGGTTTGATCCCTGGTCGGGGAACTAAGACTCCACATGCCTCGGGGAAACTAAGCCCACAAACCACAACAAGACAAGCCACAAAACAAGGCCATTGCCAAAACTAGAAAAGCCCACACATGACAACAAGAAGTCCACGTGCCATAATGAAGTGCCCGCACACTGCAGTCAAGACCCAACGACAACGAGAAGTCCACGTGCCACAATGAAGTGCCCGCACGCTGCAGTCAAGACCCAACAACAACGAGAAGTCCACGTGCCACAATGAAGTGCCCGCACGCTGCAGTCAAGACCCAACGACAACGAGAAGTCCACGTGCCACAATGAAGTGCCCGCATGCTGCAGTCAAGACCCAACAACAACGAGAAGTCCACGTGCCACAATGAAGTGCCCGCACGCTGCAGTCAAGACCCAGCACAGCCAAAATGGGGCTTCCCTTGTGGCTCAGCTGGTACAGAATCCGCCTGTGATGTGGGAGTCCTGGGTCTGATCCCTAGGTTGGGAAGAGCCCCTGGAGAAGGGAATGGCTACCCATTCCAGTGTTCTTGTGTTCTGGCCTGGAGAATTCCACGGACTGTATAATCCATGGGGTTGCTAAGAGTCAGACACAACTGAGAGACTTTCACTTCACTTCACCATCACAATTAAGGAGGAGGTGAGAATTTCATTAATCATCAAACATCATTACCTCTCATTTTCCAACTGATTCTATCTTTTTCCACCTTCTCATTTGGTTTCCACAGCAGCCTTGGCAGGCAGGTACTGCTACCTTTGTTTGACAGGTGTAGTATTGAGGAACCAGGGATGACGACTTGCTTGTGTCCCTCGGCTTGGCAACACCAGAGCCACAGCCGTTACAGAAACCCTTCGATGGACTGCTCCTAATGTGAGTCTTGAAATGCGGTGAAAAGTCCATGCTTTGGACACAGGCAGACAATCTTTTAATTTTAACTAAATTAAACATTTTTATTGCAGCGAAACTCATAGAACATAAAAGTAGCCATTTAGGAGTGAACGATCCAGTGACATTTACTACATTCGCAGTGCTGCGCGGCCACCATCTCTACCTAGTGCCAACGGTTTTCATCACCTGGAAAGGAAACCTGTACCCATTAAGCAGATACTACTCACTGGTCCCTCCCCTTAGCCTCTGTCAACTACTATGCTGCCTTCTGTCTCTATGAATTTACCTAGTCTGGATATTTCATATAAGTGGACTCATACAGTATACGGCCTTTTGTGTCTGGCTTCTTTCACTTGGCATAATGATTTTGAGGTTTATCCACGCTGTAGTATGTTAGTATTTCATCCTTTATATATAAATATAATATTTTCCCTCATAATTTGTTTATACATTCATCTACTGATGAACAGTTGGCTTGTTTTCACAATAATTTTCTTTTGGGCATATACCTAGAAGTAGAATTGCTGGGTCATACAGTAATTTCCATGTTTAATTTTTTGAGGAATTGTCAAACTGTTTTCCACAGTGGCTAATTTGTGAGTACTCCACTTTCTCACATCCTTGCCAATGCTTGTTATTTTCTGTTCTTTTTTTTTTCCTTAACTTTTAAAATTATAGTTATCCTAATAGATGCAAAGTGATATCTCATTCTGGTTTTGATTTGCATTTCCCTAATGACTGCCCTGGTTGCTCAGTGGTAAAGAATTCGCCCGCAATTCCGGAGACGCAGGTTTGTTCCCTGTGTCGGGAAGTTCCCCAGAGGACAGTGAAAGTGAAGTCGCTTAGTTGTGTCTGACTCTTTGCGGTCCCAAGGACTGTAACCTATCAGGCTCCTCCGGCCATGGGATTTTCCAGGCAAGAATGCAGGAGTGGGTTGCCATTTCCTTCTAGAAGGAAGATCTCCAGGGGATCTTCCTGACCCAAGGATCAAACCCAGGTCTCCTGCATTGCAGGCACATGCTTTACCATCTGAGCCACCAGGAAAGGGCATGGCAACCCACTCCAGTATTCCTGCGTGGAGAATCACATGGTCACAGGAGCCTGGCAGGCTACAGTCTACAGGGCTGCAAGGAGTTGGACATGACTGAAGTGACTGAGCACACATGCTTGCAATAACTAACAATACTGAGCATCTTTTCCTGTGTGTACTTGTTGGTCATCTATATCGTCTTTGGAGAGAAGATATATAGATGGTATTTTATATATATGTATATAAGATATATAGATGATCAGCAGGTCCTTTGCCCATTTTTTGGACTGGGTTGTTTTTGTTGTTGAGTTGTAGGAGTTCTTTACATATTCTGGATACTAGACTCTTATCAGTAGTATGATTTGCAAATATTTTTCTCCCATTCTAAAAGTTGTCTTTTGACTAGCTTCATAATGTTCTTTGATACACAAACGTTTTTAATTTTGATGAAGTCCGTTTATCTATTTTTTGTTGTTTGTGTTTTTGGTTTAACACCTAAGAGTTCAGTTCAGTCGCTCAGTCGTGTCTGACTCTTTGCGACCCCATGAATTGCAGCACGCCAGGCCTCCCTGTCCATCACCAAGTCCCAGAGTTCACTCAGACTCATGTCCATCGAGTCGGTGATGCCATCCAGCCATCTCATCCTTTGTCATCCCCTTCTCCTCCTGCCCCCAATCCCTCCTAGCATCAGAGTCTTTTCCAGTGAGTCAACTCTTCGCATGAGGTGGCCAAAGTACTGGAGTTTCAGCTTTAGCATCATTCCTTCCAAAGAAATCCCAGGGCTAATCTCCTATCCATTGCCAAATCCAAGGTCACAAAGATTACCCCTAGGTTTTCTTCTAAGTGTTTTATGGTTTTAGCTCTTATATCTAAGATGTTGATCCATTCTAAGTCACTTTTGGTATATGGTTTGAGATAGGAATCCAGCTTCATTCTTTGGCATGTAGATATCCAGTTATGTAGCACCATTTGTTAGATGATTATTTTCTCAGTGAGTGGTCTTGGCATTCATGTACAAAACCATTGGCCATAGATGTATGGAAGGCGGACACTGTTGATTGTGAGAACTTTGGCAAGTCACTTAATTTTGAGCTTTTATTTTTTACCTATATATGATGAAGGATATTCTCCTTTTCTCAGAGTCACTAGGATTGAATGGATTATGTGTGGAGACTGTCAGCCATAGTACCTGGCATACAGCAGTTTCCCCAGTAAATGTTAATTCTTCCCTTGCTGCAAGAAGTACAGGCAGGGTAAGCAGTGTACCAGCTATCACTTCTATTCCTTATCCTTCCTCCTGTCTCCAGGACACAGGAGACCCTAGACATAGAACTCTCTATTTTTGCTGAGTATATGCTTATACCCCCTGGATAAACATGCTGAGGGGGGAGGTCACAGTAGGGTGAAGAAGCACTTAGCTAGAAATGCAGGTAAGTAAAGGAAGTAGTGGTCATTCTTTAATAATTCAATCAACATGCTGACTTTGCCTGAATCTGTTTTAGGTTCTGGAGTTACAAAGGCAAAAGAGGTTTACAAAGCTCTCAGTCTAGAGGGAGAGACTGATGGGTTATTATAAAGCAGCATAACAAGTTCTAAGATAGAATGAAGCAGAGATTGCTGTGAGAATGTGCAAGAAGAAAATAATTTTAGCTAGAGGATTCAAGGAAGTCTTCTGCAGAAAAGTGACACTTGACCTGAGTATTAAATGAGTATGGAGTATGAAGGAGTATGGAGGGGGACCAAAGGGAAAGTGTTAGCATAGGAAGCACAATATACAAAGCTATGAAGGCATGAACATACGTCCTGTGTTCTAGGAGATGCAAAATATTCCAAGGTGTTTGAAATATGGGAGAGAGCTAAGAAGTGCTGTGAGAAAATGGTTTGACTTTATTTAGATGGCCACTGGGAGCTGTTAATGAGGCTTAAACAGGGAAGTGACATGGTCAGATGTATATTTTAGAGATTTACAGGGAGACCAGCATGTGGGAAATGAATGATTGGGAAGAAGATAAGGCTAGAGGCAGGAAGAAGAGTTGGTAAGAGATGTATCAGTGAGGAAGGATGGAGAGGAGGTGGGCTGTTAGGTGTATTCATGGCAGATCAGATACAGGAGTGTGGGAGAGGAGGGAGGAACAGAGTCAGAGAAGAGAAAATAATGTTTGTTTTGGCAGATGGATACAGATGGAATTACCTAGTAGACAGTCTGTGTGTTGAGCAGGAACATTGGCCGGTGTAAAAAAAGCACACATTGTTGCCTGGCCTGCAAAAGGGAGAAGTGAATTTTATTTGTTTTGCTCTTGACAATTAAAATATTAACAAATTTTATTTTCAAACTAAAAGTATAAAGAAAAACATTAAAATCTGTAATCCTACTACTCTTAAATAACTCCTGTTGAAAGGGAGAGAGGAGAATATATATTGTTAGAAAAAATGAACAGTTCAGAGAAGTGTAAAATGTAAAGTACAGGCTTCCCACCACACCCCACCCCACCCCACCCCCGAGTCTTCCATTTCTTTAACCCCTGTTAACACTTTCTTGTGTTTCCTTCTACGGGAAAAAAAAAAAAAAGCATATACCCCCTGGATTCAGTATATCCCCAAAGAGGTCCTGCCACATACTACGTTTAAGTGGTCTGTTCTATTGAGTAGATTAAGCTTCTCATTACTTTGCCAGACTTCACATCTGTCCTGGTGGGGTGGAGCTGTGAATTCACTGAGGGAAAGGCAGGATCTCCATGTCCCCAACTCAGGCATGGAAACTGGATCAGCAGTAGGTGCTCAGCAAAGAATAACTGAATGAGTTGTTGCTGCATCTTGGAAATCTGGTCTTTGTCTGCAGTGCCAGTTGGTTTAAGTGACTTCTTCAGCAAATATTTTCTGAGTTCTGACTGAGTGTGCAGTGTTCTGTGTGTGTGTCTGTGGTAAGGAGAGAAGCAAAGAACTCAGTTCCTGGTTCCTGGCCTCACCAAAGGGCAGAATGGGAAAGGCCGGGAATCTTTTCCCAACCCTCCAGCTTTTTGAGGGAGAAACTGAGGTCCAGAATGAGATTTTGATTTACTAAAAGCCACATGGCCTATGGGTGCCAAAGCTGGCCCTGGCACTTCAGAAGAGTGAGGGAATGGGGAAGGAGCATCTGGTGGTGCATTGGAGGGGCTGGTGAGCTACTCTTGACTCCTTTCTACCCCTTTCTCTCCTGCCATAAAAGTAGCAGAAATCCCCAACTCCAAGTCCCTGGATAGAGGCAAAACCTTTGAGGTGCCCTATGCAGCCCATGGCCCCTGGACTATGCGTGATGGGCGGGGCTGGCATACTGCATCTACCAGAGACATCATGGCTGGCATAGGAGGAAGAGTGCTGGAGTGGGAGTCAGGAAGCCTGGGTTCCAGAGCCAGTTCTGCCACACCCCACCATACTGCTATGGGCCAGTCACATCTCTCCTCTGAATGTGGAGGTGGGCCTAACAAAATTTCCAAGGTCCTTCCTGCCGTTATTGCTAACTGTAAGATGCTATATTTAATCAATGACAGGAAATTAGATTTTAGGATTTGGTAATTCTAATGTCCTGGCTTTCTAAGAATTCAGGGATGCTGTTTGAGGTCTCTTACCCTGTGTAGAATCCTATGTTGTGAGACCTGACCTGGGTGTGTAGTAGGAAGGGGCTCCATAAACATTTTTAAATGTGAGACCAAGGCCAAAGAGACCAGACATCTTTCTTCAAAGAGTGAAGAGCCAAGCAGGGTTCTTGAAGTCGGTCCAGATCATCAGCAAACAATGAGGAGTGCGGCAAGCAGACATGAAATACAGACACCATCTCAGAGGCCTGGCTGGAGCCTCCGGTAACCTTAGATAGACCTGACACGGGGAGTTAACCCCATTTTACCCAGGGGGAAACTGAGGTTCGGAGATGGGAACTGACCTACTGTTTCCAGTTGCCCAGAGGTCTTGCTCTTCCTCCAGCGTTCTTTCTACTCACCGGGCAGGACTTGCTGCAACACTGCTGTCTGTGAGGGAAGCCGGACTGCAGGGGAACCAGGTCCCAGGTCCTGATGGACTGCATGGACTGTAGCCCACCAGGCTCTTCAGTCTGTGGAATTCTCCAGCCCAGGATCTCCTGGGGGCTCGCTAAAAATCGAGGTTCAGGGACTCTGCTCCCAGAGAGATTCACAGATTCACTTGGGGGTATTTTCTAGCTGGGATCTGGATATCTATTTTTGTTTATCCTTTAACTTTGGAAGGAGACACTCTAGTCTGGTTTCTTTTCGGTGAAAAACACCACAGAAACAGAAACTTAAGAAAAGTAGTCTGAAAGCCCTGGGTTGGGGTCCCAACTTCGCTGCTGACCCGCTGAGAAATCTGTGGGAGCAGGTTGTATTCTGCAAGGAAACTCTGAAAGCACTTTTCCTTCCACTGCCTCCACGTTAGCAGGCTTGGCGGGTCCCATTTGACCAGGAGAAAACTGACGCTGGACGAGGGAAGACGGGTCTTGTCTCAGCCCCTGGGAGAGGCGAAGAAGAGACAGGTTGATTCAGCTCTCCTGATACGGAGTGCCTCTCGCCCCCCTGGCCGGCCCAGCCCCGACTACAGTGCCCAGGCTCTGCAGCCTGCAGCGCCGCCCCGCGGGCTATCCCTGATAGGCAGCGGGCGGAGGGGGGCCCGGGCAGCACCCAGCGCCACCGGGCGCCGCCTGTCAAACCCTCCGGCCTGCCTCGCGCGCGGCTGTCCCTGGCCCGCAGCCGCGGAGGCCCCGCCCTCGCGCCGCGATTGGCCTCGGCGGGGCGGCCGCAGCGAGTTAGTGGCTGGAGAGGCTGTCAGGCAGGCTGCGGCCCCGCCCCCACCTCCGGGATGCCTCCCCGCTGGACGCTGCGGCTGCGGGGGCTGCCGCGCCAGTGGAGGCGCGCCGAGCCGTGCGCCCCGCGAGCGAGCTGCAGCAGCCGCTGCGCGGTGAGTGGGGGCGAGGTGAGAGGGGGTGCGGCCCGCGGCCCGGGAAGGGGGAGGGCCCCTGGCCGACAGACTAGGCTGGTGTCCCAGGAATGGTGAATTGGGGAGTTTTGGGATCGCGCGGGGAGCACGAGGGGAAAGGAGAGTTTGGGGCCCCGGGTCCGTTTTCCAGGAGGAAGGATGGAAGGCCCAAGGCTCCGTGGAGGGGCACCCAGCGCTCGCGCATGGTGAGCGTGAGACTGTGCAGCTACTAGTGTTGCTGACTGAGCTGGTGTATGAAAGTAGAATGTATGGCACGTCTTGTCCCCGAGTGTGCACTTGCGGGGTGTGTTTGGTGTGCGTGGGAGCGGGAGTGCATGGGCTGTCGACTTTTTGCAGGTTTGCACGCGCGATAGGTTCGTTTTCTCCGCGGCGCGTAGTGTGCGTCTCCGTGCGTGTATGGGTTCACGTTGCGGGAGTGAGCACACATCCTCCGACTCCCATTTTCGCAGCTTGTGTGGTGTTGGTATCTCAGAGGGTCTGCCCGCGGGCCTGCGGGTGCGTAGTCGGCTGTCCCTGCCCTCATCAGTATCCCAGAGCACCCACGAGGCGAAGTGTGCAGCCCCTGACCCATTCCGAGCAGTCTCCGCGGCTTTGCCAGTACCCTGCTCCGGGAATCTCTGCCGTCAGCTCCGTGTCCCACTGGGTGACTGCGCACAGGCGCTCTCCCTTCTCGAGGCCTCAGTTTCCCCATTCGTCCAAAGAGGACTGGACGGGGGCAGATTGGGTAGCTGGGCCCTCCACTAGTCAGGGAAGGACATCCTAGGCGTTCCTGCGCCCTGGACGGGACTTTTCCGTGGATCAGGTAGGTTTGTCACGTTAGGGTGAGTGTGGTGGCGCTAAGGAGGAATAAACGGAGGGATGGTGACCTGCTCAATCATCGCCCCCTGGACCAGAAGGGGATCGCTCCGCTCATTCTGACGCGCCTGTGCTTTCTCCCCACCGCAGAAGCCCGGCGCGACCCCCAGCGGTGCGCCCCGCCCCGGCGCCATGCACTGCGAAGTGGCCGAGGCGCACTCAGACAAGAGGCCAAAGGAGGCCCCCGGCGCTCCAGGTCCCGGCCGGGGGCCCGCTGGCCTCGGCCCGCACATGGCCTTCAGGGTCACCGTGAGCGGCGGGGGCTGCGGGGAGGGAGGTCCGCGTGACTTGCTGCCCCGGCCTCCCGCGCCACCGCGCTCCCACGACCTCCTCCGGCCCCGGAGTCCCCGAGACTACGGTCCGTCCAAGGCCTCCGCCGCTGCCGCCGGGAAGGGTAAGTATGGCCCCGCCGACGTGCCTGGCCACGGGCGTGGAGGGATTCGGGTAGTCTGATTCTACCGCAGGCCTTTGTAGGAATCTTCCCAAGCACTTGGTAGAACTTTCTCCAGAGTTCATCAGTTTTCTCTCAAGATGTCTGGGACTCGCTTGTCATTCTGAAATGGTGACTGTTTAGAAAGCACCTAATTTAAACTCAGTAAGCCTATCTGGCCGGGAGATGTGTGTTTAGAAAGCTCAGATTACATAATTTTGCTTCTGTATGTTTCTGATAAAAGTTGTGTGAAATTTGTCAAAACCTTATTATAAATTAGGATGAGTAGCAACTCGAGTATGTCTGTCTCTGAACCTGCTAACAGCATACTTTGAAGTATTCTAGTCTTCCGCAGTGACAAAAAACCAGAAGCCTTCAGCCAGGCCCCTCCCCTGTTGGGACCTCAGTTTCCCGATCTGTCAAGTAAGGAATTAACTATACCAGATGATTTCTGGATTCCTGGTGGAAAATTTTATGAATCTGTAGTCTAGCCTGAGTGAAGTCCTGACTTTAACAATGGCTGTTATGTACTTGATGCTTCAGCAGCAGTCTTTGGTCAAAAGTTAGTTTGTAATACCCTTCCTCTACCCAGTGAGGCTGGTGGGTATAAGGTGCAGGCTTCAGTATAATTAATGGGTCAAAGTCAGTGACCAGGCTGGATTCTCATGAACACGTTCTTCTCATTGCAGTTAATTATTATTGAGCCATTATTTATAAGTTTCACACTGACAGATAATTAACCAGAAATTGGGGAAATTGTTGAGGCACTATATCTTTCCCCTCATCTACATTTTTTCCCTGGGAAAAAGCAAAGCTTTTTTTTTTTTTTTTATTATTTCATTGTTTGGGACCTCTTGGTTCTATTTCTAGCTGATTCTTAAGAAGGACAAAAAGTTTGTTTAATGGCTCTATAGGCATCATTACTTTAGCATCAATTGGCAACTTAGAAATGGTAGGGTGGCTTACTTTTAGGGATGAGAGCTCCTTTAGGGTAAAGAAAAAAAACAAAAACAAACCACCTCTCTAATTCAAAGACTGGTAAAGTGAAATAAATATAAATACTTTTTGCTTTTTAATGAAAATACCTGACTTTGTAGGAGAGCACTATTTCTTGTCTGTTGTTTTAAATTCAGTCTCTTTTCCAAGAGATAGAAGTCATTTTTAAAGGATAGGGAGGAAAATGCTTTAGCATATTATTGTTGGAATACGCACATGAGGTTCCCTTTTACTAGGAAGAGAGGAGGGCTGTGCAGCAAGACATGAGTAATATTTGCAGCTCCGAGCTCCCTCACTTGCCCGCCTCCTGTAGACAATCCTCCCTTAAATAGATACCCTCTTGCAACATTTTGTGTTTGAAAAAAAAAATAGCTGTCAACTGAAGATCTCAGTTCTCTGCAGACCTAATAAATTGCTCTCCCAAACATAGCCTTTGTTCCAAGCCCTGGTTGGAGACCTTTCATGTGGATGCATTTGTTGTGTACAACTTTCTGATGTCCATTCTCCTAAACCCCAATTATTTTTATCCGCATGCCCCCAGTGTCTAAAATATGAGATCTCTAAATCAGGATTGTGTTTGGAAAGGGCAGAGGAGGGTAAAAGAATGGGAGAAATCACCTCTTTCTTTGTACCTTAAGATGGTTGTACTGATTAAGCTTTTTGTAAGAGGCTTCTGTTTTCTTCACAGCCTCCAATGAGGCTGGTGGGGGTCAGATTTGTCATACCCATTTAAAAGATGAGGAAACTGAGGCCTACTGGGTGGGGGTCTCTGGCCAGCCCATAGCTTATGGACCTAGGCCTGAAGAGGCTTCTGACTCGACTTCTGTCTTTCTAGGCAATTTTTTCCCCTGTAGTCAAGCTACACAGTGGTCTGAGAGAAAATCAGAGCTGGGCAACCTTCTCAAAGAGGCCATAAAAGAAACCTTCTTGCTGCCCTTGTTCCCACCTAGATACTCCCTAGACCTCATAACCCTTTGAATATTTGGTGTCTAGCTCCAAGTCTCAGGCTTACTGGAAACAGAAGACAAGAATACCAACTGAAAAATATTTATTGACCGTGCTGGAAATTGTAAGACCCTGCCACCTAGGATCCGTGGGACTTGGGGAAGTTATTTCCTTCTCTGAGCCTTAGTTTCTTCATTTGTAAATCTACCGTGAGACAGAAAGACTGAGGAGAGTATTAGTGATATAAGGTGTCAAAGGGCCACCTCAGTGCCTGGTTATTTTGGAGATGGCTCTTGTGATGTGTTTAATGTTCTCAACCGCTGGTTTTTCATTTGCACAAGAGGTAATAATGCTTCCTTCCCAAGGGAAAATGAAACAGTTGTAAGAATATAAACTGAAAAGGAAGAAGGATTCACGTTTATTAATTTGTGTAGGGCGCCGTTATGGTCAGCTCTATTTGAGACAAAGAGGGTAGGGCGAGGAGGGAGAAAGGTTTGATTTTTTAAATTGTTGACTCTCGCGACTGTTAACTGGTGTCCTAGCCAGAGGAAGCTGAGAGGGGCCAAGCGGCAGGTCTTCTGCGGCCAGTGCTTCCCCGGTGACCAGAGAGACGACAGTATTGCTTGGTTTGGAATCAGGTTTCAGATGCTCTGCCGTCTTGTTTCCCGGACAGACCCTTGGTGCAACGTCATGGACTAACACTGTCATCATTTACAATAAGAATCACGATCTGTTTATGGCAGAGTCCCGTTTATCCAGATTCCAAACAGCTGAAAAGGCCAAATTACCAGATGCTGCGCTTTTTCTTTCTTTTTATTAAACACCCAACACTCTGCTTGTGGAAGTTCTGACAAGGAAAGAAGGTAAACATCTGGACTTTATGGAGGCGGTCGGCTTTGTGGCGCTGGCTCCGCGAAGCTCGCTCTCTGTGCAGTTTTCAGCCTGTGTCCTCCACACGTTCTTTCATCAGCCTCATGCCAGCTGAGCCCTGCCTACCTTGTGGGCTGTTCTGAGAGGACAGATGTAAAAGCTCTTTGCAGTTTGTATCTGCAGGCAGATCCTGGCTCTTACTACTGTGATTCCAATTTTATAGATGAAGACATTCAGGTTCAAGGATGTGCTTAAGGCTACAGAGAGTAAGTGGCAGTTTCTAAGGCTTCCCATTCCACAACTAGTGCCTTCTATGTGTGTGTGTTGGTGGCTGAGAGCTGGCGTTCATGACGGCTTCCCAAGCGTTCCCAGAGAATTTAAACTATTTTTGCTGTTGGTATTTCTTCTGTCTCAAATCTTCGGAATTTGGTAACAAGTATCTGTGCCATTGTTAGAAAACTTCTTAGATTACCAAATGATTCTGTTTGATCAGAATTGCTGCTCTGAGACCAAACCAGATAATTCTCAACAACTCACTGGACCCTTTTCACAGTGTGCTGAGACTGGACACATCCTAGCAAATAAAAAGGCTGATGATCATGACCAATGTGGACCCTGCCGTTAGTAAACAGCCATCGTACTGTGGCTAAAAATTCCCAAAGTAGTCAATCGTGTAGCTTAAAGAAAAAGCATATGTATTTTTTCCTTTAAAAATGAAAACAAAGAAGCAATGCAGTTGTAGGTTGTGTGCAGGCGCACTAGGGACTGGAGGTGGAGAGTAAGACGTGACGGTTTTGGTTGGCATTACCTTGTAGAGTTTCTTCATTTGAATGAGAAGTCACTGTGATGTTCTGGGGAGGTTTTGGAGAGGCCAGCACATCCATAATAGAAAGGTATGAGTTATTTTGAAAGCATTTACCCCCTCCGGCTCTAGTGGGCAATTTGCTTGCATTTCATCCATTTTAAAGTGCTGGTCCTGTGATCCGGAAATAATCAGATCCAAATTTCTTCAGTGCTTGAGGTTTCAAATAAGGGGGAGAAAAACCTGCTGGCCAAATGTCAGGCTCAGTGAGACAAAGAGAAACATGTATGTGTGTGGGTACACAAATAAGATAGGAACATGTTGCGTCTACAGTCATAAGAATTATGTATCCGACAAATCTTTTATAGACATGTAGCGGAAATACAATTCCCAAAGATTCCCAAAGAATCTTGGGTGGCTAGAATTTCTCTTCCCTTTCTGCCTCCCAAGCTCTGTAGAAGCTGCTAAGACCTGGAGTGCAAAATGGAAAGGGAACCAGCACTTGAGATCATAACTTACTTACGCTTCCTTATTGCTGACTCGTTTACCTGTAGTGCTTGGCTGGGCTGAGGTCTCAGGACTGTCTTAGCTGTGGAATTATATCGATAGGCTGTGTTGCTCCACCTCTGATTAAAAAACATGTTTCTTTATACACCATGGTTTCCCTTCACACATCTCCTCCTTTAGGAAAAAACCAAAACTCACCCCATCTTTAAGTTCTTCATCTCCCTGCGTTATAGTTGCGTGAGAAGCTGAGTGAGGCAGCACACTTATTTTTACAGTGCGTTAAAATCCCATTACAGGCATAAGTGCACAATGAATCATTTAAAAAAATATATTCTTATGTTCTTTGTTCTGAATGTTGCATAATTATCGTCATTTTCCTCGGTTTTATTTTGTGGAGTTTGGCAAGCATCCTAGAAAAGGGGAGAAACTAAAGTTTGGAATGGGGTTTTCCATCCTTTTTTGGATAGGATTAGGAAAAAAAAAAACCAAACAAATAAATACCAACTTTATTTGTAAATGGACCAGTCACTAACTGGGACTTTTGCGTAGGGAAGATAATTTCCCTTCTTTCTCTCAAGTTTCCTAGAAAAGAATTCTCTGTTTTGAAGCTGAGACGGTAGTACTTCAACAACTTCACCTTATATCTATGATTATATTCAAAGTTAAATTAGAATGTGTGGTTTGGTAATTTTTTTTCCTAATACAGATTTTAGTTGCAATTAATTTGGACCTGGAGACTTGTGCTGTTTCTTCTTGTAGGGGGTAGTTTATTTTTGTGTTTAAAGAAACAAAGACATTCAGTTCAAGGGGGAGAAGAAATGAAACAAATTCTGCCCTGGGCTTTGAAAAATTCAACTGCAACATGCAGAAAGCCCAGCTGTGATACTAGGGCCAGGAAAAAAGAGCAAACTCCTGAAATGTTTGTGCTGCTCGCCTTCCCTGTGCTAATGATTCTAGCAGTTTAAAAACGGACTTCTTGTTTATCAACAGCCGCTGTCCGACTTAATAGTTTACAATGAAAAAAAAAAAATGCTTTCAGCATTAGAAGCAAAGTCCGGGACTGATAGCTGGGTTACTGAGTTAAGGGAAGCAGAAAAGAGTCGGGGTGGGGGGAGTTTTGTGGCTGCTTTGGTGTCCTACAGCCTTATAAGAAACTGAAAGAAAACAGAGGCCTGGGGTGGGATGGGGTGGAAAAAATACAACCCTGACCCAGTGGTCTTTTAGTTTAAAGTCACTTGAAGCATCTGTTTTCTTCTTTTCTCCGTCATCCCCTTAACTCTAAAGGGTTATTCCTTCAGAAGGTTTCTGGTGGGTCGAGGCGGATTGTGTTAGCATTACGAGCTGTGTTTTTAAAGTCAGCATTTGAGTCAGATGCACTGAGAGGAGCCTTCAGTCCGTTCACTGAATAATGCATTTCCTGTATGGCCTGAATTTTTTTGGTGGTTATGGTTAGCCCTGTCTAGAGCAAACACACACACCATTGTACAGACTCAATGCATGTGGGCCCAGCCCTTGGCTCTGAGCCTCGGTTTCCCCATCTGTAAAATGGGAAGCACTTGGTTGGGATGACCTATAGTCCCTTCCTGCTCCGTTGCTCCAGGGTTCCATGTGAACTTGGCTGGGGCAGTTGGGGAGGATATAGAGTACAGAAAAAGGTCTGGTTCTCGACTTGACCTCTTCTTGGAACTCTTGACTCCTAAAGCTGACCACAGAAGGAACCCGAAGAGGAAGAGATGCCAACTAACCTTTACTGAGCACCTACTCTGTGCCAGGTCAAGCAGTTCATAGCTGTCATTGCATTTAATAAAGCCCAGTAACCTTATGAGAAAAGGAGGCATTATTCTGAATTTACAGATCAGGGAAATGAGGCTTGGAAAAGTTGAGCAATTTGTGTAAACAGTGAGCTCCATATTTAATATGCAGTGACTCACTGTACAGAAAGTAGATAGTAGAGCCTGGGATTTGAACCCAGCTCTGTCTGACAGCAAAGCCGGTGCTTTCCCCCGAAGCAGGGGTCCTCAACCTCCGGGATCTAATACCTGATGATCTGAGGTGGAGCTGATGTAATAATGATAGAAATAATGTGCACAGTAAATGTAATGCGCTTGAATCATCACCAAACCACCCTGCATTTCTCCCGGTCTGTGGAAAAATCATGTTCCACAAGACAGGTCCCTGGTGCCAAAAAGGTCGGGGACCGCTACTCTAGAGCACAGGGCTCTCAACTACAGCTTTTAAAACCCATGCAGCAGCTAAGAGTCGCGGTGGCTCTAGCGTGTTTCTCCGAACCCTGGGGGACAGCAGTGGAAGGCCATAGGCAGGTCCAGACAACCAGTCCCTCAGGCAGACTGCAGTCTCAGCTCTCAGGCTGAGGTGTGACTTTAAGGGGAGACTCTGCCTCCACTGGGGCTCTCCCAGCTACTCTCTGCTGCAGAAATGGGGAAAGGACAGTGGCTCCCAGTTGTGACATGGGGGTCCTCAGGCAAGGAGCCTGAAACTGGAGGGCCCCTGGAAGCAGACCCCTCTCAGAAGCAGCATGCACACACCCCACTGGTTACTGCATGTTCAAGTCCCCATTTGAGCCTGTCATACAGTGGGAGCTCTGTTGCCCAGGCCCTGGCTGTGATCTCCCTTCTGCTGGTAATGAAGACTTCTATTTGAAGAGAATTCCTCATGATCCCACTACACTTGGTGTGTAGAATGCATGCTTCACTGGGCATGATGGCTGGAGATCTATTAACTAATTATTTCTTATTAAACGCCTGGTGGGATGAAGAAAGGCTTGTGGGGGAGAGCAAGTCAGGGATCAGAGTGAAGTAGAGTTTGTGGGAAATGGGTCTTTTGTGTCAAATGATGAATGAGTCAAATGCCCCTCTCTGGAAGGAAGAGGTCCCACTGCTGGCTTGAGTCTGTGGCCTTGCAAGGGGGTGTGTATGTGTTTGTGAGAATGTATGTGAACGTGGACATTCTCAAGGGGTCCTATTTTTTCTGAAGTGGAAATTGTAGGCGGCTGTAGGCTTGCCCAAAGCTCCTTTGCCTTTAGATGTCGACCCTGGGTCTGAAAGCAAGAGCCGGAAGGGGTGTCAAGAATGGCCTGGTTGCCTTGTGGCTCAGCCTCTTCCTATTTATGTCCTTTTTAGCAACCGGATTACTCTCTTAAATGTTGTTGCTTTTGTTTTTAAGTAACAGGTTTGATGGCAAAGCTTTAGCAAGAAACCAGGGAGTATTATAAACTCGGCTTTAAAAACACAGATCCCATTTGCTGTTTTAAGCTCTCCGGAGGGCTGGAGATTGGGTTTATTTTGGAACGTTGTTGGACTATATGAATTACTTCTCTGAGGCTTGGGTATTTAATACCTAATAGAAGTTTGTGTAAGAGTTGATGATGTATTTTGCCGACTTTCCAACCCTGTAAATAAATTACACGTGCCGGCAGAGGCTGCCAGGATCCACTGTGTCAATTGAAGCTTAATTTTTATCCCAAACCACTTAATACTTTTGTCCTAGCGAGTAGAGAAAGTTCCCGGGGTTTTGCCCAGCAGCGGGCCCGTTCCAAGACATAGACGGCTTCACCAGCCTGTGAATAGGGCTCTGTGGATTCACCGATCTTGACACAGTTTTCAGTGGTTAAGTAGCTTCAACCCTCTCAAGTCCAACCCTCCAGGCAGAGAATGATAATATAATTTTAAGTGTATCGTAAAAATGAAACCCAATCGCTTCCACTCCCCAAACCTGTCTCGCTCTCCTTCTCTCTGGAGAAAACGGCCGTAATTGTGTGTTTAATCTCAAGACCGCCCGTGCGTTTTATCTTATTTGAGTGCAAAGCCCAGGTAATAACGTTGGCATTTCCAACGCGAAACAAAATAGGGTTTCTAATTTGGAGACACTATTAAATATTTCATGCTTCAACCAAACTCAATTCTTTTTTCCTATAATAAGTTTAAATATTAATTCTCTGGAATGTCAGATGCCTAAAGCTAGGCATTTAGTGATCTGCAGTTTCAAGTATCTCGAAGAAGGTTTATGAAACAGGATATTTCACTGGGAGGGATGAGTAGTGTGTTTCAGAGATATCTGAATTCAAGGCAGCGTCTTCTGATTTACTTTTTAAAGGGAAAAGGTCATAAAATAAGTTGCTTTATGTGCTGAAGGATTAAGTGGCTTAGGCTGAAATAACAGCAGAGACTTTACTGTTTTTCCCCCGTTATATTTTAACAATGCTTTTTGGGGGGAGGGGGTGGGTCATTTTCCCGCCTGCTTGTCTCCTCCCCCTCCCAACCAGATGGCTTTAATTCTAACCAAATCCCACGCTGAGGCCAAATGATTGATCAAACAGTCATTTGTACTTACGTAGCTCTCTTTGTGAGAATGTCTCTGCATTGGGGCTTTTGGCTGGGCTCAGCTCATCTTTGGGACTTCAGATGGTTGATTTCTAGCCTGGAGAGGTGGAGGTATAGGCGTGGGTGGAGGGCAAAATTCCCAGACCTTCAATCCCCAAAGAGTTCCTTGCTTAAAGCCTTCTTGTTACTTCCCATCCCTGACAGCAGGGTATCCCAGGTTTTCTAAACATAAGGACAAAAATCCATCCCCTATGATAGGTGTTATTTTTTATCTACTGGTGGAAAAGATAGCTGGTGGTTACTAGTTTTAAGGGCTGTTTTAAAGAGATTCGTATTTTCTCAACCACTCACATATCTGTAGTGATATCGGTTTGTTCTAGAGATAGTCTTTGGCACACGCTTTCAAGCTCTCCCCTGAAATCATATCTTGGCTTGTAGATTAAGTAAGTAAGTGAAGTCGCTCAGTCGTGTCTGACTCTTTGCGACCCCATGGACTGCAGACTACCAGGCTCCTCAGTCCATGGAATTTTCCAGGCAAGAGTGCTGGAGTGGGGTGCCATTGCCTTCTCCGTGGCTTATAGATTAGCAGCTAGTTGACTGAGGGAAAAATCTGAGCACCTTGGTCTGGTGTCCAAAGCCTTCCGGCCAATCCAGTTCCATCTCTTCCTTTTTTTTTTTTTAAAGGAAATGAATTTATTTATTTTTAAATTGATTCATTTGGCTGCATCGGGTCTTTGTTGCTTCGTTGCATCAGTGGAATCTTTCGTTGTGGCACTCAGACTCTCTAGTTGTGGTCTGTGAGCTCAGTAGTTGTAATACTCATGCTTAGTTGCTCTGAGGCTTGTGGGACCTCAGTTCCCTGACCAGGAATTGAACTTGCATCGGAAGGCGGATTCTTAACCACCAGACCACCAGGAAAGTTTACCATCTTTTCCTAAAGTCTTATTTGCTTGTCCTTCAGCAGCATCAGACTTTTCCTTATGAAGCTTTGAACCTGGAATTTTCTCTTTATGTGTCCTTCCGTCCTTAAACACTGTGAGCTTATTTTTATTCATTTGTGTGCCTCTTTAAGTCATTTTTAGAATATAAAATAGTTAATATTCAAATATCTGTCTTTATAGCCTTATGTCTAGCACCTTGTCTCACAAAATATGTATCTGAGAAGGATATAAGGTGCTGGTTGGGGCTGTAATGTGGAACCAGACCACTAGGTTTGAACTCTGGTTCTAGGTACCAACTTGGGGATCTTGGGCAAGTTATTAAGCTCTTTGGGCCTCAATATTCTTATTTGTAAAATGGGAATAGTAGTTGTAATGGTCTCAAAAGATTTTTATGTGGATGAAATGAGTTACTTGTATATGTATAAGTGCTTAAATACAGAGACTGGCACATGGTCAGATGCTCAATTAACTTTGGAATTATTATTGTTATTGCTGTTATGCAAACGTTTGATAAACTGAATCTCTTGGAAGGGCCTTCCTTTCCTTCCTTTCCACTGGTCTGACTCCTACTTAATCTTAAGACCCAGCTCAGATGCCGCCTCTTTCTGGAAGCCCTCCTGTTCTCCCACAGCCTGGTGATGCTAGGCCTCTGGCACCCACAACCCTTCTCCTTCCTTCATCTGTAGCACAGGACATGTCCTGTGGCAGTTTTCCATTTGCTTACTGTGTCCCTGAGGGCAGGGCAGAGTCTCATTATTCCTGCACCGCTGTGCCCAGCACAGGGCCTGGGCCAAAGTGGGTGTCAAGGAGGTTTGGGGATGGAGTCCAGCCCAGTCTCTGCCCTCAAGGAGCCTGTCACCGTGAAAGGAGAAGTTTGATGTCTTTGTTTCTCCTGCAGGGTTGAACGTATAGTAAGCTCTCGGCACATGCGAGACTCCAGTAGGTGCGCAAGGAGTTCTCCCATGCAGAAACAGCCTGTTTTCTTTCCGCACTGTCTTGGGGCTTTTCACCGTGAGGTCTGCCCCGCTCTTCTGGGTCACATTCTTTGGGCGAGTCTTCTCTGTCTGGGCCTCCCTTTCCTCTCCTTTCTGGGAGGAGTTGGCTTCCATAATCACAGACCCTTCTAGGCTGTGGCCAGGCAGAGTGGTGTCAGGCGGAAGAGTAAGGGGCCAAATGCTGTCCTGGAGTGACTGGCCTGGATTGTAGGCACTCTCTGCCACATACTTGCCCTCCCTTCTAGGCAGAGCCCCAGGTGCTTTCAAGATTGTCTCATCCTGTGGTTTAAAGACCAGTTATTGGTGGTTGCAACACATCTGACTCAGTTTTCTCTAAGATGAAGAAGAACCTTGGAAATGAGAACCAGGAGCCAGCTCTCAGTTGCCCTGCTGAGGTGGAGATGGCTGAATACACCCTGATCCCCACTCCAGGACAGGTTTAGATGGACCCCAGGGATTGTGTTGGCTTCCTGGCTCCTCTCTGGGTACTGTTGTTGTTTGAGCTTGTAAATTGTAGAGCTCTGCCCAAATCATTATTATTCATTCCATTCCGCTATGAACAGATGGAAAGACTAAGGTTCAGAGAAGTCATATGACTTGCGCAAAGGTGGCCACATGGCTTTTGGAGTCAGAGCTGAGTTCAGACCTCAACTATACCATTTGCTGGACCTTGGGCAAGTTCACTGGACTCTGAGCCCCCGTTTTCTTCATTTGTAAAATGGAGATAAAGTCTGTCTCATAGAGTTGATGAGGGGACTAAGGTGAGGATTAAGTGATGAGTCTGTAGAGCACCTAGCTCAGGGGCTGGCACATAGTAGGTATGTGACAAAGGTGAGCTGTTATTACTGCTCTTACTGAGTCGCAGAGCTGGGCTAGGTCCCCAAGCCTGATTTGGTCTGATGGTGTTTCTCCTCTATGTCTCAGTACCCCACCCCCTTATTTCGGTGTTTTGTTCTTTCTTTCTTTTTTTAAATATTTTATTCATTTACTTATTTGGCTGTGCTGAGTCTTAGTTGCAGGATCTAGTTCCCTGACCAGGGATTGAAACCAGGGCCCCTGTGTTGGGAGCTTGGAGTGTTAGCCTAGTCACTGAACTGCCAAGGAAGTCCTGATTTTGTTCTTTCTTTATTTATTTGGAAAAATTAAAGAACAAGGACTTCAGGGTTTCAGAGACTGAGGTCCTAATCTCAGCGCTGGAGTTCACAAATCTGACTGGCTGGGATCTTGACTTCACTTAGGGTTGGAGGAAGGTTAGGAGCTGTCTACCTCCCTTGCCCAGGTGGGCGTGGGCTGCATCAGCACAATTATCTGACAAGTCCCGGCCCTGGGGTCAGTCCAGGACATTCATTCAAGCTGCAGTGGCTCTGGTGTCTGGCAGGAGTGGGTATTTCTGGGGGTGGGTCAGGAGGTACAGACCCTCTCCCCTTGTCCCTGGTTAGTTGGGTTGGGAGTTGCCTTCAAAACTCTAATATCCAGCTGAATTCCCTTGCTTCTACCTCCTACCCTTAAGATGGTGCTCCTGTTCTTCTCCCGCATCCCCACGCCAGTGGGGCTCTTCAGCCCTGGGGAGGCTTCAATTTGTTGGGCCCTGCTTGAGCAGATATTCTGTGAAGCCACTTACTCCTTGCGAGGTATCATCACCCCCATTTTACAGATGAGAAAAACTAAGGCTGAATGACCCGCCCAAAATTCTAGAGCTGTTGAGGGGTAGCTGCAGGCCTGACTCGAAGACCCCGCCCTTTCTCACACCTTGCCTCCTCTCTGGACCTTCCCCCAGCTCCTCTAAACTCGAATGCCTTGGGTCTAATCTTCCCCATTCATCACGGTTCAGAAACTGCCTCCTCCAGCCAGAATTACTGTTTCTCTCCTTCATCTTCTGCTGCCTTTGTCACTTTTCTCCCATTGAATAGTCAGCTTTTATGGATGCTTCTTCCCCAACGAGACTGTGAGCTCTGTGGAACAGGGTCTGTAATAACTGTATCTCCGACTTGCCGGAAGAGTGTGGACGAGAGAAGAGAATGAATGCAGGTCCCCAGAGGAATTAATCTGTCCTTCTGCAGTCAACATGTGGCTTCCTGGGCAATTCCCCAAGCAGATTTTCAGGACAGCAACCCAGAGTGGCTCTGTATGTCTGAGCCTTGGACAGTGATCTCTGCCTGGCCAATTGTCAGGAGCACAGGGAATGAAGTATTGGCTTTATCCAGGTGGCTTGATGGCAAAGAATCTGCCTGCCAGTGCAGGAGACGGAGGAGATGTGGGTCTGATCCCTGGGTTTGGAAGATCCCCTGGAGGAGGGCATGGCAACCCACTCCAGTATTCTCCATTGGAGAATCCCATGGACAGAGGAGCCTGGTGGGCTACAGTCCATGGGGGTCACAAGGAGTTGGATACGATTGAGCGCCCACACGCGTGGGAAAGTATCCTGAAAACAGATGGGCTGTGATCTGGGTTTGGTTGTTGCTTTGTCTGTTCATCAGTATATTGAATGGCTACTATGTCCCAGGTATTGATTGGGCCCTGGGACACCATCGTGGTCTAACACACAGAGGCCTTACCTGCACTGAGCTCGAAGTCAGCAGGGCAAGACGACAGTGTGTGTAGCTTCCCTCCCAGCCTGGCCAGGTCTCCAGTCCTCATCTGTGTGACTTCACCAACTCATCACCTGGCTCACTGTCCTCAGCAGACTAGCAGACTTCTGAGCTCCAGACAGTCTGAGACCTGTGACCTCGGATGATCTCACAGAACCTTGGTTTGCCAGCTTATAAGATGGAAATATTTGCTAGCTAGCTCCCCTTGCAAGCCTAGTGTGAGAATCTGAGGACGGGCGGGAACATGGGTGTGCAGAGCAGCCTTCTGCTCTGGACACTGGTGGTGGAGCCACACGGGTTACCCAGTCCTGGGGTTGGGGACGCCTTTGCTAGCTCTTTTCCTGTACCTGTTGCTAGTCCCTGCTTGCATAGGCTTTTGTCTTGGAGGGAATACCCTCTCTCCTTATCTCTGGCGATAAAAAAGGCCAGAGTTTACCTTTTGCAACCCCTTCAGAGTCTCTCCTCTCCCAGACCCACACCCTTCCCTTCTCACTCATCCCAGTCTTTTATTCTCTCAATGATTCTGGCTGCTTTGTACCCAGAATACAACAGAGCTGTTGGCCAGGGAGCTATGGAGACGAGTAGGTTCCCATTGTGTGATATCGGCCAGGTTGGTGCAGGCTAGGGGGCGGCTGGGGACCTTCCTTCTCTTCCTCCTCCTCATTTTCAGTATCCTGCCGTGATCATCTTTTGCGTGCTACAAGACGTTGGGTCATCTCTCTTCTTTAAAATGCATCATCTCTGTAATCTTATAATTATCCTGTATGTAAGCGTTCTTATGGAAGAATTTATGGCTATTTAAATTAATTTACAATTAAATAAAAGAGACGACTGGCAGCATTTCAGTGCTCAATGGCTTTCACTTTCCCTGTGGCTAGTGGCCACCACGTGTGCGTGCTGCGTGCTTAGTCGTTCAGTCGAGTCCGACCCTTTGTGACCCCATGCACTGTAGCCCACCAGGCTCCTCTGTCCATGGACTTCTCCAGGCAGGAATACTAGGGTGGGTTGCCATGACCTCCTCCAGGGGATCTTCCCCACCCAGGAATCAAACCCTCATCTCTTGTGTCTCCTTCATTGGCAGGCAGGTTCTTTACCACTATTGCCACCTGGGAAGCCCAGTGGCTACCATATTGGACAGCAAATATAGAACATTTCCATCACCAGCGAAAGTTCGGTTGGACAGTGCTAGTCTAGAGTATCTTTCTTTAATTTATTCATTTGTTCAGCAAACATTTCCTAGAACCCTACCATATGCTAGGTTCTCTGTTAGACTCTGGAGAAGTGGGTATAACCCAAGCTTGGCGTCAGTTTTGGGAGCATCCAGTCAAGAGGACAGGCAGATGAACATGACATCTTGGAGGTGGGGCCAGCATGTTGGTTACCAGGCCTGGCTCCTACTGAGGATGCAGATGTGAATCCTAGAGTTTGCTGGCTCTCAGAGAGCTCACAGGCTAGCACGGACAAGAGAGAGATCAGAGCAGCCTTCCTGGAAAAGTAGCGTTTGAATGGCCCAGCTGTAGTGGGTATGTTCTGCTGATTCCCCAGGAATCAGTCCAGAGGGCAGATGGTTCATGCAAGTACACCTCTGAAGCTGGAATCATGCACATGGCCCCCTGACGGCATCTTGCATAGATGTTTAGATGGGAATCACTCCTGTTGTTGTTCAGTAGCCCAGTCGTGTCTGACCCTTTTCAACCCCATGGACTGCAGCACCCCAGGCCTTTCTGTCTCTCACCATCTCCTGAAGTTTGCCCAATTTCATGTCCATTGCATCGGTGATGCCATCTAGCCATCTCATCCTCTGATGACCAGTCCCTTCTGCTTCTGCCCTTAATCTTTCCCAGCATCAGGGATTTTTTTTCAATGAGTCAGCTGTTTGCATCAGATGACCAAAATACTGGAGTTTCAGCTTCAGCATCAGTCCTCCCAGTGAGTGTTCAGGATTGATTTCCCTTAAGATTGACTGGTTTGATCTTGCTGTCCAAGGGACTCTCAGGAGTCTTCTCCAGCACCACAGTTCTAGAGCATTAATTCTTTGGCACTCCACCTTTTTTTTTTAACAGTCCAGCTCTCATTGAATTCCAGCCAATTAACTTGATCTTACTCCTCATCCTTCTTTGGGAAGTGGCTGAAGTGGTAAAGATACAGATATAGCTTTAAAGATACCTTTTAAAGGTAATTTAATAATTTTAATTTTTCTCATGTCAGAAGTATATACTTATTGTAGAAAATTTGGAAATAATAAGATGTGTGCATACATGCTCAGTCACTCAGTTGGATCTGACTCTTTATGATCCCATGGACTGTAGCTTGCCAGGCTCCTCTGAATACTGGAGGGGGTTGCTGTTGCCTACACCAGGGGATCTTCCCCCACCCAGGGATTGAACCCCAGTCTCCTCTGTCTCTTGCATTGGCAGGTAGATTCTTTACCACTGGACCACCATAAAAAACATTATTTAATTTTTTAAAGATTTTTTTTTTAGTGGCCCATTTAAAAATCTTTATTAAATTTGGTAAAATATTGCTTCCCTTTTATGTTCTGTTATTTTTGGCTGGGAGGCATGTAGGAGCTTAGCTCCCAGACCAGGGATCAAGCCTGCACCCCTGCATTGGAAGCATGAAGTCTTAACCACTGGGCTGCCGGGGAGGTCCCTAAAAACATTTAAAGATGAAAATAATCCCACCCTGGGCGGTGATCACCATTTATGTTTTAGTATATTTCTTTTCAGTCTTTTTTCTATACTTATCTCTATATTAATATTTTTATTATCATTGGTATCATTCTGAATATAAAGTCTTATGTACTTATTTTTAAACTTAACATTCTATTAGTAACATAATAAAACTTTCCCATGGTGTTAAAATTCTTTGTAAACATTCAAAAATGTATTGTATTTTATTACAGTTTTAAAATTATTTTGAATTGGCAGAACATGAAAATAGTTTAAAACTCAGAAGACCCAAAAAGGGTTCTTAGGAAAAGCCTTCCTCTTTTCCCCCCACCCCCAGTTCCCTTTGCTGGAAACAACTAGTAATACCCCCTACCCTCCCCCATTTTTGTTTAGCCTCTCAGAGATAGTTGATGTGGGTACAAACAAATACATATATATATGTATATTACTTGCATGTGCGTGATGCTTAGAATTTTTCACCTTTTTCCTTAGTATAGATAATGCTGCAGTTACTATTTTTATGCTTTAATCTTCATTTACATCTCTGATTGTTTTCTTAGGATAGATTCCCAGATTGAAAATGACTGGGTCAAAGGCTAGTAATATTTGACCCACATATTACCAAATAGCTCTTTTGAAGGTGCATGAATTTTCACAGCTGTGTGCAGTGTCTTGGAGAACTTACTTCCCTTTATCTTCACCATTGTTTTGGAAGTAATCTCCAAATTGAAAGGTGGAAGTGACATCTGGTTATAGCTTTATTTACATTTATTTGATTGTTGGCGTAGTGGAATATATACTGTGTATTGATTTACAGTCCATAGCTCCTCTTTTGCAAGTTGTTGCAACTATGTTGGGGTCTAAATATTTTATTTGTAAAATTTAAAACCTTACATATTTTAAAGTGCTCAATAAATTAGCTCAATAAGTTAATATTTTCTTCATATTTGTTGCTAATATTTTTATGAGCCTGCTGTTTAGGCAAGTGTTTTTAATGATGATTTTGAAACAAAAATTTTATAGTCCTAATTCCAAGATTTTCCTTTATTTCCTTCATTGCTTTTCTTATTACTGTCTTGGGGAGGTTGTTTTATTAACAACCTGAAAATGAATTTTTATTTTCAGCAAAATAATCCTAACATAGTTTTTAAACCATCTAATACTCTCAGACTCCACAGGGAGTCAGTCCCTTGCCTTCCTTGTTGCATTGCTGAAAGGCAGCTGCCTTCCTCCAGAGCTGCGGGGATGGCCACCTCCAGGGGGCACCACTCACCCCTGTCTACATGGACAGTGCTCCCTGAGCTTGCACCACAGGGGCCCTGACTTCAACTTACTTAGTTTTCATTTTCTAGTATTTTCTTCCATTTGTCTCGGTTGCAAAAATAAAAACAATATAGTAGCTAAACATGGCGCTTATTACCATGGTCCAGTGACGCTCTGAGCGCATTACAAGCATTATTCCTTTGACTCTCCCAACAACCCTGTGAAGGAGTTACTGCTGTTACCGGACTTGCAGATGAAGAAGCAGATCTGGAGAAGGGAGTGATTTGTTCAGGGTTACATAACAGTGAGAGGTGCAGCCTTAACTGGTGTGCTCTATTTAGCCTTTAAGTGAGACTTAGCCTGCTATTTCTTCCTTTTTTTTTTTTTTTTTTTTACTGGTAATGATATTCCCACTAAATTCAGACTCCACTGAGACTTTGGCTCAAATTAGAGGCTCACCAACTTCACTTTTTTTCCCTAGTTTTTTTTTTGTCAGGGCTCCCTGTCCATCCCCAACTCCCGGAGTTCACTCAGACTCACATCCATCAAGTCAGTGATACCATCCAGCCATCTCATCCTCTGTCGTCCCCTTCTCCTCCTGCCCCCAATCCCTCTCAGCATCAGAGTCTTTTCCAATGAGTCAACTCTTTGCATGAGGTGGCCAAAGTACTAGAGTTTTTTTTGTATTGGGGGTAGCCAATTAACAATGTTGTGATAGTTTCAGATGAACGGTGAAAGGACTCAGCCACACATAGAAAAATATCCTTTTTCCCCTGAACTCCCCTCCCATCCAAGCTGCCACACATCACTGAGCAGAGTTCCATGTGCTCTGTGGAGGTCCTTGGCCTATCCATTTTAAACACAGCAGTGTGTACATGTCCATCCCCAAATTCCCCAACTATCCCTTATGGTGTCCCTTCCCTCCCCCACCAACCATACATTTGTTCTTCAAGTCTGTGAATTTCTTTCTGTTCTGTAAGTAAGTTCATTTGTATCATTTCTTTTTAGATTCCACATATGAAGGATGTCATACCCTCTTTCTGCTTCTCGGTCTGACTTACTTCACTCAGTATGAGAATCTCTAGGCCCATCCATGGTGCTGCAAGTGGCATTATTTCATTCTTGTTAATGACCGAGTCCCATTCCATTGTATATGTGCATCACACCTTTATCCATTCCTCTGTCAGTGGACACCTAGGTTGGTTCTGTACGATGTGAGAGCTGGACCATAAAGAAGGGTGAGTGCTGAAGAACTGATTCTTTCAAATTGTGGTGCTGGAGAAGACTTCTGAGAGTCCCTTGAACTGCAAGGAGATCAAACCAGTCAGTCCCAAAGGAAATCAGCCCTGAATATTCATTGGAAGGGCTCACGCTGAAGCTGAAGCTCCAATACTTTGGCTACCTGGTGTGAAGAGCTGATTCACTGGAAAAGACCCTGATGCTGGGAAAGGTTGAGAGCAATAGAAGAGGACAGCAGAGGCTGAGATAGATAGATAGCATCACCGATTCAATGGACATGAGTTTGAGCAAACTCCAAGAGATCATGAAGGACAGAGGAAACTGGTGTGCTGCAATCCATGGGGTCGAAGAGTCCGTGGCTTAGCAACTGAACAACAACAAAAACATGTCTTAGCTGTTGTAACAGTGCTGCAGTGGACATTGGGGTGCATGTATCTTTTTGGATCATGTTTTTCTCTGACTATATATCCAGGAGTGGGATTGCAGGGTCATAAGGTAGCTCTATTTTTAGTTTCTTAGAGAACTTCCATGCTGTTCTCCACAGTGGCTGTACCATCAACGTGGGAGGGTTCCTTCTCTCCACGCTGACTCCAGCCTTTATTGTTTGTGAATTTTTGACGGTAGCCTAGGCTCACTGTCTGCTGGCTTCCTGTGTGGGGGCTGAGGACTTAGTTCTCTTGAACCGCTCCACTCAGTTCTCCTCCCGCTTGCACTGGCTCTCTCCTCCCACCCACTCTGGTTGCAGCACGTCTGGTTGCAGTTGGGCAGCTCGTGCACAGCTGGGACTGTGGGGAGCTGGAGGCCACTGTGTGGATTTTGCTCCCTCGGTTTTGGCTGAGCCCCAAGACAGTAAGTACTGATAATACTGCTGTCTAGAGTAGTATTATCAATGCCTACTTCTACCTTCTGGAGCAGGACTTCAGGTACCTAAACTTCACTCTGGTTTGGAGATTCTTCCCTGGTACCCACTTTGAGGCTGTCAAAGGGTTGAGATGTGAAAGCACATTTTCTTGGAGGAGTGGGCAGGAAGGGGGTTAGTTTCTCCTCATACAACTCAGATAGGAAGGGCTCTGAGAGGCCCACTCAGAGGACCAACGTGCTTCTCCGTCCCTGAAGGTGTTGGGAGATGAAAGCTGCGGTTGGAGGCCCTGCCTAGTAGCAGAGTGAAGGGGGAGGCTGCCCCGTTCTTGTGATGGGCAGAGGGTTGTGTTCCAGGGGTCCTTTTCAGACTGACCCAGCCTGCCGGAGAGGGCTTCTTGCCAGGCAGAGATGAGCCTGGCGGTATTCCATGGGAACAGGGGAGTGCTCTCCCGCTAACCCGTGGACGTGGGCACTGAACACCTATGTCCAGAGATCTCTTTTGGTACCTGGCAATCGAGCCCCTTCCTGCCATTCCAGTAGACAAAGGAAGGCTGCCTTATTGCCCCTCTACCTTGCTCAGGGCCCCTAGCCGAGACAGGTCCAAGCGAGGCGAGGGGAGGAGCTTGGCTGTAAATGAAGAAGTTCAGGGTTTAGATTATTAATCTGGACGGGACATCTTAATTACTAAGCTGAGACTGTTCTCAGGACTAAAAGTGTCTGGAAAATGTTTTATGATCTAAGAATGATCTGAAGAGTTAAGAGAACTTCTAGAGACTTCATAGGATTGGGGAGTGGGGATGAGGAACAAACAGGTCTGGAGGTTGTTTTTGTTTTTTCTAATTTTTTTTTTTTTAATGTAGACTATTTTTAAAGTCTTTATTGAATTTGTTGCAATACTGTCTCTGTGTTATGTTTTGTTTTTCTGGCTATGAGGCATGTACGATCTTAGCTCCCTGACCAGGGATCAAACCTGTACCCCCTGCATTGGAAGATGAAGTCTTAGACACTGGACCACCAGGGAGGTCCCCTGCTGATTGGGTTTTAAAAGGGCCAGAGGGAATGGGGTAGCATGAAGGTAGTATTGTTTCCGTAGTGCCATCTGAAGTCCACTTTTTCATGCACCGTGGAAACTTTTTCTTTGTGGTATAACTTTTTGTTTTCCTGGGGTTAAATAGGGAAATCTTTTTTTTTTTTAATTGTTTAAAAAGTTTGCTTAGTTTTGTATGTATCTATTGTCATTTTCTCCTAAATGTTCCATCAGTTTTGTCAGGCATCTGTCAGTCATACTTTCCTAAATGCTCAAATGCTTGAGGTTATCTTAGTGCCATTTCTGCTGCACCTGAAAGAGGTAGGGAGCATTTCTCTTGTAACTGCTGACCTTTTGCGATTCCCACTGATGCCATGGGAATTGCTGATTCCTGCCCCCCACACATATCACATTCTCTGGCTGATTTAAGCAGAAAAGAGACTTTATTAAAAGGATGCTGGGTGACTCTCAGAATTTCTAATTATGGTTTGGAAGCTACATAGCCAAGAAGTGTGTTAGTCGCCTAGTCATGTCCCACTCTTTGGGACCCCATGGACCGTAGCCCGCCAGGCTCCTCTGTCCATGGAATTCTCTAGGCAAGAAAACTGGAGTGAGTTACCCTTTCCTCTTCCTGGGGATCTTCCCAACCCCGGGAACGAACCTGAGTCTTCTGCATTGCAGGCAGATTCTTTACCATCTGATGAGCCAGAACCTTACCCCAGATTCTGCCACAGGGCTTGCAGTGGAGACAGTGGGTGCCAGACTTCGGCAGCTGAGCCGCTGTCCTTGGTCACTGGCCCTCACTGAATCCCTGCTTTTGCCAGTGCAGGTAGCTGTCCTCCTAGGTGGATATCTCGGATGGGCCACGGAGAGGGATGGGCCACGGATGTGGCCAAGGCTCAGGTGCCTGTGCCTCATCTGCAGGGGGGCTGGGGAGGCACGTCTTTGCACTCAGCACATTTTCACTGAGCACATGCTTGGTACCCCTCTAGATGCCGGGAAAACAGGCAGAAAGCTCTGCACTTTCATTTCAGAGGGGGAAGATACAGTGATCGCATAGACAGTCAGGTATCATGTCTACCAAATGATGGTCTATACTTTGGAGAAAAAGCAGGGAAGGGAGTTAGGGGAGCTGCTGTTTTCAAGTGTGGTCATGATAGTGTGACACTGCAGACAAGAGCTGTGAGGGACCTGACACTTTCAGCTTGTGTGTGTGTGTGCTGGGCTGGAGTGGGTTTTGCTTTTTTGGTTTTAGAAAGGGAGCGATTTTCCCAGTAGAAGAAAACTGTTCAGATGCTGAGCACCCAAAAGAAGGTCAAATGTCCTTTGCACTGTATTTCCTTTTTTCTTAGTTTAGCCCCATAACTTGTTGGAGTCCCTCCTCCAGCCACTTTGTGAGAAAGGTAAGTAAGGGTATTTGTCGGAGAAGTATCTTGTTCCTGATTAATAGTTTGGATGGGGAACTTTAGTAATAATAACTAACCTTTTAATGCTTATTACCATGTGCCAGGCATGGGTCTCAGTGCATTACATCAGTTAACTTATACTCACAACAACTTGTTGAATGTTATGCCTGCTTTACAGACGAGGAAACTGAGACCCAGTGAGGTTAAGTAATTGACCGTGGTCACACAGCTCGTAAGTGGCCGGGCTGAGATTTGAACTCAGGCCATCTCAGAGCCGATCCTGTTAAGAATTTCTATGATACCGTCCCATTGTCTCTCAGCTCCCATCATTGCTGTCGAGCAGCCAATGTCATAGTGATTCCTGAAACCCCACGTAGGTCCCTTCCCCATCTCCAATCTGTTTTCTGGCTTGCAAGATACTCTCTTCATCCCTGGTATTCTGAAAGTTTCCAGTGGTGTGCCTTGATGTGGGTTTTTTCCCCATTAATTGAAGTGAGTGCTTGCTGTGTCCTTTGTTTCTGGAGATCCATGGCCTTCAGTTCTAGACATTTTTATGTAGCAGTTCCTGGAATTTTCCCCCCTGTACCGTTTATCTTTTTCTTTTCCTGGAAATCCCATTAGTTGCACGTTTGGCTTTCCGTATTGATCCTCTGATTTTCTTATCTTTCATTCATCTCTAGCTCTTTGTCTTTTTGTTCAGTTTTCTGAGAATTTCCTTGACTTTCCCACTTTATTTTAAAATTGTTGTTGCTTTTAATTTGCAGAAGCACTTTCTTGGTCTCTAACGGTTCCTTTCCTTGTATTTTGTCTTCGGTGGTGGATGCAGTATCTAACACATCTTTTCTTCTATCCTCTGTGTTCCTATTTTTTGTTCGTGGATTTCCATTTGTCCTTGTTTGAGTTCATTCTGTCAGCTTGGGGTTTTGCTCCCGTGCTTGTGACAATGATCTGACCTTCAGAAGCCATCTCTTCTACTAATTCTATTGCCTTTTCTCTACCTGTTGCCCTTGTGTGCTCCCTGCCTTCCTTGCCCAGCTTAGAATCCATCTTACACTCCCTCCTTTCCAAGCAGCTCTCATGTCAGGCTCCAAGCCTGCTTCACACAGGACCGTCTGGGCCTGCCTGTTGACATGCCAGCAGAGACGGCTGTACTGAGCCATCCGATCCATATCTGCTCCACGGCCTGGCTGCCCGCTGCTTCTTGCTGTGTGCACACAGGTGCCCCTGCAGTTGTCAAAGCCAAGCCATCCTTGCCTTGTTCTTCTCGCCCCATTCTCTCTCTCATTTTCTTCCAAGACACCTCTCCTGTACGCCCTCTCCTGCAGTGTGAACTTTCCCCTCTCTGGAGCTCATTCCCATCAGCATATACAAGCTGCTCCAGAATCTTCCAGCCTAAAAGCAGGCTTCCTTGAGCTCACGCTCCTTCTTGCTACAGCTTTACTTCTCTGCTTCTGCTGAGGCGGAAACTTCCAGAAGGAGTTGTCTCAGTTTACAGCCTTTCTTCCATCGCCTCCCAGTCTCTGTCCTCCTCCGTCTGCAGGCTGCTGGTGTCAAGGCCTCCGCGGCCTCAGCCAGCCTCTGTGTCCGTCCCCCTCTTACTGCCTGCGCAGCAGCAGCAGTGCAGTGGCCAGTCCTGGTCTCTGGCTGCCCCTTCCCGTTGCCCTTGCCGGCCTCTCCACCAGCAGTGCCCAAGTTCCCGTGTCGCTGGGCTCCGGGCTCAGCCCTGCCTCCCCACCACTTTGTCTGTGCCACTCCCCGGCACTGCTCTCCTGGGAAAGGCAGCGGTTCTCGCCCTGGGCTCCCTCCTGCCACTCACCCCTCTGTAGTCTAGTGCAAGCTGGAGTTAAAATGCAAATCACGCCACCACACTTCTCCGTTTAAAGCCCTCCATTCTGTTCTCCTGTCCAGGCTCATGAGGCTGACGTGACATCTGGCCTCATCCTCTCCGTCTGCTCTGGCTCTCTTAGCTCATGCTGGCCACACTGAGCTTTCTGTCCTGAACATGGTAAACTTGTCCTCTTGTTGGGGCCTTGGCATGGCCTGTTCTTGCTGCCTGGCTTGCTTTTCTAGCTCATCTTCGCACAGCGGACCCAGGTGTCTGCTTAAGGGTCACCTTCCAGAGAGGCCTTCCCTGACCACCCAGTGCATTTGTTTTATTTTGCTCTTGGGTTTTCATCAGAGCACTTGTTATTATTCAGTGTTTTCTAGTTCAGGGTCGTCCTTTGCTCTCCAGAATGAAGACTCCACCAGAAGCAGGGATCTCACAGGGCTTAGCACAGGTGGCCCTCTTGCCACTCCTGTCCATCTGGACAGTGGTTACAGTGATGACTGTCTCCCGGAGGGGTGGGGGCAGGGGGCGGTTGCAGGACCATGCTCCATCCAGCTCTGGGGCCCATCTCTGCATGGGGCCTGGAACAGCTTCTGCAGAGGCATGGCCATTTTTTGTAGGAAAAAAAATGCATTTCTTGCTCATCTTGTGTGGGCCTTGGTTTCGATGCTGCCTGCAGCTGGTAGAGTAGAAAAGGTGGTGGACCACTGGGGACCTGAATTTCCATACTGTCTTGAGCCATGTAAGACCTCTTAGTTTTCTCTTCCGTGAAATGGGTGATAAACCGTGTCTGGGGTCCCGTGAGGCTTAGGGGAGAAACAGGGTAGGAAAAGACTGAAAAAAAAAACACCAAACCTAAAAAAGAGGGCGTTTGTGTAACTCATCCTGCAGTTCAAATGCAGTGACCGTTTATGAAGCACCTAGAGTGTGCTCTCCTAAGGGAATGTTCATGTTTACAAACTCATTTAATCTTCAGCACTCCTGTGAGGATCCTGGTGATTTTGCACCTGAAGAAGCTGAGACTTGGAGGAGATGAATGACTTGCTGGTAATTTGTGGAGCTTGTGATGCCTCTGTTTTCTTAGGCTTGGCTCAGTTTCCTACTAGTTTTGAACTTTGTTTATAAACCAAAAAAAATTCGAATTGCTGTTTCAGTTTCTTTCTTCCTTTATGTGGGAGGAGGAGGATAGGGGAAGGTAGAGGGAGATGGGGAGATCTTAGGACTTGCCCCATCCAGCCCACAGTCCGTCTCAGCATGAAGAGGCTGAGGCCCTCAGGGGACCAGGTGCCCTTTTGTGAGGAGGCTGTCATACAGCCTGTGCTTTCATGTCTTTGGGGGATAAATTATAATCTTAGAGGCCGTGTCCCGCTTTTCAAAATCCCCTTCTCCGCACTCTCCCTTCTCTCCTGCTTCCAAGCACGTGCTCTCTGTCTCTCTGTATCCTTGATCACCTCTTCCTTCTGTCTCTGTCTCTGCTTCTCCACCTGTTGGTGTCTCTATACTGTCTCTATTTCTGACTTTCCCTTTTTCTTCCTCTCTGCATCCTTCTATGTCTTTCTATCCAGGCTTCTCTCTGCCCCACTCTCTGTGCTTTTTCCTTCCTTCTCCCTGGTGCTGCCTTCCTGGGTCCATACTCAAATTTAGGCTCCTGCTATCTGCTATTTCTGAAAAGTGCTCTTTTGAGAAATTATGTCTGAAAAGAATCCATGTGGTGGCCCACGGCCATGGAAGCTCTTCTCTGCACTTGAAGTGCCTAGAAACTGGCCCCAGTGGGTACGTCTGAGGACGACCCTGCTGCCCATGACCTTATGCGCAAAGCTGGAGGACTCTCCTGCCTCTCCCCTTGGGCACATCCTGACATTCTGTGCTGGGCACCAGGGGACATGGGTAGGGAAGCGGTTTGTCATGAGCATTGCTGCTGGGGCTTTCTGAATCCTGCTGTGGGTATAGGTATCTCAGCAGAGGGCTTGCTTGAGTAGGCTTTGAGGGGTGAGGAGCTGCTTTACTAGGTGGTGAGCAGGGAGAAGGCTTGATTCTCAAGGTGTGCTTTGCCGACCAGCAGCATGGGCATCTAGGAGCTTCATAGAAATACAGAATCTCAGTCCCACCCCAGACCTGCCGAACCAAAATCTGCTTTCTAACAAGATTCCAGGTGATTCATGTGCACCAAAGCTGAAGACCCACTGCACCAGCCAAGAGTGTGTTAAGGTCTGATGGGAGAGAGCCTGTGTGTTGGGCAATGGGGAGGAATTCGCTGTTGCAGGAAATTGGCTGAAAGTGGCCTGAATGAAACTATAAATGGAAGATGGACTCAAGGTGTGCTGGGCCTTAAACAGTCCACTAAAGAGGAGGACGGAGCTGGAGCCATGCTTGCTAACTTGCTGATAACTGCCAGACACACAGGATTTTAGGGATCCTCAGATCCTGTTTTCTTATAAGGTGAATGGGGAGACTGAAGCCCAGAGATACCAAGTGACTGGTTTAAGATCACACAGCAAGTAAGATGAGGGATGGGATGAGAAATCATGTGTCTCAGACTCCACAGCTCTCAGACTCTTTTGGGAATTTGCTTATAATAAGAATGACTACTGCTTAATAAGGTCATGCTACAGGCCAGGCATACAGCTAAGAGCTTCCCATTGGCTTAATGATAGTTCATTTCCCTACTGTGATCTACACTTAACACGCAGGAAACTAGGCCTCTGAGAGGTAACGTTTGCCTAACGATAAGGGGCTTTAGAGACAGAGCTGGGCTCTGAACTGATATGCGGCTGATTCCAGGGCCTGCTGCTCTGTCCACCTGGAGGACAGGCAGAGAGGTGTGAACTTTATCCTAGAGGTGATGGGACGTCACAGAGGCTTTTGAGCAGGGGAAGGACCTGGTCAGACTTGGGTTTGGGGATGATCACACCAGTGTGGTGATCCCTGGCCTCTTTGGATGCCCTTGGGTGAGTGAGCCCCTTCTTAGTGTCCTCACCAGTCACGTTCTAGGAGAGGCTCTCGAAGGTCCATTCTGAGTCTGGCTTTGGGTATGTCAGGCAGTGACTGCAGAGCTGCTTGCTGGTGGGTGGCTTGGCCCTGGTTTCTACAAGTGTGTGGGTTGTTTCAGTCCTGGGGTGGAAGGTGGGGGGCGTGTGTAGTCAGAGAAACGCGGAAGGGGTGGTGGTTGTGCAGGGGGGAGACTGACCAGCCTCCTCCAGCTCGGCCACCATCGCCGACTCCATTCCACATGTGATTCTGATTAGGGGGCCTGTGTAAAAGTTACCTAAACAGCGCTCTAATTACTCTGTTTAGGAACATTCGCATGCGTGGGAGGGTTCCTGGCACTGGCTTCCCACATGTGCTGGGGGTCTGCGGGGAGGCACCGCGTTTGCACGAGCATGAAGGCTCTGTGTCCGAGTGTTGCCGCCTGGGCACAGGGACCCTGCAGAACCCACTCAGGGAGTTCTTCGAGGAGCCTGGCAGGCAGAGGAGGGGGGGTGACTGTTCTAGGCTCTTGCTTGTAGAGGAGAGCTCATCTTGAACCTCTCATCCTCCCTGTGAAATAGGTGGTGGTGTCCCCAGGAGGGGTGAGACAGGGCCTGGAAAGTAGGCATCAGCGACCGAGCCTGGGACTTGGAGTCAGCAAAACGGTTCTCTCACTGCCTGACCCTGCCCGGGTTAGTGCCTTCCCCTCTTTGAATTTCGGTTTCTTCATTTGTCTCAGGCTGTCTGTCCTTCAGGCTTGTTGTGAAGATGAGATAAAGCACGTGCGAGGACCTGAACTGTGGTCTGACGAGGGTCGCCATATCTCACACCTTGCCTGGGCTCCACATTCATGAGAGTGCACAACCTCTGCGCCACACATAGCTTGTGCGTGTGGCATGTACGAGGTGGTGCGTGCGTGTGTGCTAAGTCACTTCAGTTGTGTCGGACTCTTTGCAACCCCTGGACTGTAGCCTGCCAGGCTCCTCTGTCCATGGAGTTTCCCAGGCAAGAATACTGGAGTAGGTTGCCATTTCCTTCTCCAGGGGATCTTCCTGACCCAGGGATCGAACCCCCGTCTCTTATGTCTCCTGCCTTGGTAGGCGGGTTCTTTGCCACTAGTACCACCAGGGAAGCTGTGGGCTGTGTATTTCCTTTACTGTTGGGTCAGACAGAAACCTTCTGGCTGGGTAGGATTCAGAGCGCCCCCTGGAGGTGGGTAGGCCTGGCATTTGTGGGTCTTGGCTGCACGGAGGGCCAGCACCCAAGGCTCTGTGGTGTTTCAGGAAGAAGGTGTCCAGCCTCTCTGTTCTTCTGTCCAAGTACTCCCCTTCCAGCCTTCTGTACATCTGTGGGTGCCCCTGTGTGCCTCTGTGTCTGTCCACCGACAGTAAAGCGTTCAGATATCCATTGTTCTTTTGCCCGCCTTGCCCCACATCCACCTCTTTGTATGAATACCTATTAGTATTTGTATCCACCCAGCTAGTCACTGATTGGCCGACAGCTAGTCACTGATTGGCCGACATTTACGAAGCCCTGTCACGTGCCCTGCTCTTTCTCTGCACTAGATGGCATGGGATGAATCAGATTTGCCTCTGTGAGGAATCATTGGAGGTGGGCGTGGCTTTCTGTCTGACATCAAAGAAGACCATAAACTCCTTGACCTTCTTTTAAAGATGAATCACATGAGACAGTAAATCTGAGTGAGTCTTCCTTCCACCTTTCCTTTCCCTTCCTCCTACTTGTCTGTTTACCCATTCACCCATTTACTCACTCATGTGTCCACCCGTCTTACCATCTATCCACCCACCTGCCTACTCATCCACCCATCTGTATAATCCACCATGAAGCCATCTAACTGCTACCAACTACCCAACTACCCTGCTTCCCACTCAGCCACCCAACCACATACTAACTCATTCACCTTTATACCATCAACAAATATATTTGCATGATCACAATATATATGTATGAAGCACTGTATTAGATTCTGGAAAACCAGCCTGATAAGTTCCCTGCATCAGTAGAGTTACTCAGATTGGCTTTTTAAACTCAGATTAGCTTTTCCAACTCTGGTGTTCTGTAATACATAGAAGCACATTTATTGCTCTCATTTATTCAACAAATCTACACATTTCACAGTTGTTAAATGCCTACTGTGTACCTGATGCTCTCTGAGACTCTTGGGATACTGTGGTGAACAAGACAGACAATCCTTGACCTTGTGGAGTTTGCATTCTAGTGAAGGAGACAGACAGTGAAGGAGTAATAAATCTCAGTAAGTGCCTCTGTGTGCTGGGTGTGGGCGAGGCTCCCTCGGGGAGTTTCTAGTCTAGCTGGTAGTGAGACAAGTCTGGACAAAGATAAGACTCCCAGACTCTGTGGGTGTGGGCTGTGTTCCAAACTGGAGTGCACCTGTACAGCAGGGACTCCAGGTGGTCAGAGGGGTAGTTGAGGAGGACCTCCCAGGGAAGGGAAGCTGGGGTTCAGCCTGGGAGTTCACAGTATTGGGGGACCTGCTGAAATATGCAGATGAGGGACCATTCAATGCCTGGAGCCAGCATTCAGTTTACTAAATTTGCCGGTTGAAGCCAGAGCATTGCCCAGTCTGAATTGCTGGCCTAGAATCACAAAATGAAGGGGTGGGATGAGGTGAGCTATAAAGCCTTCTGAACCATGGCTTTGAGATCTATGCATTTAATTAGTAGAGGAGACATAGTTACGTCATGTTTTATGGTGGCAGTCTTGAATATACCATTTCGAGTAATAATCTTGGTAACAATCTTGTAAGGGAGGAAGTGCTGCCCTCATTTTGCAGATGAGAAAACTGAGTCTTCTTACTGTATCAAGGCTACTTTGAGCCGTTGCTTTCCTTTCAAAGTTTCAGGGAAGTCTACTGCTGGATGGACAAACGTGTGTGTCTGGGAGCACCAGCCCTGAGTGGGCATGTGTTAGGGGTCTTGGAGCTCTGTCTTCATCCCGTGGACATCATCTTTGAAGATGGCAAATGCTTCCTTGTTTCTTTTTGAGGGAAAAAGTCCATACGTGATTTCGATATCTTTAATAGCAGGAACCCTGGGACAGAATCGTAATTATCTGCTTTCTTATTAGATGAGGGTCACACAGATGCTGGCAGCAGTCACTTGGCCCTAAGTGACAGCTGGAACTCAAATCCAAGGCTGTTTGACTCACCAAGCCTCATCCTCTTTCCCTGTCTCCATTTCAGGGCTCTCGAAACAGACTGGGAGAGTGCCAGGGAGGAAGGAGATTGAAGAGAAGGGGGAAGGTTTTTACCCTACCATCCTCTCCTGTATCTTCCCTATGAGAAAAATGCGGAGTAACACTCCTTCCTCAAAAAAAAAAAAAAAAAGCTTCTTGGTCTCTGAGAGTCTTTTTGCAGTGGAGATAGCCAGTATTTGGTCCAACTAGAGGTGCTTTGTGATCTAACAGGTGCTGCAGACGCAGAATCTTTTGTTGAAGGGCCCTGCGTGCACTTATATTATGCCCAGGACCAACTCCAATCTCCCTATTAATTACGAACATTTAGAAATGTTCCTGACTCTTCCCAGAGTTCCCGCTTGTGAAACTCCATGGGTCAGAGGCCACACATGTTTTGATTTTCTCATTTGAGGTATTATGTGTTCAAGGTAGATTTATGCTGCAACCTTTGTTTATTGACTTGTACTTTTCCCTGTGAACCTAATGGAACATGACAGATGATATTTACAAGGCACGTGTTTCCGATTAAATCATGTGAGACATTAAAGTCTGATAAATGAAAAGCCCCTTTGAAAGGCCAGATTCAGAGAGGAGGAGGCAGTCTCTGATGGGGCCTGGATGGTGGAGTTGCCCCTCAGCTGGCTGCAGGAAATGCAGAAGGTAGCAGTCCTTTGGCGAGGGTGGAACCCGTGCGTGCGTGGGGATTTCCCACCTAGGGGTCAGAAAAAAAAGGTCTTGACAAGTCCTTCTTACTCTCAACCAACTGGGGAAGAAGGAAAGGAAAGAGCATTCCTTTTTGGAGCACCTACTGTGTGCCAGGCTTTCTTGTAGAAATGCTTTCCTGCAGAGTCTAGCTGAACCTCACAACTCTGATGCTACTGCCTTCCTGAGGGGCATCCACAAGGCATGGGATTGAGGATGTTGGCTGCAGCCTGCAGGAAGCACTTTCAGGTCTTAGCGCTGCCATTCTATGTCACTAAGCCTCGGTTGCTTCCCCTGTAAAGCGGGGCCAGTAATACCATCATTGTCCGTGCTCCATAGTCCACGATCCAGTGTTATCAATGGAGGTGCACTGCGAGGATGACTTATCAAGGTCATTGCCAGTAGGAAACTGCAGCCAGAGTGCAGGCCTTCAGGTTCCAAAGCCTTCCCGGATGCTGCTGTGATGGGGGCTGTGCTGGGCAGCCTGGGCAGCCAGGGCCGCCTGCTGACTCCCGTGCCGGCATGTGGGGTATTCCCTTGGCCTTCCTGAGACTTCCCAGGAGCATTAATGGGAAAGCTCGGTAGGCAGGATTAGCCTAATCGGGAGTCTTTCCATGGAGGTCAATTAAAGGATTTGGGTAAATATAAAAAGTGGAAACAGCTTGGAATGGAAGGCTTTCCCTACCCCCATCTCCCTCCCTCTCTCCTCCTCCCTCTGTTGCTCCTTCCCTGCTTCTGCCTCAGAAGGCATGGGGTTGGGGGTGGGGTGCTACTGACCTATGGGGCTGAGCACAGCCAGGAGACACACTTTTTTTTTTTTTCCATTTCTGGACACCTGGTGGCAGGTGGCCTGAGAATGACTGAGAGTAGGATTGGATATTTTTCATGTTTAAAATTTCTTCTTAAGACCTCTAACTAGCTTAGCTGCTTTATAGGAGCAGAGACTGACAAAGAGGAGAGAAGGACACATGCCAGCCCCCCTCCACTTCCCATAATAGAAAAGCTTGCTCTTGGAAACATTGACTTCCTCTCTGTGCAAGAGCCTTTATGGACCTTCATCTGCCCTCTCCCTGGAGACTGGACATCTGATTTTCATCTCGATGAAGGGGCAAGGTAGGGATCTGTGCAGTTGTGGGGAGGCTGGCTCTGAAATCTGCCAGATTGGATTCACCCCCTGGCCTTGCCACTGGCCAGCTGGGCATCTTGGGCAGGTCGCTTTCTCCCTCTGGGCCTCAGTATCCTTGTAGGATAAATAGTTGTTATGGGAGTCAGATGCCACAGTAGATATGAAGGTTCTGAACTGGGGCCGACACCAAGTTAGAATCTGCTAGATTTTCCCAGGAGGCAGCAGGGACCTAGGAAAAGCCCCAAGGAGCCAAAGCCTCCTTCCTTCATTGCCCAGTGCTGCTGTTGGGTGTGTGCAGGGAGTGGGTGTGAGTGCAAGCTCCCCCTGCTCATTCCCCTCCCCCGGCCTCCTTTTACTCATCTGCAGAATGGGGGCGAGAATCCCTCTTCTGCCTCCCAAGAGACAGTGCTTATGAGAGCCCTTGGAAAGCTGCAGACGCTATAAATAAGATAGTGATAACAGTTGATTGTGTTTCCCGTGGAAAGTTACAGAGAGCACCCTCTCCTTTGACTTGACAGCGCTCCCCCAGGGCTACTGTCATATCTCTCACTAGGAGACAGTGCTGGGGGGTGGGGTTTGGGGGGAAGTGAGTCGCTCAAGATTTGGGGGCTATGAGGTCCCACAGAGCCAGGAGCTAACCTGAGACCTGTCCCACTGCAGGTCAGGCCTGTTCCATCCCCACTCTGAAGCCCCCCTCTTGGAGAGGGCCTGCACTCCTGGAGTTGGAATGGCTCATTAAGCAGGAGGCTCCTCTGATTCTCTCCATCCTCAATGAGCTCTCCCTGCCCCCCTTCCTCTTTTCTCATCCTTTTGCCTCCCCCTTCTTCACCACAGTCCACCCACTCACCCAGGTTTCGGGTGATGTGATTGAGTGGTGCAAGATGGTGAGTCCACTGAATTAAAAACTCTGTGTACGGCTGCTAACTCTGTGTGTCCTTGGGCAAGTTACTTCCCCTCTCTGTGCCTTGATTTCTCCATCAGTAACATAGGATTGGTAATATCTGCTTCATTTCTGCCACAGATTTGTTCCAGTGGGTTAAAAGTAGCGCTGAGGACAGTGAGCAGGTGGGGCCCAGGTAAAGGGGTTGTTGCACAGGGTGTCCTTATGGTACATGGATCCTGGGAGAAGGCCTAATATTTTGCAGCCTTGGTTGTGACCGGGCATTTCTAACAAGTGGGTGGATAAGGGTTTTTAAAAGCCATAAATGGTCTTAAATGCACAAGTGAGACTGAGGGGGCAAAGGGTTTTGTTTCTTTAGTAGGTAACGATGATTCTCAGAACAAGCCAAACAAATCCCTCCTTATTGTAGAATGTTGCTCCGGGCTAGGCTTGATTAAAATCGGAAAATCTAAGAGGCTTTAAACGTGTGTGGTTTGAAGGGATCCGGAGTGCCTTCCCTGCCCTGGGTCTCCCTGGCCGTGGTTGTAGAATCAGAGGCTGCAGAGGGCCTCAGACAGTGATTGGAGCATTCCGCACACCGATGGGGAACTGGGGAGCCTTCCGCCTGGGCAGGCGGAATCCACAGCACCACCCCTGGCTCTGGATGCCTTGGATTGGGAGGTTTGTGTTGAGGGCTGTGTGGGGACCAGTTTGGTATGTGGACTCCTTGGGACAAGGGCTGTCCTGTTGGTTTCAGGGACCCCAAGCCCGGCCCCCATCCTTTCAAAGAGGAAGGATTCATACTTTGAGCGGGCCTGGATGCCACGGCCAGTTCCAGGCGCCCTGCATATGCGTCTCCTGTACACATCTCTGTCTTGTTTTCTGCTCCATAAAGTGGGGATCCTAACGGTGTCTACTTCATAGGGTGGTGGTGAAGGCAAAGTGAACTAATACATAGAGCTCAGAACAGGCAGGGCACAGGGTAGATAGATGCACAGTAGCATCAGCTCCTATGAGGACCTTGCCAGGAGGGATGAAATGAATTGGTTTTTTTCCATTGTGGTTAATTATAAGATATTAAATGTAGTGTCCTGTTTTATACAGCAGGACCTTGTTGTTTATTTTGCATAGAGTAGTTTCTATCTGCTAATCTCGAACACCTAATTTATCCCTCCCGAATCTCCATCCCCCTTTGGTAACCGTAAGTTTGTTTTCTATGTCTGTGAGTCTGATTCTGTTGCATAAATATGTTCACTGGCGTCATATTTTAGATTCCACATATAAGTGATATGGTAGATACATGTCTTTCTGACTCAGTGTGATAATCTCTCGGGTCTGCCTGTGATGCTGTGAGTGGCATTGTATCGTTCTTTTTAATGACCAAATAGTATGCCATTGTATACAGACCACAGCTTCTCTATCCATTCACCTTCTGATGGACATTTAGATTACTTCCATGTCTTGGCAATTGTAAATAGTGCTGCTACGGACATTGGCGTGCGTGTATCTTTTCAAATTATAGCTTTTCTGGCTGTATGCCCAACAGTGGGATTGCTGATCTACTTTTAGCTTTTTAAGGAACCTCCATACTGTTTTCCATAGTAGCTGCACCAGTTTATATGGAATTGCTTTTTACGTTGAATGTGGCTGAGTCTGACAGTGGTGAGGTAACTTGCCTGTGTTGGTGAGCGGCAGAGCTGGAGTTGGAACCTGGGTCTGGCTGACTTCGAAGCCAGAGACTGTCTGTTGGGAGACTAGACCATCAACGCCACGATGCGCCTTGGGTGCAGGAGCCACCCCGTGGGGGACGTGCCGTCTCTAGTTCCTTTTCTCCCATGGGCCCTGTGGACAGCCTGGGCTCCCGAGGGCAGGATCCCAAGCCCATGGGAGGGCAGGATCCCAAGCCCATGGGAGGGCTTGAGCAGACTGGTCAGGGCTGGCACTTTGCTTAGAGTTTTATGGCCACGCAGAGAACATGGCCAGAATCTTCTATGGCTGAAGTCCCAAGGCTCACAGTCCCTCACTGACCCAGTTGTTCCTTATCAGTTGTTCAGGGCAGACTGCCAAGTTGGGGGCAGCAACCCCCTTGCATCGCTGGGTTGCCTGGGGTTGCGAGCAGCAGGGTGCCCTGGTCAGGGCTGTGAGTGTGACTTGGGGTAGGTAGCGGCGAGAAGAACGCTGGCCCACTGCCAGGTGGTTCAAGGTCCATCTCCCTCTCCTCTGTTCCTACTACAGTTGGGAGGCCCTGCCACCCCCCTCCAGACTGCTCCCCACGCTTCGGAGACGAGGCTGGTGCAAGGGAAGCCTCCCTTGTGGGAGCTGATGGTTACTGTGCGTTCATCCTGAGCCTGGCTCTTTTCTAAGCTCTCACTCAGTGTTAGCGCAGTCTTCACCATACCTGTGAACCTGTGATGTGGGTACTATCGTTGGCCCATTTTTCAGGGGCAGAGAGAGGCTGGACATCCCCTTGGAGAGACAGCCTGGCGAGGGAAGGAGTGCTGACCTTGGAGCCGGGTTGGGGGGCGAGCGCCTGTCCTGTCTTGGCCCTTTAGCCCCCTGTTGCCCGTGATGGAAGGCAGCAGGGGGGAATTTGAGGTGGAAGCAAAGCTCCAGGAGCGAATGCAGGGGGCGGGAAATGGATGAAGCCTGCCTGCCTCCTATAAGCATTCACTATATTGGGAATTGTGTCAGGGGCTGGGGCACTAGGCTGACTCGAAGGAAGCTGAGCTTTCTGGTAGCGGTGATTGCTGGTAGTGGTGCAGTCCTTCAGTTTTCAAACCAAGGCTGTTCCCAGCAGTCTTTTTTGACTTAGGAGATAGAAGATCCTGCTGGTTAAGAGCCAGCCAGGTCTCTGGAGCCAGACTCCTAGCTCTGAATCTCAGTTCTACCAGTTGCCAGCTGGGGCAGTCACTTCTTTCTGTGCCTCAGTTTTTATGTCTGTAAAGTGGGGATAATAGCAGGGCTTAGGACTGTAAGTGGCATATTGTGATCACTCTCAGAGAGGAGGGTGTGGAACTTGAGGGAGAGGAGGTGGAGCAGACTTCAGGAGGCTCTGATCATCTCCAGAGTTGTTCTTTTTGGGAGAAGAGGACTATCCCTGAGTCAGGAGTCCACAGCCCTGCCTACCCACAATGAGGTGCCATGGCATACCCCCAGGATGGCTCTGATAAAAGAGACAGAGGCTGACAAGTGTCAAGGAGGATATGGAAAAACCAGAGTCCTATACCCTGGCGTGGTGGGAATGGAAAATGGTGCTGTGAAAAAGAATCTGCAGTTCCTCCAAAGTTTAACATAGATTGACCTTACGACCCAGCAGAATTGAAGACATGCATCTACACAAACTTCAGCTTCTTCAGCGTTACTGGTTGGGGCGTAGGCTTGGATTACTGTGATATTGAATGGTTTGCCTTGGAAACGAACAGAGATCATTGTGTCGTTTTTGAGATTGCATCCAAGTACTGCTTTTCAGGCTCTTTTGTTGACCATGATGACTACTCCATTTCTTCTGAGGGATTCCTGCCCACGGTAGGAGATATAATGGTCATCTGAGTTAAATTCACCCATTCCAGTCCATTTTAGTTCGCTGATTCCTAAAATGTCGACATTCATTCTTGCCATTTCTTGTTTGACCACTTCCAATTTGCTTTGATTCATGGACCTGACATTCCAGGTTCCTATGCAATATTGCTCTTTACAGCATTGGACCTTGCTTCTATCACCAGTCACATCCACAACCTGCTATTGTTTTTGCTTTGGCTCCTTCCCTTCATTCTTTCTGGAGTTATTTCTCCACTGGTCTCCAGTAGCATATTGGGCACCTACTGACCTGGGGAGTTCCTCTTTCAGTATCCTCTCATTTTGCCTTCTCATACTGTTCATGGGGTTCTCAAGGCAAGAATACTGAAGTGGTTTGCCATTCCCTTCTCCAGTGGGAATGGAGTACGTCAAGGCTGTATATTGTTACCCTGCTTATTTAACTTCTATGCAGAGTACATAATGAGAAACGCTGGGCTGGAAGAAGCACAAGCTGGAATCAAGATTGCCGGGAGAAATATCAATAACTCAGATATGCAGATGACACCACCCTTATGGCAGAAAGTGAAGAGGAACTAAAAGCCTCTTGATGAAAGTGAAAGTGGAGAGTCAAAAAGTTGGCTTAAAGCTCAACATTCAGAAAACGAAGATCATGGCATTCGGTCCCATCACTTCATGGGAAATAGATGGGGAAACAGTGGAAACAGGGTCAGACTTTTATTTTGGGGGCTCCAAAATCACTGCAGATGGTGACTGCAGCCATGAAATTAAAAGACACTTACTCCTTGGAAGAAAAGTTATGACCAACTTAGATAGCATATTCAAAAGGAGAGACATTACTTTGCCAACAAAGGTCCATCTAGTCAAGGCTATGGTTTTTCCAGTGGTCATGTATGCATGTGAGAGTTGGATTGTGAAGAAAGCTGAGCGCCGGAGAATTGATGCTTTTGGACTGTGGTGTTGGAGAAGACTCTTGAGAGTCCCTTGGACTGCAAGGAGGTCCAACCAGTCCATTCTAAAAGAGATCAGTCCTGGGTGTTCATTGGAAGGACTGATGCTAAAGCTGAAACTCCAATACTTTGGCTACCTCATGTGAAGAGCTGACTCATTGGAAATGACTCTGATGTTGGGAAGGATTGGAAGCAGGAGGAAAAGGGGGCGACAGAGGATGAAATGGCTGGATGGCATCACTGACTCTATGGACATGAGTCTGAGTGATTTCTGGGAGTTGGTGATGGACAGGGAGGCCTGGCGTGCTGCAATTCATGGGGTCACAAAGAGTCAGACATGACTGAGCGACTGAACTGATCTGATCTACACAAAACTTGTACGTGAATGTTAATAGCAATATTATTCATTATAGCCCCAAAGTAGAAGCTACCTCAAATGTCCACTGCCTGATGGATGGACAAGCAAAATGTTGTCTGTCCAGGTAAAGAAATGTTACTCAACCATAAAAAGGGTTGAAATACTAATTATGCTACAACATGGATGAACCTTGAAAATGTTCTGATAAGTTAAAGAAGCCAGACAAAAAAGACCCCATATTATATGATTCCCTTCATATGAAATGCCCACAATAAGCAAATTTATAGAGATAGAACGTATAGATGAGTGGTTGCCCTGGGGTTTAAGGGAAGGGAAAATAGGAAGTGATTGTTAATAGGTATGAGTTTCTTTTTGGGCTGATGGAAATGTTCTGAAACTAGATGGAGGTGATGGGTGCACAGCTCTGCAAATATACTGAAGCCACCAATAATATGCATTAAAAGTGTTAATTTTGTTGTTAAGTCACTCAGTCGTATCCCACTCTTTGTGACCCCATGGACTGCAGCACGCCAGGCTTCCCTGTCCTTCATCTCCTGGAGCTTGCTCAAACTCATGTCCATTGAGTCGGTGATACCATCCAACCATCTCATCCTCTGTCATCCTTTTCTCCTTCTGCCTTCCATCTTTCCCAGCATTAGCGTCTTTTCTAATGAGTCAGCTTTCCCCATCAGTGGCCAAAGTTTTGGAGCTTCAGCTTCAGCGTCAGTCCTTCCAATGAATATTCAGGACTGATCTCCTTTAGGATTGACTAGTTTGATCTCCTTGCAATCGAAGTGACTCTCAAGAGTCTTCTCCAGCACCAGAGTTCAAAAGCATCAATTCTTTGGCGCTTAGCCTTCTTTATGGTCCAGTTCTTGCATCCATACATGACTACTGGACAAACAGTAGCTTTGACTAGATGGACCTTTGTCAGCAAAGTAATGTCTCTGCTTTTTAACACATTGTCTAGGTTTGTCATGGCTTTTCTTCCAAGGGACAAGTGTCTTTTAATCCTGTGGCTGCAGTCACCATCTGCAGTGATTTTGGAGCCCAAGAAAACAAAATCTCTCCCTGTTTCCATTGTTTCCCCACTATTTGCCATGAAATAATGGGGCCATGAGGCCATGATCTTAGTCTTTTGAAAGTTGAGTTTTAAGCCAGCTTTTTCACTCTCCCAAGTATTACTAATAATGCTTACTAAAAGTAAAAGATGCCTTAATTTTTAAAAAACCAATAAGAGAAACAAACCCCTCCCTGATGTGAGCCCTCCACCTGCTCTGGGGCCGCATCTCGCTCTGTGGTCAGGCGGTAACACCTGGTGCAGCCAAGCCCGGGCTCTTCTGGTTCTCCATGCCATTCTCCCTCGGCAGGCTGCCTGGGCCAGGAAGTCAGCACTTCATAGATGATATCTTGGGAAGAAACCCACAGCTTTGGAGCCACTGAGCCTTGCATTTTCCCACTCACGCCCCTCTCTCCGAGTCTCAGTTTCCTAACCTGAAAGTGGAGGATGGACTCTATGAGCGCAGGACTCTTGTGAGGGGGAAATGAGAGTGGGCGTGGCTTGGGATAGGTACCAAGAGCCGGAGCATCTGAATTCTTCATCGTGTGTTAGCTTCTCCAGGTCGAGTGCCTTGTGCTCTGTAGGTATTCCAGAATGCTTGGGGAAGTGTTGGACACTGGTGGGGCCAAGGTCACGGGTGAGCGTGAAGCTGGGCTATGCCATCACCGGGTAATAGAGGCAGCACCAGCTCTGGTGCCAGCTCTGGGTCAGGGAGGCCCAGACTTGACTTCCAACTCTTCTCCTGGCTGAGTGAGCTTTGGCAGACGCTTCAGTGTCCTCTTTAGTAGACATGGGTTGTGGTCGGCATGCTGGGCACTGAATTGTGTCCCCTCTCCGATTCATGTGTTGAAGCCCTGACCTCCCAGTGTGGTGGGATCTAGAGATGGGGCCCCGTCTAAATTAGGTTTGGATGAGATCATGCAGATGGGGTCTTCAGAGTGAGACGGTGTGTGTGTGCTCAGTTGCGTTCGACTATTTGTGACGCCATGGACTGGAGCCCACCAGGATACTCTCTCCTTGGAATTTTCCTGGCTAGAATACTGGAGTGGTTGCCATTTCCTATTCCAGGGGATCTTCCCGACCCAGGGATCGAAACTGCGTCTCCTGTATTGGCAGGCAGAGTTACTCTTGCTCTGCCTGGAAAGGAACCGTGATGAGATTAGACAGCCTTCTCTCTCTCCTCCATGTTTCTCTGCCATGGGGGACGCATCCAGAAGGTGGCCATCTGCAGGTCAGGGAGAGAGCCCTCACTAGACATTGACCTCGCGCCTCCCTGATCTCAGACTCCCAGCCTCTTGACTGGGAGATATTGTTGTCTGTGGTTTAAGACACCCAGTCTGTGCTCTCTTGTTATGGCAGTCTGAGCAGACTGCACCAGGACGTTAGAAGCAGTAATGGATGTCCGTGTGGAGCACAGTGCCTGGCAGGGGGCAGGCACGGCTGCTGTTACTATCAAGTGGCTCCATCTGCCACTGTGGTGGGGGTTTAGCAGCTGTGGGGCCTTAGGCGAGTTACTGGACTCTGAAGTGTTGTCACTTCCTTCTCTGTAGAATGAGGGCAAGACGCTGCCCATGCAGGGCTGTGGTAAGGGTCAGATGAGATAATCTAGGTCGAGGGGCTCGTAAACTGTGAGATGGCGTGCCCGTGGAAGGGGCTGGCTGTTTATGGAATGGAGCTTGGCAGACAAATGTGGGCTGGAGTTTGAGCAGCATGGTGATGCAGTGGGTCTGGCGGGGACTCCTGGCTCTCGACACGGTCCTTTCAGGAAGTGACTGTTTTGGCAGCAGCATCTGACTACCTGTACCCAGGTGGCAGTGGTTGAGCGGAGGTTCCTGGGCTTGGTATTCTGGGCTCAGTGTCTTGTCTCGGAATGGGGAGCCCCAGGTAGAGGGGAAGCGGGGCCCGTGCCTAGAGGCAGAGGTGCGTACTCTGGCCTGCAGACAGCTTGTGACCTTGCTGCTTGGCAGTGTCCTACCCTGAGTTGGGGAGAGCCCTGGGTAACAGGGAAACCTCCTAGGCTGAGGCCAAAAGCGGCCTCTGGGAGCTGAGGAGACCTGGAAGCACCGGCTGGGCTGGCTTTGGATCCCGCTCTGTGGCATCAGGGACTCGGAAGTCTTTGGGTGGAAAAGCACCGTTTAGAACTCCTTTGGCGTCATCCTCTGGAGCGTGTCCCGAGGGGCCCTTGCCTGGTGTATCTGACTTCAGAGCTGTGGGCTGAGGTCGTTCCCCTGCTCAGACGTCCCACACTGGGTCAGCGGGAGGGGTGTGTTCCCAGGAGAGTTTATGGGATTTTCTGGTTGGTTCTTTAATTGTGTCCTGTTTGTTTGCTGTCTGGTCTGGGGCTGTGGGGTGGGTGGGGTGGGGATCCTCGGAATGTTGGCCTGGGCAGCATGGAAGCCTGTCTTGGGCAGAGGAGGGCAGACGTCAGAAAACGGATGTGGAGATGGGAGGTTTTCAAACATAAGGGGCAGGGGTTTGGTTGCTAGAATAGCTCTGGTCTAGCACCACCCTGCAGGTCCTTGTATTTCGGAGAGGCGTGGGCTGGAGTGGTCAAAAACCACTGACTCTGAACCCACTTCTACCACTGATGGGCTCCGTAACCTCGGCAGGGTTCTTAACTTCTCTATACCTCCATTCCCTCGTCTGTAAAATAACACTAGAAGCCTATCTTATAGGTTGTTCTTAGGATGAAGTGAGATGAGACAGGCAAAGCATTTAGAACAGCGTCTGGCATAGAATAATGCTAAGCAAACCTTCGCTGGACTGTGCAAGAGGCATGAGGACGGGGTAGTCCTTCCAGCAGACTTGTTTCCCCTTCTTCCTCCAAGTTCCTGTTTAGTTCAGCTCCACTGATGTGCACTGAGCCCTTCCCTAGGGGCGAGTCCTCTGCTGGGAGTGGATTCAATCCTCTGAACCCACCTCGGGAATGCTCACTACCTGGGTGAAATAGAGGCTCCAGAACAGACAGTGGCCACCAGGAGAGGAAGGAGACAGACAGCGATATTTTGAACGATGAATAGGTGTTTCTCAGGCAGAGTAGCATCATCGACTCACAGGACACATTGCTGTTCAGGCATTTCCCAGTCATGTCCGGCTCTTTATGACCCCATGGACTGCAGCACACCAGGCTTCCCTGTCCTTCACCATCTCCTGGAGTTTGCTCAAGCTCATGTCCATTGGGTCAGTGATGCCATCCAACCATCTCATCCTCTGTCATCCCCTTCTCCTCTTGCCTTCAATCTTTCCCAGCATGAGGGTCTTTTCTAATGAGCCGGCTCTTTGAATCAGGTGGCCAGAGTATATTCTGGGAGATAGTAAAGGACAGGGAAGCCTGATGTGCTGCAGTCCATGGGGTCACAAAGAGTCAGACACGACTGAGCTACTGAACAGAGGCAGAGTGGTGGGGAGCAACTGCACGTGTAAGACACCTAGTTTAGGAAGTGGAATTGGGATGGTGAGGCTGGCAGCCTGCTCCCAAAGGGCCTTGAGTGCCAAAGTAAGGAAATCTGAACTCTGCCCATAGAGGGGAGCCACTGAGGGATTTCAGGTGTTGTCTTCCCCCACTTTGCTTAGAGAGACTGTTGTGCGTCACTCTCAGAGTGGTGTGTGTGTGGCCTGTCTCCCCCAGTACCTGGTCAGTGTCCAGAGGGCCCTTGTTCTGCCTCCTCTCTTCCTGGTCTTGAGGGAAATTGGCCTCGGTGGTTATTGAGTCTGTTCATTAGTCCATGCAGTGGAACTGGATGCACCTCCTGTAAAATCCTGGGCACCCTGCCGGGCATGGTGGAGGGGTGTGCCGAAATGAGTCATTGGCTCCTGGTGATGCCACGTTGAAGGTGATCTGTTTCTAGTTGAAGGTGGCTCTTCCAGAGGTGGCCCCCGCCCTGGCCAAAAGGAGAAGGTCTTAACGAGATAGAGGATGCTGTGGGAGTTCCTTGCATGGACGACCTGCTCCAACTTGGGAACTGGGCACTGGTGGGAAGGGAATTCTGGGCAACACCATTGTTACAGGCAAAGGCCTGGAGCGGGGAGAGCAGAGCATGTGCTTGAGGAGCAGTGGTGGGTTCTGCTTGCCTGGAGAGAAGGGTCTGTGGCGGGAACAGAGAGAAATAAGGTTGGAAGGCCTCGGGTGCCATGCCAAGAGGGGGGGCGGGGGTAGGAAGTTTTGTTTGTTTCCCTGTAGACACAGGGAGCTATGGAGAGCTTTTTTGCTCTGGTAACCCTAATTTTTATTTACTTTGGTTCTTCGGAGAAGAAGGGGCAAGAAGTGAAGTTTTCGGTCTTTAAGATGGGGGTGGGTAGTGGATCTCGCATTTGCAGGAAAGTAACTTGGAATGAAACCATTATAAAAATCCTCAGAGATTTCTGCCTTAATGAAGGAAGCAGTTTTTCTCCCATAGATTCTTTAAAACTTGGGTTTCAAGCAGGGAATAGCGACACGTAATTTATTTCTCCTGGTGCTTGATCTGAGATCCCTTGGGAAAGAACAGGAAGGAATTAGTGAGCTCTATATTACAATTTAATTGCTTGAAGGAAAAATATTATTTTTTATTGTTAGCCATTAGCTGCTTCTAGCTTTATTAAACTCAACCCTCTGCCGAGCACAGCATTAACCATTTGGAACTTGCCAGCTCCCCGAGGGGAGGAAAACCCTCCGAATGGTCCCACCTTGTAAAGCGAGGGTTACTGCTGGGATCCAAGTGGCCTCGGGGAGTCTTGCATTTCAGGCATCTCTGTACTTGGAGTGCAGCCTCCTGATGGTGGGTTCGGCCCGTGTTCTGTTCCCTGACATGGGGAATGGAGGTCAGGGAGGGCAGAGGAAAGGATCACGGTCCCTGGGTCACATCTGGGTCTCTCCTAAGACGGGTAAGCTCAGCTGTGTTGCTTAATCTCCCATTTTACAGATGGGAGTTTCCATTTTTAGGAGTAGCTGCTAGGGCTGAAGGAGATACTGTACGTAAACAGAATACTCTAGTATTCAGTGGTGCTCAATAAGTGCCAGATGAGGGGTCCCAGGACTGCACACTTCTTTAGGCTGTTTCCTCTCCTTTGTTCTTACTCCAGGCTCCAAGCTCTTGCCTCCAAGAGCCAGGTTCTATCCCACTTGCCCAGCACAGGGCAGAGGGGAGAGGCCCTGGCTCTGCCTGACCCCTCTGCTGTGCTGGGCAGTTCACTCCCTGATGCCCGCCCCGTGCCTGACTTAGACCCCTGCCCTCAGGGAGCCCCCAGCTAGATGGGTGAAGACAGGTGGGTGAACCACGATGATGTGCACAGTGGCCAGGTGGGACTTTGGCCTGCCTGGGGGGCAAGGCAAGGCTTCCTGTGCACATGCTGGAGAGGGGCTAGGAAGAACGAGTTCCCTGGGGAAGACTGCCTTCTTGGCTGCCCCAGCCCTCTGACGGCCACCATCTGGCTGGAAGGTGTCCACCCACCCAGCCCTGAAGGCCTGTCCCTAACCTCCGTTTCCTTCCTCACCCCGCTCCTTCACTCTCCACCTCCCCAACATGTATACAGATTGTCTCGGTGGACTTGCACCACCTTGGAGCTTCTCACCCACCCTTTACAGGTAGGAGGTCACCTGGCTGGACATCTGGCTGTAGGCTGGCAGAGGGCAGCATAACCTGGGGCTTTCCCAGGCCCCACCGACCCTAGCAGACTACACAGTGGGCTTTTTAAACTGACTCACCTTCCCCGCTTATAGGAACCACTTGCTGCCTGGCCTTGCTCCCTCGCATAGTGAGTGGGAGAAAGCCAGTGTTGTTTGCAAACTGGCCCCGAGCAGGCTTCCACTGAGGCTGCCCTCTGCGTGAGAGCTGTTGCCCACATAGCATTTCATGCTTATCAAATGACCTATGGCCTGGAGTTTTGGAGACAGCCTCAGTTTACTCAGATGGTGAGGATTTGTCCCCCACTCCCGGACACTTATTGTGCACGAAGGACTGACTTTGAGTGCAGCAACTCCCTTTCCTACGATTCTGGGGTCTGAGCCCTGGCACGACTTGCTCAAGGTCACACAGCCCCTGTGAGGCAGAGCTGGGGTCCCTGCACCATCTGTTCATCCTGGGCTTTCTCCCTGGGTGGCTTACCTGCCCCACCAGTCTCCCCTGCCCCACCAGTCTCCCCTCAGCATCATCTAGTTAAGGGCTGGTCCCAGTCTGGAGCTCAGAAGATCGGGTCAGCGGGGCTCTCCGGGAACACTGGGTCCCAGCCCCTGGAGTGGAGAAGGCAGATGGGGTCCAGGCCACCGTGAGCTGGCTTGCGGAAAGGGAGAGTGGAGTCGTACGCTTGGACCCGAGTCCACGGGGGCCGTGAACCTCGTCTTTTGCTACATCATCTCTCCGTGTCACCTCCTTCCCAGCACCGTAGGTCTCCTCACTCTGAAAGCAACACACTGCCTCTATCTCCGCACTTTCTCCCACACTCTTCTCTCTGCCTGAAGGGCCCTCCCCTTCTTTATTTGACTAACTGCTGCTAGTCTTTTAAGGCTCATTTCAGGCCCTGGGGAGACCTGCTCTGACCCCCAGGCTGGGTCACAGCTCCTTCTCAGGACACCCACAGCCCCCTGAGTACCCTTTTGCACAGCCTGACCCACCAGTCTGGTGATCACTTGTTCACGGTCCATCTCCTCTACCAGACAGCAGATCATGGGGGCGAGGACTGTGTTTACTCCTGTCTGGGTCCCCAGTTCCTTTCATCAGGCCTGGCACACTGGGGAAAGCTTGTCCAATTTGATTAGTAATGATGGTCCCCTCGTGTTTGAACTGTATTGTTTGTTTTTCAAAGCACGTTCACGTCCATGATCCCTTTGAGCCACCTAACCGTTGGAGAGGGAGGCAAGGCAGCGCTGACAAGGTTTGGAAGCAGAGGCTCAGTAAGCTGCCTACTGTGATGGCGGCGGAGCCTGGCCTCCAAGTCCAAGGCTCGCTGCGCTGTCTCCCCCTACCGCCTGCGTAAAGCCGTGGGTGGCGCCCACACCCTTGGCGACCCTGAGGCCAGGACTGCTTGTAATCAAATTGCCTTCCTCCTCACTGAGCTCATGCTGCTGAGGGAATGGAAATTTGGACCAGTGGGCGGGGGTGAGAGGCTGGGGTGGCGGGGGCGGCTTTGGCCGAGGTACTGGGGGGACCAGGATGGGTGGGGGGTCTGGGTGAACACACCAGAACCAGACTTAGTGGTTCTGGCCTTTGGCCCCGGGGACTGGTGAAAACCATCCCGAGTGGTTGGCCAGAGGCCTGCCGCCCGCGTCTGGGTGTCCAGAGGGTTTGGGATGGTCAGCAGCAGCAGGGAGATGGATCAGACCCCCCTGGCAGGTTAGGTTGACTATGGTGGTGGCCTTCAGGCACTGCCTGCCTCAGGGAGACCTGCTTTAAGTCCTGTCTGGGCAGTGATGCCATTGACTTGGCCCAAGGCCGTGCAAGTCACTTCTGTTTTCTGTGCCTCAGTTTCCTTATCTGTAAAGGTGGGTAGTAGTAGTCTCAGAGGGAGAGTTATTAAACGGTGTCTGGAGTGGTAGTAGTCTCAGAGGGAGGGTTAAGTTATTAAACGGTGTCTGGAGCCTGCTGAGTGGCACAGTGATTTCCTTCTCTGGGTAATGGCCTTGTACCCTTTTCTGCTCATCTCCCTGAGTTGATGTGAGGCCCACATGAACTGTCTGAACACTACTGAGTGCGTGTGTCTTTTCTCTGAAAGAAATGGGGGTAGAGGACAGACCCTGGGGAGCCAACCTGGCACCAGGTTGAAGATGGACCAGTCCAGTCACCAAAGACTGGGCATCTCTGGTCAGAGTGCAGGCAAGCAGCTGGTGGGTTCCAGGAAGAGGTGGGGGTCTCCTCAGGGTGGTAGTGTCTGTCCGTCTAGAGAACTGGGCCTGCCGATTCCCCGGTCAGAGCATGCTTCCAGCCCCGTGGGGAGAAAGGAGTCTGCTGCCATACTGTGCGTGGTGGCCTGGGTTTCTCTGACCTCCCCTCTCAGCCCTTCTCCTGACCGCAGCCTCTAACCTTAAGCGGGGACTCTAATAGCACCCTGGCCGGGTTGTTGTGCAGGTGACTATAACCCTGTGAGGTCATGGAAGCAATGTGTGTTAATATGTGTGGGGCACATGGTAAGTGCTCAACAATTGTTAGATTATATTTTTATTGTTATTGCTACATTCTTCATATTATTACTCCATTCTTTCCACGCACATCCCAAGTACACTGCATACCACTTGCTGTTTTACGGCTGGGCTCCGTACTTTCATCCTTCAGGCAATGGAGAGCCATGGAGGGCTTTTGAGCAAGGCTGTGACATGGAGCTGGGCTCTGGGATGATTAATCTGGCAGTGGGGTTAAGCCTCATGACGAGGTGTGGTTAGCTTAAAAAGGGACTTGTTTTATGGCATTTTAAAAAATGACTTTTCAAATCTTTTCCTATTTAGTTGAGGGAGAAAGAGAGGTTGAAGGAAAAGAAAGTTTGTGTTAAGAAAAAAGGAGACTGTTGGAGGAGGTGAGGTATTTAACAGGGATGAAAAGAACTGTCGAGTGGACTGCAGACCGGCCTGGGGCTGCCTGCGTCCCCCCAGGTCAGGTTGTGGGTATGGAAGTCTTCCCACCCCATCACCGCCATGCTTGTGGGACTTGAGAATAATCAGGATATAAATCATCTCTGTGCCTTCAGGGATGCAGACATCTGGGGCAGGGCTGCTTTGAACTCAGAACCTGGTAATGCTGGTGTTTGTGACTCCCGATTGGGGTTGGGTTGGAGGGGAGGAGGAAGGTTGGGGTTGACCATGAAAGGGGGCCATTTAGAGAAAAGGGAAGTTCTGAAGGTGGAGCTGTGCACAATGGAAGGACCTTTTTTTTTTTGCTTTTTTAAGCAAACCTGAAGCTCGGCTAGTGTGTGATTTGATCCTGGCTGAGCAGGCTTCAGGGAGTGACCAGTGAAAAGCTGAAGGATGCTGGAAGATGCTGGAGGGGTGGGGATGAGGCGGGGAGAGGGGAGGAGCTAAGGAGGGAGGAAGGTTCCAGAAATGGGAGTGTGGGTGAACGGGGCACTCAGATCCTCTGACTGGGTGTGCATTTGGGACCCCGAGCCCAGGGGTCTCCCCAGGCTCCTTTCCTGGTGGTTCTGACTCTGGGAGTCCAGGGTGGATCCAGAAGTCTGCATTTTCGACAAGATTCTGTGGACAGAGGCAAAGACCAGACTCTGAGAAGCACTAATTTAGGTCCACCTCTGGCCCCCTTGATGGGCAGAGGGGATGATTTGGCAGGCAGCAGGTGTTGAGAGGGGCTGCGTCTGGGCACAAGGGGTTCCCAGTGGAGGGATGGAATGGTGGACCGAGCCTGGGTGGAGGAGAGAGACCCTGGCCTGGGTGGGTGGGAGCGAGCTTTTAGACAGGTTTGATTAGAAGCTGGTGTCAACTACAAACTGGCAGTTACCAAGAACTTTGCCAACGAGTGAACAACAAGGCGTTTGCCGTCTGCCTCTAGGGAGACGGAGCCCCGTGCTGCTGCAGCGGCTGGCCTGCAGCAACCCTGAGGGAGTTCAGGGTGGAGGGAGGCACTCTGCTCCAGGGAATCTGGTGGGACAGGTCTTTAGCTAGTTGGATGTCTTTAGGAACAGATTTTATGATCTCAATCCTTGCATCTCCTCTTATCTCAGTTCAGTTCAGTTCCTCAGTCGTGTCCGACTCTTTGCGACCCCATGAATTGCAGCATGCCAGGCCTCCTTGTCCATCACCAACTCCCGGAGTTTACCCAAACTCACGTCCATCGAGTCAGTGATGCCATCCAGCCATCTCATCCTCTGTCGTCCCCTTCTCCTCCTGCCCCCAATCCCTCCCAGCATCAGTCTTTTCCAATGAGTCAGCTCTTCGCGTGAGGTGGCCAAAGTATTGCAGTTTCAGCTTTAGCATCAGTCCTTCCAAAGAATACCCAGGACTGATCTCCTTTGAGATGGACTGGTTGGATCTCCTTGCAGTCCAAGGGACTCTCAAGAGTCTTCTCCAACATCACAGTTCAAAAGCATCAATTCTTTGGCACTCAGCTTTCTTCACAATCTAACTCTCACATGCATACATGACCACAGGAAAAACCATAGCCTTGACTAGATGCACCTTTGTTGGCAAAGTAATGTCTCTGCTTTTCACTATGCTATCTAGGTTGGTCATAACTTTCCTTCCAAGGAGTAAGCGTCTTTTAATTTCATGGCTTCAGTCACCATCTGCAGTGATTTTGGAGCCCCCAAATAAAGTCTGACCCTGTTTCCACTGTTTCCCCATCTATTTCCCATGAAGTGATGGGACCGGATGCCATGATCTTCATCTTCTGAATGTTGAGCTTTAAGCCAACTTTTTCACTCTCCTCTTTCACTTTGATCAAGAGGCTCTTTAGCTCCTCTTCACTTTCTGCCGTAAGGGTGGTGTCATCTGCATATCTGAGGTTATTGATATTTCTCCTGGCAATCTTGATTCCAGCTTGTGCTTCTTCCAGCCCAGCATTTCTAAATCCCTTCATGGTGACATCAGACCCTCATGACTAACAAAAAACCTTTTGTAAAATAAGTGCTTCATGGTATTGAACTCCCCCTTTACCAAAACCGTATATATTGACCTTCCCCCACTGCTGCTTTGGAGCAGTTGCTCAGAGCTATCTGAGATGCTGCCTCCCAGGCTGCAGTCCTTATTTTGCCCTGGATAAAACTTAACTTGGAACTCTCAAGTTGGACATCTTTTTTAAGTCAACACAGGTCATGAGAGATAGAATTGGAGGTGTCTGGGGATCCATGAGCTGGAATAGGGACTGGAAAGAGGCAGGGGATCAAACTGGTGGTGGTGGGGGCAGGAGCAGGGATGCACAGCTAGGGAGACAAAGGCAGGACCAGAGTCAGTCTGGTAATGGTGTGGATGGTGAGGACATAGTGGTGTTTCCCAGAGACATGGGCTGAGGTCAGAGCAGCTCCAGTAAGTCCCTCTGGGCTCCTTACTCTGGGTTCCTTAAAACCATCATCAGCAACTGGTTGGGTCCGAGAGCCTGGGCAGGAATCAGCGTGCTATGCTGGTGGGTAAGTGGTCGCAGCTAGTGGTGAGGGCTGCCGGCTGGGCAGGGAGTTAATGTTACAGGTGGGGAGAGATACTGAGACTCTTCATTCATTCATCTACTTGTTTGCTCATCAAATATGAATGAAGGGCCAGGCGCTGAATAGAGTGCTTTCACATGCTCCCGTCGTTTTCAGGAGGCTTCTGCAGCGTGGGTTTGCGTCCGTGCTCCTTTCCCCGCCAGCTGCCTTGGGAAAGGTACTTGATCTTTGTGTTTCATCTGTAAAAAGCGGGGAAATAAATGTCCCTACCTCATGGGGTTGTCATGAGGGTTGCATATCTACATCCATGCAGAGTGGTTAGAGTGGCATCTGGTTTTGATTGTTCTTGCTCCAGCCATGCCCTGGGACAGCCCAGACCCCAATGCCAGCGTCTGTTCTGGTGACGCCAGGCCCTCTCTTCCCGTCTCTGCCCGCAGAGGCCCAGATCAGGTGTGCCACCTTCTGACTCACTGCCTTAGCTGTCCCAGGGGTTAATCATCCCAGTCGTGCTGCCTCGCCGGGTGACAGGGGAAGGAGTCAGCCTTGGCACACTGAACAGTGCTGTGCAGTGGAAGCTTGTTTTCCCACGGCCCTTAGTACTCTTGCCTGGAAAATCCCACGGACAGAGGAGCCTGGAGGGGCTCCAGTCCATGGGGTTGCAAAGTGTTGGACACTGAGCAACTTCCCTTCACTTTCAAGATAAGGAGTTGAGCCTGAGAGTGCTTTCTGTGCTAAAGAGTCCTCCACCCTGGGGTTTGGGGAGAGGGCACTTGGTATTTGGCTCTGGGAGGAGACCCTACTGTGTTGTCTCCTAGGAGATCTGCCGAAGCTGTCCCAGCAGCGTCTTGCATCCCAGACCTTGGCAGGGCCTTGGACATTGCTCCTTCTCCATCAAGGTGCTTTTGGGGAGACTAGAGTCAGGGGTGTGAGATGACAGGCACAGCCCATCCCTGCGCAAGGCCCTGGAGATACCCTGCTGTGCTGCCAAGTGGGTGCGAGCAGGTGAGGCTCACCTGCTCGATGCCTTTATTACAGCAAGGCTCAGGCCTCGGCTGCGCCTGTCGCTATTTGATTCCTGTTCTCTGTCCCTTCTGGCCACTGCTGGATGCTAGGGACTCCGAGACAAACCAGATCCAGGCCTGTCTCAGGCAGCTCTCAGCTGAAGGGTCAGGCAGCCGGGTGTGAAATAATGACCACACAGCGTGTCTCAGTGTCGGGGAACCCCGATGCAGCTAGGCCCAGTGCAAGACACAAGAGAGCTTCGCTCCAGAAGATGTGGGCTGCCAGGAGAGCCGGGAGCCCTCCTTCTTCCTTCCCTCGCTCCTGCCGACGCCTGTGCTTCCCGGCCCAGTCTACCTCTGCGGGGCATTCCCTCTGCCCCCTTCCCTGGGACAAGGACCCAGCCTGGCACACAGCACCTGCTGTCTGCCAGCAGGTGTCTTGTCTGTCTTGCTGTCTTTATTCCAGCCACACTGAACCATGCCCTCTTCCCTCACATTGATGTTCCCTCTGCCTCTGTGCTCTTCCCTCTGCTTCTCCTGTCCCCTCTGCCTGGGCTGTTCCCTCTGCCTGGGCTGTTCCCTCTGCCTGGGCTGTTCCCTGTCTGGGCTGTTCCCTGTCTGGGCTCTTCCCTCTGCTTCTCCTGTTCCTTCCTTGGCTACCCTTCTTTATGTTTTTTCCCATTTCCTGCCTGGTTTTAAAATCCAGCTCAGATGTCACCTCTGCGGCACCTTCTCTGAGGCCACCGTCCCTCTAACTGGGCCGGTGGCCCCTGGGTGCTCCCACCACCCCTCTCCTTTTCCTGTGTCTGTCTTTGAATCCACTCTGTTGAATGAGTGGCTCATTGAATGGATAAACTGTGACTTTGGGCTGGTCTCTGAACTTCCCTTATCTCACGAGGGTGGTATCTATGGAGACAATCAAACTACCTGAGAGAAAGTGCTCAGCGTTCCAGAGTACTGTTGGAGCCAGAGATGGTGCTGCCGTTCCTAACATCACCGAGACTCTGTGTGTGCATGTGTGTGCGTGTGTGCTCTGGCCACCCACAAGGCACGCAGGGTTTTGTTCCTCAACCGGGGACCAAACCTGTGCGCCCTGTGGTGGAAGTGCAGCCTTAACCAGTGGACGACCAGGGGCGTCCCGCCATGACTATGTTTTGTGCCATCTCCATGCCTGGCATCAAGCTAGCCCCCGACTTGGGGGTGTAACTGGTGCCACGTGGGCCTGACCTCTGGGCCTTTGAGGGCTCTGCCAGAAGCTGCCCCTCCAGGGTCCTGTGGGTGCTCACCGAGTGAATTCTGCACTTTTCAGTAGCAACGTGAAAATTGTTGGTGTAGGAATGTTTATTTATCAACTTACTCATGAACAGGATTTTCTTTACTGTGGGACATGATGCTTTACCGGAGCTGTGGGCCTGCCGTTGAGCGTGTGGTCTCATGGGAAAAGCAAGTGTCAGAGGAGGGAAGAAGCTCAGGGCGGGAGGGCATCATTTCCAGGGGGCGCGAACCCGGGAAGACTTTATGGAGGAGGGTGCATTTGCCCCGGTGTTATAGAATGGGAAGGGTTTTAGGGGTGGTTATAGGAGGGAGAAGGCAAGCACAAAGGCATGGGGCGGACTGGCGGCCGCTTGGCAGTCCCTGGTGCCTGGCTCTCTGGCTTCGGCAGGAGCGCCTTCTCCCCTCCCACCGCTTCCCTCTTCCCCACCTTGCCCTTGCTGAGAGCTCAGAGCACGCATTATAGGGACTAGTCAAAATACAGACTCAGACGGACTTATCCCCCTGAGCCCACGGTTGCATTCCTGGGCACTGGAGGGGTAGAGGGCCCGTGGAAATGTTTGCAGAGAAAACAGCCTAATGAGGGTCTGATGAGGGGCTTGCCGTGAACCAGGGGTGGGGCGGGCGTCTCCCGCCACACACAGGGCCGAGCTGGCTGTGCAGGAAGCGCTGCTTATCTGGCGGTGGGGCCACTCTGGCGCCGGTGGGCTGGCCCCCAGTTCCTCAGCCTTGAAAGTGTCCTAATGGCAGGAGGGAAGGCAGGACTGCAGGGCTGAGGTGGGGCTGTGTGGCCCTAGGTGGTCCCGTTTGCTTCTGCGACTGTTTCCTCACCTGTTGTGTGATGGATGCACTGGGTGCTCCGATTCAGGGTGAGAGTGAGATGCAGTGAGGTAAGCCCTTGGCCCAGAGCCAGTGCCTAGGAGCCTCCACCAGTGGAGACAGCGATCGCCATCTCCTGGTGGCGAGGGATCGCCACCTCCACGCAGGCCTAGGGCTGCCAGTCCTGGTAACTGGAACTCCCACTAGCCAGCGTCCTGCCTCACTATCCTCCCCAGGCAGGGAGGCGTCCAGGTGGTTTAGGAAGGACTCCTGGGCTGGTGGCAGGAAGTGGGGGCTTCGGTCTAGTGCTGTCAATTCTTGTCTGGATGGCTCCACCATTTGTCGAGCAGACCTTGTGGATCGAGGAAGAGTAAACGAACAATACTGTAGCTGGATGCCCTTTAGGAACTGTGTTGGTCTGTCACTGCGGTAATAGATGCAGTGGTGTCTCCCATGAGGTATTCCTGTGGGGGTTCAACCGTACAGGGGCTGACACGGAGGCCCTGAACTTTGGCAATAGCAGGATTGGATGGTGCTATCCAGGTGCTCCGTGTTGCCTCCAAGTCTCCATTTCCAGTAGTCATGGACAGATGTGAGAGTTGGATCATAAAGAAGGTTGAGCACTGAAGAATTGATGCTTTTGAACTGTGGTCCTGGAGAAGACTCTTGAAAGTCCCTTGGACAGCAAGGAGATCAAACCAGTCATTCCTAAAGAAAATCAACCCTGAATATTCATTGGAAGAACTGATGGTGAAGCTGACGCTCCAATACTTTGGCCAACTGATGTGAAGAGCCAACTCACTGGAAAAGACCCTGATGCTGGGAAAGATTGAGGGCAAGAGGAGAAGGGGATGACAGAGGACGAGATGGTTTGATAGCATCACCGACTCAATGGACATGAGTTTGAGCAAGCTCCAGGAGATGGTGAAGCACAGGGAAGCCTGGCGTGCTGCAGTCCATGGGGTCACAGAGAGTCAGACACGACTGACTGTACAACAACTCCTCCTTGGAATGGCTAGGGATAAGTAATCAGTGAAAGAGCCCCAAAGGCTGGCCTCAGGAGATCCTCTCTTTCTTTCCTTCCCTCTCTCACCCGTCGCCCCAGAGACAGAGAGTGTCTGGGAGACGAGGAGGGTAGGCTTTGGAGGATGTAAGAGGTGATTCGAGCTGGGCCCATCCCAATCCATGGCTGTCGAAGGCAAGAGTGGCCCCCTCCAAGTTTAGTTGTCCTGCCTGGCTCTGTTCTAGCTCCCGCCTTCTCTTCCTCACCTGCCTCCATCCTGTGACCTTCTCCCCATAACTCTGGAAATGCGAGGTTCTAGCCCAGGCTCTGCCCCTCGCAGGCTGTGTGACCTGGGCTAAGTTACTTGACTGCTCTGAGCCTGTACCCCCACAGAATGGAGTCTGCAGCAGGAAGAGCTCTCAGGAGCCTCCTGTTCACACCTTGGGGTCCTTCATGCAACAAGGCCAGGGAGAGGCCCAGCACTGTCAGGAAGTTCAGTTCATGGCAGACGATCGTGCAGGCCATGGTCCAGCCTTCCGCAGGCCCTTTGTGACCCGGCCCCAGTAAGCTCACCCCCTGCTCCATTCAGGCTGCCCTGGACTTTTTCTGTCGTCTGAGCCCACCATGTGTCCTCGCGCTTCCGGGCCTCTGCATGGTCACGCTTTCCTTGGCCAGAGAGCTCCTGTTTATTGCTCAAAACCCAGCTCTGGTGTCCCTTCCTTTGAATCCCTCCTACCTCTTTCAGTAGTCGGTTACCCTGGCCGGGTACAGGCACTGTTTACCCTGTGTCTAGTTTATCTGCTCCTTTCTGTGGTTCCCCCAGTAGGCTTTGAGCTTCCCAGGGAGAGGAAGAGGGCCTGTCCAGATGCATTCTGCACCCGGCTGGGGTCTGGCACAGATGGAGTGGGACCACTTTCCTCTGCTCGGGAAGAGTTTTGCTTCATTCCCACAGGCTCTTCTTTGGAGGAAAGAGCCAGCACTGTAGGTTAGCACACTGTTCTCTGTCTGGGAGTCATTGGAACCGGTGGAAAGTAGGATGGGGCTGAGTTGGGGAAGGGAGAAGTGTGTGCTGTGAAGCTGAAAGGTAGAAGGGGCCAGGCTTTGACCAGCGGTGTGCTGCCTGCATAACGGGCTGCGTGGGGTCTCCGTTCATCCAGTGAGCGTTTCCTGAGTGTCCGGCTTCTTGTCTAATGTTGCTCTAGTTTCCAGGGAAATAGTGGAGAATAGGACAGAGACCCTGCCTAAAGGGGCTCACAGTCTGGCGGGAGAGATGGAGGAAGCATAGGTGGGACAACTGGGAGGCAGAGAGAAGCCCCCAGGACCTGGGAGCTGAGAGGAGCCAGCCAGCAGCCTCTGAGCTGGGCATGAGCACGGTGGAGAGCTGTGGCCCAGACCAAGGGGCCGGAGGGGAGGGTGTGTTTCCGACAGAACCTGTGGATGAGCGGGTGGGAGGTCACAGGTCAGGCTGGAGGGACCAGCAGGGACCTGTCCCTGAGGCAAGACGATGGGGGACAGCAGTGGCTCTGGTCTGGGTGTGGTGCGGACTGGAGGGGCGAGGGAGGGCAGGGCGCCCAGTCCTGGGTAACCTGGACCACCATGGCCAAGGCCAAAGCCACTGGAGAGGAGGGGATGGGTCAGGGCCTGGTATTTGAGACTTGGTGACAGGCTGGACGTGAAAGATGAGGGTGAGGGAGACAGTCACGGGCAAGTGGGGAAGCGACAGTTGTCTCAGGAAATAACTTGTTGGAAGAGAGGGGAAGAACACAAAGAACTCAGCAGGGATCTCTGCAACTCAGGGTAATTTTGGCTTCGGAGAGCCAGCCCTGCTAATCAGATTGTAAAAATCAGGTACCGGGGTTTTTGCAGAAAATGAAGCAGATCAAAGCCAGGGTCGATTAGGCTCTGATTAAACATGGCTGAGGAGGGTCAGACTCATTACCGAGGAATGTACACAGGCCGGCAGCGCTGACGGGGGATAATAACAGATCGCACCCGGCAGCGCAGACACCACGGCGCTCTGGGGACGCAGCGCTCCGCGGCGGGGCGGCCGCAAGGAATGGCATGTCCGCAGGCTCCGAGGGGAATGAAGGTGGCAGGGGGCGCGTGTGCAAGTCTAGTCCCCTCTCTCTGTGGCCTCTCTGGTTCTGCACACTCTGCGAGGGGACTGCTCCTGCGAGCGGGGCATCGGTGGAGCCCAGGGGAGCACTGGCCTTGCTGTTTTCCACCTCGGTGCACTTGCTCGCGACCTTCCTGTTGAGTTGAATGGCTCCCTTACCCTCATCCTATCTTGTTTCCCTGTAGGACACCCCTTGCTTGCACCTCCTCTAGGAGGTCTTTATTGATCTGCCCTGCAGCCCAGGTCAGGTGTCTCCTCTGCATCCCCACAGCCCCCATCACTTGGAGCTGTCATCATCTGTTCACATGTGTCCCCTGACCCCTCCTGACTGTGAGTCCCTGATGGCAGCGTGTTTCCCCATGTCCTGTGTGTCCAGCTCAGGATCAGAAGCAGAGCAGATGTCAGGCTGTGTTCACTGATGTGGATGGAGCCAAGTTGTGGAAGCCACACAGCTTTGAAGAGCAGAGCAGGGTCAGGCTTGGCCTGCCCGCCGTGGGAGTAGTCCCAGGGCTTCTGCCCAGAAGTGCTCATGGGGTGAGGGTGGAGCGCAGGCCAGGGCAAGGCTTCCCCGGGTTCTCCCTCACCTGCTGCCCAGCCAAGGAGTGGCAGGTGGCTCTGCCAGGCTGGAGAGAATGAAGAAGATCCCATGGAAGGGATCACGGAAATGTGGGTGCTAGGCTGAAGAGCCTGGACTCAACCCTCTGGGCCTTGCAGAGCCACTGAAGATTCTGGACTTGCGGGCAGTGATAGAAACTGAGCTTTAGGAAAAGCCTAAGTTTCCTGTGCTATCAGAATGGGATTCCCCCCTGAATACCCAACCACCCTGGTGGCTCTAACCTCCACTGGCTGCTTCGCTTCGCACCCCTGCCCTGGCCCCTGTGCATGCTCTCACAGGGCCTGGGTTGTTCCTAATCACAGAGGAGTGGGAGTGAGCTGGGCTGGGTCAGCCTGGCATTAGGCTGAGTTTGGTTTCTGCACTCTACAAACACTCACCTACTGGGTGCCATACTTCCTTTGTGAGCCCTGGGGATGCTCTGAGGTTCTGGCAGCCTGGCTCCCTCTGGAGATGGAGACAGGAGGAGGGGCTGGACCATAGAGGTCTGGCAGGGGATCGCCCATCTGAGGGAGACATGGATGCCCCCAGGCCTGGCTGGAAACGTTTGGGGGTTTAGAAGGAAGGAACACAAAAGCCCTTAACCTCCCAGCTGGAATGTGGACACTTCATCCCTCCTGCTCTTCTGTCCCTCCTCCAGCCCCATAAATGTCCAATTTGGGGAAAGGATTCAGCCCTAAGCCCCAGCAGAATAAGGTTGATTAAGAAACTGAGCTCCATAAAATTGTCCTTGCTCTGGCGGGCTGGTGGGTGGGGAGAGTGACTGGAGCGCAGGCCTGGAAAGGACGGTACAAAGCCCTCCTTTCAATTCAGGCCCTCCCAGCGCCGGAGTCCCCACTGCAGGGGCAGCCGCAGCCAGTGACGGCCCGTGTGTGTGTGGGTTTCTCCGCCCCACCTCCACACCATGCACCCACTTCAGGACTCTAACTCTCATTACTGGACAAACATTTTCCCAGTGCCTGGGGGGGCATTCCTTTGCTCCACATACCTGCCCTGTGCCAGGCTTTCTGCCAGCGCTGGAGACATAGAATTGCTCTGGCCGGGACTGGCACACATCCTTTGTTCACTGTGAGCCTGACAGTGCTGACTGACCTGCACGGTGCTCTTGTTTGATCCATGTGGGGACTCTCCAGGGTAGGTGGTAGTCTCATATCCCCATTTTACAGATGGGGCCCACAGAGGTAGATTAAGTCACCGAGGGTCATGTAGGAAATGAGAAGCAGAGGTGGAGCTAGCACCCAGGATTCTGACCCACGGTCCCTGCTCTCAGTCATGGTGTACCTCGGCTCATTGAGTGGGCGCCTTCAGGGAGGGGCTCAGTCTCCGGAGACTTTCTGCCTGGGTTACAGCCACACCACCAGATTTGAGGACTGCTGTCGGGGAGTTCTGGGTAACAGTGCTCAGAAGTCCTGCACTTGGTAGATGCTCGTAGCTGTTAGTGGCATGTACCAGGTGTGTAGGTGGGGGAGCAAGGCTGTGGGGCTCCAGACTCCACCTGCCAGAACTGGGCTTCTCTGATCCTTGCGTGGTGTCCTGGCTGAGTGCAGGGCACGGTGCTGCCACCAGTACCTGGGAGTTGTTCTTGTGGGCAGCTCCCCGCACGCTACTTCCAGCTTCTCTGCCGAGCCGTGTCCTGTAACCTCCTGGGTCTCCCTTGCTTGTGCCCACTTGTCTGCATCCCCACTGTCACCAGCCCTGTCCAAGCCTAGCCAACTCAGTGACCTCCGAGCTGGGCTCCCTGTCGCCCCTCTAGGTTCTTTCCCACCCTGTAGTCAGAGTGACCTTTTATTTTAAGACACAAATCTTATCCTGCCACATACCCTCAACCTGCTTAAGACTACGCTAGTTTGCTGGTCTTGTCAGAACAGCATCTTTATTTTTCACCTCGGACCACAGGGTCTGGTGTTGTCTGGCCCATCTGTCCCCACAGCTTCATTCCTCTCTCATTGCCCTTCACTGTACTCGTCACATTAGCCCTCTTCCCTTCCCTTCCAAAGCACCGTAACCTCTGCCTCGGGGCCTTTGCACAGGCTGTTCCCAAGGCCCAGTTCTCTTCCTTCCTGGCTGAGCCTTTCCCCGCTTGATGCTCACTGGTGATCCGTGTCGCAGCTTGAGCCACGTCTGCAGGGAAGCCTGCCCTGACTTCTCTCCTGTGTTCTCATTGCCTGGTCCACGCCCTTTATGCCACAGACAGGGTCTGTTCTGCGTTTGTTTGTGCGATTCTTGGGTACTGCCCTCCCAAGGGGCTGAACTCAAGGTAGGGACATTGGTTTAGCCCATGATTATGTCCACAGTGGCCCACATATAGTGGGCCCACAGGAAATACTTGTTGAATATTGGGGACCTTTGGGAGGAGAGGAAGAGGCTCCAGTGGAGCTGGCTTGAGTCTAAAGGTGGACAGTGTTTTCAGGGAGCCCTGCCTGTGAACACTCTACTTCATCATGGTACTTTTCTGGGAAGCTCATGGGCTATGGGCCAACATTCTCTTCCAGCCAGCAGGACCTCTCTCCGGGAAGCAGGGGTGGCCTGAATTAATGAAGCTGGTTTCAGCTTTTCTGCTGGACATCACACCTGCCCTCCTGTCCCTGCCTCTCTGTGAGCAAGTAGCCCCTCCTCTTTTCTGAGCCCGAGGCTCCCCATCTTTAAAAGAGCGGGGTTGTCTGAGATGATCTTTGAGGTCCTTTTCTACTCTTTGGTTGTATGATTTAATGCATTACTGTTGCACTTTTTTGGGGGTAAAAAGATTAGGTGAAAGGGCCTCTCCTAATTCTTTTCCTCCTTACCTGCCCTCCCTGGCTCTGTGGTTATTGCTTATGAAGAATCGGTTCGCAAGAGGTGGACCTATTCTAATAAGTGATGCCAAATCCACCCTGGTGAAAAGTGACTAATCCACAGCAGCTGGGGTCACCTCCAGGGCCCTTGGCATCTGCTTATGCCTGAACGTTCCTTATGGGGACACAAGGAAAGGTCACCCACAGAGGAAGTCCCCGATCTGATTATGTGAAGTTTATTTCAGCCGCATTAACAGTGTGAAAGGTGCAGAGCCCGAGACCGTCCCCCCAGAGCATCCTCTGAGCTCCTTGTGTAGGGACCTGGGCACTGTGCTCTATTTTCCTCCTCCGGCCCAGCCCAGGGCCTGCCGCCAGGTGTCAGCTCTGCCAGAGACAGTTATCTGCTCGGAGACAATGATGGTTGCAGGGTGGGTCCCAGTGCTGGCCTTGGGGAAGGGGCTGCAGGGAAGAGAGGCTGCCCACCTTTACAACAGGGAGCGTCTGTGCGGAGCTGGTACCAAAGCTGCCTGAAACTGCCCCCGCCAGCCAGATGCCAAGAGCTTATTGCAGACAGCCTAGCAATTTCAAATTTCCTTTGTTCTCCAAGAGCTGATGAATTAGTTGAAACGTAGTCCACGGGGTCGCAAAGAGTCGGACATGACTGAGCGACTTTACTTACTTACTTGCTTAAGAACACTTGCAAAGAAGCCGACAAAGTGGTTTAAGTTAGTGTAGAATAAACTCAGCACAGGAGTGTACTGTGTGTGTGTGTGTGGGGGAGGGTTTGGGTGGGGGTCGGGGTGACTGTCAGGGAAGGTCCCCAGGAACAGAAGGCTGACTGGGTGCTTATGCTTCTATGAAAGGAGATAATGGAAAACTGGAAAACAGGGTTCAGAGTCCCAGCTTTGCCACCTATAGCCATGCGGCCAGGGGCACTTCTGTTAGCCTCTGAGCTGTTTGGGAGAAGGTGGGATGTCTCTTGTCACTTCCTGAGGGCAGGGCTGTGTCCAGGGCAGGGTGGGCATCCACATGCGTCTGTGGGAAGCTCAACCCCTCGCTTGTTCAGCAGAGACACTGTGAGAGTTGTCTGTCTTGGCCGCTTTTGATTGGAGACGTTGGCCCAGGTGGTGACACTCGTTTCTCTCACTTTGCTCATGGTTTTATGGGATTTTTCCCAAGCCTCTTTTCGGGTCCAGGCTCCTCCCCAACTCTCACTGGCATATTCCACCCCACTTGGCATCTTCGCTGGAACAGCGAGGGCGCCAGCGCACAAGCCCAGACAAGAGGCGATGAAGTCGTGCAGCTCTGCCTTAGTGGTCTTCTGGTCTTCACCCCCCGACTGCATTCCTGATTCCAATGCAGAGCCTGCCGTGTGCCCGTCTTCATTCGTAGCTGGGCACGCATCATACAGCCGTGACCTCAGAAGAGAGCCCTGCTCCCCTGGTGCAAGTCTCCTAGACCCCAGGGCAGCTAGACTTAATTTAGGAGACTTGAGGCTCATGTGGACCCAAGGCTGGGAAAGAGGGAGGCGTGGGTCCCCCTCTGACCCCGCAGACGCTCTCAGTGTAGCCGGGTCCCCGGCCTAGGAATCGTTTACCCAGCTACCTAGCTGCGTCCAGGCCTGAGATGGTTGGGACAGTGTCGGCTACAGGGCAGAGATGTCAGTGGCAACCACGTGTGTGTCATCTTTTGGAGAAGTTCCTCTTGGATATAGCCAGGATGAGGCTCTTGACCCCAGTCAAATCCGAGTCTGCAGGCATCTCAGCCTGCTCACTGAAATGGGGGTGGAATTGGATTTGGCATTTCATTCCTACTGCTTAGCTATTAGGGCAAGTTAGTCTTAGCCCACACTCAGATGGCCTGAGCAGCTTCTTTTGGAGTATCATTTGTTTATTCATTCACTCAGCTCATATCAGGAACATCACATACACTTGCCTATATTACCCTTCCCCAAGTAGGATGGATTTATTTTCTGACCATGTGAATTTTAAAACCTTCTCTGATAATAATAGCATGGTAACCCTCATGTTTCCGTGCTGTTTAGAGCTCACAGAACATCTTCCCTTCCATTATTTCACTTAATGTTCATAAGGTGGGGTGTTTTTTTAAATTAATCTTTAAAAAAATATTTTTGGCCACACCCTGGGGCATGTGGGATCTTAGTTCCCCCAACCAGAGACTGAACCTACCTGTATTGGAATGCAGAGTTTTAACCATCGGACCACTGGGAAGTCCTGAGGGGGTTTTATTGCGTCTGTTTTGTAAAGAAGGAAACCGAGGCTCAGAGAGGTTAAGTGTCCTGCCCAGGATGACGCAGCTCTGTCAGTAGCAGAGGTCCATGGCTGTCCCCTCTCCCTGCAGCATCCCCTGCCTGCCTGGTCCTGGTGCCCTTGGGTGAGTAGGTCCCATGCTCACCACCCAGATAGCACCCCCTCACTGCCAAAGAACAGGGGTTGTGGACAGGGAAGTAAATTCTCCTAATCTCTTTGGGCCTTGGTGTTCCCATGATGACATTTGTGTGATAGAAATCTCTCTCCTTGCCTTTTCCAGGAGGACATGAAGAGCAGATGCTGTCATTAACAGGAAAAGGTTTTAAATCTATTAGCTGAGACCTGACGGATAGTCCGACCCTCCTGGAGTGAGTGGAGACTCCATCACTCCCTGCCGTCTCCCTCCTTCATTCAGCAGATGTCTGGGGACCACTGCCCTGTATTCAGCTCTGGGCTGGGACTGGGGAGCGAGAGAAGCCTACCTGTTTCTGACCTTGGGGAGATGCTAGAATGTGGCTGTGGCCCTCCTCAGGCCAGGCTGCCTCAGGCGGGCAGCCTAGGGGCCACTCTTTATAAGAAAAGACCGTTAAGCTGGAGGGAGAAGTAAGGAAGTGGGCTGGCCTTGCCGTCTGTGGCCAGGCCCTTTCCAGACCTCCTCAGACGTATAGGAAGTGGGCGTGTACTTTCCAGCTGAGGACATCGGCTCAGAGTGGCATAGTGACCTGTCCAGGGGGGCACAGCTGGCGCGTGAACTTTCATCTCTGAGATTCTGGAGGGCAGACTTCTCTCTGGGACCCTTGCCTCTACGCAGCCCTCTGTGTCGGTGGTGGAAGCCGACCAGTGGAGCTGGCATGTGGCCTTCTGGGCCCTGGCGGCCTTGTTTGGGTCGGGGTCTGAGTCTCCGATCTTCCTCGTCTCCTCTGGACACCCCTGCTCCCCGGGCGTGCAGGGCTCCTGCCGTGGCGGCAGATGCTGCAGGTCAGACGTTCAGCCTCACATCTGGTCTCCCTCCTACTTTCATCTGAAACCCGACTCAGATTGTCTCAGTAAACAAACAGTAAATTCAACAGTACAATCTTCTTGAAATGCCTTGTAGTTATTTTAAGGCTGTTCGGGGGTTTATTTTAATTGCGGGCCCAGCTCCCACAGTCATGCAGCTGCTGCTGGGGGCATTCGTGGCTGCTGCCTCCCCACCCCGCTCCGTGTGGACCCTGACTCCTCCCCACCAGGGGCCCAGGGTGCCCTGGAGGTCGTGGTGGGAGATAAAGTGAGGTGTCAGGCCGCTCCCTCCCAGGTCGCTGATGTAGCTAAGAACTCGAGGTGCTGCAGTGACCAGGAGGTCAGTTGTGGACCTGGTTCTGGGGAGGAAGACACGGTGGTGGGGAATGACCTCTCGGGCTGAGAACGGGTTGCTAGGGAAGGAGCAGCCAGGCCTGGTTACCAGGACCACAGACATACCCTGCTTTATAGCAGGGGTGGCCTGGAAAGTTGGATCCCAGTAAGTTTCTGGCTAGTGTGGGCCCTGGGGGTCATTGGGCCCAGTGCTTTCCTTTTACAAGGAGACTGAGGCTCAGAGAGTGAGGGCTCACTTCCCCAGGATGGGAGGTTTCACTCTTACTCTGCTCCCAGCTGATTCTGTCTGTGTCCCAGCTGATAGCACTGGGATGACTGACCCAAGCACACCCTTGGTGAGGTTCCATTCAAATGAGTGGCTCTGGAAGCCAGAGCCTTAAGTCCCAAGGGAACTGGGCACTTGAGCAGGCTGTGGGCTGAGGTGCCATCAGCGCGTCCTGCAGTGACCTCCCCGTCAAGGCTTGGGGGTGGCAAGTACCACCTCCCTCTCACTGGTGTGAACTGAAACATACTGGGGCTGGGATTCTAGAGACCTGGCTTTCTGCCTGATGCCAAGCAAGTGATCTCCCCTCTCCAGGCCTCAGTTTCTTCCTCTGTGTGGTTGGGGAGCAGCCCTAGCTGCCAGGACTGACGGGTGGCCTTTGTGTTTCAAGACAGTTCTGCAGCAAGGTTCCTGATGACAAGGCAGGCTCCTGAGGGTGTGGTGCTACACGTGGTGTGGATCCCCAGGAAGGGGTGCACACTCTCCAGGGCCTGATCTGCTGGGGAGCATAGCTGGGAATGCTGGGGGCACTTATCACCCCCAGAAGTTTGGGAGGACAGGCTTGACTGAACTTCCGGGAGTCCACAGCCAGTACATTTCCTGGGAACCTGATGGTACTGGGGAACAGGGGGTCCGTTTCCTAAGTGCCAGGATCTATGAGTCAGGACTTTAGGTGCTTCTGTTCTCATAACACTTCTGGCAGAAGATGTTATTCTCCCCATTTTACACATGAGGCAGGAGAAGGGGACAACAGGAGCGGAAGGGGGAGACCGAGCACTAGAAGGTTGGATGTGGTCATGAGTTTGAGCAGCTCCGGGAGATGGTGAAGGACAGGGAAGCCCGGTGTGCTGCAGTCCATGGGGTTGCAAAGAGTCGGACACGACCAAGTGACTGAACAACGGTAAGCACACACATAAGGAGACTGAGGCCCCAAACCCCACAGCAGGGAGGGGGGAGGCAGCCACCAGGGACCTTGCTTCTCCCCTGGGGGAGGGGGAGAGGGCCTGGGTGGTTCTTGATGTGACAGCAAAGAAGGGGGAAGGGTGCAGCAGACCCCAGGGATGGTGTGAGAGCAAATGAGAAGTGAAGGTCCTCTGCATGGCACCCCAGGCCAGAGCAGGGGCCAAGGCCTGGGAGACGTCTCGTCTGGGCCTGGCCGAGGCCCCTCTATTTATTTGTATATCACAGATGTAAACTAATTTGTTTAGCAAGAAAAAACACATGCCTTCTAAAATGGGCTGTTTTCCCTCCAGTCGGCCATCACTCGTTGAATGGCCACTGGGGTGAGCAGAACTTTTGGAAACCCGGTGAGGTGTTGGTGAGGCCAGGCTGTCACTGGTGAGGTGTTTCTCCACCGTGGGCCCCATAGCCAGCATCCGGACCCTGGCCCCAGCTCCTGGTTGCCGCCGGCTGTGAGACTTTGGCAAGTCGCTGGGATGCTTTGCGCCCTCGGCTTCTCACCTGGGAGACGGGGATTGACTGCGTGTCCTGCACAGAAAGGGACTACAAGGCCCCCAGTCTTGTGAGTTGGTGAAAAGCCATTTCAGCAATCATTAACTTCCATTACAACTAATCCAGGCGCTACACCCTGTTGATGGAGTTGTCAAGCCCAGCGTGAAGCTTGTTACACCCTCACGTGTGTTTGTAATTACGAGCTCTGGATAACTGTGTGCCCTGTCCTCAGAAACAAGGGACTGTGCCCCAGGGGTGGGGAGGGGAGGAAGGAGAACTGGGGTTTCCTGGGTGCCTGCTACATGCCAGCTGCTCTGCTTGGGGTAATCATTAAGTGTTTCTTGTTTTGCTTTGCCTGCACTGTGAGGCTTGTGGAATCTTAGTTCCCCGACCAGGGATTGAACCTGGGTCCACGGCAGTGAAAGCCTGAAGCTTGAGTCTTAATTGCTGGGCCACCAGGGAATTTCCAATCGTTAAGTGTTTTGAAGACAGCTTTGCAGCAAGATTCCTGATAACAGACAGGCTCCCTTGGGGCTGTAGTGCTGGAACACAGCGTGGATCTCCAGGAAGAGGTGCAGGCTGTTTGCAGCCTGGTCTGGTGGGGAGCACAGTTGGGAATGATGGGGGTGCTCACCACCCCAGGGGCAAACTGGGTATTATTGATATTCCCATTTTGAGATAAGGCTCAGAGAGGGTCTGCTCAAGGTTGCATGGTTGGAAAGTGGGAACTGAAGGCATGTTTGTCCAAAGCCCGTGGCCCTTCTGCTGTGAGGCAGGAGTGAGAGAAAAATTTTAATAACTTCAAGCAGTTATTAAAGCTCCCGGCTTCTCAGTGAGGCCAAGGAGGGGTTACAGCGACGGTCAGGCCCTCTCTGTGGGAGGTAGTGATGGATGGACTTCTGGCCCTAGGACACAAACGTTGGATACTGGAAAGCTTGGCCCAAGGGTCGGAGAAGGACTGGGCACCTTGCTTCTTTCAGCCTGATTTTCCTTAAGGAACGTGTCTGTGACAGGCCCTGTGGGTGGGTGATTTCTGACTGAGGACTGGCTGTGGCCAGGCATGTGCCTGGCATGGGAACCTGCTCATGGGGCCCCCAGTGCGGGGGTCGGGGGCAGTGGTGGAGGGATCTTTGGGAAGACCAGGGTGGGCTGGGGGGGAATGTAGTTGGAGCCCTCAGGCTCAGAGGTTCCAAACTGGCTGGCTGTGCCAGGGTGTTGGGGTAGGGGTGATACTGGGCTGTCCTGCGAGCAGCCAGGGGGCTGGTCCATCTCTCGGCCTGGCTGGAAGAGGAGATAGAGCTGGGCAAGGAGGGAAGCTTCTTGCTCTCGGAGCTTTAAGGAGAACCGGAACTCCTGCCTGGATGGTCTTTTTTAATTCCCTGTCCCTCAGATGGAGCCATCAAGGCCGGTGCCTTTGGGGGCCTGTGGAATGAGGTATCCCCAATTGTTGTTTCCTACAGACTTGACCAAAACCTCAGACCCCAAACCAGAGCAAAAGGTGCTAATGTGCTGAATCCCAACTCAACCCAAGGATCAATTTCCTTTCATTGAACTGTGAACCGAGTCTGTAGTTTCTTCCTCACAATAAAAGAAGGTTCTGTTTAAGAAGTCTTAACCTCTTAACTGTGCCTCTTTTGGCCCTTCTGCTTTTGCCTGGGGGTCTTGGCCAGGGTCCTGGTGGCTGCTGGCTCCAGGCTGGATTCCTTGGGCCAGGTAGGGAGAGGAGGCAGACTGGGCAGGGTGGGAGGGCCCTGTGCCGGGAGTGGTTGTGGGAGGAGGTTGGGACTGAGAGTCCTGGTGGCCGGGTCTTTGGGCGGGCTTTGTGTGGCCAAGTTCAAGTGCAGGCTTTGCTGTCGTGTGCCTCTATGAGCCCTGTGCTTCTCAAAGCTTCCCTGGGGGAAGGCTATCCTTTGCCTGCAGGGTGGAGAGGAGATAGTCCCTGCAGGTGTCTATGCCTTGCAGCCAGTGGTGAGGAGCGGCCTGGCAACGACTCTGCACGTTTTCACATCTCCTTGCTTCCTTCTTTTTGTTAGATTTCTCTAGACAGGCCCAGGAGATAGACGATCTTTTTCCTGCTGGCTTTAGGGCATCTGGGCTCACTCAGATGGGGCTGTGACTTGCCTAATCTGGAACCTAATATGGGACTAAGCCAGGCACAGACCCGAGCTTCTCATTCAGGGACACAGTAAGAGCACGCGGTAGAGCATGAGTGTTGGTGTCAGGCCCCCTACTCTGCCTCTCTTGAGCTGTGTGGCCACAGGTAGGTTGTGGAAGTTCTCTGAGCCCTCAGCACTAAAAGCACAGTAAATACTCCCACGTGAGTGATTTTCTTGTTCTTGCTGGAATTAGAGCCACCTGCATGGAGCCTGGCACAGGAGGTGCTCAGGGAGTAATTGGTGAATGACTAAATGAGTGAGTGTGAGTTTAAGAGTCACAGATAGGAAAAGAGGCTGCTTTGAGGAGGAATTCCAGGTTGCTGGGGTTATCTGGACCCCCACCTTTAACCTCAGTCCAGCAAAGCAGGGGGGCCCAAGAGAACCAGCTGTTGCCAGCTGAGACACTGTCTCTTTACCTTGAATGTCACTCCATGGAAGGTTCCTGGCCAGGAGTGAGTTGGGAGTACTGAATTGACCCCTGCTGTATGCAAGGCAGCCTGTCCCCACTGCTGGTCGACTGAGATGAGTGAGGGGTCCCCCAGAGGGCACTTCTGCTTGAAACAGAAGCCTGCGTCGGGACTTCGCTGGTGGTCCAAAAGCTAAGACTCTGCACTCCCAGTGCAGAGGGCCTGGGTTCGATTGCTGGTGGGGGAACTAGATCTAACATGCCGCAACTGAGAGTTCATAAGCCACAACCAGAAGATCCTGCACCCTGTAATGGAGTCAAAGGTCCCGTACAGTCCAACTAAGACCCGGTGCAGCCAAGTAAATTTAAAAATAAAAAAGAAAATGCAGGGAAAGCCTGCATTCCCTGACTGGGTAACCTCAGTCGAGTCTTGCCCTTCTCTGGCTTCAGTTTCCTCCTGTACAAAATGGAACTTACAGGTTTCTAGCATCCTTTATCGGAGAAGGCAATGGCAACCTACTCCAGTACTCTTGCCTGGAAAATCCTATGGACGGAGGAGCCTGGTGGGCTGCAGTCCATGGGGTCGCTGAGTCGGACATGACTGAGCGACTTCCCTTTCACTTTCACTTTCATGCATTGGAGAAGGAAATGGCAACCCACTCCAGTACTCTTGCCTGGAGAATCCCAGGGACGGGGAGCCTGGTGGGCTGCCGTCTGTGGGGTCGCACAGAGTCGGACACGACTGAAGCGACTTAGCAGCAGCAGCAGCAGCCTTTATGGGGACAGCTTCAGCTCAGTCCCGGGGCGTCTGGGTCAGCCGTGCGGTTTCACTCATATGACCCCAGCCACAGGCCGAGCACGTCGTTACATCTGCCTTGGGTGTAATGTGCTTTCATCCCGAGCCTGAGTTCTGGAGCACAGAACTTTGGAGGGCCAGGTCTGCTGAGCCTGCATTCCCCGTGGGGCCTCATGCAGGCGGTCTGCTTTTAGTGATGACAGCCTGCCTGTGACTCACCTGAACACATTTACGTGTGTTGTCCCTGTATTGCAGAGGTGGGAATGGCAACAGAGAACTCAAATAACTTAGACCTGTGATCGAAACCAGTGATTCTCAAACGTTCCCGTGCAGAAAAATTGGCCGACAGGCTTGTTAAGATCCAGATTCCTGGGTCCCGTGTCGAGAGGATCTGTTTCAGTAGGTCTGGGGTAGGGCCTGGGAATGTGCATTTCTGGCATGTTCCCAGGTGGTGCTGATGCTGTTGGGTTGTGCTCCGCACTTTGGTAGCCCCAGTTCAAACCACCCTGACGTAAGTGTGTGCAGTGGTTTCACTTCCATCTCAGCTGATCCTCACCACCATCCTGAGGAGCCAGGCCGCTCAGTTTTCCACTCATTCTCACCTTCATTCAGCCACCAGCATCTTCCTTGTACCAGGCTTGGCGCTAAGGGATTAGTGGAGGGAGGCTTAATTCTTGTTCAAAGATGAAAAAGAGGCCCAGAGAATTGAACTTTCTTTGTTCTCTGTTTTTCTATACTTGGGCTTCCCAGGTGGCTCAGTGGTAAAGAGTCCACCTGCCAGGGTTTGATCCCTGGGTTGGGAAGATCCCCTGGAGAAGGACATGGAAACCCACTCCAGTACTCTTGCCTGGAGAATCCCATGGACAGACGAGCCTGGGTAGGCTGCAGTCCATGAGCTCACAAAGAGTCGGACGTGACCACTAAACAACAACACAGCAATTTATCTGTCCTGCCAACAAAAGCCCGTGGAGCTCCTCTGCCCCAGGCGCTGAGCTGAGTGTCCCTGACTGGGAGGGAATCCCAGTGCAGTAGGAGGTGTGTGGGAAGCTCAAGGAGTGGTGGGTGCCCATAGATAGGGGCTGGGCAGGGGCGGGGTGGGGGCTAGCATCAGGGAAGGCTCCTTGGAGGACGTGGCTTGCCTAGGACCACATGGTTGATAAACATCAAGTCAAGGCTTGAAGCCAGGTCTCCTCCGCACTGTGCTGCCTCTCTGTAAAATCCTTTTGGCTCATTTTCTCAACACGATCTAACTGGAGGCATGGATTTATTTTGTTTTTCCTCCATATCTAGGGCTGGGTTTTCCCTGGGCGAGTGGCCCCAGTGTTAATCCAGACCCTTTCAGAGTAATTTTATCACCACTATCTCCCTAAACTGCTCCAGTGTTCCACTAATAAAAAAAAATATGTGGGGACGGTGTGGACAGGAGGTTAAAGACATAACACTTACGGCCCTAAACTGAGCGTGGGCTCTGGGAGCTGGAGGGAGCCTCATGGGGACCCAGACTGGAACGAGGCTTCCATGACCACTGGCGCCTCTCTGGCCTTTATAGGCTCGAGATTGTGGGGAACAGGGTGTGCTTGCCAGCTCAGGGAATAGTGCGCCCGCACTGGAGTGACCTGGCTGGGCAAGGACCTGGGGACAGTCTGGCCAGGCTAGGCCTGGGGGAGGGCGCGGCATCACCACAGTCGGGCGGGTGGGGTAAGGAGTGGCCGAGGGCCAGGCAGCCAGTCCCAGCAGAGAGGAAGGGCTGTGGCCGCTCCAGGGTACTCTCGCTGCTTTTTCAAAGACAGATTTGGGGAGGTATGATCCTATGATGTGCCCAACTCTGAGCTAGGTGTTGGGGGGCATAGAAGGGAGACAGAAAACAGAGGCTTTGTGTGGGGGAGGCAGGGTGAGAAGAGAAGGAGGAAGACCTGCTCCCGAGGCTGTAGACAGAGATGCAATAATGCTCCATTGGTTCTGGATGGGCAGAGAAGTCTTGTTGTCAATCCAGCCCATCGGTCTGTGCAGCTGGAGACACACAGCCCCTGCTCCAAGGCCCACAGTCCAATAGTCCAGGGATGTTCTGAGTGCTAAAGAAGTCCAGAGTAACTCACTTTGGGCCTGGGGATAGGACGTGATCAGGGAAGGCTTCACAGAGCAGGTGACGTTGGGGCTGGGCCTTAGAGTATGTGTGGGAGTTCAGAGACAGGCTAGTGAGGGGACATTGCAGGCAGAACTGCATGCGGCTCTGAGTTGGGCCAGGTGGATGGTATGGTTCCACTTTGCACAAAGGAGAGCAGGTCTGGGGAAGGTGGAGCAGCTTGCCCTGCGTGAGGGAGGCCAGACCTCCTCCTGATTCCTCTTCTGGCGTTCTGCCCACTGCCCCACACTGCCTCCTAGGTCAACTCTCAGGCATCTGTTCCATTTTAGCACGTGGACTAGTGGGAATGGCTTGACAGAGTGGCCTCTGGGCTGCCTGGAGGCAAGGCTTTAACCCCACTCTCCGTGACCCCCCTGGCCCTGCAGGTGGGCGGCTGCCGGCCTGGCCAGGGCCTGCTGTGTCTCCCACCACAGCTCCCAGATGGAGAAGTTGAGCATTTCCTCATCCTACAGGAGGAGGATGTCTGAATGAAGACTAGGGTCTATTCTTGGTAATGAAGGAAACATTGAAGCAGTTACAGGTTGGAGTGAGGGGACGGAGCTTTGGAGTTGGACAGATTTGACTTCGATTGGACAGATTTCTGCTCTGCTTCGGCTGGCTTTGAAAGTGTGAGCAAACCGTTTCACCTTCCAAAACCTCAATTTTCTCATCTGTAAAAACTTATGAAGATTCCATAAAATAATATATATTTAAAGTGTATTCTCCAGTACTCTTGCCTGGAAAATCCCATGGACGGAGGGGCCTGGTAGGCTGCAGTCCATGGGGTTGCTAAGAGTTGGACACGACTGAGCGACTTCACTTTCACTTTTTACTTTCATGCATTGGAGAAGGAAATGGCAGCCCATTCCAGTGTTCTTGCCTGGAGAATCCCAGGGACGGGGGAGCCTGGTGGGCTGCTGTCTATGGGGTTGCACAGAGTCGGACACGACTGGAGCGACTTAGCAGCAGCAGCAGCAGCAGCAAAGTGTATTTTAATTTATGTATTCTAATTTATAAAGATGCTCAATAAATATAAGTTCCATTTCCCACAGCATACATGAGATTCATCAGCCTAGCTCCCTAAAACATTCCTGGTGGAAGGTCTGCAGTCTGCCTCGAATACTCCTAGTGATAGGAAGCTCTCTGCTTTCTAGACAGTTCTTTTATTGAGTGAAATCTGGCTCCTGTAACTTCCCCCACTGATTCTGGTTCTGTTCTGTGAGGCTCAGGCACTGGGGGTCAGCAAGCCTTCCCTTACCCAGGAGCCACATCCCTGGGACCATCAGCCCTGGGCAGCCTTCTCAGAAAGTGGGGTCCTCAAGCTGATTTTAGAATTTGGTGCCAGAAGCTGAGCCTGGTACCCCAGGTAACCTAGCTGGGCCTGGGAGGAGAGTTCTACACCTGAACATTTCCAGCAAATGTATCTTGAAATCTCAACTTGACTCAGTGCATACAAGCCTCTCCATCCCTCAAAATCCTGTCCTTTAAAAACATCTTCTGCTATTGACAGGTTTCCACCTTCCTGTTCTTCTGTGAGTGAGTTTTGAAAAATTCTTTACTGATAACTATAGCAATAACTATGAACAGGGAGGCCTGGCATGCTGCGATTCATGGGGTCGCAAAGAGTCGGACACGACTGAGTGACTGAACTGAACTGAACTGAACTGATAGCAATAACTGGGCTTCCCAGGTGGCGCTAGTGGTAAAGAACCTGCCCGCCAATGCAGGGGACATAAGAGATGCTACAGTTTATAGGGTCGCAAAAAGTCAGACACAACTGTAGTGGCTTAGTACGTGTGCACGCATGGCAATACCTAATTTCAAATGAGATGCATTCTCCTGTTTTACATCTGAGCCCAGGGCACTTCTAGAGTTTGCCCAGAATTACTCTGCTCATCCTCATCCCCTTTCACTATCGAAAGTGTTCCTGGTTGCGTTCCTAGTGTTAGTCATTCTGGTTTGAGACAGGGAGAAGGTGGGAGGGAGAAGGAGTCAGCAGATTGCGGCTTGGGGGAGCAGTCTCACTTTGGGGGGATTTATAATCAAAAGGCTTGTTGCCTTGTTTGGACTCAGGCCCCTGGAGTTATTCTGTCTGCTTGGTCCTGTGCTGTGTGACTCAGGAAGCCATCTGCCCTCACTGGAGATGTGGATTTGGGCTGGGGCAGAACTCAGTTCTTGTCAGCTGAGCTGTTCTTGGACAGAGCTGGTTGAGTGTTGAATCCAGAGAGATTCGTTCCAGAAATAGCGTTCTCGCCTGGGCTGTGGCTGCCGAGTCACTTTGGTTTTAATGCTTTGGGTCACTTAAGTATAAGCAGGTGGGGACTTCCCTGGCAGTCGAGTGGTTAAGACTCCACGCTCCCTCTGAAGAGATTCAATCCTTGGTCAGGGAACCAAGATCCCACATGCTATATGTTGCAGCCAAAAAAAAAAAAAAAAAAAAGGCAGGTAGAAAACCAGACCAATAGCTGCCATGTGTCACGGAGGCTGCGCAGCTTCAAGTGCCTGTTGCTGGTCTGACAAAGCAGCACTGGGCCCTGCCCCCATCCTAGGGTGCACTGCTCCTTCATTTCATCTGGCAAGTGGTCCCTCAGGGATCAGCTGGTGCCAGGGGCTGAGTGCACGCGCTCAGGGAGGAGGTAGACCCAGCCTCTCCTTTTAGGGAGCTCAGTCCAAGGGGGGCAGACACTTAGCAGGCAGTGACCTTGTGGTAGGAGGGGCTGGGACGGAGCAAGCACGGGGGCTGTGCAGCTGGGAATCCTGCCAGTCCGTGGGGTCCACGAGGGCTGGGTTGCACCTGTCTTTTTCTCCACAGCACCTGCAGCAGCAGCACGCTGTGTGGCACAGAGTAAATGCCCAGTAAGTATCCGTGAAATGAATGACCAGGTAGCACCTAGGCCAGCCCAGGAATGTGTGTCGTGGGGATTCAGTCATCACCCAGTCTTGCCTGGTAGGAGACAATCTTCCCTCCCTCTGCTTGTCTTTCCTCTCTCCCTTTCTCCCATCTGTCCCTTTCTGAGCTCCTCCTGGGGCCCAGGCCCTGTGCTGGTAACTGGGTATCCAGAGGGGGCACCCTGGGGTGCAGAACATGGAGCCCTGCTCTCACCCCGGGCATCCCAGCGGGTCCCCCCTCAGAGCTCCTGAGACACTTGGGTGCAGTTCTCTGTGTCCATCCCTCCTACCTCAAGCTCCTTCGGGACGGACAAGGGCTGGAGCCCAGGACCAGTGGTGGAGAAGGGATTTGGGGAAGTGCTCTGGAGGACGTAGGGGGTGGGCATGATTGTGGCCACCATTCAGGGCTTGCCTGGGCTCTGCACCTCTCTGTATTGGACTTCAAGTCTGCTGGACCAGGGTTTGGATCTCCAGAAATGACTGCGGTGTGGTGGGAGGTAGGGCAGAAGATGAAGCTGGAGAGGGGGCAGGCCGGACACTGCAGGGACCCCAAGAGCTGCCCATGATGCTTGGACTCTGTTAACCAGTGGGATTTGGGGGTCCTGTGTCAGGGGTTGGCCTTTCCTCGTGTAGACAGAGTGTCTGATCCCATGGGACCCGGGAAGCCATCCTAATGCTATCAGTTAAGGGTATAGGAATCAGAGTTACCCTGATCTGGGTTCAAATGCAGGTCTCACCTCTTGCTAACTCTGAGCCCAGGTCTCCTGATTTTCAAGGTGGGCAGTCACAGCCGACCTGCAGCTGTGGAGGGCCACACCATGCTGTCTAGGTGGTGTTGCAAAGAGCGAGCCCTGGCACGTGGCGGTGTTCAGTAGACAGGCAGCAGTGTGCACATCAGAATGAAGACCAGCAGAGCAGGGTGTGTGAGACCAGCAGCCTCGGGCCCAGCTTGCCTGGCTTCACACCCTGGCTGTGTGACCTGTGTGGGCACTCTGGCTACCCTCCCTGAGTCTCCTTTATTTCTGTTGTTTTTAATTTAAAACGATGAGAAAAGTCGTACCGACCTCCTGGGGCTGTTGTGAGTATTAAATGAGTTAGTACCCACTCCCTCTCCTCCTTGTTCTCTTTGAATCCTCCCGACTCAGGCTCTTGACCTCATCTCAGGAGTCACTCCATCTCAGGAGTCACCCCATCAAGTGCCTGGGTCCAGGAGTTGTTCCAAGGCCTCATCCGAGTTGACCTTTCTGCAGCATCCGACACACTGGCTCACTCCCTCCTCTAAACACTTTCTTTGCTGCTTCTGGGACCGCTCGTGGTGCTCCCTCCTCCCTCCCTAGCGGCTCCTCACTCACTTTGCTGGTTCCTCCTGCTGATGTCTGAGTGCTCGCGTGCACCTAGCTTCTAGCTTCTTGTCTGCATTCACTCCCTGGGTGATCTCCATGCTCATGGCTTTAAATATCATCAGGTGAATCCCATGCTTCTACTTCCAGCTTGGACCTCGACTCTGTTTGCCCCATTTTTCAGCTGAACGTCTAATCGATATTTCAGACATAGCACTTCCAGAGCTGAACTCCCGATAACACCCCAGCCTCCCCCATTTTCCTGCTGGTTGCTTAGGCCCAAAGCCTTGGAGCTCCTTCTCTCTCCAGCATCCTACATGGAATTCATCCCCAGATCTTGATGGTTTTGCCTTCACCATACAGGCAGACATTGGCCCTTTGAATCCCGTCCTTTGCCTGCAGTCATCCTGGCTCACACCACTGTTGTGCTCACCGGGATGATGGTTGCCTCTGTTCTGGTTTCCCTGCTTCTGTGGTGGCCCCCCTGAAGCCAGAGCCCTGTTCAGACAGGAGCCCAGTGATGCCACTTCTCTGGTGGCAGCATGGCAGAATCTCCACTGAGCCGGGCTCTGCCCTGGAGGGGTCACCTGGTGGACCCTGTCAGGTTGCTTCAGACTCTGGCTGGGGTGGGACTGAGTGAAGAGCACATTCCGGTTGTCCGTTTTTTTCTGAGCTGGCTTTCCTGCCCACTTCCGAATCTGTGGGCTTTGCTGTCCTTCAGTCGCTAAGTTGTGTCTGACTCTTAGTGACCCCATGGACTGCAGCTTGCCAGGCTCCTCTGTCCTCCACTCTCTCCCGAAGTTTGCTCAGACCCATGTCCGTTGAGTCAGTGATGCCATCCAGCCATGTCATCCTCTGTGGGCTAGGAGAAGGCAGAAAGGAAGTGAATGGGCAGGGAGGACCGGCCTGGGATGGGGCCACCTGGGCTATTCTTGTGCTGATCTCCCGGCTCCTTTAATAGGTGTCTGGAGCCACATCAGAGGAGGCTTTCCCTGCAACCTGAGCCCATAAATCATGACCCCTTATAAAGGCCAGTGCCTGGGGCTGCCTGACTGCTGGCCCAGAGGGAGCCACGGCTCCGCCTCAGAACATTTTGTCCTCACCCCTGGCTCCAGCACTCTCCCTCAGGAGAGACCTCCATGGAGCGTGGGCAGCAGTGTTGCTCCGGTTCCATACCAAAGCTGCGCCAGCAATGCACTGATGCACCCTCCTTCAGCTGTCTCGACCACCCTGAGGATGGTTTGACTTGCCCCACGGGATGTTCGAGGAGACTAAGGCACAGTGGAGTGAAGGGCCGTGGAGTGGGAGCTCAGAGGTCAGCCTCACCTCCCGTCTGAAATCAAGCCTGCTGCTCTCCTCTGCAGGCCAGAGGAGAACTCTCCAGCTGGTGAGTGGAGGGAAACTGGATCTGTCCAGGGGCACAGTTGCACCTGGAGGGGTCCTCGTGTGGATGAAGTGGGGTGAGGCATGGAAAGCACTCAGCCCATGCCTGGCACCCACAGGCCATCCTTTTGCTGCCTGTGGCCCCTTCATCAGCCTTAGCAGCCCCCAGGCCTCCTGCACGTGTTTGGCTTGGTTCAGTGTAATGGGCACTCACTAAGGCTGGCCAGCTTTGGTCCCACCCCTGTGCCAGAATTTAGGAGCCTAGAAAAGAACCAGACAAGTCTAATCCCTCATGTAATCTACCGTGGGTGTGTCAAGACAGGTAGTCATAACGGGCTGAAATGAGAGGTGTTGGTGGCCTGGACTAGGGTGGCAGCAGTGTTCATGAGTGGGGATGTGAAATACATTAGGAGATGGAAGAGGCAGTTAATTGGCTGCATAATGCCTGAGTTCAAACCCTGGCCCCAGTATTTATCAGCTGTGTGACCTTGGGCAGGTTACATACCCTTTCTGTGCTTCAGTTTTCTCATGCATGAAATGGGGATGTTAACAATCTTTTCTTTATGGGGTAGGGGAGATAGCTTTGAAAAGCACTTAGAAGAGTCTTTGCATGTATACGGGGCACAGTAAACGTTAGCTCTCATTATTAGTCATTATTATTGGTGATCAGAGGGACTGGGGGCAGACGTAGTCATCTACAATGATGCCTTGGGTGTCTGGAGGTGGGAAAGGAAGAGCAGGTTGGGGTTGGGTTGGGAGGAAGCTTGGCTGAACCCAGGATACATGTGGGGCATCCTGTGGAGATACAGAGGCCCTTTGGGGTTGGCCAGGCTTGTCGGAAACTGCTCCTCAGCCACTTCCAAATCAGGAAGCTGATGGCCCGGCAGGTGACAGGTCTGCTTTGGGGACCTACAGATTGATGATTTTTGGCCTCTTGAGGTCCCCGTGGCTGGAGATGGGAGAACAGCGCTCACCGTCATCATCAGCATCCCCACCGTCATCATCAGGATAATGGCGATGATAACCACTACCATTTGTGTGGGGATTTACATTTTACAAAGTGCTTTCTCCTCCATTACCTCACTGGGAACACATGGTTCCAATAGAAGGAAGGATGAGTTTCTCTCGGGTCCTGTGGGGCCCACTCCTCTGAAAGTCTGTTTCAAATGGTAACAATGCCTTGCATTTTTATAGCTCTTTGTACTTGGCCTAGCTCCTTCACGTCCATGCTCCCATCTGGCCCTCACAAGGGCCATCAACCAGAAACGAACATCCTGTTTGACAAGAAAAATCTGAGACCCCAGGAATTTCAGTGACATGCTTGAGATTGTCCCAGCTTATGAGGCTGGGACTTAAGTGGTAGAAGAGATTTGTGGACTCTTTATTTTCAGTTTAGCCTTCCATTCAAAGCAAGCCTCACTTCTGTAGCAGCAGCTCAGCTGCTTGATTATGTATCTCCAGGGACAGGAAGCTCACTACCTGAGTCGAGCAGAGGTCTCTCTCCCAATCTGTAGTTCCCCATCCCAACCCCCTGGTCCTAGCTGGTCTGGCGATGCACAGCCTGGTTGAGACATCAGGATAGGAGGTTTGTCTCCCCAGATGTGCAGCCCTGGGTTGAATGACCTTCCAAATGACCAGATGGTATCCATGTGCCCTGCCCCCAACCCCGTCTGTCCCCAGTCCCAGCCTATCTTGTCCCCTCCCCCGCATTAGGGCATATCCTGGGGCTGCCCCAGAAAGAGGGCAGAATAGAGAGCATGTGGGCAGTGATGTGAGAAGGAGCCCTGGGCTGTGCAGCTGGGGGTCTGAGCTCTGCTTGACCCTTACAGGTCAGTGCATTCCTAGATCTCCTTGCACCAGAAGGTCTTTAAGGTCCGTCCTGAGCCCAGAAACTCAGTCCTGTCCTCTCTAGCCCCTCTCCTTTAACGGCCTTCCAACTGTGTGGGCCTGTGTCGAACAGAGGGCTTCAAAGGGGAGGCTTCTAAGGGGAGCTTAGAAGATTAGACATTTGGGGAGCATTCAGTGTTGAGGGATTGTTTTTGATAAAAGTAAATTAGGCATTTGGGAGAAGTTTGTTTCAGGACAGAGCTCAAATGCAGAGCCGAGCAAACAAGCCGTTGTGGTGAACTGCTTCTTCAATCCTTCCTTTGCCTCTCGGCACCCATGTGCTGTCCTCTGTCTCCCCAGCCCCATGCTCCTGCCCAACTCAAATACCGCCTCCTCCAGGAAGACTTCTGGAGCTTTCTTGAGTGGGTAAGGGGCCTCTTCTGGGCTCCTGCAGTGCTCAGACATTCTCTCTGTCACCAGTCATTTGCTTTCCTACCTTCCCAGCAGGCAGGGACCCCAGCCTTGTCCCTGACTCCCAAAATGTGTTAGTATTTCCCACGTTGGCTTTCTTCTGATTGTATCCCATGAGTTAGGCAGCACTGAAATACATATACATGCATGCATACACATGCATTGATCACCTTGCTGTGGGCATGGAGTGGAGTGGGTGTTGCCTGCAGCCGCTCAGTGGGCAGGTCATGGAGCCACATTCAGACGTGGGTCTGCCAGTGAACGTTCCACCTGGCCCTGTTGCCTCCCCAGGGAATCGGACTGTGGCTGCCCACTGTGGTCCATGCTGCCCGGCTGGGAGAGCTGTTGCTCAGGTGGGCTGTGCTTTGATTCATAGTACCCACTGCTCTCTTTGCAGTTGATCCTCCCCACTGACTGGGGGGATGCATTTCTGTAAACCTGAGCACCACAGAGAGCCCCCACCTCCCCCAGCCAGCCAGATGAGAAGATGAGAGGGAGGAAGGTCTAGGCTGGGCTCGGCTCAGGGGTCTGAATCTGCCTGCAGCCCCGGGACCCTGCTTCCCCCACCTCCTTCCCCTCTCCAGACTGGCCCAGGCTCTCCCCTTTCCCTGATGCAAGGCCCAGCATTGGGTTTAAGGAGACTGAGATCTAAGCTCTGTCCCTCCTAGGATCCTTACTCACCCTGGGGACTCAGGAAGGTGCCAGAGAGTGGCGTGTGTGCTTGAGGTCTAGTCTCTTTCCTGCCACCTTACCAGTGTGGCCAGGGTCAGTGTGACCAGGGGCCAGGCACTTCCCTTCTCTGAACTGGCTTCCTCAGGTACAAGTGAGTACACCATCCTCATCCAGAAGCGGCTGTGACAGGTGATAGGCAAAGGGCTTGGTGCAGAAAGCGGCACATAGCATGTGCTAAATAAATGTCAGCTTTTTTTTTTTTTTTTTTTTTTACTGCATTGATTAGAGACCTGTCCCTTCCTTGCTGAGAAGGGAGAATGATGAGGCAAGAGAGGCATGGGTATAGGGGTGCATGTGAAGTGAGCCAAGAAAGGCCTTGCCAGAGGTCTGGAGGATGGGAATGAGGCAGCGGCTCCTTGGCATCTTAAGGCAGGCCCTAATGCCTTTTGGATGTTTGTCCCCACCTGAGGTGTCTAGATAAGGGGCCAGGCTTCTCCTATGCTAATGAGATGGCTCCCCAACTCAGAGAATGTCTGGGAAAACCTGGAGCAGATGTGAAGACTCTTTGAGCTGGTCAGGACCTTTGTGATCATTTACCCAAATCACTCCCTTTAGACAAGGCAGAGAGACTCAGAGGGGGAAAGAGGGCTTCCTAAGGTCACATAGCCGGAAGTGAGCAAAGCTGGGTCCTTTCCATTCCAGTGTCTCAAATGTTTGTTTTTAAAAAAAGATGACGACTGACATTTATTGAATAGCCTTTGCATCACATTGGGCTTGTCCTGAATGTTTTTTATCTTGTTGATCCTCACACAGACCCTTTGAGGTGGGATCTATTTTTATTTCCATCTTGGAGGTGAGTGCGCAGACCGATGCTCCAAGTCTCTGAACAGCTTTCCCAGTGTGGCACAACCTTCTCTGTGCTGCAGAGCCTTGGGGTTAGGATTCGGTCTCCGTGGGACAGGGCCTGGGGGTGTCTGTTTTTGCCTGTAGGCCCCCTCATAAGCATCCCTGTCTGTGAATCAGCTGAGGAGGGTTTGTGTGGAATGCTGTCTTGACTAGGAGGAGGCGGCCAGGGTGCAGGTCTTGCTCTGTCCTTAACTCACTGAGCCACCTTGAGCAGGGTCTTCTGCTTCCCTGGGCCTTAGTGTCCCCACGTGCATAATAAGGAATATTAAGAGACTGTCCAGGCCTGACGTTCTGAGGTTACCCGATGGCTGCAGGTCTTGGGATGGGCATCTCACTACCTGTGTAGTCACCCCATCCCAGTGCTGAATAGCTCTCCTCTGTGCAGAGCCCAGCTCTCTGAGTTTTTCTGTTCCCTGTTGCCCTGGTTGCCCTTCTCTGATGCTCCCTTGCCTGAGTGTGACAGCCAAGCCTTGGGCCTGGCCCTTTGCTGCCACTTTGGAAAAGTATCCATCCCTCCCCTGGGCTGTCAGTCAGGGCCTGGCTCATCCCCCAGTGACCCCAGAGCCCAGACTGGTGTTCAGTGGGCGTCAGTGTTCACTAGTCTGTCCTAGGCACTGATGCACTAAGCTGCTGCTGTCTCCGGTCCCGCAGGGGTCTGCAGGCCCATAGGTCAGTGCCCCGTGGCTCCTTGGTGCCTGCTTCAGGCCTCTCTGACCCTCCCCCTCCCACACAGCCTCCTTAATCTCCCCCTCCTTCATTTCAACAACTCAGCCTCTTCCTGCTTGCCCTGGGTGGGCTCCCCTGCTGGTTCCTGTCTCTGAGAGGGAGGAGAGACAAGCAGCATCTGGTTATGATGCCCTGGTGGAGGTCAGCTTGTCGCTGACCCCCTGGCTGCATGTCGTGGATGCAGCCGTGAGTGGGGAGCGGGGTGCGTGAGTAGCGCCTGTGGTGCAGTCAGACGTGTGCAGTGAGTGCGTGTGCAGGGGGCAGCCTCTGCCCAGAGGACTCTGCGGGAGCTCCTGGAGGAGGAGCCTTTGGCTCTAGCATGATCCTCCTCTTCTAGGAAGTCCTCTGTGGCTCTGCGGGCTTCCGGTGGCCTCTCCCTTCTCTAACTTGAACCTGTAATCTCTGCTGTGCTGCTTGTTGGAATTTAACTCGTCATGTTTTCTTTTCCTTTAGACAGGTTGGGGCCAGAATATGTACTGAACTTCCTGCGTCTTGCATTTATTTGATGAATTTATTCAGTAAAACACTATTGGACTCCATGCCAGGTGCCACGTTAACACAGGGCAGACAAAAACGCGAGGGTTTCTTCCTCTTCTCATGCTGCCTTTATAATGAGAGTCAAGTGCATAATGACACTACAGGATGGCGAAGACTAAAGAATCCTGGAGTAGGTAACTGCCAGATGCCCCGAGTTTCAGCTGGGCACTGAGGGATGGAGAAGACTGCCGAGACGCAGCAGGGAGCTGGCGTTAGGCAGAGGGAGCAGCGTGTGCAGCAGCAGGAGAGCCTGTCAGAGTGTGCTCCACGCTGGGGCATGGTGAGCCTAGAGGTGGGGAGGGGAGTGGTAGGTAGGGTGCTGGAGGGGTGGGCAGGACCCTAGAGGGCTGTGAGTACCAGCGGAGAGAGGGTGGACGTGATCAAAGCCTCGGCTTTGCAACGTCATGGATCCAGGGGGATCTGACTGGATGGGACCAGATGGGAAGCCGGGAAGCCAGACCAGGGTAGCTCTCCACGCTGAAGTGATGAGGATGAAAGTGAGGCTGGGAGGAAAGGGGCAAGGATGGATGCCACAGAATGGTCCACTCTAAAATGTAGAGGTTTAGATCAAACATGTCACTGTGTCTCACAATTTTGTGGGTCAGGAGTTTTGGGGCAAGGCTCTTCTGGGTGAACCTTCTCACATGACATCGACTGGGGTCACTTTGGTGGTATTCAGTTGGCATCTGGTCTGATTGGAGGGCCCAGGACAGATTGATTGTGTGCTGACATACGGATGAGGGTGGCTGGGAGGCTGGACTCAGCTGGGCTCTACCGTCTCTCCGTGTAGTCTCCTTGGGGCACCTCCAGCAGGGTCATCAGACTTCTCGTGTGGCAGTTCAGGGCTCCGGGACCAAGAGGGAAGCTGCTAGACCTTAGAAAGGCAGTGTCAGGAACAGGCTCGCTCCGGCCATGCTGCATCTGTCAAGGCAGTCACAGGTCCGCCCATGTTCAGAGAGTGAGACACAGCCCCACCTCTTAGTGGGAGGACTGTCAAAGAATTTTGGCCGTCTTTGTTTTTTCGGTTGTGAGTTTTTGTTGCGGCGTGTGGACTCTTCATTGTGGTGCTCGGACTTTCTTTAGTTGCAGCGTGCAGAAACTTCAGTAGTTGGCGGAGCATGGGCTTCGGAGTGCTTGGGCTTGGTTGTCGTGGTGCGTGGGCTTTAGCTGCCCCCAGGCATGTGGGGTCTTAGTTCCCTGACCAGGGATCAAACCAGCATCCCCTGCATTGGAAAGCCGCTCAGTTGTGTCTGACTCTTTGCGGCACTGTACAGTCCATGGAATTCTCCAGGCTGGAATACTGGAGTGGGTAGCCTTCCTTTCTCCAGGGGATCTTCCCAACCCAGGGATCGGACCCAGGTCTCCCGCATTGTGGGCAGATTCTTTACCAGCTGAGCCACAAGGGAAGCCCAAGAATACTGCAGTGGGTAGCCTATCCCTTCTCCAGGGGATCTTCCCGACCCAGGAATTGAACCAGTGTCTCCTGCGTTGCAAGCGGATTCTTTACCAACTGAGCTATCAGGGAAGCCCTGCATTGGGAGGTGGACTCTTAACCTCTAGGCCACCAGGGAAGTCCCTTGGCTGTCTTTAATCCATGTGTGACTCTTCTCCCCCATCTCCCTTGGAGAAATCTGAGCCCCTCTGAGGACTGAGAGCTGGATGGAATCTTTCAGATGTTGGGTGTCAGGCACTTGGTAAAGAAACTTAACTTTGTAGTGCAGATTTGAATCTCTGACTGCTTAGCTGACTGATTTGAATCTCAACTCCTGGACCATTCCACATGCATGAGCCTGGAGCTTATTAGCATGTGCTGAGATCATTAGGATTTTAAACACACCTGTTTCCTTCAATGCCGAAGCAGCACTCCAGCTTCAGCATACCCCACGAGGCTCCCCCAGTGCTTGAACCCAGGCCTGGCGAACAGGTTTCCACTCTTAGCCCAGCTTTGGTCACTTGCTAGTGCTGCCTGGGGAACCATGTTGAGCAGGATTCTGAGCTAGGCAGGAAAGAGATGGTGTGATCTGTTAGTGATGTCTGCTTTGTGCAAGGCCTGGGGAAAAGAAGCAGCATCAGTCCCTCAGCTTGCTGATTCTTTTTGTCCTCTTTTCCCTTAGCACCTCCAGAACCATCGCCATTGTAAGGATGTCTCTAGTCTAGCACGTATACCCAGAGGGTCAGCAGGTCTGCAAATACCTGTCCCTCAGAAGCCTGTCAGCACACCTCTGCCCCCAGCCCACTGCCTCAAGCTGGGCCTCCAACCCAGTGGCAGGTGCCTGGGTTTCAGCTGCACCCACACTCAGACCCTCCCCTGCCAGCGGACACCCAGCTTGATGGGTGCTAACACCAGCCTTAATCAGCTTCACACTGCATTCCTTAACTTCACCATCTCCCTCTAGCCTCCTCCGACCCCTCTCTCAACCACGAAAGGTTTAATTGTTGCAAATGGAATCCGTGTTCTACAGAAGTCCAATAAATCTGCAGTCTGTCTTCCTGGTAATCAATCACAGATTGCGAATCGCACGAGGAGCAGTCTATAAGATACGTTCTTCATGTCTAGTATGTTGGGTTATTTTCATGTCTTGTGGTTTGAATTTGGCCACTGTCATTTTAGAGGAATTTCCTGCCATCTGCGTTCAATTGAATTTTCTCACAGATTTGTGCTTGCTTGTAAATACTAGGGGCTGGCAGAAAGGGTAGCTTTGTTCTTGGTGACATTTCAGAAATCCGTTAATGCAGCCTCGCTGGCTGATTTGCAGCTCGGCCTGGCAGGAGGCGTGAGGTGAAGGGAAGGTGCAGTGGTGCATCTCTGGCTCACACGGGGCTCAGCTGCAGGGTGGTGGTGGGGAGAGGGGCGGGGTGGCCAGGTCAGGGTCTTTCCCTCTTCCAGCCTTTGCTGCTCACACCTAGGCTCCATTTTCCTCTGCGCTTCTGCTAATTATGAGGTGTGTGTGCATTTGCCCAACTAATCCTTCCTCTTCTGCTGGGAGGCAGGCAGACAGTCAAGCGAAGAGCCAGTCCTGGCCCCCCACGTGGCCGGATCCTGGCAGTATGTTCTGGCTGCACCCCTCTGATGGGGAGAGGCCGCTGCTAACCCGGGGACAAGGCATCCAGCTGCCCCAGCGTGGGCCCCGGCTCTGCTGTAACTTGCCTTGCCACCTTAGACCAGTCTCTTGACCCCTTGGAGCCTCAGTCCCTCCTCTTGTAAATGGAACACCCATCCCCACCTCGGTGCTTGGTGCAGGAATGAGGTGATGTGTGGTTCACAATAGGACCTCAACCATGGTGGGTCTCAGTTCCAGCAACAGTTGATTGCCCGCTTGCTTGTGCCAGGCCCTCTGAGAGGCATTGGAGATAAAAAGATGACTAGACAGACACTTTTTGTCCTCGGGGGCCTCCCAGTGTGGTTCAGCAGTTGCTAAGGTGGAGTACTAAGGTCACCTATGGAGAGGGGGAGAGATAGGGAGAGATGACCTATGGAGAGGGGGAGAAATATTAGCACATGATTTATGTTTATGACCTATCTTGTTTTTGGTGTAATGATGATCTTTAAGTGTCAGGCAGTGTTCCAAGCACTGCTTGTGTTTTCAACAACTGTGGTTGCCGAAACAGCCATTTAAGTAGGGTCTCTTATTATCACCCATCTTATGGGTGGGGAAAATGAGGTGCAGAGAGGTTACTTGAGCAACTTGCCCAAGGCTGCACACCTAGCAAGGGATGAAGTATTTTTGGGAATATATAAGAATAGAGGTTTATGTCTATGATTTAGGAATGAATAGGTTTTCTCCTGATAGGACAGGAAAGAAGTGCATGCTCAGTCCTGCCTAACTCTTTGCAGTCCCAGGGACTGTACCCCGCCAGGCTCCTCTGTCCATGGGAATTCTCCAGGCAAATGCTGGAGTGGGTTGCCATGTCCTTCTCCAGGGGATTTTCCCGACTCAGGGATTGAACCTGAATCTCTTGCATCTTCTACACTCGCAGGTGGCTTCTACATTGGCAGGTGGATTCTACCACTAATGCCACCGGATAAGGATATGAGATTAAAAAAAAAATGAAGTCTGACACCTGCGGACCTAGAGCAGTGACTGTCATACATCAGTGCACGTGAGAAACGCCTAAGGAGCAGGCTCAAGTGCAGATTCCCGCCCTGCCTGGGGTGGCAGATACAGGGGGCAGGTAGAGGAGAGTTGTGAGCAGGGGCAGGTGAGGAAGGAAGGGAACTCCCGGGTGAATGTTCTGAAGGAGTAGGCTAGCCATTTTCGCTCCGTGTCCGCATCTGAGAACAGGACAGTGCCCCCTGCCCTCCTTCCTGGGGGGCATGTGGGCATCAGACAGACCATACACTAGATGCCCTTCACCTGCTCAAGGACATGGCCCCAGCAGGCGCACGACTCCTGCTGGGTCAGCTCTTCCTTTCTGCTGAGTCATTTCCATCCCCATGGAAGCAAACTGTTCTACCAAATTACAAACAAAGCAAACCTCGGGACCCACTTCCCTCTTCAGATACCGCCTCGAGTCTTTGCTTTAGAGCAAAGCTCCTCGAAAGAGTCAGCTGTGCTCTTCGGCCCATTTCTCTTCTCTTCTCCCTGGGCCCGTGCTAGGATTCCTCGTCCCCAGCCGTGCTGCTGCTGCTTCTGCTCCTGCCGCGGTTCCCGTGGCCTCCGTGTGGCTCAGGCCACCATCATCTCTGTCTCTGCGCCCAGCAGCAGTGTTTGCCTGTGCTTACCCTCCTCCTCACTGACCCCACAGTCTGCTGATCTCCCCACTTGTCTGCTGTCTCTGGCCCCCTTCCTGGTCCTCCTCACCCCACTGACCCCTCCCCCTCTCTCAGTGACCTCCTCCAGGCTGTGGCTCTGAAGCACATCATCTGTTGATGACTCTGAATGGGTGAGCCCAGCCGGAACTCCCCCTGGAGCTCAGATGTGTACACCCAGCTGCCTTCCCTGCATCTCCACATGCTTGCCAGTGGTTGATAACATATGTTGCTTGTTGTCCATCTCCTCACTGGAATGTCAGTTCCACATGGGTGGGAGCTTTAGACCATCTTGTTTCCCCTCCACTAGGTTCAGGACCCAGAACCATGTCTGGCACAGTGGTTCACTTTAGTTCAGTTGCTCAGTCGTGTCCAACTCTTTGCGACCCCGTGAACCGCAGCACACTAGGCCTCCCTGTCCATCACCAACTCCCAAAGTTCACCCAAACTCATGTCCATTGAGTCAGTGATGCCATCCAACCATCTCATCCTCTGTCGTCCCCTTCTCCTCCTGCCCTCAATCTTTCCTAACATCAGGGTCTTTTCCAGTAAGTCAGCTCTTCGCATGAGGTGGCCAAAGTATTGGAGTTTCAGCTTTAGCATCAGTCCTTCCAATGAACACTCAGGACTGATCTCCTTTAGAATGGACTGGTTGGATCTTCTTGCAGTCCAAGGGACTCTCAAGAGTTTTCTCCAACACCACAGTTCAAAAGCATCAAATCTTTGGTGCTCAGCTTTCTTTATAGTCCAACTTTCACATCCATACATGACCACAGGAAAAACCATAGCCTTGACTAGATGGACCTTTGTTGACAAAGTGGAGTGCTCAGGAGTATCTGTTGAATGGATGGGCGGAGTGTCAGGGCCCTGAAAATTGTGAAGTGCTGGCCCACGTGTGCAAGTGATCAGCACTGCTGTTGTGCCGAGTGGCCTTGCACGTCTTGGTCTCAGGCCCACGGCAGATGGGTTTGGTGCTGCGCCTCACAGACAGATCCCCATGCTTCAGGCCAGGGTGGTAGGACTTTGACTGGGAGCCTCTTAGTGAAAACTACAGTGGTCCCATGGTATCCTTTCATTAGGTTCTGTTCTAGGTGACACCCTCTCCCTTGGGTGCCCCCTTCCTCCTCACCACCTTCTGGCAGTCAGGAGGACTCGACCAAAGGAAAGCTAGGAGTGGGGAGGAGGGGTGATACACAGGTAGGGTGGGGCATGGCAGGGATGCTGGTCTCCCCCTGCTCGTGACCGGGGTCACTGCTGGGCTTCTAGTTATGCCACCTTTCAACAAGGATGTCTGCTTTGTCTTCACCCTCCCTCACTGCTTCCAACCAATGTCTGGATAAAACATCTGCAGACACACCTGTGGCGGCTGGAAGCTGGGCTTTCACAGGGGAGTTGGGAAGACAGATGGGTGATGGGGCGGAGGGAAGAAAAGAGAAGAGAGAGCAGTGAAAAGAGAAGCAAACAGCAAGAAAGAGGGAGAGAGAGACCCATCTACTGAGAAAAGCAGAATGAGACAGAAAGGCAGAGAGTGAAGGAACAGAGAGACGTCTGGGAAGAGACAAGTAGGGACAGAGTGGGAGGCAGACACGTGGGCAAGGTTTCCAGGCTGTGATGCACGCTGTTTACAGGTCCCTCCTTGGGGCCACCGGAAGAGTGTGGGTCTGGGTGTGGGTTTGGGGGACAGTGCATAGCAAACCGCCTCCATGGGATCAGGAGGAACCAGAAACCGGAGGTCTGAGTCTTGCGCACTGCCGCCTTTATTCCTTTGTTGCCAGCCATGCGTCTGTCCGTCCCTCTGTCTGCTTCAGTGTAACCCGTATTTACTAAGCTCCCGTTCGAGCCATGCACTGGGTCCACGGCCACCTTTCCTTCCTCTCAGCCTTTCCCAGCCTCGCTGATGCTTACTGGTCTCTAGGCTGACCTCCAGCCCGGGTGCAGCTCCCAGACCACAGAGCCTTGCCCACAGTGGGTGCACAGTTGAAATCTGTTGAGAGACAGAGACAGTTGAGATGGAGAGATGGGCTGCCGAGGTGCCCAGCTCTCCTCATTCCCTTCTGTCAGGTCGTCTGGGCCTCTTGGCAGCCCAGGACGCCAGGGTGGTCGCTTCACCATCCCCATGTAAGGCTGAGGAAGTGGAGGCTCAGCCCCCTCCTCTTTTGGGGTAGCCTTAGCTGGACTTCCCTGGTGGCTCAGACGATAAAGCGTCTGTCTACAATGTGGGAGACCTGGGTTCGATCCCTGGGTCGGGAAGTTCCCTGGAGAAGGAAATGGCACCCACTCCAGTACTCTTGCCTGGAGAATCCCATGGAGGGAGGAGCCTGGTAGGCTACAGTCCATGGGGTCGCAAAGAGTCAGACACGACTGAGCGACTTCACTTTCACTTTCACTTTAGCTGGTCTTCATGTCTCCTAGAACTGGCCCCACAGTCCAGGCCCCTCTGTGACACCTCAGTTTTAAGGGGTGTGGTACAAGAGACTTGAATCACACAGGAATCAGAGCTTCCACTCAGGAGGCCCCCTCCCCACTGAACCACCAGAAACACATGAAGGATGTCACTGGGGGCTCATTTGTTTGTGGCTCAGAGGTTAAAGTGTCTGTCTGGAATGCGGGAGACCCGGGTTCGATCCCTGGGTCGGGAAGATCCCCTGGAGAAGGAACTGGCAATCCACTCCAGTACTCTTGGCCTGGAGAATCCCATCGAGGGAGGAGCCTGGTGGGCTACAGTCCATGGGGTCGCAAAGAGTCGGACACGACTGAGCAACTTCACTTCACTTCACTTTGTTTATCAAGAACCTTCACTGAGTTCTTTTAAAAGTTAGTTAGTGTGTTTGCTTTTGGCCGTGCTGGGTCTTTATTGCTGCACATGGGCTTCCTCTTGTGGCGAGCTGGGGCTGCTCTCCACTGTGGCGCTCGGGCGTCTCTCTGCCGTGACTTCTCTTGCTGCGGAGCGCAGGCCCCAGGGCTCGCGGGCCCAGTGGTAGGTGGCTGCTTAGTCACTCCACAACATGCGGGACCTCTCAGACCAGGGGTCGAACCCTGCACTGGCAGGCAGGTTCCCAACCACTGGGCCAGCAGGGAAGTCCTTCGCTGAGTTTCTGTGATACCCAGCCTGGCTGGGCTCTGAGGATTCAATGTTGAGTTAGGCACTATCCTCGCACTCCGGGGGCTGACAGTCCCAGGGTCTGGGGGACAGGGATACACCATCCATCTCAGAGTGGTCTGTGTCATCCTGACCTGGCCTCGTCTGCTGTCCTGCCACTCTACTTCCTGGTCAGTGCTGGTTTGAGTGCTCATCAGCTGAGGACACCCGTTTAGGAATGATGTATGTAGGAGTGACGCCTGGGCCTCAGAGCCCAGCCTCCTCTGCCCTGAGCTCCTGTGGGACTCTGTGCCTCCTGCGCCAGTGAGCTGGCACTACTGGGTGCCGTAACCAATTCTTGTCTCTGCATCCTGGACACAGAGTTGGCTCAGACGGAGAGAAGGGGCCCAACATCAGATGACCTCCTGCTGCACACCAAACACGTGTTGGATTCTTTATGGACAGGGACACATCAGGTTTGTAGAACAGGCCCATTATACAGATGAAGACACTGAGACCACGGTGCTAGGGTGTGACATAGCGGAGAATTCATCAGTGTCTCTTTGACTTCTGGTCACTCCTGCAGTCTTTCCCCTTGATCAGCTGCCCCACAGCGAGTGCACTGCCCATGCTTGCTAACCACATGTCCCTGGAGAGGTCTTGGGGGCTTGTGTTAGTCTCATTTACTCCTTGCTACTCCAGTGGAGCTCAGGACCATGTGTGTCCTGAGCACTCACAGATGGTCGAACAAAGAACAGCAGCCCATTCACCAGCCCGTGGCACCTACACGGTCAACGCCCCATAGAGACCACCCGAGGACAGCGTCATGGGGACTTGGGTCTTGGTTTTGGGTGAATCTGCACACTCCTCTGGGTTATGTGTTTCATAAAACAACAGCAGCAGCCCTGGAAAAACATTCTTGGAAATGATGTGGTTAATTCTGTGTTTTTGTTTAGGCAGGATTTGGAGTAGGAGCCCTTATTAGTATCAGTTTGGAAAAAATACCGAGGCATTCACGGCCAACTGCTTAATAGTTTTCATTGAATTAATTTTAAAATGAGAACCTTGTTTCCCTTATTTAATAGTAGAAAACGACTTCCACATTCTGCTCAGTAACAGCCTGGGTTATGGGCTCTCCGCAAACAATATGCACATTAAAGGCATCGCTCTGCCCATATGTGGAATGGATAATTTTGTGCAAGCTATTTATTATAAGCACACGATGCACTAAACTTTTTTTTTTCAATTTTTATTTTTTACTGTCGTGGTGACAGATCCAGCCCAGAACTGGACTGTTAAAAATGACTCTGGCTCTTTCAGGCTGCGCAAAAATGGACTAACATTTGAGAAACGCCATAGGGGTGAAAGGAAATTGTTAACTCATTTGGCCCAGCGTCCACAGTTCCCTGGGCGGGTGTTCGATGCTGGAGAGAGGGTGGCGAGGGGGTTTGAATAGAGGCTGCCCTAATTAGGCCCATGCCAGTTGAAATGGAACACGAGCATGGGGAGAGGATGCTGGTGGATGGATGGGATGAGATGAGCATTGAGGGTCATGTCTTGCTTCACCAACTGGTTTGTCCATCCATCTCTCTTTTTACCATTTTATTGTGATACTGTTGACATTTAATGGGCTTCCCAGTGGGCTCAGTGGTAAAAAACAACAACAAAAAAAAACCCTGCCTGCCAGTGCAGGAGACACTGGAGGCCCAGGTTTGCTCCCTGGGTTGGGAAGATCCGCTGGAGAAGGAAATGGCAACCCACTCCAGTATTCCTGCCTGGAGAATCCCATGGATGGAGGTGCCTGGCGGACTACAGTCCATGGAGTTACAAAGAGTCAGACACGACTTAGTGACTAACAATTGTTAACTATACTCATGCTGTGCATTATATCCCCAGGACTTATTTTATCTTAAGAGAACATCCATCTCTCTCTCTCTCTTTTAAACTCACAAGTGATTTATTTTTGGCTGCGCTGGGTCTTTGGGCTTTCTCTAGTTGCGGACAGCATTTGCAGAGCACAGGTTCTAGGGCATGAAGGTTTCAGTAGTCGTGGAGCACAGGCTTAGTTGTTCCGTGGCATGTGGGATATTCCCTGACCAGGGATTGAACCTGTGTCCCCTGCATTGGCAGGCTAATTCTTTACTGCTGGGCCACCAGGGAATTCCAAACATCCGTCTCTTCATTCAGGAATTACTTATTGGAGCTCTGCCTTGCTCTAGGTGCTGAATACAAATGAAAAAATAATATTTATACCCACTTTAACAGAGCACAACATCACTTACTTTGACCCCATGAGATAGGTGCTGGGGTGGTCTGATTCCAGTAATTTCCTTCTAGAGCGGGATACTTTTTATGTATTTATGTTGTTAATCTTAAATGCATAGAGTTGGATTAAATGGAGAAGGCAATGGCACCCTACTCCAACACTCTTGCCTGGAAAATCCCATGGATGGAGGAGCCTTGGTAGGCTGCAGTCCATGGGGTCGCTGAGGGTTGGACATGACTGAGCGACTTCACTTTCACTTTTCACTTTCGTGCAATGGAGAGGGAAATGGCAACCCACTCCAGTGTTCTTGCCTGGAGAATCCCAGGGACGGGGGAGCCTGGTGGGCTGCCGTCTATGGGGTCGCACAGAGTCGGACACGACTGAAGCGACTTAGCAGCAGCAGCATGTGCTCTCCCTTTTCTGGTCTCCCTCCAGCCTGGAGGTAATCTACTGAATTTTGTTCCTGAAATTCTATTTTTATTATGTTTTTATTGAAGTAAATCTTATCTATTCAGTTCCATTCAGTCGCTCAGTCGTGTCCGACTCTTTGCAACCCCATGAATCACAGCATGCCAGACCTCCCTGTCCATAACCAACTCCCAGAGTTCACCCAAACTCATGTCCATTGAGTCAGTGATGCCATCCAGCCATCTCATCCTCTGTCGTCCCCTTCTCCTCCTGCTCCCAATCCCTCCCAGCATCAGGGTCTTTGCAATGAGTCAACTCTTTGCATGAGGTGGACAAAGTACTGGAGATTCAGCTTCAGCATCAGTCCTTCCAATGAACACCCAGGACTGATCTCCGTTAGGATGGACTGGCTGGATCTCCTTGCAGTCCAAGGGACTCTCAAGAGTCTTCTCCAACACCACAGTTCAAACGCATCAATTCTTTAGTGCTCAGCTTTCTTCACAGTCCAACTCTCACATCCATACATGACCACTGGAAAACTATAGGAAATTGCAAGGTCATGTGTACAGTTAGGTGAATATCATAATGTGGACATAACCATGAGACCAATACTTACTTAGGTCAAGAAGTAGAATATCACCATCACCCTGGAAAGACTGGCTCACCTCTCCTCCCGGTGTCTGCTCCTGCCTCCTCGCTCAGGTTACCACTGGCCTGCCTCCCAGAACCACAACCTGGTTTTGCTTGGTTTTGCACTTTATATAGCTAAGGTCATTTTTATATGCTCTCATGTTTAGCTTACTTCATCCAGTGTGTTTCTGAAATCTGTTCATGTTGTTGTGTAGGTATGGTTTATTCATTTTCATCAATGTGTAGCATTATAGTTGATTCATGGGGTTGCAAAGAGTCGGACACGACTGAGCAACTGAACTGACTGACTGACTGATCTTTCCTTTTAAGATTTTTTTATTGGAATATAGTTGATTTACAAGGTTGTGTTAGTTCCAGGTGTGTAGCAAAATGAATCAGTTATACATGTACATATATCCATTCTTTTTAAGGTTGGTTTCCTGTACAGGCCGTTACAGAGCATTGGGTACAGTTCCCTGCGCTATAGAGTATGTCCTTATTAGCTATCTGTTTTATATATAGTAGTGTGTATATCGGAGAAGGCAATGGCACCCCACTCCAGTGTTCTTGCCTGGAGAATCCCAGGGACGGGGGAGCCTGGTGGGCTGCCGTCTATGGGGTCGCACAGAGTCGGACACGACTGAAGCGACTTAGCAGCAGCAGCAGTGTGTATACGTCAATCCCAATCTTCCAATTACCCCTCCCCACTTAGCCCCTGGTAACCATAAGTTTGTTTTCTATATCTGTGACTATTTCTGTTTTGTAGGTAAGTTCATTTGTACCCTTTTTAAAGACTCCGCATATAAGCAGTATCATATATTTCTCTTATTCTGTCTGACTTACTTCACTCAGTATGAAGTAAGGGCCCTCCACGTTGCTTCACATGGCATTACTTGATCCTTTCCTATGGCTGAGTAATATTCTGTTGTATATATTAATATGTAGCACATCTACGTCTTCTTTGAATCCATCCCTTTGCTGATGGACTTTTCGGTTGCTTCAGTGTCCTGACTATTGTAAGTAGTGCTGCGGTGAACATTGGGATGCCAGGTATCTTTTGGAATTATGCTTGACCTTTTTCCCTGCCGTTGAACGTTTGGGTTGTGTCCAGTCTGTGACTGAGTAATGCTGCAATACCTCCCTGGTGGCTCAGTGGTAAAGAAGCCACCTGCAGTGTGGGAGATATGGGTTCAGTCCTCGGCCTGGGAGGATCACCTGGAGAAGGAAATGGCAATGCTCCCCAGTATTCTCGCCTGGGAAATCCCACAGACAGAGGAGCCTGGTGGCTCTAGTCCATGAGATTGCAAGTCAGACCCAACGTAGCAACTAGACAACACAACGGCAACAGCAACCCTGCAATGAATACAGGTGTGTATGTGTTACAACGCGGGTACACGCACGCGTCTGTTGGGTGGATACCCAGGAATGAGGTTCAGATGTGTTCACTTTTAGTGGGTAGTGCCATTGTTTTCGTTTTAGTCACTAAATTGTGTCTGACTCTTTTGTGACCCTATGGACTGTAGCCCACCAGACTCCTCTGGCCATGGGGTTTCCTGGGCAAGAATACTGGAGTGGGTTGCCATTTCCTTCTCCAGGGGTCCTTCCCAACCCAGGGACTGAACCCGCATCTCCTGCGTTGGCAGGTGGATTCTTTACCACTGAGCCACCTGGGAAGCCCCTGTCATGCCATACGGTTTTCCAAAGTGACCACACTATTTTAACTCTCCTGTCAGCAGAGAAGCAGAGCTCCTGTAGCTTGTCATCCTTGCTGACACTTAGTGTTGTCTGTCTTAATTTGTAGCTGTTCTGGTGGTTGTGTAGTGGTATCTTATTGTGATTTTGATTTACATTTTTATGATGACAAATTATACTAAGCACTGTTTCACATTTATTGACCATTGAATATTCTTTTTTGTGGAATGTCTATTTAAGTCCTTACAATTTTTGTTGTTGTTTTTCAGTCACTTAGTCACTGCCAACTGTTTGTGACCCCATGGACTGCAGCACAACAGGCTTCCCTGTCCTTCACTGTCTCCCAGAGTTTGTACAAACTCATCTGTCCATTTTGTCAATGATGCTCTCCAGCTGTCTCATCCTCTGTCACCCCTTCTCCTCCTGCCCTCAATCTCTCCCAGCATCAGGGTCTTTTCCAATGAGTAGGGTCTTCACATCAGGTGGCCAAAGTATTGGAGCTTCAGCTTCAGCATCAGTCCTTCCAATGAATATTCAGGGTTGATTGCCTTTAGGATTAACTGGTTTGATCTCCTTGTAGTCCAAAGGATGCTCAAGAGTCTTCTCCAGCACCAGTTCGAAAACATCAATTATTTGGCACTCACCCTTCTTTATGGTCCCACTGTCACTTCTGTACATGACTACTGGAAAAAACATAGCTGTAACTATATAGACCTTGGTCGGCAAAGTAATATCTCTGGGTTTTGATACTCTGTCTAAGTTTGTTGGAGCTTTCCTTCCAAGGAGCAAGCATCTTTTAATTTCATGTCTGCAGTCACTGTCTGCAGTGATTTTGGAGTCCAAGAAAACAAAGTCTGTCATTAGGAGGGATAATTTGCCCTTTTCTATGTGGAAGATTTCTTTTTAAAATTTGGCTGTGCCACCCAGCATGTGGGATCTTAGTGCCCTGCCCAGGGATCGAACGGTAGGCCCTTGCGCTGGGAGCTTGGAGTTTTAACACCTGGACCGCCAGGGAAGTCCCATATGGAGAAGATCTTCATTTTAGATCTAAGCCCTATGTTAGTCAAACGGGCTGCAAGTGTCTCCTCCCTCTCTGACTTGTCGTTTTTCCCTCTTCATGGTGCCTTTTGTGGAGTAGAAGGTCTTAATTTTATAACAGTCTGCTTTATTGATTGTTATTTTTACAGTTAGTGCTTGAGTCCTAGTTAAGAACTCTTTGCCTGCCTCAAATTGTGAACACAGTCTCCTGTCTTTTCCTCTTGAGGCTTAGCCGCTTTACACCTCATATTTAGATCTGTAATCCGTCTGGATTTTATTTTTGTGTATGGTGTGTGGTAGTGGTCAAGTTTTGTTGTTTAAGCATAGAAATCGGGAAAGTCAGCTGCTTTTATCAGGTGCCTGTCCTTTCTTCCGCCCTCCCTTGCTGTGAGTCAGTCCAGCGCGTGTGCCTGTTTCTGCATTCCCTGTTCTGTCCCATTGGTCTGTTTGTTTCTCTTTTTGCCAATTTCGCAGTCTTAGTTACCTGCAGATTTACAATGAGGCTTGATATCCAATAGTGGAAGTCGCTTTATTCTTCTTCAAGATTACCCTGGCTGTTCTTGGCTGTTTGGATTTTAGTATAAATTTAGAATTAGCTTGGTGATTTCTACATGTGAGAAGAATCTGCTGGCATTTTGATTTAAGAGTATTTGGGAAGATAAATTTAGAATTTCCAAATTCATGTTTGGGGTCTTTCGGTGCATGAATATAATATATCCTTCTTGCTGCTGCTGCTGCTGCGAAGTCACATCAGTCGTGTCTGACTCTGTGCGACCCCATAGACGGCGGCCCAGCAGGCTCCCGTCCCTGGGATTCTCCAGGCAAGAATAATGGAGTGGGTTGCCATTTCCTTCTCCAATGCATGAAAGTGAAAAGTGAAAGTGAAGTCACTCAGTCGTGTCCGACTCTTCGCGACCCCATGGAATATAGCCTTCTTAGGTCTTTATCTCAATAATATTTTGTAATTTTCTATGTGAAGGTCTTACATGTATTATATTAGATTTATCTGTAGCTGTTTGATGTCTTTTGATGCTGTTGTAAATGCTGTCTAAATCTTTTCCTTTTTCGTTTATTGTAGCTAGACACACAGTTGATTTTTTTGAGTATTCACCCTATGTGTACTCACCTTGTCAAGGTCACTTATTAAGATTGATCGCTTATTTCTAGATTCTTTTTGTCGTCTGTGAATGTTCCCAGTTTTCCTTCCTTTTAATTTTTATGTATTTTATTTCTTTCATCCCTGCCTAATGTAATTTTATGTTTGTCATTCTATTTCCTTAAAATAGTTTTATGCAAAATAATAATTTTTGTCTCATACACGTGTACCCACACTATATATTATGTAGTATTAATTGAGCTTGAATGTTGTTCTGTATTCTGGGGCTCACTTTTAAAATCTAGTGTTATTTGCTGGTCCTTACAGGTCCCTCTAGTGCATTTTGTTTTCACTGCTGTGTGATGTTCCATTGTGTGAATATACCATGGTTATTATCTACTCCAGCTGGTGGTATTTGGGTTTTTCCCGGTATTTGGGTTGTTTTCCAGTCTTGACTTGGGTTTTTTTTGTGGTCCCAGCTTCCTTACTCATCATCTGACCCCTCTCTCCTGTTTCAGCCTCCTCTTAACAAGTGTCCATCCAGCCTGATGCACTCACCTCCGGCCATTTGCACCTGCTCTTCCCTACATGAAGTATTCCTTTTCACCCAACCCCCCACCCCCCTGTTCACTGCTGTATTACTCAGGACCAAGCGCAGGGTCAGGCATGGCCTGGCAGGTCAGTAAGACTTGGATTGAATAAGAACTGGAAGCAGCAGATAGACTTGGACGTAAATTCCACCTCTGCTGTCTCCTAACTTCTGTGATCTTGGGAGAGTTACTTAGCTTCTCTGAACTTCAGGTTTTCCTCGTGAGTAAAACAGAGATGATGACATTTAGTTTGTGTGGTTACCATGAGTTAACTCTACGAAACCACTCACTGTGGGATGGCATGGCCCTTCCTTTGGCTCTGGCCTCTGTCTCCAGGCCTGTGGCGTTAGCAGAGTGTCTTGCTCCTGGACAAGGGGTCCTCCCTATCTGTTGCCCTGGCCTGTCACCCTGCTCACTGAGGCTGGACAAGGGGGCAGGCAGGAGTCATCACTGTCTCATTCAGCAAACGTTTCCTGGGCTCTTGCTGTGTGTTAGCAGTGTCCTGGCACTGCAGACTGATCAGTGAGGAACATGAAGTCTTTCAGGAGCCTATTTTCCAGTGGGTGGAGACAGATAGTAAGGAAAATAAAAGAGTGTGCCATTTGGCAACAAATGCAATAGGGAAAAAAATGAGCAGGGAAGAGAAAGATGTGTCAGAAAGTGGTATTTGGAAAATCCCTCCAGGAAAGGCCTCTGTCCATTTGAGGTCACTCTGTGATGTTTGAGCGAAGGTCTGAATTGTGGGAATAATCTGTGAAGATATCTGGGGAAGAGCATTCCTGGAAGAATGCACAGTCAATGCAAAGGCCCTGAGGCCAGAGAGTTTGGCTGTGTGAGGAGTAGCCACCAGGCAGGCTGGGGTGCTTGTTTGGTTGCTTCGTCATTTCACAGATGTTTACTGAGCACCTGTAGGTGCTAAGCCTTGTTCTGGACACTGAGGAGATAATGGTGACCAACTCAGACCAAGGGCTCCCCTCGGGGATCTCGTGTTTCTGTGGAGAGACAAACGAAAACAAAACAAAAAACAGGCGAGACTGCCTGAGTGATCCTCTTGTTCTGAGTCAGATCTGCCCCTCCTCTGTCACTGACCCTTGCTGTTGTGAAATGATTCCCCAGTTCACTCAGGGCAGGAGCCTGAGTCCTCATGATGGCCTGCAGTGGGAACCTGGGCTCTGCAGCCCCTGCCCACGGTGTCCTTTACTTCTCTCCTTGCACCTCCGCCACTTCAGCCAAGCACACTCCCTCCTTGGGGCCCTTGTTCTGGCTGCTCCCATGGCAGGGCGTGCCCTTCCCCCCAGAATCTGCTGGATCAACTCCTCCTCGTCTCTGTGGTGCCCACTTCAACACTCTATTTAAAAATATACCCCCTGCCCCCCAAGCCCGCTCTATCATGCCTGATCTCCTTACTCTTTTTTTTTTCCCAAAATAACTTTACACATTCTAACAGCCTATCATGTAACCTATTTGTCTTGTTTATTATTAGCCAAACTGCACGGCATGTGGGATCCTAGCTCCCTGACCAAGATTCGAACCCATGCCCCCTGCAGTGGGAGCTCGGAGTTCCTGTTTATGATTTGTCTCCGCTTCTGTTGTGTAAGCTCCAGGAGGACAGGGGCTTTGTTCTGTTCCCAAACATCTGCTGCAACTTTTGGTACATAATAGGTATTCAAGAAATAGTTGTTGAATGAGAAAAACTTGATGGTGTGTCTGGTAGTATGACATATGGTGATATATAAAAATGGCAGGTTGAGAGGCTGGATGGATGCTGTTTTAGGTGGGTGGGGTTGCATTCTCCAGAGCAGTAGCATCTGAGCAAAGGCCTCCATAGAGTGAGGGAGAAGCCCAGCGCTCTGCAGGGAGGGGCCTCCAGGCAGCCTGACCTCAGTGGGAGCTGGTGACTGGGGTAGGACAGAAAGACACAGAGGCAGGTCAGCTGACCCTAAGTGGTGTCTTTTAGGCACATCTTCCAGTATGTTTGAGTTGACCTTAATGTGGATGCTTGCCCCTTCTGCTCTGTTTTTGCCTCTGTTTTTCAAAACACATTGTCCTGGAACATTATGTGCCAGGGAAAGAATACTGGGCTTGGCATTGGGATCCAGGGCCAGGTCCCCAGCTCACAGAATTACAGTAAGTTAAGGCCCCTTTTGGGGAGGGCAGGGGCACCCCAGTCCAGTACTCTTGCCTGGAGGGTCCCGTGGACAGAGGAGCCTGGAAGGCTGCAGTCCATGGGGTCGCTGAGGGTCCGACACGACTGAGCAACTTCACTTTCGTGCATTAGAGAAGGAAATGGCAACCCACTTCAGTGTGCTTGCCTGGAGAATCCCAGGGACGGGGGAGCCTGGTGGGCTGCCCTCTGTGGGGTCGCACAGAGTCGGACACGACTGAAGCGCCTTGGCAGCAGCAGCAGCAAGGCCCCTTTCAGGCCTCATTTCCCTCATCTGTAATGTGGAGATAACATCATATGTTAATACCTCCTCACTTGATTAAAGGGATACATTTGTACAGTGGATTTGGAAGGCCTTGTGTCCTCTTGTCAGTGTCTGCCGGCTGAGGGTGATGGGAGAGGACCTACGGGAACAGAATGGAGGGGGCTCGCTGTGTGCGGAGCCCTGGTCTGCACCATCTCCCGTGTGGGGGGCGTGGCAGCCCTTGACACAGTTCCTAGTGCGGTCCCAACTTGGTTTCCCCATGTTAGAGATGTGCAGAGTGAGGCAGGAAGCCCCCTGGGCTTGTCCAATCACATAGCTACTGAGATTTGAGCCCACGGCCACTGTTAAGTTGTAGCCCTGAACGTTAGCAGTAGATCTGGCCTAACTTCCTCCTTCCCCAAGACCATTGTACAGGTGGGGAGACTGAGGCCCAGACCAGGGAGTGGCCTATAAAGCCACACCCATGGGCGTAGCAGAGTCCCTCCTAGAAGCCGGGTCTCTGGGCCCCTGGCCCTCTCTGGGCCCTGTCCATTGCACCTGATTCAGGTGACTCAACCTGCAGGGTTACTGGGAGGGCAGGAGCATTTGGGAAGCCCTTCCCTCCCCCAGCCATAATGGGCCATTTCCTGTTGCTCTGTAGGGTTGTTCCCAAGGCTTGCTGGGGCAAAGGTAAAACTTAACAGAGCTTCTGGAAAGAAGAAACTTGAGTGTAAATCAGGTTTATGGCCTGGATAATAAAGTGTCTATTCCAACTGATACTTTATTCCTCATCCTCTTGATTCCTTCCATATGAAGCCCTCTGCGCTTGGGTCGTGGCAGCCCTTGGCGGTTTCATTTGTCAGTTACTAGGAGTTGGGGCTTGTCAGTTTCAGAAGACAGGGTTCACGGGACTCAGGCCAGTCTGTAGGCCTCGGATTGTCCCGTCCCTCGGCTGTTTGATAGCGAGGGAGCATATGTCTTCAGTGCATATTCTCTGAGCTCCAGCCGAATTCCAGGTTTGTGCTGGGAGGTTAGAAGGGACTCGAATGTGTCGGCTGACCATTACAGCCCATGAGGCCAGCGCAGGGATCTGGGTAGCCGGGCAGCACCCGAGGCAGCCTGGAGGCAGATCCGGGAAGGCTTCCCGAGGAGAGGACATCTAATCTGAGACAAGAAAGGTGAGTTGGAGTTTCAGCTGCAGGGGGAAGGCAGGAACAACTTATGCAAAGACCAGAGAAAAGATGGAGCTTTAGCTCATGCGAGGCTGGAGAGACAAGCCTTACACCAAGGGGAGGGAGTGCTTTACTGCATGGGGTGCTAGGAAGGCTTCTGACAGCAGGTGGCAATTGAACTGAGTCTTAAAGCATAGAACAGACTTCATCAACACACAAATAACCTTCAAAAAAGGCCTGCAACTGTGAAGTGATGTGGTGAGTGTGGATAGCATTGAGCAGTTTCAGTTCCAGCGAGGTATTGCGAAGGCAGGGGTCGGAGAAGTCCACGGGGACCCGTGGTGAAAGGCCTCATGTGCCACGAAGCAACCTGAAACTCCCTTGAAGTCTGCTTGGAAGTTGCAATAGAGGACCCCATCTTCTCCTGCCTATGGTGTCCAGAATAATCTAAATTGAGCTGCTCTGCTGCTCACCCCCATCAAAGTAAGGTGACTCCCCTGATCCCAGATTACTGAGCTGCCAGTGTTTATACTTACAGCATCCCACCGTCAGAGTGCTTGTTCTTCAGACTTCATAAGCCTGGTTTGTCTGATGGGTACTGGTCCTCGCTCATGATGGGGAACAGAAGCAAGGCTGCCTGAGGATTCATCAGGGTGGGTATGGCCTTGCCCGAGGGACTCTGAGTCTCCCAGGCCCTTGAAATGTCCTGGCTCTGGCCTAGTGGCCCCAGGAGCAGCCTGAGAGCCCCTATGCCCAGCAGGGTGGGCTAGACATGTGGTCAAGTGGAGCTTTGGACTCAGCCTAGAGTGGGAGACACAGGAAGGACAGGCTCTAGGGTGGGAGTGCCCTGAGCGTGAGACCAGAACCAAGCATCTTACCTCTTGGCATCAGTGGCTGGCACTCCCTGGGGCTGGGGGTTAGCCGAGGTGCTATCTCTGGCAGGTCCCAGGACAGAGCAAGTGCTCTATGATCATTAATTCCCCTACTTTTTTCCAGCACAGATGAGCACACTGACTATTCTTTCCCGAGAAGCTGGAGGCGGACGAGTGTCAGGAGGGCGTGTTAGGAATGTCACACTCACTCCACCACCTAGGTGGTGCCTGTGCCCAGCACCCCATCATCATCGCCCCCATTGTCCTTATCTATTCAAAGCTCCATGATTCGTGAAGTGCCTGGAATCCTCAGTCTCAGTTGATCTGTAATACAACCCTACAGAACAGAGTTTATCACTCACAATTTTTTCTCAGGTGAGGAGCCCAAGGCCCAGAAAGGGGAAGTAAATTTCCCAAGGTCACACAGCTGGGGAGTGATGAAGTCAGGACTCACACCCAGGACTCTTCCCAGAGTACTTGGCCCCCTCTGGCCCTCTCTGCTCTTCTCCTTCCCCAGATAGTGCTGGAGCTCCTGCTGTGGGCGCCGAGACATTCCTGCCTTAGAGAAGCTCATATATAGGAGTGAGCAGATAGAGTTCTGTACTGTGCCAAGCAAGGTATGAGAGCGAGGGCAGCAGAGGAGCCAGAAGAGGGGTTGAGCAGTGTGTCCTGGAGGAGGGGCCCCCTGGAGCAGACCTTCTAGCAAGACAGCGTGTTCTCCAAGGGGAAGGGCTTTCCAGGCAGAGGGAGTAGGCCAGATTTTGCTGAAGGATATTGGTCCTTTTCATTCATGGAAGGAAAACTGACATTTCCAGGACATTCTAGGTTTGCTGCTCATAGCTCCCTTTGGAAGAATGGCTCAGGGACCAAGTAGAGCTCTTTGTTCAGACGGATGGGCTGGATCAGGGAAAAGGCAGCGGGGTGCACAGCCAGGCCTGGATGTGGGCTCTCCCAGCTCCACGACTGACCTGTGTCTTTGGACAAGTCCTCCTGCCTACCTTTCCTCACCTTTCCTGACCTCTATGTGAGACACGAGGTCAGAGAGCTTCATGTTGGAGGGAGTTATAGTCGGGAGTATAGTCATAACGGCCATCAGGTCAGGCTTCTGGATTTTCTCAGGGCTGGGTTGCTGGGATTCTTGAGCCTTTGGTTTTAGATTTCTCCAAATGCAAAGGCAGAGTAGGGATATTTGCTTTTGAGCTGCCCCGAGGAGAAGCGGTGGTTGGCCAGATGCTCCCAGGTCAGGCAGGGGAACAGGCAGGAGGGGTAACAGGGTTTGAGTTGGGAGACGTTTCTGACTTTGTCAGAAGGAGAATAAGAGAGGACAAGATGGTTCCTCTGGCTAATTGAGGAAGGAGAGCTGGGTGGGTGTGTGACGGAGTGAGCACCTGACCCCAGGAGGATTTTCATTCTCATAGCCCTGAGGATGTTGGATCGGGCAGTTTGCGACACCTCTCAGAAAACCTACACTCCAGCAGTTTTGTTCTTGAACCTGCTGTGGCTCCCTATTGCCACTGATGAGCCGTGAGCACCTTGAGAGGCAGGCAGCAAAATGTCAAATGACAAGAGCTGGAGTCAGGCAGATGTGAATTCAAGTCCTGGCCGGGCCTCTTTCCATGGGAAGTACTTTACACAGGCACTGATTCTGAGTGTTCATTCAGAGGGTCCTAGTACCCCAGTATCTGTCTCTTTGTCCAGAGCTCACCCAGCCACCGCGACCCTCTGGAGCCAGGAGGCCTGGATGCCGCTGGTTTCGAGTCCCAGCTGGGCCGCTGACTGTTCAGAAGAGCTGGAGGCTCTTTCAAAGGAAACTGCAGTCAATTAGTGGAGAGTGGAATTTGAAAGACCCAAATCCCTTTTTTCCCCCAAACTTCAAATCTGGTTTTCGTCAGCGGCTTTGAAAACAAATACCAAAAGAACCCTTTTTAATTTTTTTCCTGCTCCCCTTTTCCCTACCCTCCTTTGCATGTTCTTATTTCCCAGGCTTTTATCTATTTGCAGAGTCAGCTCTGGCAGCCCGGCCTGCCTGCTTGTCTTGGTCGCATTGTGATGGCCGAGCAGGTGGCTACGGGGGTGAAACGGCTCCCACCCTCCTAGTGCTGGTGGTGGCTGGGGGAACCCAGGGCAACACTGACACCTGTGCGTCGCAGTCCTTCCTGAGTCCTTCTGATTCATCTTCATGTTCCCTGGGTCCAGCCCAGAGAGGGCTTCTGTACAGGTGTCCTAGGAGAAGTGGGAGGGAGGTGGTTGGACATAATGCTGTCTGGGTGCAGAGAGGACTTCACATTGGGAGAGGCACAGAGCTAGCTGAGTCTTCAGGAAGCTGTTCTGGCCACCCATCCCCACTTCATCCATCTGTTGAGTTACTGACTCATTTATACTACAGACATCCACTGAACACCTGCTCAGGGTCAGCCCCTATGCCAGGGACCCCAGTGAAATGGACACAGCGTTAGCTCTGGAAGAGCCCAGAGCTACTGGAGGGGAGTACCTAACAGCTGTGTCCTCCTGGAGGGAGCAGGGCTGGATGTACACAGCAGGGGCTGGGATGGAGAGAGGCCAGGAGCAGCCAGGGCCAGAAGAGGCACCAGCCTCACCTGTGGTAGTCAGAAAAGGCTTCCTGGAGGAGGTGGCTGCTGAGCTGAGTTTTGAAGGATGAGTTAGGAGTTTGCCAAGGAAAAGGGTGAAGAAAGACATTCTGAGCAGATGAGCTCAGAGAGGAGAGGCCCAGAGGCAGCAAAGAGCCAGACTGCTGTTTGGAAGGTTGTGAGTAGCTGTACCCTGAGAGCCGGTCAAGGTGAGAGGTAGACAGAGGCCAGGCTGTGAAGGGCTTGCAGGGCCAGGCTGAGACCCGTGCTCTCTGCATCATATCATATTTCTGCATGCTTGGCTGCCCCATTAACTCCTAAAGGCAGGGAGGCTGTGTCTGGTTCACCTCTGAAACTGTGTCATCTGATGGAGTTTAATCTCTGGGACAACCTGTGAGGTACGTGTTACCCCATTTCACAGGTGAGGAAACTGAGACTCAGAGGTAATAAGTTCAGAGTTCTGCTATGAATTTCAGCTGAGCTTAGACTCTGGGAGCTGCCTCAGCATGGGCATGCGGGTGTATGTATGGTGTGTGTGTGCGCGTGTTATATACGGGAACAGGTAAGGGTGGGGGCAGCAGAGTAGCTCAGAGTTGAGACTGCCTGGATTTCATATCCTGCTGTTAACTCTTTGACGACCGGGGCGAGTTACTTAACTTTCCTGCACAATGCTTTCCTTCTCTGTGCAGTGGGCGCAGAGCTGGTGCTCCCCACCTCATCAGGCTCTGGGGAGGAGGGGCGAGACCGCACGATGCCCACACATGGCGAGTGTTCAGTAAACTTGTGGTAGTTAGACTCCATACACCCATCTGACTCGCAGGCTCAGATCCAGGCCTCGCAGACAAGACGGGCAGACCGCCGAGGACCTCAGAAACCTGCTGTCAGCTGGAAAGCTAAGATCCGGGGAGGGGCAGGCTGGGACGTTAGCCAGAAACAGTGTAGAGGGGATTGGCCTGTTTTTAGATGTATGGCCTTTTTATATCCCTTCTCTCTGGTTACAACAAGCAGTAGTTGAATCATGAAGTTGTTCTGAATGGAGGCTCAGATATTTTCCCTTCTTACTGGACGTTCTTCATCAAGGGAGTTGGTGTCTGCTTGGCCCAAAGTCTGGCTGCTCGGGGAGCAGACTGAGCAGTGCTGGGCAGGCACCTCAGCTCTGACTTCCGAGCGTCACATCCCTGCCTGTGGAATGGGGCCTGGCACACAGACACACTCACTGTGGGGTGTCTTCCTTTCCTTCCCTTCTCCTGACTGGCTGTCCTGGTGCCCCCTGTACAGGAGGAGAGGTCAACCAGCCCGGTGGGCTGCAGAGAAAGCCACAGAGGCAGCTGGAGCTGACCTCCACACTGTGGCGTGGTGTATGATGTCGATGAGAGGGTCCATTGTATGACCCAGTCACAGGGCTAGCTGCGTCCCTTCTGTGAGCACTCGGTATTATTAATATAAAAGTAAAAGTGAAGTGTTAGTCACTTAGTTGTGTCAAGTCTTTGCAATCCCATGGACTACAGCCTGCCAGGCTCATCTGTCCATGGAATTCTCCAGGCAAGAATACTGGAATGGGTAGCCACTCCCTTGTCTAGGGATTGAACCTGGGTCTCTGACACTGCAGGCAGTTTCTTTACCATCTGAGCCACCAGGGAAGCCGTTAATACCAGTAGTGACAGTCTATTGAATATTTAAAATGTGCTTGTCCTGGGTAAGCTATTCATGCATATTATTTTAGTCTAAATCTCACCTTTCTAGATTTATCTCTGGTTACAAAATAAAAATGTAAACAGCAGCTCAGTGAAATGTCAGACCTGGGGCTTGAACCGAGGGCCCTCAGGAGCAAAGCCATTGCTTTTAGCTGCAGCCACCCCCTGCTGGTGGGGAGCTGGAGGAAAAAGAAGTCCTGGCAGAGAGGGTGTCTGCACACCCACGGCAGTGCTGGCTGTCCTTGCTACTGGCTTCCCCAAGCCTAGGGGTCTATAAATATGCACTGAGTAAACCTGCGTTTTCTGTCGGCCCAGGATAGAAGGCTGGAAAAAAAACCCCACCCTGTCTCCGAGGTAAGACAGGAAAGAAAATATTATCGTCACCCTCTGGTGGATCCAACCCCGGCCCCGTCAAATTGTGAATCACCTGAGAGAGCTTGGTTTCATGGCAACCGTAGGAAAGAGCCAGGGTTCCAGGCAAAACAGAGTGTGAGCCTCTGCTTGGAATTTATTGATTGATTTATAGGGCCCCTCCTGCCAGCCCCGAGAAGACAGACAGGTCTTCTCAGAGGTGCCACCCTGTGGGCCAAGGGGAGAGGGAAGGAGAGACGCTCACTTGGGCCCAAGGAAGATGCCTCTGCCTGAGGGGACGAAGCCCTACTGTGGGCCTGAGAGGCTTCCCCAGAAGCCTGGCTGGATGGCTGCAGACCTGGTGTGGCTGGGTGAGGCGGCAGGGGCCTGATGGAGCCCGCAGACCACACCACACCCTCCTTCAGCCTCCCCTGGGCTGCCTCAGTGTTGTGCTGGAGAGTGTGGTCCCTGTCAAGTGGCTACTCTGTGTCACCTGATGTGGTTTAGTCTCTAGAGCAACCCTGTTCGGGGGGTTGGTGGTAGTATTATTCCCATTTTACAGATGAGGAAACTGAGGGTCAGAGAGACTAGGACTTGCTCAAAGTCACAGTTCCCAGTGACAGGTCCGGGTTCCAGTCCTCTGTTGTTCAGGCTTGTGCTGTCACTGTGAAGCTGAAAGGCCCTGGACACAGCCGGTCCAGATCGCTCCCCCTGCCCTCCACCCCCATCTCCATTTGTGGATGCAGAAGGGTGTGGCTTGCCCTGGCTCTTCCGGGTAGCCAAGGCAGTGCCAACACCAGCAGCCCCTTCCCGTTGGCCTTGCTGCTGCTTTTTGCTAGCTGCCTGGCCGGAGGCTTCCCTGACAGGTCCCTCTACGGTCACTCATGGTTTTATGTCCATTGGCTCCACCTGCCCACTGGCTTCTAGGTATGGGAGATTCTGGGGTGGAAAGGAACTTCATCCACTGCCATCTAGCCTGCGGTGGCAATGAGAGGAGCTGGCCAGGGACACACGATGGTGGAAGGTGGGACGTGGACGCTGGACCCCTTGCTCCCAGGCTCGGTGCTGCCTCAGAAGCCCACTAGGGTTGGGACGCGGCCATGCTGTGAAAAAAGGGAGGGCAATCAGGTTCAGAATTGGCACAGCCACTTACAGACTCCGTGACTCTGCAGTGACCCCTGTTACCCTGAGGGAGAGACCTGAGTTCCCGACCAGCTGGGGCTTTGTTGGCCTGAAGGAAACCTGTCCTTTTGGGCCAATATCATTAGCCTTTCCGTCCTGCAGCTGATGCCCAGGAGAGTTGCCATGATGACTGATGAGCCGGTAGGTGCTCTTGCCTTTGGATCTTTGGTGTCCATCACCAAGCAGGCGTGTAGTTAGTACTGGTCAAAGTGAAAAAGGAACAGACGTCCCGCTTTCCCCAGAGGGGCCCTCCCTGGTCTGCCTGCCACGCACACGGCTTCTTGCGGCTGGGGCCTGGCTTGACACAGCACGGCAGTTGCCACCACAGTTTTGGATCCGTCACACCCAACCAGCGTGTCCTCTCCAAGCCTAAATTGGGTTCTGGCTCTCTCCTGCCCTCAAGACAGCATCTAAGCTCTGGGGGCTGGCCCACAGGAACCAGCTTCACCCACGCATGTCCAGTCAGTGTCCTGGCTTTGGATCCTCCACCCAGGCCCTCTTAAACACCAGGTTCTTTGATGCCCATGTCCTCTGCTCACGTGTGTCCTGTTTTTGGAACTTCCTCTTCTCTCCTACTGTTTGGCACACATCTGTCCATCTTTGCTTGACGCATGGTGAGTGCTCAGCAATTTTGGTAGCTTTGGTGCTGCTCACGAGGGAACTGGTGACATTTCCCTCGAGGTGATGGGGTCACTGCAAGGCCTCTGTCCAGCGTGCTCTGCCCAGTGCCATGGCCAAGGCTAGCAAGACCCTCGTACATGCGATTGAGTGTCTGTTCCAGCTGGGAGGTCAACGTTGGTCCTGGGCAGATTGTTTTGGATCTTGGCCAAGGTCATGGATGAACGTGTACAGCAGCTGAAGCTCAGTTGTATCTTTCTTCCCCTATCTCGAACAGTTCAGTTTTGCCATCCTCAGGATATAGCCCAGATTCTTAGAATCTTAGGGCCCCAGTATGTGCATAATCTTATGCTTATGTTCATGCACTTTTCTAGAGGGAGGGCCCACAGTTTCACAATTATGGGAGCGATTCCTCTGGTCTCCTTGCTTCCTGCTGACTCTCACAGTGCTCTACCCCTAGGGACACACATCTTCCCACCCCCACCCTCCTTCAGACTCTAATACCCTCTCATATTCTGTAGTTCAGTTCAGAAGCCCCCTCCTCCTGGAAGCCTCTCCCGATTCTGCAGGCTGAGTCAGGCACCTTCTTGCTCCCAGTTCTCTGTGTGGCCATTGTCAGCACATCACGGAGGGGCTGGGTCTCAGCGCCCCTTCCTGTCCCCCAGCAGAGGGCTGCTCCGTGCAGGACAGTGGGAAGGAAGGAAGAGAGGAAGCCCCTGGTTTGTGTTGGTGAAGCAGGAAGCCCTGCCCGGGAAGTAGTCCTGCAGTTGCTGTCACCTTCCATTTGCTCATTTGGTGAGCGGAACTTGGACCTGCTGTGTGTGAGGGGCTGGGAGCCGGGGTGGAGGAGACCTGGTCCTGCCCACAAGGCGCTGAAGGAGCCGGGGTCAGGAACATGCACTCACAGAGCAAGCCGAGAACGGTCTTCCTCCAGTGCCCCCGACCCCAAGCAGTCTGTGAGGAAGGGACTTCAGGGCAGAGCAGGGGGACCCAGACCATGTCAGGTGGCCAGTGGGTTCACAGGAGGCCCAGCAGACATGTGCTGAGGGACTTGGGGGAGGCCTGGAGACTCGGTAAAGGAAAAAAAGGAAAAAAGGTAGATCTCAGGTTGGGAGTACTCTATATGTGCTAGAATCAGAGAAGCCTGAGTGTGGATGTCAGCTATAATCATACATCCTAAATCTTTCAAATTTCTTTTTCTGGCCTTCCCATTCTGGTTACATTCAGAATATAATATATAAAATCATAGTATAGCACATACTATGTCATAGAGTAAGAGTAGGGGATCGAAGTCAAGGATGGAGGGCACCCTTGTCTGGTTCCAGTATCAGTGGGGCATCTTTCAACGTCTTACCACTCACAGTGAAATTTACTGTTGATCTTTTGATGATACTGTTTATCATAGTAAGGAAGTTCCTCTCTTTTCTAGACTGGCTAATCGTTTTCTTTTAAAATCATGAATGGTGTTGAATTTTATCGAATTAACATTTTCTGCAGTTGTTGCGATACTCATTTTGTTTTTAAATCTATTAAGTGATGAATAACATTAAACATAAACCAACTTTGAATTCCTTGGATATACCCAGGCTGTTCATTGTGTAGTTTTCCCATTTTTGTATTGCTGGATTCAACTTGTTAATATTTTTTAAGATTTTTTTTTGATGTGGACCATTTTTAAGTCTTTATTAAAATTGTTACAATATTATTTCTGTTTTGGTTTTCTGGCCGTGAAGTTTGTGGGATCTTAGCTCTCCAACCAGGGATTGAACCCACATTCCCTGCATTGGAAGGCAAAGTCTTAACCACTAGACCACCGGGGAAGTTCCTCAATTTCTTACTCTTTTTAAAGACTTTTCACATCTATGTTCATGAATTAACTTGTAATTTTCCTTCCTCATACTGTCTTTTCTTGAGGTTTGAGATCAGGGTTTTCCTAGCCTTATATATAGTGAATTTTGGAATATTCCCTGTTCTTTTAGTTTCTGAAAAAGCGAGTATAAGATTAGAAGTATTTCTTCCTTGAATGTTGGGTAGAAATCACTAACATTTGGGTAGAAATCACTCCAGGCATTTGGGCCCGGAGTTTTCTTGTGGGAAGATTTTAGACCGTTTATTTAATTACTTTAATGCTTATGTAATTATTCAGATTTTTTATTTCTTCTTAGTTTTGCTAAATTATATTTTTTCTACTGCTACTGCTGCTAAGTCGCTTTAGTCATGTCCAACTCTGTGCGACCCCATAGACGGCAGCCCACCAGGCTCCCCCGTCCCTGGCATTCTCCAGGCAAGAACACTGGAGTGGGTTGCCATTTCCTTCTCCAATGCAAGAAAGTGAAAAGTGAAAGTGAAGTCGCTCAGTCGTGTCTGACTCTTCGCGATCCCATGGACTGCAGCCCACCAGGCTCCTCCATCCATGGGATTTTCCAGGCAAGAGTACTGGAGTGGGGTGGAAATTGTCCATTTTGGCTACATTTCAAAATTGTTGGCGTAAAGATATTTATGATAAGGATTAAGAACCTTCATATTGCCTGTAGCATCAAGTGTTGTCTCGATTTTTACTGAAATTACTTATTTGTTCCCCCTCCTCCTTCCTTGTGATCTCGCTTGTCCATTGTTTGTCAGTCATATTTCTTTTCAAAGAACCAACTTTAGGGTAATTTATTAACCCTCTCTATTGTGTGTATGAGCACACTATATATATTTTCTATATTATTGATTTCTGCTCATATCTTTATTATTTCTCTCTTCCTGCTTCATTTTGTTCTTTCTTAAAAAAAAATCCTGAAATTAACATTTAACTCATTAATTCTCAACATTTCTTTTCTGACAAATGTGTTTAAGACATAAAAATCCATAGAGTTTTCTTAAATACTGCTTTAGCAGCATCCCACAGTTTTGATATATAGAATTCTCATTATCAATTAGTTCAAAATATTTTCTAATTTCCATTCTAAATTTTTTTACCTTCATTATTATTTTAATTTTCTTGGTCTTGCCACATAGCGTACAGGATCTTAGTTTCCCAACCAGGAATTGAACCTGCATGCCCTGCAGTGGAAACAAGGAATTTTAACCACTAAAAAACCACCAGGGAAGTCCCCATTCTGAATACTTTTGACCCACAGTTATGGGGCATCTTTTTAATTTTCAAACATATGAGATTTCAAATTATCTTTTACACTGTGGTCAGAGAACATGTTCTGTTCATTTCAGTCCTTTGAAATGTATTCAGACTTGCTTTGTGACCGAGTTTTGTATATAGATTGTGGGTTTTCCCTTCCCTTACTCAAGGACACCACTGCTCCAGTGAGTCTCCATTCTCTTTCCTGCCTCAATTTTTGCCTCCTTCCTGGATCATTTCTATCAGCATACAAGTCTGCTATTATTTCTAACATCTTAAAAAAAAGACAAAACCCAAGCCCTCTCTTGACTCCGTACCTGCCCCCAGGCTCCTTCTCCTCTCTCACCTTCCTATTTGTCTTAGCCTAGGTTCCCCAGTGACAGAGATTTTCCTGCTCTGGGTCAGGTAGTTTCCTTGAGAGCTGATCTCAGGGAGCAGGTATGAGAGCTGGGGGAGTGAAGCAGGACAGGAAAGGAGGTGGAGAGAGCCAGTGCAAGAGTACATTCCTGAGCTGCCTCACCTTCTGAGAGGTCTTTAAAATTCCTCCCAGAGCGCTGTCCAGGGGGCAGTATTTATTCATGGGCATCTGTCCCCACTGGTCTTCCCTTGTGACTCAGACAGTAAAGAATTCGCCTGCATTGCAGGAGACCTGGATTCGATCCCTGGGTTGGGAAGATTACCTGGAGAAGGGACTGGCATCCCACTCTAGTGTTCTTGCCTGGAGAATTCCACGGACAGAGGAGCTTGGCAGGCTACCGTCGTCCATGGGGTTGTAAAGAGTTGGACATGACTGAGCGAATAACACTTTCACTTTCTTTCATAGCCGCTGGTCAAGGGTGCTGCAGAAGCATTAACCTCCACCCGCTTTTGGGTTGATGTGAGGTTGCCTGGCATGTGCGTGTTTTGTGGAGGGACTGTCAGGCAGCCTCTGGAAGGAAGCCTGGAAGCCTGCCTGAGCCTGGCTGCTGTGCCGCGGCAGCAGTAAGAGGCATGGCCGAGGGGGGTCTGGGGACCCGTTTCAGCAAAATGAAAGAGCTGCCTTTGCCCAGCGTCTCACGTCTCTCTGCAGTCAGGCCCTCACTCTGTCCTCACCTCCAGACAGCTCTTGGCTCTTGCCAAGGTTTCTAGCATCTTCCATGGTGCCAGATCCAGTGATAGCACTCCATCCGCAGCCTTGGATGCAGCTGATCACTCTCTGCTCCTTAGTCACCAGCGTCTCACAGCTTCAGGACCCAGCTCTAGCTGGTTTCCTTCTGGTCCTCCACCGCTGCTCCTCAGCTCCCTGACCTAGAGCACTGGTGGTCCCGGACTTAGTCTTTGGGGCACTTGCTTTTCTATGCTCCCTCCCTTTGGGGTCTCATCCTGTATCACTGAGTTTCAAACACCATCAATTTGCTATTGATCCAAAGTTATGTCTCAGGCTCCAGACTTGTCAATCTGGTTGCTGTTCAGGGTCTCCATTGGCATGTCTAAAACATGTCTCAAACATACCTGACCGAAATAGCTCCTGGGGGCTCTCCTCCAGCCTGGCCCTTCTCCTGGTCCTTCTCCTGGTCATCTCAGTAAGTGGCAACTCCATCCTTATAGCTCTTCAGGATCAATGCCTGGTGTCATCCTCGACTCTTCTCTTTCACTCCCTTTAGCTGATCTGTCAGTAAATCCTGGTGCCTCTATGCCCATCATATATCCAGCCCAGCCACACCTCACCACCCTGGTCTGCCTGCAATGCAGGAGACCCGGGTTTGATCCCTGGTTTGGGAAGATCCCCTGGAGAAGGAAATGGCAACCCACTCCAGTATTCTTGCCTGGAGAATCCCATGGACCGAGGAGCCTGGTAGGCTACAGTCCACGAGGTTGCAGAGTCAGACACGACTGAGCGAGTTCACTTTCTCTCACTTCATCTCTCACAGATCGATTGTAGTAGCCACTCAGTTGCGTTCTCTGTCTCTGCCATTGTCCCCATTCTCACAGCAGCCGGAGTGATCCTGTTAAAGTGGTGGTCCTCAACTGGGGGCCTTTTTGGCCCCCGTTAGGAACATTTGGCAATGACATTTTTAACTGTCACAGCAGGGCACACACACACACGCACACATGTGAGCCACTGGGGATGCTGCTAAACAGCCTGCAATGCACAAGACAACCTCCCAGAGCAAAGAATGATCTGGCCTCAAATGTCAGCAGTGCTGAGGTTGACAAATCCTGTGTTAAAACATGAATGATGTTGCTCTTCTGTTTAAAATTCATCAGCACTTCTCATCTTATCCAGATGCAGAGGTGAAGCAAGATCTGTGCAAAGCCTGGGAGGCCCCACGTGGCACACACACACACCGCCCTCCCTCATTCTTCTGGCCTCTTCCTTCATGCCCTCAGGCTTACTCTGCCCCAGCCACGCCAGCTTCTTGCTGATCCTGGAACATGTTAGGTCTCCTGTTGCCTCAAGGCCCTGGCACGGGATGTCCTGCCCCTACAGGACATCTATACAGCTCGATCCCTCGCCTGCTGCAAGTCTTTATCCAAGTGACACTTCTCAGTGAGGCCTTCCCCGGGCATCCTATGTTGAAGTGCATCCTCCCTTCACACACTTTCGATCCCTCTTCTTGCTTTATTTTTCACGTTATCATGAACATTCTGTGGAATTTACTTATTTATTTTACATCACCCATTATAAGACGTGCTCCGTGAGAGCAGAGGTTATTATCTGTTTTACTCAATGCTAGATTCCTAGTGCGTAGAATAGTCCCTAGTGCATAGCAGGCGCTCAACAAAAACGTGATGAATGAATGATAAATGGATAATGCTTTGTAAAGTGTGAGTGATACACATGATATTTGTGGTTATTATTACATTGTGGTGCTACTAAGGGAGATGGTAGAAACCTTGCCATCACAGTCTTGAAAAAACTAACACAGATGGGGACAATTGGTTAACTATTTGGGGAAAAAAATAAAGTTAAATCCTCACCTACATTATTCTGGAAAATACATTCCAGATGGATTAAGGAGTTAAGTGTGAAAAATGAAACCACACAAAAAATTAGAAGGTTTTTTTATAGGGAAATATTTATCTTATGTCTGGTTGGAAAAGAACTAGCTTTACTTAAAGCCCATGGAAGTGATCTCAACTAAAGACTGTTGGATTAGACTACTTGAAAATTTAGAACATTTTTATGAGTAAAAATTTATAAACAGTAATGAAAGGCAATAGGCAAAATGAGAAGAGCATGCAAGCCTGATATATTTAATACCCAAGAAAAGCTCTCCCAAAATGATAAGAAAAATGCAGAAAGGATGGGAACAGACATTTGACAAAAGAAGAAATACGGATAGTCGAAGAGTATTTTCAATATTTGCCCCCACTAGTAATAAAATCCAAAGAAAAATGAAGTCTGATGTTAATCTCACTAATCAGCAAAGATAAAGAAAATCCTGTTGTTTGTTGTTGCAACGTCCAGTGGGCTTGGGCCTCTCATCAGTCACTGATGAAAGTGTAAATGGGGACAGTCTTTATAGAGGGCAATTTGGCGGTATGTTCTGTGAGCCTAAGAAATATTCAGTCCCTTTGACCCGTGAATTCCTCTTTTTGGAAGTTGTCCCGAGAAAGTGTTCAGCAATGCAGACAGTGATTTATATTCAAGGGTGCTCATCATAGCACGATTTATAATGGCAAATACTGGAAACAGTCTAAATGTTTACCAATAGGGAATAACTGAAGAGTTACGGTGAATCCCATGATGGAGTACTATGCAACTGTTCAAAGGGGGCTTTGAAGAATCCTAAGTGGCAAGGGAAAATGTGCTCATGATTTGATATTTAGTGTAACAAGTAGTAAATGTAAATATGTAAGTAAGATGTTGAATATGTATGTGTATGTGTGTATACACTGAAGAAAAACAACGGATACAGTCACACACGTGGGCCTAGTGGAAAAAAAAGGAACATTTTAAAAACCTAAGCAGTCTGAGCAAGCAACCCAGTGTCCATTGACCAATGAATGGATTATCAAAATGTGGTATATACATACAGTGGAGTATGATTCAGCCTTAAATAGGAAGGAAATTCCGTAATATGCTGCAAGGTGGATGAACCTTGAGGATATTATACTAAGTGAAATAAGCCAGTCACAAAAAGATAAATACTGTATGATTCTATTTATATGAGGTAGTGAGAGTGGTCAAAAATCAAAGAAACAGAAAGCAGAATGGTGGTTGTCAGGGGCTGGGAGGAGATCTTGTTTAATGGGTACAGAGTGTCAGATTTACAGGAGGAAAGAGTTAGGGCCATAGATGGTGGCGGCTGCACATCAGTGTGAGTGTATTAAATACCACTGAACTGCATACTTAAAATAGCTAAGATGATAAATTTTATGTTCTGTGTATTCTAACACAATTAAAATTTTTTTAACTAATTTTTTTGGAGTATAATTGCTTTAGAGTGTTGTGTTAGTCTCTGCTGTACAGCAAAGTGAGTTAACACATTTTCTTTAAAAAAGAATCTAAGCTGTCTGAGAGATAGGGTTGCGGAATTTAAAGCAATTTTTGAAGAGATCTTTCCCCTTAAAATTTACCAAAAATGAACATGGAGGGTCGGATACGAGAGGAAGACCCAAGGCTCGAATAATGAATGTTGTAGCATGGCTTTCTTAAGGCCCATGCGTGTGTGCGTGAATGGTCAGGAAGGCTCTCCAGAAACCATTTGAATTTAGCAAATATTTGTTGAGTCCAGAGAGAGTTCCTGCCCTCACGGAGCTTGTGCTTAGTGGGGCAGACAGGAGCAGCTAGAATACTATGTAGGCCATATTATATGCTAAGAAGAAGAATGAAGCAGATGAGGGGTTTGTGAGTAATGGGGCCTGGGCGTGGTCAGGGAAGGCCTCTCCCAGGAAGTGAGGTCTGCATGACAGAAAGCAGCCGTCCTTGAACTGGGGGCAGAGGAGACAGCTAGTGCAAAGGCCCAGAAGGAGAAGCAGGCCCCCTGAGCGGGATGAGGCCACTGTGTCTGCAGCGGGGCTGTGGCAGGAGAACAAGGAGCCCAGTAACGCCCCTCTCCCCTGTTTATCTCTGAGTCACAGCTTGTTCTTCAAAACCATCTCATGCTCAGTCAATTCTAGGACACTGTTCTGAGACAGGCACTGGGCCAGGAAGTCAGGCTGACTGGAGAACTGGAGAGAGGCCTTGAAGATCCAACCGTCCAGCGATGAGGGCAGCTGGGGCCCCATCATTCATGGGGCTGTGAAGCGCAGAGGAGATCTGGGAGGGCTTCAGAGAGGAAAAGTTTGAGCAGGGCCTTCAAAGATAAGTAGGAATGGATTCCCTGCGCGGAAGTGGGTAAAAAGGCATTCCAGGAGAGGGAACAGCATGAAACGTGGGATGGAGCTGCACTTTTAGGGCTTATCAGGGGAATGGTACAAAGCTGTTGGGCCTGGACTGTATGACTGTATGCCTGTATGGTGTGTGTGTACACCCGCACACATGTATGTAGTCTTGGAAGATCAGACAAGAGAGGTGGTTTGGAGTCAGCCTGTGAAGTGCCTTGAGTATGTCAGGACAAAGAGGGAGATTTTTCTTCTAAGGTTCTGTGGTGGCCAAGCACTTGGTGGGGCTGGCACCAGGCTGGCTGCAGGCTGAACTCAGCAGGATTTTCTGGAGCCCTCGTGAAGAACAGCTTCCTTGGCCGTACCCTGGCCCTCACCCCAGTACCCGTCTCCCCCCCGCCCCCCCAGGATTCTCATTTGCTGTTATCTAGGGCAGGGCCCAGATATGTTTTTCAAAAGTCCCTTAGGTGATTCTGACGTGCCACAGAGTTTGGGGTATACACTGTGGACAAAGAGTCACTGAGAATTGTAAACAGGGAGAGCTGGGACCCTGTTCTTTGCCCCGGGGGCCTTCCCTGCTGGCCATCTCTTCTGACCTCTCAGGGTGTTGCTTGTCCCTGTCCTGAGCCTTTGCTTATTAAATCCATCCTGTCCCCGCCCTGCGCTTTGCACCACTGGGTGATGCTGTGGTGCTAATGCCTGATGTTCAGCACACACCAGACTGTGCTTAGACCTGCCAAGTTGGTGAGTGGGATGGGGCTTTGATGAGGCAGAGTGGGTATGCATCCCATTTGATCAGGACAGAGTTGCTTCACCTTCTCAGCCTCAGATTCCTGGTCTGGTAGCTGGGGGTAATTATACCTAGGTCAGTAGGATTATATTAGCATAGAAAGTGGCTGATATTCAGGTGTAAGCTCCACGTGGGCACTATGTCTGGTTGATGGCTCGTCCCTGGTATTGGTACAGAGTGGGCACCAAAAATGTGTGAGAGAACAGAACAGTGAGCAGGCCTGAACATTCCTAGTTTTGTTTTGCCTTTTTTTAACCCTGTGTGTGTGTGTTCAGTCTTATCTGACTCTTTGTGACCTCATGGACTGTAGCCCATGTAGACTCCTCTGTCCATGGAATTTCCTAGGCAAGGATGCTGGGGTGGGTTGCCATTTCCTTCCTAGGGGATCTTCCTGACCCAGGGATAAAACCCTCATCTCTTGTGTCTCCTGCACTGGCAGGTGGGTTCTTTACCACTGTGCTTCATAAGCATTAGTGTCTCGCCCTGGCCGTCACTGGTGTTCAAGGTGCTGGGGCGTCAGGGAATGATAAAAACAGCATTAAACATCACCTGGGTAGCCATGGCAGGATGCAGGAATGGATAGGGTCATGTTTATTCAATGTAAGCCCTTTGGGGAGAAATAAGACAAATATAAAAATGCTATAATTCAGGTACTCCGTTGAGGGCAGAGATCCAGGCTGGGTCCTGGCATGGTTGGGAGCTCAGGACATGACCACTGAAGGCACCCCAGGCAGAGGGTACAGCAAGGCTGAAGGCCCCACAGTGGGAAGGGGCACAGATCCTTGGGGGCACTGGCTCCTCGGGATGCAGAAGCTGGCATCCTTGCTGTCTGTCTGTCCATCTCTCAGGTCATCTGTGCTCTCGTGTTGGGCTATCTGTTTTCCTACATTCTGTTGGGTGGAAAGAGTAGAGCTTTAGAGTCAGGGAGGTGAGGCTGTGTGGCCTGAAACAAGTCATCTTGAAGCATCTTAGAGTCTTCATCCATAAAATGGGGACAATATTGCCTTCACATGGTTGGCTTAAATAAAACAAGTCATGCCAAGCCCAGTGCCTGGCACACAGCAGGTAATCAATGCCTCTTCTGTCCTGCATCTTCTCTGGTTGATAACCAACTGTAGGAAGTCCTGGTGGACTTCCCAGCCAGGCTCATTGGCCCGGCATTCTGCTATCTCTTTGAGATAATAAATATACGAATAAAACCAAATCCACTATTAGCTTCTTCTAGACTGTCTGCATGATTTATGGCTTCAAAGTGTCTCTAGTTAATCTGTCGAAAGGGATTTTAAATTTCATCCGTCTTCTCCGCTGGCAGCCTCCTCTACCTTGAATTCAGCTGTTTGACATGTCTAGTACTGGAGTCCCATTTTAAAAACATTTACAGTGAGCCGGCAGGAAAAAAAAAATCAGAGATGGAGCAGCAAGCAGGAGGCTCAATTTGGCACATCTGCTTTTAATTCTACGCATCTCCAAAAGTGCAAATAGCTTGAAAGTTCGCCCAGGGAAGGGGTCTGCTGTGCCCACTAGGGCTGCCTTAGGTGACTTTAAAGGAGCGAGGGATAATTACTGAAATGAATTGTCACTGAAATGGAACCCTCCAGAGCAGCCGGGCTGACCATCTGCTGCTCACATGTGCAGGCAGCTCTCCTCACCTCCCCCTGCAGGACTCAGAGTGCTCAGCCCTGAGGTTTCCTTAACCCCTGCCTCCTGGCTGCTCAGGTAATCAGTTGTCCGACTCACACCCACTCTAATAGGGGCTGCACGGGGCCTGTGTTTGGCTGTGGCTGTGGACCCCGGAATTAGGGCGCAGGCAGAATTGCCCAGAATTCAGTTTAGCAAACTGTTTTAAGACCCTGCCGCTGTCAGGCCCTGGACTCTGTGTGTGTGTGTGTGTGTGTGTGTGTATGCACACGCATGCATGTGTGTGTGTGTGTGTGTGTATGCACACGCATGCATGAGTGCCCACTGCACTCTACCATTTACAAAGCCCGACTACATCTGTCACTGGTGGGGAAGCTGAATTGCATTCATTTATTTATTCAGTGAAAATATGTTCATTCCACCTCGGAAGCATACTGTCCCTATAGGAGGTGCCAGACACAGAGGTGAGTCAGCCGTGGGCCTGCCTTTGGGCACCAGGCGGAGAGATTTAGGAGCGGGCGATGAGGTCTGCACCTCTGAGGGATCTGAGCAAGGCTGTACAGCAAGGTTGCACAGAGATAGCATCGCTTCAGTTGGGCCTTGCGGGATTCATGCACGTGATAACTACTTGTTGAACTCCTGCTATTCTGAAGCAGTGTGCTCAGATCCAGGTGGTCATCAAAACAAACCAAGTTCATGCCCTCAGAGAGCAGGAAATAAATAAGTGAGCAAAGAAACAAGATGCTTTTAAATGATGAGTGCTATATAGATTATGAAACTGGATGGCATGGAGAGGGGCTCCCAGAAAGTCAGAGAAGGCCTCCTGGGTGAGGTGGCATTTGCTCTGAAATGTGAACAGAGGCGTGGAGCTGCATGGCCTGGGAGAAGAGAAGCCAGAGAGACTAGAAAAGCAACGCTGCTGAGATGTTTGGGTCAGGGCAGGTGTTTCCGCTGTTCAGGCTGCTATAACAGAAATCCAACAAGTGTTTAGTTCTCAGTGCTGGAGGCTAGGAAGTCTGAGGTCAAGGTGCCTGCAGATCCAGTGACTGGGCAAGGACCTGGCTCCTGCCTCATGGTTGGCCAGGTCCTCACTGTGCTCTGTCATAAAGGAGAGAGCAGAGGGAAGCCCCTCTTTCTGGATTCTTCTAAGGGCACTAATCTCCTTTATGAGGGCTCCACCCTTGTGATGGCATCTAATCCTAGTCATGCCCCAAAGGCCCCACCTCTAATACCATCACACTGAGAGTAGGGTTTCAACATGTGAATTTGGGGGCACACAAACCTTCAGTCCGTCACAGTGGGTGTGGCAAGAGCAGAGAAGTGAGGGGCTAACAGGCAGAGATGTTAGCCTGGCCACCTCAGGGATCCTCTGGACACAGGCTAAGGACCATCAGGCCTGGGGGATGGGGCCACTGAAGATGGTTTGGAGCAGAATTGGGGGTCCCTGGGGGTTAGGTGGCTGTGTGCAGTCTGTGGCTGCCAGGCTGTGGAGGACAGACTTGGTAGGAGCTCCAGAGAGGGTTGTGGGGAGCTGTATCCTGGGGAAGATGTTTATTTGACTTGCTTCTTGATGAATTAACAAATCGCTGCAGTACTTGGAAATTCAGTATTTGGCCAGGGTCTGGAGGTGTGGGCTTGGAGTGGAAGAGGCTGGACCTTGGCACCATGCCTCCTTTGTTGTTCCCAAGAGCATCCCCCACTCTGGGCCTGGTGGTTTCACCAGGAGGCAAAGGGACAGAGCATCTACTGTCGTGAGGGGATAGAGAGGGGAGCTTGTGAGACTGAGCCAGCACCCTCCCTACAGATCCAAGGTCACTCAGCCTGGGCATCTGGGGGCTGGTCTGGACCTCTGTGAGGGAAGGTGGAAGGACCTCTGATGGGAGAGGCCATCACAAGCAGACAAGTGTGGGCACTCAGGGGCAGCATTGTGAACACCTGTGCCCCTGTGCGGGCCATTGAGCCTGACCTGCATTCTGTACATGGAAATCACTTCTGCATGGATGGATGGACCAATCTGAATGGGGGTTTGGGAATCAATAGGCCGAGGTTTGAGTTAGTTTCTTCTCTGAGCCTTTGATTTCTTCATCAGAAAAATGGAGAAAGCATGAAGATTAAATAAGATTTTGCTTATGTTGTATTGGGCCCAGCTCCTGGCAGGAGCTCACTTTATAGTGGCTGTATATCCCGGAGAAGAAGCTGGGGCTGAGAATGCAGGATGCTCTTTAGGCTGGGGAGATAATGTCAACAGAAGGTGCCCAATAAATGTTTGCTGCGTGAATACTTGAGTCAGTGAAGAATGCATGAATAATACGGTTTGTATGTTGGGGTTTGGTCCAGGACCACGTGATAGAATCTGTGACTCTGCGACTCCATTATGATGGAGGATAAAGCCCAAGGTTACTGAAGTAGCTCACCAGCCCCGACCTGCTCCAGCCCCTGCTCATCTTAATTCCTGGGCCTCCTAATCCCAGCTCTGAAATAAGCAAAGCTTCCAATACTCGCTTCTCCTGTGTGTCTGGTCCTTGCGCTTTCGATGCTCTTCTTGCCCTGCCATCTTGGCAAATCATCTTTCAGTATTTAGCTCAAGAGTCATCTCCTGGAGGAGATTTTTCTGACTTTTTTCTGCTCAGAAATGAGAAAAGGAGGACACACCAATGAAGCCAGGTGTGTCATTCAGACCTGGACCTGCCAGAAGCTGGACTTGTGGTTTGTTTTCTCTTCAGAACTGGCCAGCAGGAAGACAGGCCTTTATTATAGGAGTAATCATTAGCCTTTCAGTGGGTGTCCAGTTACCCGCATTCCAACAGGCCAGTGTTGCTTGTCCCCTGGTTTTACAGTAATTTCCCTGATGGCTGGAGATGCAAGCATCTGTGGATCTTCCTATGTGTTTATCCTCCTTTGAGAAATCTATTCAAGTGCTTTATTCATTTTTATTTGGGCTGTTTATCCTTTTATTTTTGAATCGGGAGAGTTCTTTCTATATTCAGAATGAAAGTTTGTTAGAGATACGTGTAGGGAGTACTTTCTCCTATTCTCTGCCTTGCCTTTTCAGTTTCTAACTGGTGTTTTTCAAAGAACAAAGATTTAAAATTTTGAGTCAATCTAGTTTATCAACTGTTTCTTTTGTTTCCTGCTTTTTGTGTTCTAAGAAACCTTTGTCTTAAGGTTTACTCGAGAAGTTTTATGGTTTTAACTTTAAATTTAGGTTGACAATGCACTGTGAATTAATTTGGGGGTACAATGTGAGATAAGGGCCAAGGTTCATCGTTTCTGTACAGGTATCCAGTTATCCTAGCAATGTTTATTGGAGAGACTTCTGTCTCTCATTGGCTTGCCTTGGCATGTTAGGGAAGAATCAGTTGACCATAGTAGTGTGGGTTTATTTGTGGACTTTCTGTTTGTTCCACTGGTCTATGCGTGTGAGTCTGTTCTTAAGCCACCACTGTGCTATCTGATGGTTGTAGCTTTATGGAAAGTCTTGAATCAAGTAGTATGACTTCTCTAACTTTGTGCTTCATTTTTAATATTGTTTTGACTATTCTAGGTCCTTAATATTTTACATATATATTTTAGAGTTAACTCTTTTACCAAAAAGCCAGCTGTAACTTTGATTGGGATGACATTAAATGTATAGATCGACTTGGATAGAATTGACATCTTAGTATTGAATCTTTCTATTCATAAACGTAGTGTCTCTTCTCATTTATTTAGGTCTTGTTTACTTTTTCTCAGCAGTGTTAGTAGTTTTCAGTGTAGAGATCTTACAAAACTTTCTTTAACTTTGTTCCTAAGAATTTTATGGTTTTTGGTGTTATTATATGTGGGGTACTTTTAAAATTCCATTTCTCCGTTCGTTCCATTTGTAGAATTATAATTGCTTTTACATGTTGACCTTGCATCCTATGACACTGCTAAGTTAATTTATTCTTTTCTATGTTTTTGTTTTCGGAGATTTCTTAGGAATTTCCATATAAACAATCATGTCATCTGAAAATAAATAAAGAGTTATGCTTCTTCTTTTCCTATTTTCATGCCATCTTCTTTCTTTCCCTAATTATACTAGCTGTGGAACCTCTAATAGCAGTGGTGAGTATGGTCATCCTTATTTTGTTCCCAGTCTTAGAAGAAATCATTGTATTTCACCATTAAGCTTGATGTTAGCGATAGTTTATCATTGATATAATTTATTATATTGAGGAAATTCTTTTTATCCCTAGTGTGCTGAAAATTTTTATCGCAAATTTTTTTCTGCATCAGTTGAGCTGATCATAAGATGCGTCTCCTTCCTTCTTTTGGTTTAGTGTATCATGCTGATTAATCTAGAACCTTGCGTTCTGAGGATAAACCTCACTTGGCCGTGATGAATCATTCTTTTAACGTATTGCTGGATTTAGTTTTTTAAAAAGAGAAAGTATCAAGTTTGATAACACTTTAATCAAATATGAAACTGTAAAGATGAGAAGAAGTTGGTTGTAAACCATAAAAAGTGCTAAAAGATAGGTAAAGTAATAAACTAAGAAGTAGCTGAGCAGCCCTATCACCACTGTGAGTTAGTTGCTAAAAGCAAACTAAATAAGTTTCTTGAGAAGTTAGCAAAAGAATCCCAAAAGTAGGAGCAGATGAAAGTAAGAGTAGACAAAACAGAAGATGATGGAGGAACTGTGTGTTAGTTTCTTGAGGCTGCTGTAGCAAATTACCACAAACTGGGTGCTAAAGCAAACAAAAGTTTATTCTCGCAGTTTTGGAGGAGTCGGGCTCAGGGAGAGCATGCATTCTGTGTTCCAGCTTCTGGTGGCTTCTGCCATTCCGTGATTTGTGGCCACTTCACTCCAGTCTTCCCACGGATGGAGGAGCCTGGTGGGCTGCAGTCCACGGGGTCGCGAAGAGTCGGACACGACTGAGCGACTTCACTTTCCCTTTTCACTTTCATGCACTGGAGAAGGACATAGCAACCCACTCCAGTGTTCTTGCCTGGAGAATCCCAGGGACGGGGGAGCCTGGTGGGCTGCCGCCTGTGGGGTCGCACAGAGTGGGACACGACTGCAGTGACTCAGCAGCAGCAGCAGCAGCAGCTCTCCATCTCTGTACCTGTGCTCATGTTTTCTCCTCTGTGTCTCTCCTCATATGCACTGTTCTCACCAGATTTAGGGTCCACCAGGATTATGTCCTCATCTCAAAAGCCTTAACTTCGTTACATTGGCAGAGACCCTTTTTCCAAATAAGGTCACATTCCCAGGTTCCAGAAATTTGACATAGACATGTCTTTTCAGGAGCCACCATTCAACCTACTACAGAGTGTAACTTTAAGATTTCCTGTGTGAAACACTGAAGTTTGGTAACTCATAATGAAATACACTGAATCAGTTCAGTTCAGTCGCTCAGTTGTGTCCGACTCAGTTGTGTCCGACTCTTTGCGACCCCATGAACCACAGCATGCCAGGCCTCCCTGTCCATCACCAACTCCCAGAGTTCACTCAAACTCATGTCCATCGAGTCGGCGATGCCATCCAGCCATCTCATCCTCTGTCGTCCCCTTCTCCTGCCCCCAATCCCTCCCAGCATCAGAGTCTTTTCCAATGAGTCAACTCTTCGCATGAGGTGGCCAAAGTATTGGAGTTTCAGCTTCAGCATCAGTCCAGGACTTATCTCCTTTAGGATGGACTGGTTGGATCTCCTCGCAGTCCCTTAGTGCATACTAAATAAGATGACTAAACCAACCCATGGTCCTTGATTTTGACCTCCTTAATTTTTTTTTTAAATGCTGCTCTGAACACAAAATCAGAACTTATTAACTAAAACTAAAACCATCTCTTCCAACACAAATGGTTGTCATCTTTATAAATGGTTGAAATAAATAAGTTTTGGGTAACTGTTGGGATAATTTGGGAATGTAGCCACTTGGCGAAGTAATTTGTGGCTAATTGGCTTTTGATGAATTGGTCATTTGACACATTGATTTTTGGCCAACTGGCACTTGAAAATTGATGTTCGTCAAGTTGGACTGCCTCCCACAATGGGCTTGGGGCTTGATGTCTGGGGCCAGGCTGTGAGGCCCACATGGGCGCCTGGCAGGCTGAGCACTTAGTCAGGGATCCAGAGATGATCTTGGATCAGGAGGGGAGAATCCAGAAGAACTGACCGCTCCCCAGCCTTGGCTACAGGCTTCATCCTGAGAGCCTGAGCTGGGCAATGCTGTGTGAGGTTTGAGGCACACAGATCATAACAGAATGGGAGTGGCTTTCTGTTGCTGCATGCTGCTGTTGCTGCATGCTGGGCTGAGTAAAGCACCTGTGGGCGTTGTCTCATTTGCCCATCATTGCAGGCATGTGCAACAGGCAGGATCATTTGTATCTTACAGATGAGGGAGGTTCAGAGAGGTTGAGTTACTAGCACACCAGTTGCAAAGTTCAGATTCCAGACTAGGTAAGCTTCTGTCTCTAAAGCCTGTGCTCATCACTGGGCCAGAATGGATCGGACGAAGTTCTTGTCCTCAAGCAGCTGCTAGTGCAGTCAGCTCCTTTGTCAGGAATTTCTGAGGATCTCCTTGCAGCCTGGAGCCCTCTCCTGTTTCTCCAGATGAGGAGGCTGACGCCTGGACAAGGTGTGAGTTTTGTCAAAACAAAGGGCACCGGACATTGGCGTTAGAGTGAGGATTGGAACCAGGCAGGGCCTTGTTCTTCCCCACTGGCTGCCTCTATCTCCAGCCTGGCTCTGGGATTTCTGCCTTGGGTTCTTGTCTCTGAAAGTGGGACAGACCCCAGTGGCCTCCTGCCTTCCATCCGCCAGCCCTCCTTGTTTATGTCCATGTTAATGGGCCTTTGCAGGCTGGCCCAGCTGCCGGACGCAAGCCAGCGAGCCACCTGGAGCCGCGTCTGCCATGGAATGTTTACGGTGCACGGAGCCGAACCGAAACAACATCCATCTTGTTGACTGGTCCCAAACACTGCGCTCATTCACAGCCTGCCCGCTGATGGGGTCCCTGTGCTTGGCCGGGAGCTGTCACAGCTCACCCGGCAAAAGCTGGCAGTGAGATGGGTGAGAAGAAAGCGGGAGGGCTTTGGGGAGATCACACCCTGAGCCCAGGAGGCCCCCATCCCAGTTTCTATTCACCCCATCCTGTAACCAGATACATCTGTTAGGACGGTACACTGTGACGTCAGGGTTGGTCTGAAGAAAAGATGCTGGGCACTGAGCTGGCATCAGGAGCGCAGGTCGGGGCTCACCATGGGCCTCAGTGAGCCTGGATGAGATCATCTGAATACACGTGAAGTGCCGTGTCCTGGAGGCTGACGGCCCAGCCCTCTGGAGACAGCTGGGGCTGTACCCCAGACAGACCTGGCTTGAATCCGGGCATGGCTCTCATCACCTTCCAGACTCAGTTTCCTTATCTCTCAATAACTGCTACCAGAGCTTATGGGAGGAGCTTGAAGACACGCTCGTAAATGAAGTTGTCCTTGAGTGTCGCATTTTTGCCAGACACTATAGAGAGTGTTACCCTCTCCAGCTCCTGTAAGAGGTAGGAGCGAGGTGCCATGGAGTGAATGCCTGATGGAGACTCCAGACAACTGGGTTTGGTCCTGACTTGGCCACTGGCTGTGTAGATTTGGACAAGCCCCTTGCTTTCTGTGGGCCTTGGTTTCCCTTTTCTGTAAAACAGGAGGCTGATATTAGATGGTCTTTCAGGGCTGTTTTAGCCCTAGCGTGTTACAGGAGAGTGATGAGGGATGCTCCTCAGTTAGCGCGTGTACTTCCTTCCCTCCTAGGAATGGGCCCCCTGGACCTGTGAGCAGCCCTGTGGAGGGGTGTGCAGCGATCACTGTAGCCTGCATGAGGACACTCATCTGGAATCACCAGCCCTGGGATTGAATCCTAGGTCCATTTCTTTTTGAGTGTGTTACTCAGGAGAAGTCATTTCACCTTTTTGGGCCTCAGTTTCCTCATCTGTAAAATGGACTAATTGATCGATTTGACAAGACTGTGGAGAGGCTTGGATGAAACATTTAGCACAGTGCTCTGCCCTCCAAAATCCCGACACAACGCTTACATCAGATGGTAAGGGATGTGGCGGGGAGCTGATCCCCAGAGTGCCTGGGGGCAGCCAGCCATGTAGGGGAGGGTGGCAGAATCAGGGAAGGCTTCACAGAGGCAGTGACCATC